>NW_028263388.1:5604154-6204154 GCF_051168715.1 Poecilia mexicana
TTTGTCCCATTGGTGGGAAAAGTTAGTTCTCCCAAACCCAAAGCACTTAGACTATTGTATTACACAACACAGTATTTAGAGGAAGCTAATGTTAAAGTGCTAAAGAGCTAACTTCAATTAAAATGATCTTTTCCATTGAAAGACGATAAGCACCAATGTAATTTTGGTATTACAATTGACATGTTCTATAATGCACTGAGGTATTGTAGTTATATCTACTGTCCATGTTTTATTTTGTTTCTGTAGGTTTCTTGTTTGAAATTCAGTTATTGCAAAAAATAAAAATAAAAATAATAATAATAAGTGAGGGAAAACATGAGAAGAAGAAACGAAACTTGAATAGAGCATGAATATAAATGTCTAACTACTTGAAGAATTATTAACAGTCAATAACCAAACCCTCAACACAGATGTCAAGCTTTATTCAATTGAATGTTTTCAAAACAGCCAAGTAAATTAGAATTCATCGGGAAAAAATTAATTCAGTGGAAGACAAGAGTGCTAAACGTTTTCAAAGTTAGCAAATGCTAAGGAAGCTAAGACTGCTAAGTACACAAAATATTTTCACAGTTAGCAAAGCGCTGAAATGCTGAATAAAAAATTGGTTCAACTATTAGCAGATTTGCCTAAGTGCGCCCAGAACTGCTCTGTCCCAATCTGTTCTGCAGCTAATAGTGTTTTTTTCTAGGATAGCCTCTGTTAACCTCTAACCATCTTCAAGCTTTCTTGACCCTGTTGTGAAAAGCATCACCATAGCCTGATTCTGCCTCTGCCATGTTTCATGCCTCGGACGGTGTGTTCACACTAATGTCTAAAACTAGTTTTCTTCCACAGTTTGTGTTTAGCATGTAGATCAGATCAGAATGTTGAGCTTTGGTTTCATCTGATCAGAGCTCCTTTTACATGTGTCCTTATGGCTTTTCTTCTTGTGACTCTTCAATACTGTGCAAGTGTGTGGAAGAGGCTAAACTCCATAGGCAACATTAATGGCTTTCTCAAATCTTTTCTCCACTTAAATAAGAACAAGGCCGAATGTATTTTGTTTGACTCTTCCAGTATTTCATATAGTATTTCTCCCAGATTAGGTCTTTTGTACCCGCTCTCCAACAAGGTGGTAAAAAATCTAAGACTCAACCTTGATTGTAGCTTAAAACTCCATAAACAGTTTGATTCTGTTGCTAAAACAAGCTTCTTTCAGCTCTCCCTGCTTTCTAAAGTTCAGGCACTCCTTGTTGTAATCTGGAGAAGGTCTGCCATGCCTGGTTAGCTTGGCTTGGTTACTGTAATGTTTTATAAGTCGCCATCACTCAGTCTGTCATTTTATATATATATATATATATATATATATATATATATATATATATATATATATATATTTATTTATTATTATTATTTCTTTTTACCTTCTTTTATCATGGTTTTATTTTTAACTAGCATTCATTCCGTTTATTTTATAAAACACTTTCTTCAAGACATTGTTGGAAGGTGATGCATAAATAAAGTTTATTATTTTTAATTATTATCTCCAATAAACCTAACATGCATGTTTTGGACTGTAGCTGGGAACTGGTGTATTGGGAGAAATTCAATTTTGTTATTACCTCATTTATTTTCTGTCCACAGTTAATTTTATTTTCTTTTTCTTCTGAGAAATATTTACTTGTAATGGAGCTTTAATCTGCTCCTGTTTAAGTCTTCACACAATCTCATGAAGTCGACTTCATACCCAACACCACCACAATTGTCAACACTTTGTCCCCTACTTGGCAAATTTATTGTTTACTCTTGAACCCAAGCTTAACATTGCTTAAACCTATATAACTTTAATTTTAAGACAAATGTAAAATTTTTACTGTAAAGCACCTCCAATTATTTTTGTGCATTAGTGGTGATGTACAAATAAACTTGTGTTGCCTTTGTGTTAGTGCCAATGGGTGCAAGAGTCTAGGAAACGTTTTGGTCTGAATTAACTCTAAATTGCATTTCAAATGTGTTTTTTGAAAGGAACCTTTTGTTTCTTCTTCACATTAAATTAAAATGAGGCATACAGTTATGAACCATTTTTATTGGGTCTCACCCTTGGAATTGATACAACCCAAGTAGGTCCACATGACGTGAAATTTAGGACAAACATCATTTTACATCCACAGTTACAACTTTACATGTGGAGACGTTAGATATTTAAAGTGATTATTTTTCAAACCTGGCATATCAAGCCCACAGCACAACAAAGGAAAAGCAAATGTCGAAGGCATATTACATCCACTTTCTCACTCACACATGCAGTAAGACTCACATTTACACAAGAATTACAATAGTTTTTCCACTTCCATTCATTTTGCGGAAATAGCCATCATTACCCTACGTACAACCGAACCTCTACATTGCAAAAAACAAGGTTTAATTATTTTGAGAACTAGGAACAGCATACTCTGACCTACATTGTTCTCACAAACAAGCCCAGAATTCATTGCCAAGGGGAAACAGAGATCTCCACGGCACGAGGTTTACTGCTGGCCTCCCAGGTGCTTGTTTAAGATGCCCTTGGCCACCTCAAGGGCAGCTTCAGCCGCAGCAGGGATGTGGGGTGTGATACCTACTCCCTCCCAGGCTGGCCCAGCTGAAGTCTCGGAGTGGACCGTGGGGATGCTGAGGAAGATGTTGCTCTCACCAACAGGGAAGACCTTTGGTGGGTGGGAACCCCCGGCAGTGGTCTCACCAATAATCATGGCGCGGCCTAGCTTTTTCATGATGTAAACGAACTCCTCCGCAGCGCTCGCCGTAGCCTTGCTGGTCAAAATAATGAGGCTTTTCTTGGAGCCATACCTTGCACCTGAAAGAATGGTTGAAATCAAGTTGGATAACTCTTAGTCAACTTCCTTCACTGTAGCAAAGGTCTTTTTTTACAATAATGCTAATTGTCTTTTTATTACCAGTAAGTTCATCCAGAGTTCGCAGCTCAGTTGTGGTTCCAGATGATCTGTCGTAGAGTTTATCTAGAAGAATCTCCTTGTCCCCATCGAAGAAGTAAGAGCAGAAACCCGCTATGGCTGTTGTCGGTCCACCAAGATTGTTCCTGCAAATCAACGAAAAAAACAAAACAAAAAAAAGAACATTTTTGTTTCCGAACCTTTACATTTTTACGCATTCGAGAAAGGCAGGGTCCCACAGAAACTCAGAGAATAAGCTAAGTTTAGTTGTCTTTGTTGAGATGGTAATATACATCATTAGGTACAATTTACACATGAGCTAAAAGAATTCAGAAAAGAAAACCCACCTGAGGTCAATGATCATAGCATTTGTGTTCACAACTTTGTTCCAGATGTGCTCCACAATAATCTGGGCAATTGGCTTGACTTCTTCAAAGTCTCCAAACATATCAAATCGGAGATAGCCAATGTTGTTTTCAAACACATCAGTGTGGAAGGAGATTTTGATCAGCTCAATGTACATCTCTGGAGAATATTCCTGCAAAACGAACACAGACAGACATTTGCATCACAAAATACATCTCACATTAAAATATTTTTGAACTTACTTTCTGATGCTTCCAGATTGAAGCATCTGAAAGCATTTACACAACTTAATGTACTCTATATTTAAAGAAAGTTCTCTTTAAGTCATCTTCAGTTGGAGATTACCCAAAAGTTTGCTGTCTACCTTAAAATAACCTTTGACAACATACCAATCAAACAATGAAAGAAAAAAATCAATTTACCATTGGTGGTAGGGCTGGGGTGTTGGTGGCGGTTTGCAGACTCTTGTCACCGGAAAGGGTCTTGAGGTCAGCTGACAGCTTTGTCTCCAGACTTTCTTTACAAACAACACTGCTGAATTCTCCATTTGCCAGAAGCTCTCTCAGCTTCTCTGCAACATCTGCCCCAACACTCTCAAAGGCGTAATTGTTGGCAATCAAGATGGCTGATTCCTCAATGATGCTTGGAACTTGAGCTCGGAGGTTGATAATCCTGATTGCAGTAGCAAGGGCATCTTCTGCACTCACTTCCACATCTGGGGTCACACCTGTCAGTTCCCAGGTTGAGCCTGTAATGGGGTTGATGGACTTTGCGGTAGGCAGCGTAACGTAGAAGTCGGTGTCGCCCACTTTCAGTTTATCGACTTTCACTGAGCCCCCAGCGGTCTTCTCACCAACAATGGTGGCTCTCTTCAGGTTCTGGAAGCAATAGGCAACATCTTCAGAGATGCCCTTTGTGTTTTTGCTAGTGAGTACAATCAGAGGCTTGGTCACACTGTATCTCTCTCCCAACAGTGTGGACATAGACATCAGCTTAGTGGTGGTGTTCGAGGGTCGGTCATATATGCTGTCAATGTGAATCACAGGCTCGACTTCGGTGAAGTAAGAGATTATGTAAGGGATGCCAGAGATGTCCCCGCTACCGGTGTAGCGTAGGTCAAAGATCAGAGCTGAGGTGGGCAAGATTTTATTCCAGACAAGGTCTACAAGCAAAGCACCAACCTTCTCAGCAACCTCCTCCCCAATGATGTGATCAATTCTCAGGTAGCCAATGTTACCTTCCAGGATGTCTAGCTTGATGGTTGACTGGAGAATAGTAATAAGCTGCTCAGGGGGCAGCGGAGGCATCTCCGGGTGAACGGCAGGAATATAGTTTGGCTCATAGGAGACCGTCAGCCGTGGATCACTCACGGTGGTTTGGACTCCATTGCTTAGGACGTCGGCCAGTAATTCACCGTCTGGGATGTTGAGCACTTCAGTGTTGCTTGTGGCTACTGCAATGTCCTCCTTCATCCCCACCAGCTTCTCTGGTGAGCAGTAGTTGTTCATGACGATTTTTGCCAAGTCTTCAATAAGGCTGGGTGGAAACGAGGCATGCAGAAAAGATACATTCCCCAAAAGCAGCAGAGATGCCACTAGAAAAAGAGTCTTTGCCATTTTTTTTTTGTCTGAGAAAAAGTGAGCGTATAGGAAAATTTGAAGCTGAACCAACGTCTCTAGTTCGGTCCTTTGACAAGTGGCACCGATTTGGCTGTAAGGTTTCTGATAACATCTTTATAAGAGGATTTACTCCGCAATAAACTTTTAATCGCATTATCCTGAGTGTTTGCGGAAGAGAATAACAAACAAGCTATGTATGTGTAGTAACAAGGTGTTGGCAGGGATCTTGGTCTTTGCACAATATAGTCTGGACAGTTATTTAAGGCTGTCTGTGCCAGGTAATCACCGTTTTATAACAGAAACATCTAGAAGGGTTCTAAGAGTGCCACAAACATTCATTGTTCCTTAGTAAGTCGTTTGATTGCCAAAATGCAATTTGAAATCATCTGTAATTTTCACCTATTAATGCGTTGAATGAGTTTTATTGCATGTTTAATATGAAAGCAGAAGAAGAAGAAAAAAAAAACAACTAAACTTCAAGTACTGCAAGAACAATACCTGTAAGAAACAGGCAGCTAATCTGTTCCTTACCTTTAAATAACTAAAACAATTACTTCAGAGACATAATCATTACTGTTTGATTCATTTTACACATTTATTTGCAGTAACATAGTTGAGTTGAGGTGAACAGGAACCACAGGTTTGCTTGGTAAGACCGCCCTCTTCTGGACATTGGAGCACAAAAGAACTTTCCCTGAACAAAAGTAAAAACATTAACTTAACCAAGTTAACTCAGGAAATTACATTTAGCCAGTGAAACACTGGAGGCCTAACTACAGGCACTAATAACTAGAGGAATTCACATAACAAAAAGCAAATACATGAGCAAAAGTAAAAGGGAAAGCCTCCCAAAAACCAGAGGAACATGTCACTCTAACTAAATTATCACTAATATCAATTAGTGAAAAGTCTGGATAATTACATGTTTTTTTTTGTAACTGATGATGACGCCACATTTATTTTATTCATTTACTTTGGAATAATGTGGAACATTTCAGATTGACAAAAAGTTGACACAAAGTGATGATTGCCACTGAAAATGTAATAAGCATATATGAACTGAAAAACAAACCAATAACTCACATAACCAGACTCTTAAAGTGGATGGGCAAATTTCACATACAAAGATGAAAATCCTTCTAATTTAACCACAATCTCAATCATAAAAAATCTTTTCAGGAGGACTCAAAACACAGATGCCATAAACCTCACAATAAGTACCAAAATTATTTTCCTATGGTTTTAAGCCAACTACCTCTTCTTATGCGCTTCATATTGCTGGAATTCATGCTCTTCTTTCCTTTTTGTGTTTTTATTTTACATACACGTCTTCAAGTATGTAATCTCATATGATAGGACGTAATTGTCAATTTACAGTGCTGTTGGCCTGTGTTACTTATGCTTCATAACTGAATATT
Organism: Poecilia mexicana; assembly: GCF_051168715.1. NCBI lineage: Eukaryota > Metazoa > Chordata > Actinopteri > Cyprinodontiformes > Poeciliidae > Poecilia > Poecilia mexicana. The sequence goes on from NW_028263388.1 coordinate 5,610,488, forward strand.
ACAATAAAGTTATATAAATAATAGACTTACAAAGGGTCCAACATGACAAAATCAGATCAAAGAAGCATAAATTTGACATTTATGATGCTGCCATAAACAAATGCCTTGAAAACATTATCTGATGATTCACATTAATTCTTGATATGAGGACATAGCAATATAGTAGTATTGTTAAGCATCATCCTTTGTCAATTATTTTAGCAAGAATCTACGGGAAATGCTTTCAAAATTAAAACTTCTGTCTATGTGTAATAAACGTCTTCTAAAAGTGGATACCTTTTTCATTGTTCTTGCTCTTTCTTCTTGAGCCTTGCTGCTATAATTGTCTGTGCTACTGAAAGAGCTTCAGTAACCTGGGTGGAAACATGTGGCTCCACTCCTAAAAAGCTCCACACTTTCCCAGTTGTGGGACTTAAAATAATCTGGTTAGGAACGGAGGCGTACAGTACACTGTCCCTAATCTGATAGGTCCCACTGGACAAAGACCCTCCGATTGTTGGCTCTCCAATAACCGTAGCTCGATTAAGGTCACTCATGGCGCGGGCAAATAATTCAGCTGGTGAGCCCGTCATATGACTTGTCAGGATGACAAGGTCCTTTGAGGATCCATATCTTTGACCCCTAATGTGAGAAAATGTCATGACTTTAGTCAAGGTGTTGGTTGCACGGGCATAAATGGTGTAGAGATGCTGTGGTGGTTCAGCGTCAAAGAAATACGTGCAGAAGAGGGGAACCGCTGTGGAGTACCCACCGGTGTTGTACCTCATATCAATTATGAGGGCTTCGGTGTTCACCATCTTCTTCCACACTGAATTTAGGAGCTGTGGTCCAACTCCTTTTACCACTTCTATGTCCAGCATCATGTCAAAGCGCAGATAACCAATGTTACCTGGCAAAACCTCAGTTTTAAACAAAGATTCAGCTATGTATCCAAACTCTTCTGGTGAGGGCATCTTCGGGATGTCATGAGGTGACTCAGGTTCAACATCGCAGTGGAAGACGTGAATGCGGTGATCACCTGAGCTCTCCTGGAGATCAATTGTCAGTTGAGATGCCAAAGATTCAAAGTCGACCACTGATCGATACAGCCCCTCCCTCCATTTAGTTAACAGCACCTGGCTTACATTTATTGCTACTTCTTCAATTGCATAGTGTTGCTCCAGCAGTTCCCCAACTCCTGCAATAAGGGTCCTGAGTCCCTTGTGAAACTCCATAACTTCATAAACACGGTCCAAAGCTTCCTCTGCCAGTACAATGGCATCAGGGACAACACCACCTCCCAGCCAGTATTCCCCATTGTTGTCTATAAAGTTTATAAAAGGGACAGTTATGGCAATGTCTGTCCCTTCTATCTCAAATGTCTTTGAGTGCATGAGGTTGCCAGATGTAATTTCCCCAACAACTGTGCCACAGCTTAAGGACTGTATCAGGTAAGCAAGCTCTTCTCCAGTGCTTGCAGTGTGGTAACTTGCTAGCACATAAACTCCATGTCTGGAGTTGTAAACTGGCCCTGTAGTCTTCGAAAGAGATTTGTGTTCTGTTGTTGTGTTCTTAATTCGGTCATTTATTGTGAAGAAGTTCTGTTTCTGGGAGCAGTCGCACAGGTAAGACAGCATAAGTGTCAAAGAATTAGAGGATCCACGTGTGTTGTATCGTAGATCAATGATCAAGTTATCAGTGTCCTTGAGGGGTTCCCAAATCTTTTGAGCCATGAGCTTTTCCAGTTCAGGTACAGCAGAAGTCTCTGCTAATTCATCAAAACGAAGATACCCAGTATTACCCGGAAGAACTTCCACTTTGAACACTCTGTTAACGTATGCCTTTAATAATTCCGTATTATCTGGTATTGTATAAAGCTCATGGTCCTGTTCTATACCAGCATCATCATCTTGCATGTATCTGATAATTAATCGAGGATCTTCAGATGCAGTCTGGAGGTTCTGGTTGAGTCTCACAGCTAAGTCCTTCTCTGATCCTACAGATAATAAGTCTGTTGACTGCAAATGTTGCAGAAGTGTTGAAACTCTGTCACTGAAAGCATATGTATCTCTCATTATGTCCGAGATGATTTGCATAATCTTTGGGATGGCATACCTCAGAGCCAGAAGGGATTTGGCCTTTGAGACAGCTTCCTTTGCCAATACATTGATTGTTGGCGAAACACCGCTTACTTCCCAGCTCTGGCCTGTGATTGGATTAATGGATCTTGCCACGGGAACTGTTATGTAGAAGTCTGACTGAGCAATTCTGATCTTTTGGACTTTTACTGACCCACCAGCTGATCGTTCTCCCACTATAATGGCTCGCTTAAGTTTCTTTAGCGTGTATGCCACAGCTTCAGCAGCCCCCATTGTGCGCCTGCTTGTCAAAATAATTACATCCTTCTTCTTACCATATCGTTTCCCTGGTATTGATGACATGGTCCACAACTCCTTGGTTGTGTTTGAGGACCTGTCATATATTGTGTCAATATGAATGGGGGGCTCTGGATCTGAAAAATATGAGATTATCACTGGAACCCCAGAAAGTTCTCCACCTGTGTTGTACCTCAGATCAAAGATTAGCGAGGATGTCTGAGCCATCTTGTTCCAGACGTTGTCCCACAGTTGAGAGCCAGCCTTTGCTACCGTCTCTTGATCAATAATCTGATCTATGCGTAAATAGCCAGTGTTGTTTTCCAAAATATCCACCTTAAAAGAGTTTCTCACCAGCCGCCTCAGTTGATCTTTTGAGAGCGTCTGCAGTACTGGCGGCACAACAGGAACAGGATTAGCCTCATATGACACCGTCAGTCGTGGATCCCTCAGGGCTCCTTGAACTCCAGCTGTGAGCAAACTTGCGAGGGTCTTCTTGTCTGAAATCTGCAGGATTTCTCCACTGGTGATAACTTGTTGGATGGCTTCCTGCATCCCAAAAAGCTTCTCTGGAAGACAGTAGTTCTGCATAAGAATCTTGGCAATTTCTAATATGAGAGCTGGCTGGAAGGATGAGGTAACAGGTAGAGCTGATAGAAGTAGTATCCACAGCAGGGGTGATGTCCGTTGGTTTGTCATGACTGAAGTCTCACGAGGATAAAAGATCTCAAGCGTCCTGTCAAGTGAGCTCTGTTAGTCTGTGTCCAGAGATAAAGTATTTTTTAATGTTTTTTTCCCACAAAAACATACAGCATAAGAGGATTTAGTCTCAAATAAACCCTTGATCTCATTATCTTTTGTGATTCAGTCAGCACGCAAGAGATGACAGAATGGAAATTTTGTCTGGGTCATTCTATGGCTGACATAATTACACGATCTCTAAAAAATGCCACAAAATTTGATTTGGATGGGGGAAAAATACCAGCCAACCTGGCATGGCAGCTGATATTATTACAAGACCTTGATCCAGGAACATTTTCAGCTCAGACGAAATGCATCTATGTGGATCTTGTTTTCCAACACCACATGGTGTTCAGTTATTTTAATCGCCTTAACTTTTAATGCCCTTTCACGCCTTACATAATACAAGCCTGTCTGTGCCAACACCTTGGATGCTAATCATGACACAAAATTCTGTCAAATATTCTTTTGTGTGGACTTTGAGTTGGGTTCGTCATCTGAACAGGTAAGAGGATATATACATTAGACTAAAGGGGCTTAACAATAGAGATAAAGCAAGATGTCCTACATCAAGAAATAAGTGTTCAAGAATAAAAACAAAAAAGGGATGTTCCAATCTGGACACCACATTTATTTTTTGCCTTTAAAGCAGTTTTAATCTATGCATGGATTATCTAAAGAGGTCACTACAGCTCAGAGATATTTTTTGTTATTTTTTTGGCTCTCCTGTGTTGAATCGGTTGTCTGAGATTAGAATTATTTAAGTAGACTTGCATGAACTAAAACAGTTGTCTGCCTCTTTATTTTCATAAGAGACTAGAAAATTAGCTCAGTGGTGAACCCAAAAACATATTTCACTGCTCTGGTCACTTCATAATATCCTTCAAGGACATTTAAATCTAGCCAAAATGACCTCCTTACTCATTCATGAGCTTTCTTGGAACCATATGTGTGAGGGTTTTTTTTTTTTTTACATTGTCTGATCTGAATTTCTTGTCAATATTCTTCAATTATACATAACAATTTTTTGCAAATAATGATATTCAAACAAATTTGAAATGATCCATGTTTAATCAATAATTCTTCATTTCTTTAAAACCAGATTTATTTACAACTGACATGTATTTTTATAGAATAACAATAGGATGCTTAAAATCTTCAGTATGAGAACAGCTTATGCATTGGCGTTTCCATTACCAATGTGTGCTAGACTTTGTCAATATTCTTCTACTGTCGAAAAAACACAATTTTGCAAATGCGGTGTTTCCATTAGATAACAAATGCAAATAAAATCACACTTGAATAAGTTTGTTCACATGTTAAGTCATTAAAAAACATGTCACGACATCATCCTCCAACTACTTCCTGGTGTCTTTTTCTTCTTGCTTTGCACCAGTGGCAGCATCCAGTTGTTGGTCTTGTGACGTATGTGATGCAGAAAAAAAGTATTTCTATAGCAAATTTGCAGAATAAACCAATTTTGATACGGCTCGAAAAACCACCTCAGCACCAAAACGTTTTATTGAAAAACGAGTTGTTTTTTTTTCCGAAATTGCCATGTTTCCATTATGCAAATTTATTTTTTATATGGTAATTATATGGACAAGGGAGATGCAGCTACTGGCATTTTTGGGTTTTCTCTCTGGTGCTCTTCCTCCTGCTAAGAATGAGGTAGGAATAAAATGTTACCTGGACTCTATGCCTTCTTTTATGGGGAGTGTGACTTAAACCACATATTTCGTGAAGCCTGCTTCTGATTGGCCAGTTTGCACCTGGCGATGACTCTTTCCCTCAGAGCTTCTGATTCAGAACTTAGACTGATGGCCCTGTTTAGATGAGCAAAATGGATTGGTTTGCATCTTACTGTATAAAAATCTAATTCCTGTGTAGAGGGCCTCCATGATTTTTAATTTTGATTTCATGGAATGTGTCCTTTCTCTTGGTGCTTTGCATACATTTAAATGGTGATGGCCTGGGTTCTGATGCTATTCTTAAACAAGATTAATTATGGGCCCCAAATACAGGATGTCCAAGTATTTGCACAATCATGTGTCCTTCCCACTTCTGATAAGCTGGTGTCACTGACTTTAAATGTTTACAAATCTAACAGTATGTGCAATAAAAACTGAAACAGAAACATTGGTGAAGGGCCACCCTTTGGAAATGACTCCAACAGTGGGAATTCCTGTAGGAGGTCATAGAAGAACATCCAAAGTACCTCCAGGAAACGAATCATAGTCAAACATGGGGTGGTGTAATTTTATTTTAATGTTGTTTACATTACCTTTTTTTGTAAAAGTGGTGACATGAGAAGCAGGAAATGAGATTGAAGACTCATTACAAATTTAGGGGAATTTTGAAGCAAAACTGTATAATTTTATTGGTATAATCGATTAGAGACAAACATCCATCATCCATGTATAGCTTAACTTATTCAAATACATGAAAGCAGTTATTTACAGGCTACTGATAAAGTTCATATTACTATTAAACACATTTCTATTTACCAGTTAATGTACAAATTGAGCCGTTATGATGCCTAAAAATCAGTTATTTAGTATTTACCCTTTCACTTTATTATTGCTACTATAAGCTTTTACTGGAAGTTGATAAAAAAAAGAAACCCCAAAAAAACAGGATTCTTGTCAGATATTAAATACAACCTCAGATTAAACCCTACAAATGAGAACATGCTCATACCTCTGGCAACTTTTCACATTTTGACACATCAAAGCCACAAACTTTAATGTATTTTGAGATTTTTATGTTATAGACCACCATAAACTACATATTTAATAAATTGAGTCCACCTGTGTGAGATCTAATCTCAGTGTAAATCCATTTCTGTTTCTGGCCTCAGTGGTTTGTTAGAGAACAGGGAGGAAGCTTAGGTTCAAAATTTAAGGGTTAGGTTCCAGATTAAAGTCCTGAACTGTGAACAATGTGACCACTGTTCAATGTAGATATACAATGTTCTACCTAAATCTATGGTTCATGTGTGGGGCAAAGATTTTACCCAGAATCCTGAAAAAATATCATCTGCTCAGTGAAACATGGCATAATTATCCTCTGGGGAGCCTTTTTAGTCAACAGGGATGAGGATAGTATTGTTGACAAGTCTGAGATACTTAATGCAAAAAGTGTCTGTGTTTTGGTTTCCTGCAGCTTGGTGTCATTTCAAATGCTAGAAAAATAATTACTTACCAATAATGATTCGTTATTTGAATTTAACAAAAAGGTAATGGCAAATGAAATCCAGTGCTGAAAGTGCAATCCCTTAATTAAAGGAGTGTTGAAGACATTACAGTGGAAACCCATCTGTTTGAGGTTCAGTATTTGTGGATTTTTTTTTGTAGAGATAATCAAAAAATATTCAAAAGAAAATGTAGCTTGAGAGACTGATAAAGCTGCATGTCGACTATTTCAATGCTACTTTAGACGCTATTGTGTTGATATAGAATACCTTAACATCCCTCTTAGGGTAAGCACAAGTCAACAGCTGCTTAACCTTTAACCTTTCTGGCATAAACTGTGTTTAAAACACAAAAAAAATCCACCTCTTCCACCTGCTTTATCCCAACTCTTTTCCCACTACCTGCAACCGCACTCCGCCACCTTCATTTCCTCATAAAGGTATCTGATAGTGATGCGCCCGTTCTCTTTGTACATGACCGTTATGGGGTCCAGTTTTATGGGCACGCAGCAAGCCATGTTGGCCTTCTTGGGGTCCCTGAGGTTCAGCAGCGTCTGGATGATGGCGTGCCTCGACGGGGTGGACTCGTCCGTCAGCGGGTAGGAACACACCCCTCGGCACTCGAAGGCGTCGTACTCCGGGGGCGCCACAATCCAGCTGTTCCAGCCGATGTCTTTGAAGCTGACCCTGAGCGAGGTCCTGCGGCAGTACTCCCCGTCCGCCTTTCGTTTTGTTCGCCGCGGGCGCCGAACGCGGGGGGTCTCGCGCGGCGCTCGATGGCTTCTGTCCCAGTCGGCCCCCGTGTGAAGGAAAGGATCTTCCTCATGGAGGGCCATCTCTCTGAGCTCTTTCTGTCTCTCCCTCCTCCTGCTGTTAAAGTCATCTGAGAAGATTATTAAAGCAGCTGCGGAATCGTCTCCGACAGACGCGCTCATGTTCAGACAGCCCGCTCCCTCCTCTGCTCTGTCGCAGGCCTCCCTGTCCACCGCTACGTCGAGTGCTGTCGCGCCACGGCCGGACCCAGTCCCGCTTCGAATGGCTGCCGTCACATCAAACGTGGCCCACGTGCTCTGCGAGGCCGACACGTCTTCGCTGTCCAGCGGACGTGAAGACGAGGTGGAGTTGTCGCCGTTAGCTTCGTAGACTTTGACTGCGGCTTTGAAACTCTGCGACGTTACATTTGACCCGGTGTCTGGGAAGAAGAAGAGCTGCAGCTCAGCGGTGATGATCTGTTCGTGGCTCGGGATGCTGACGTTGAACTGCAGCCGGAACCTTGACTTTGGGCCGATTGTCATGACATCTATTAAAGATACCAAAAAAAGTTTATTTATTTATTTATTTAGTCTGTACAAAAAAAATACTAAATCACATTGTGCATTTATTTTATTTATCAAACACATTTATTTACTTATTTAGATTTTTATAAAGAAACACATACAATAAAATGAACAAATTAATCCCTTTTTAAATAGACAAAAAATTAATAAACCAGACCATCTGAAAATATTTATTCATTTGTAGATTAAGCATGAAAATTAACAAGCAAGTCAATAAATATTTACATTTTTATGTTGAACGATTTTTTCAATAATTTTATGTCGAATTTTTATTTTATTTTAATTACTAAATGAGTAAATTAAGAAGGAAATGGGTGCCAAAGTATGAAACCAAATAAACTCTTAAGTAAATATTTAAGTATATTTTTTTGCTTGTTTACAGAATTCCAAAGACAGCCATATACTTCTTTAATGTTTTGCATTTCTAAATAACCATTTCTCAATAAGTATTTCAGAAACCCAGAAATACTTATTTATTTGAATTATAGACAAGTAAATAAATAAATATTCATTCAATTTATATTTATTTTGTACTCTTTGTATCTTTACCATCTTAAAATTGTTTTAGGTGAGGCTTCTGACTTTTTTTAAACAAAGTTTATATCAATTGAAATTTGGTTCTAAAACATTTCTTGAACTTTTAAGTTGGTAACAAATTTAAAATGAAAAATATAAACAAAACAACAAAAAAACACTCCCAGCTCAATCCCACACTCCAGAATAACAGCTTCTCAGTTTGCAGCTTCCGTTGCCCCTTCACCTTTCACCTCCACTTATCCTTTTTTGACCTTACTTTGCAATTTACTTTCATTAATTTAACAAACTTCTTCCATGCCAGTATTTTCTCAGAGTAAATAATATTCTCCTAATTGTGTCTAGCAACAAAAAAACAACCAACAACAATGGTGACAATTCACTACATCTCCATTTTTCTGGTCTTGTTTGCATCAGAGATGCAGAACGCGTCATCACTGTCGGTACCTTGGACTGCGAAGCTTCTTATGACATCAAACTGAGGGACCGCCGACCTGTTTGAGGAGTACTTGTTGTACAGCTCCACCATGAACTGAGAAGGTGAGATCTTACGATCCTCCTGTGGAACGGCTGAAAGGTTGAGTTGCCTCAGGAAACCTTCCTTCATGCTTTCCAAAAAGTCCTCCATTTGTGACTCCTTGTCTTCTTCCTCCAATACATCCTCATACAGCTCCAAGCGGAGCCTCTCCAGATCTTCGCTTTGGGAGTTGTTACTGAGAGGCTTGCAGGTGCAGGAGGCGATGGAGACCACCAGAGTCACGCACGTCTGGAGCAGGAAGGTCCCGGATATCTTCATTTTGATAAAAGAGTTTTAGCAGGCGACGACTTTAGCTTCTGAAGTGAGAGTTTGCGGTTGGAAAGTTTGAAAACAGCGTTCCCCGGCACAAGAATGACGGTCCTGTTATCCGCTCCCATGCTCCAAGAGTAAACAGAGGGCCTGGCGTCAACCAAAAAAAAAAGTATCTTGGCCTGCTTATCACCATCATTGATGCCTTTTTAAAGCTCCGTTATCTTCTGGAGGCTGTCTGCTAATGAAGACACTGTAAACACTCCACAGTGATAATGAGGGAAGCACTGGAAAATGTGAAGTTTTTGACAAGCGGACATTTCCACATAGAGCCTTTTTCCCAGCTTCATATTCACATCAACCAGAGAGAAATAGCTGGAGGAACATGGCACCTCGTAACAGGTTCCAACTTCTTCTTCTGAAAAGTGTGTTGAAACACAGCAGACGGATCAGGGATTAAGATGATGAGAAGATTAAAACGGTTCAGGTTATAAACGGTATCGTGAGCCTCACAGACCAGAGTCTAAAAATGAAAAGAGTACGACAGAAGCACAAACTAACTTACCAATACGGCTTTCCAGCTAGACTGACAGGGTGACAGTGAATATATTAATGGAAACGCACAAATTTTGCTTTTCAATAAAATGTGCTGGTGCTACGATGAGGTGTTTTACTGGGGGTGCGGGGGCCCAAATCGTAATTGGTTAATTTAGCAAAACTGCTATGGAAACACTTTTTTCTACGTCACACAAGACACATTATTACAGGAAGTAATTGGAGGATCAAGTTTTTTTAATGACTTATTGCATGAATTAACTTAATTACATTTATTATTTACACACCGCAACTGCAAAATAGGTTTCTTTTTAAACGTTAACGTTATATTGACAAAGTTTTTTGCACACGTATTTAATGAAAACGCTGCTGTAGAACACATTGGTTTTACATCTGATAGTAGGAGAAATGTATGCTACAGATAAAAACCTCATAAAAGATGGCCGCCCAGGTCAACTGAGAACTCATTTCAGAGAAGAAACCAAAAGGCTCATTATAATTCATCAGAGCAGAAACATGAGAAAATGGGCAAAACTTTATGGCGCAAGAGTACACTGTTGATTCTACACCTTTGATCCCAATATACAGGTACTATTCAGATTGAATTATTTAAATGATTTATTCATTCTGATCAGATGAGACTATGACAAAACTTTTTGGCCTACATTTCTTTGACAGGCAAAACTAACTGTACCTCGCTTTGAAAACAACAACCTCAATGTTATCAGCAGTTATGGACTGTTGCACTATCAGCACATCGGATGGATTTATCAATAGATGGAGGTTTTTGTGAAGGACACCTCTCCCCTTACTCTTGTCACTTAGTACTTGGTTCACGCTGAGCTTTTTAAAAATGCTCCCAATGGGTCCTTTTCAAGATTTTTGTAAGTTCCCCTCTATGGAGTTATTCATTCGTGAAAGGAGACAACAAAATGCAATGGCACAAGTATAGTAATTACTGCAGGCATGGAGGAAAATTAAAGTGAAAGAAAAAACAACATGAGAAATGTGGGTGGTGTCGTATGTCAACACCTCAGTGAAGTTGGCCCCTTCTTCAAATCAGACAAAATTGGTGTCAGTCAACTCGACTACGTTTGTGCAGCAAGCATTTTTGTTTGTGCTGCTTTGGCTTTGAAGATATTAATGGAAGTTTAAAGGTCAAAAGACCAATTTCACTGAGGTTTCACTGTAACAAGATTTGATTGTCTCCAATAATTATGTATTAGAAGGAGATTGTTATTGCAGTGAATATATTTAAATAAATTAACCTACAGATATTCAGATTTTTTTTATTATTTTAAAACAGACCCTTGTTTTATGTTTTTAATCTAAAATGATTTACAGATTATTTCCATTTAGAATTCAGGCTGCTACATTTCATTAAAAATATCTTGTATTTATTAGATTATTCTTGTTTTTGCATTTGAATGCAAAAGAACCACAAGAGAAAAAATTTAGTGTCCCACACTATGCCGTACTGTCTGTACTAACAAAGATTCACTCAACTCAGCATGCAGGGTGCTTAAAGCTAAACGTGAGTTTGACTTAGTTTTGATTACTTAGTTAATAATTACCTGACCAACTGGAGTGTTCTTAAATAATTCAGTTTAATTCTGGGATACTAGAGAAGATCCTTAAATATATTAAATATTGGCAATAATCTTAAAAGAAGACAGTTATGTATTGGGAAAAGAAGCGATACAGCAAATCACACCTTTGATTCCAATACTAATGAACTATTCAGAGTGGAAACACATCAAAAGCAATATGCACATTTAAAAAATTGCAAGAATTGATGTTTCACAAAACTCAAATAATTTTCCACATGTAGACCCACATTGCACAAGCTGTTTTTTTTTTTTTAGTCTATTATATAAAACAATAGTGTGCCTGGAGCTTCATGCTTTCTTTTAATGAATGGGTTTCAAGCTGGGGACATTGTGTAATTTGGGTTTATGGTTTGTTTTAAATATAGTTTTAACAGATCTAAATTCACAAAAATATTTATATTTTCAAAAATCCCAAAAACTATAGATAGGAATAAACTGCATACGCTTTGTTTCCAGATTCACACTGTAGTTTCAAACCGATTTGTTCAAATGAAAAAAAAAAACAATCACAATCCTCACTTAATTCATAATAGTATATTTAAAAAAAAAAAGATATTAGAATTATTAGCTTTGCAGTCATCAATTTTATGTAACGTCAACATTTACCATTGACTGTATATACAAGTCAACCTTTTCTTCCATAAACTTACCATATAATCTGTTCAAGTATACACGCTACTGTAATACAATTTAATTACACTTTATAGTCACATACTTGTGAATACATACATTGGACATTTTAGTTATTGTTTAAAATCCATTATTATTTTACACATCAGTACCTGTACAAGTTTGTTTATGGACTACATTTGAAAGGAAATCTGGAACAGGCGCACCAAGTTTTTCATTCCTCAGTTCACCGGCTTGCACAGCAGAGGGCAGCATCACACAGTTTTCCACCCCAGGACTCAAACGATGCAACCACATAAACATTAACATGCTTGAACAGTCAATGGAAGACCATCCTTTACACGAAAAACACAGAAACAATGCTATTGGAGCTGGTTTTAAGGAGATTATGATGCATTATTCATGATAAAACAGCACCACGCCACAGAAATGACAACAGCTTAACTTGACACAAGTTGAGCATTCTGCAGCTTCAGTTTCTGATACTCTCCATAAGGTTGCAGCTTGTCAGCTTGACTAAAAGTTGAGTTCTTAAAATGAAAGATGAAAGCCAAGAGAGGAAAGCTGCTGAAACCCAGCTCGTCTTCAACCACACACAAATGGCTAACAGTGGAGTTTCCTGCACAGGGTCTGAAGTGACCCTTCAAAAACCCGGTCCACTTGAGTTAAGGCTTAAAGTTTGAGCTAAGACAAAATCACTTTGGATATTTTGCCCAAAAAAAGAGCCCTCATCAACATCCAGGAAGCCAACAAAAAAGATTTGAACATGTTTTTTAAGGGAACCGCCTCAGCCTTTCTTTAAGGAATGTATAGATATAAATGAAATCAGAATAAGTGATAAACATTAGCTTTAAAAACTGTTAATAGAGCAGCATGCTTTAAGGCAACGTTCAGTCAGGTCAGAAAACAAACAAGAACAATTATGATTAAAAAAGAAGGCCATTTCTCAGTTCTTCCCTCTGACGTGGTTTCCTGCACATTCAGCGTCAACAGTACAGACTTTCTCTCTGTTTTTCAATCATCACACTTCTTGGAGGACTGGGTGGTCCTATCGACAGCCGCATGTATCCACGGACATTCCAGGGTAGACCTTCAGAACCATGTTTCTATCCGGGTCCAGGAAGAGGACACTGAGGGAATTCATCTTGTCTGGAACGCAACATGGTTCCGGGATCCCTGGGACGATTCCTACAGCTCGGACGATACTCTGGATGGTGGCATGATTAGAGGGATGTGCCAACTAAAGGAATCAAGTGTAGAAAAAAAACAGCAATTAGCACTTAACTGAACAACACAGAATTCCCAAAATAAGCATCTAAAATACACTATCACAGCTGGGGGCAAATCAAGGATCTATCTTCTTCCTCTGTTCAGCAACAGGTCAACTCTTGGACTCAACTGGCATTACAAGAAGTTCTTAAGTCTTAAATGCTTCCTGTTGATATAATCATCGCCACCCTACCACCCAACAGATAATTGCTTAAATAATAAACCTCTAGAGAGACTTTATCTTAAAGTTCCCATGACTTACTTTAGGTATGGGGAATCCACATGTCCCGGCACAGTAGTAGGCATCAAAAGACTTTGGTGCCAACACCCATTCACTCCAGCCAATATCAGTGAAGTCCACTCTGAGGTAGCGTCTGGAGCAAACCCTGGGCTCGCTCCACTGTCTCCTTCTCGCCTTTTTCATTGTCCGTTCATCAAAATTTAAAACCTGGGGCTTGTTCATGGCCTCACTGCCCACCTGGCCATGCTTTCTCCCATTTTTGACTTCAGCTTTTGCTTTAGCTGGGAAGTACGTGTTTTGCCAGAGTTCATGGTTTTTCAAGGTGCTGAAATGAACCTCTGGAATGTCATTGGTTTCAATCTGGAGCTGTAGCTCTCTCCGGATCCTTGAAGCCGAAGTGGAGGCTGATGCATCGTCCCCGACAGGAAAAGGCCCATACCTCTGAAGTGACAAGGCGACACTGTTTGGCTCGTCTATAGCTTGATCGTCAGCATATACCAGAATGTATGGCAGGTTGGCCGGAGACAGATGCTCATGGCTGAGCGGACCTCTCTGTTGAATCCCCACATCAACCTCCACAGTGATTACAAGCTCACTGACATCCTTGGCCTGTCTCACCACTGTGGTAACATCTCTGGTTTGCCAAGAGCCTTTCTTTAGAGACATAAGACTAATGTTTCCAAGAGGTATTGCAAGACCCAAATTTGAAGAAGATCCATAGAAAAGGAGCTGCGAGGAGGGCAAAGGCTGGACTCCGATGGTTAGGTGACGAGGCTTTCTCAAATGCCATGGCCTCTGATGGTGACGGGGCCTCTTGTTAAGGAAGTGGAAAGAGGCAGAAAGGATGATCTCTGAGTTTTGAATTGAAGACAGATTGAACTGGAACAACTCTTTGCCGTGCAAAACTCCTGAAAGAAATGAAAAGGCAAATCAGCAGGATGGCAAGAAAATTCTCATCGACTTGAAAATCACATGTGACAGCTACTGTTGGATTGATTACTGGTGTCAAAGTAAAAAGGTAATGCTTTCAAAATTACTACATTTTTCTATAGCACCATTCATATGGTTTAAATACTTCTTAACGACCTGCCAGAAAAAGTCCCAGACTGACAGCTGTATCGAGTTAGAGAAAGAGCAAGGGATCGATTCATAAAGCACTGCTATTCTCCCACCTGTTACTTAGCACCGCCACCCAGCTAGCTAAAAAGACTAATCGACTTTTCCCTTAGAAAGAGATATTTGGCACTCTGGAGAAATTCCACCCCCCAAAAAAACACACAGAGAGTCACGGTGCATAAACTAAAGGAGCATCCTCCACCCCTCTGAAATCAAGACTAAGAACACATGTGTTTAGAACTGCTTTTCAACCATAATAAATACATTGACCAACATATTTCCTGTGTGCCGATGATTTTAACTCTTGACAAGATTCAATGTCTGTTAGTGGTATTCACAATTGTTGAATGTATTTTGTGTTTTTATGTTTTTGTGATGTAAAGCACTTTGAACTGCCTTGTTGCTGAAATGTGCTATACAAATGAACTTAATTGAGTGATGCAGGTTACATTCTATTTTTTAAGCAGCAGCAGGAATAATTGTTACTGTTTAAAAATCTGATAAAGATATATATATTTTGGTTTACATTATTGCTGTAATTGTAATAGCTGTATTTTTACTTAAAGTTTATCACAAAGTGAGAATCTAACGGACCCATAGCTCAGCTCTTTCTTAGCTGCTTTTTTCATTTGAGACAAAGAAACACAATCAAAAATCTCTTTTCACCTCAAACGGATATGCTCTTAATCAGATGCAAAACCTAAAGTGAGCGCTTCCTGGAACCTGTTATCTGTTTTATCTCGTCCTTTGTCATCTCTTCTGACAGGTTTGCGGTAAATGAGAAACAGTAACCAGAGAAAAACCCCACTCACCACAACATGTTTCTCAACACATCTGAGCGGAGTGGCATGGAAAATATTAAGCGCTGCACGGTTAAGTGCTTGCCTTATGCATGACCAAAAACCTCATCCCTGATAGCTATACTCTTGAAGTTCAGCCTCGTCTCCCGCACTTCCACCACAGTCTGAAAGACAAACATTGGACTAGTCCAGTAGGTCTCTCGCAGGCATATGGAAGTGCTTATTGGAGAAAAAGTTATTCCTGAGGCTTTACTTTTTTTTTTTTTTTTGGTGTGCAGCCGGTGTCTGGCTGTGATAATAGGCGCTTGTCTAACACCTCGGCTGCTACATCTACTGAGGAGGTAACAGCATTTGACTCTTTAAGTCGCTCTGTTCAGTAAATCATAACGCAGTCGGAGCACTGAGGTGAAGACATGTAGCCCGAAGGGAGGCTGGTTACTGCTGTGAGATGGACGGTACATCAACACTCAGTGTTCATGGCCATAAAATACAACAACGAAAAAAAAAAACAACAAAAACAACTAACTTTCCACAAAGCATTTTGATTGCACCTTTAAAGTCCAACTTGACCCTTTAGGTTGGTACTTTTATCCTTTAAAGTGAATGCAATTGTGCTTAACACACCTTTTAATTTAAAAACTAAAACCCAAGATGAACTTAATTCTTAATCTATACTATTTAAAGCATAATTAAGAATAGATGCTTGAAAATATATATTTCACTTATTTCTGGAATCTGTATCTGTATATAAATGATCTGCAGCTATTTTTTCCTGGGTGTGATAAATGGTCAGATTCACGCTTTGTCATTTAACTTTAGTGTACTTTGATGAAATTTTGTACCACAAACAAAGTAGCACAAAAATTGTGAAGTGGAAGGAAAACAGTGCTTGGTTTTAAAATAGTTTTTACAAATAAAAAACTGAAAAGTGTGAATTTTTATTTACACCAACACTCTCTGGAGCTTTGAGGTGACACGTGTTGTGAATTGGTGCTGGATAAACTAAACTAAATCGATGCAAATACAGCTGCAAGTCCTTCAGGACTACGCCTCTACCTGCTTTGCACATCAGGAGACTGAAAAACTGAAAAACGAGTATCTGTAAACAGAAATGTTAAAATTTTGCCACAGATTCTTACTTGGATGTAAATCTAGACTTTGACTAGGCCGTTGCAACACATACTTTTGGGCTAAACCACTTCGTTGTACCTCTGGCTGTATGTTTAGGGTCGCTGTCCTGTTGAAAGGTGAACCTTCGCCCCAGCCTCAAGTGTTTTGAAGCATCCGCAATATTTTCATGCATTCAGCTCTATCCGACGTCCCCACAGTGTGCTGCCACAGGTGATATCGGGTCAGGATTTAGATCTAAGCCAAAAATATCAAACTATTTGGGATTTCTATAGAGACCAGGTTTGCTTAGAGCACCAGTCGTAGTTGTCCAGATCTCTGCAGCTCCTCTAAAATTACTGCATCTAGTCTGCTTATTTATTTATTTTTTTGATTGATGCCTGGTCTGTCAGTCAGTTCAACACTAACTGTGCTAATTTCCATTTTTCAGATAATAAATTGAAAGTAGTTAGTTTGGACTACCCGCCACTTTTGCCTGTTTTCCCTGTCTAAATATTTTTTTAAATGCATTTTTAGTTACCAAGACTTCATAATCCATCGTAGTTGTTGTTTCTGTTCAATCTGGAAAGACTCAGATGGAGAAAAAGGAACAATTAAAAGATTTAATGACAGGAATGAATAACAGTTCTTTGGCGCTCGGGCCCCTGCAGCTGATTTGAGCTGAGATTTGATGTGAACTCAATGAACATCCCGATAACTGATTAGGGATGCTCTCCCCCGGGGCCCCGACACTGGTGGTGGAGGTCAGGAAAGGGTGCTATCCTGGAGAGCCGAAGGATGTGGGTAGAGAAGGGGCGGTGGTGGATTGAACACAGCTGGGAACCGGCTGATGGCTTGGGTGTGGATCCTTTTATGCAGAGCTTGATTGATGATTGGACGCGCCGGGTGAGGACCAGCGCTGAGGTCGGAGATGAGCATGACGCCGATGGGCGAACGGAGGAGGCGGAGTCTTCCAGCTTGAACTTTCGCTATTAGCTCCATTTGTTTTGTTTCTTTATTCTGGATATTTAAAATGTTTTCCAGATCCGCTGTTATATTATATTTGTTGAAAATGGTCTCAAATGACAATATTACATTTTCTCGCAATAATTTCTGAGACAGTTTATTGTCCAGTAAAATGCGTTCCTGCGGCAGGCCTGTCTGTGACATGTTCAACGCTTGGAATATTATTTGCATTAATCTGCTTTAGATTTCTCCCTGATGTGTCTGCTGTGTTTGGTCTTCATGATGATGGTTTTCCTCTAAAGCTGCCTCTACAGCCATCACAGAGCCAGTGGAAGGATAAATAACACACGCACTAACTCTATTTACTAATTAATTTACTTCTGGAAATAATTTGCTGCATTTAATTTAGGAGTATCAGAATAAAGGAGGTTGGCAACTAATGTACACTGGGTTTTTATTAGTAAATAAAATTTGAACAATCATTTTCCTATTCATAATAGTGTGTTGTGTCATTTTTGTGTTTTTTCTATCAGTTAAAACCTCATAAAATATGTTAGTTTGCGTCTGTAAGATGAGACAGGTTGAAAGGGAGTGAATACTTAGGAAGGCTCTGTAAACAGTACATATTGACATCTTCAGTGTTTTAAAGAAACAAATGTTGTTTCACAAAATCCAATTAATCTAATTCACAAAATGAACAGAAATAGGTTGGACCAGGAGTTCACCGATAGAAATGAATGCGTGAATCAGTGACTCACTCGGGACAGCTTTGAAGCTCCTCACGGTGTTTCCCGCCGCCTGGCTCCGCGGCTCCTCGCTGTACCTCTCGTACAGCTTGAACATGTTGACGGAGACCGCGTCCCGGCTCGCGCTCTCCTGAGCAGAGACGCGCTCATCCACCTCCGGCCGCGCGCCGGCAACTTGACGCGCGAGGTGAGCCCCGCCGGGCGCGAGGATCACCAACAAACTCCAGATGTGAAAAAGCCAAGTCGCCATAAGTGACGATCTGAGGGATGAATGCAGTTAAAGTAAGGAGAGTGAAACACGGAGCTGCGTGTTTTCAGCCAGACGTCCAGCCGGTTTTACAGATAATAAAGCTCTCCGCGGCTGTCTCTGCTGTGGGAGGAGAGCCTGGCCCCGGAACCGGCCCGGCCCAGGCGCGTGCATTAAGCGATGCTGCTGGATGACAGGCGGTGACGTCTTCTGAGCGCACCGCCAACAAGAACCAGGCAGCCCATTAGGTAAACTGCTGTTCTTAGGGACTGGATGCAAATAGAGCTCCCATTGGGCTCCTGTCATTAGCTGCTTTTCATTAACCGTAGCAATGCGCAAATTGAAATTACGAAAATTATTTAGCTTAATGGAAACACGCCAATTTTAAAAAACCCTACATTTTTCGATAGAGTGAAAGTGGTTTTTCCACCACATTGAAAGAAATGTATTTAGCAAAACAGCAACGGAAACACTTTTTTCCGCATCACACAAGTCACGTGATCAACAACCGGATGTCACTACCGGTGAAAACCACAAAGAAGATGAGTGCTAGCTAGCCATGGCAGATTTCTGAACATATTTTATGTAACATTTACATAAATTGCCATGATTTTTCATACTGCGTGAACAGGCTTATTCACGTGTAACTCCAGTTTCAGTTCTTATGTAATGGAAGAACCACTATTGCCAAATTGTGTTTTTTCAACATTAGCAGAATAGCGACAAAAATTTGCGCACACTTGTAATGGTAACACAGCTATTGACCGCTTTGGTTGGCCATAATTATTGTTCATCTTCACTTAACATTTATTGCTATTTGACACTTATTTTTGAAATGTGATACAATATTTAGGAAAGTGTTAGGCTGGTAAAACCTTGTGCTATTTGCTTTGTACAGAAGGTCTGGGCTCATGGCTACTGAGACACAATCAATTACACAGTAACAGGTTTTCTGCTGCCGCATCATTTAATTCCATTACCAAAACGTAATATATAAAAGAATTACAGGTAACATATTCATTAAAGCCAAATAGTTTTCATAGCTTTAAAGAGAAACTTTTCTATCTATTGTGATTGAAGTCTCTCACTGGTTAACTGAGAAGAATTCGACTTTTTTTTTCTCCTTAAAAGAGAGAAAGTTAACAAACAAGCCAAAACTAACTGGAGAAACGTCTCTGTCCTGTCAGTTTCCACACAGATATTTTACACTACATCAATTTTAATTTTTCCTAAAAGTTTACAACTGAGTATTGGATTTCATCATGACAACATTGACTCCATGTAATTTTACACTTTCCACCAGCTAGCCACAGTTTATGTAACTTCTAAGAGTTGTAAAAACATGAGATCTTTGCATGTAGTTTCATTGCTGGTTCCAGACTTCAGAATCAGTACAGTTTATGAGCAAAGCTTCAGCTGGAGGAGAAAAGACATTGGACGCAACATGACGTGTTCTTAGCTTACAGCGGGTCATATAAATATGATTTTTTCTGAGTAGAAAACCAACAATAAGTTTAGACAAAACTTGTTCAGCTATTGTTTAGACTTACCTTATATACATTTCTCATTCTAATCGCTGGATTCTTTATTTTTACAATAAGACATTACACTGCCCTCATTCAAAACTCTGCCCTCTACCTGAAAATTAGTTTTTTCTCAAAGAATATCTCTGCATTCTTTGAGCAGAGAATATTCTCTTACTGTGTCAGGAAACAAATAGAGGACTATTTGTTTCCTGACAAATAGTCCTCTATTGTTTCTGAACTTTCCTTCTCGTATAGATTTAGCTTGCTGAAACTATCAGTGTAAATGTTTTGAGTACACTTTTTCAGTGGGTGGGATATACCTTTTACTTTTTAAGTTGATGGAGGAACTTTTGATTTGCAAACTTATCAGTTTTTGTGGCAATCTAGAGCGTAAATGTGGGAAGACACAACAGCTAATATGACCTGAGGGTTTCAAAATGGTGCAGCCATTAGCCAACTGTCTCTATGGGAAAGATAAGAGAATATTCTGTTCGAGAAAAGATGTGAACTAGCATGCTAGCGCAGACATGGCAGCAAGAAAATAGCCTCGTCCTTAAGCAGTTCAAAATAACTGGAGCTGACAAATATTAAAATCCAACTTTATCTTGCCAACTCATGAAGCTCTAATGCTAGCTTTGAGAAAACTGCAGCAAATTTTTTTTCATGTGAGCTCATGCTACTGTAAATTACAAAAAGAGGAATTTGTTTAAAGTTTTTACACACCGTTACTGTGAATATTAATAAATATTGTTAAGACAATCTTTAGCCTTTTTTTTATTTTGCAGCAGAAAAGCAACAGGTTGACTTGCGGTTTCTGATGTAGCACAACGGTTTCCCTGTGACAGACGTGGCAGCATGTTACTGCCACCGCAGGTCAGACGGCCATTAAAATACCTCCTACTGCTCCTGAGGGGGCTGGGGTAGAGGGGATCACAAGGCGCTCTTTGACACCACTGTGTCCCACATCAGAGATAAAGGACTGAGCTGAGACCGGGGTCCCCCCCAATCCCTATTTGGTAAAAAGAACGACTTGTCATGACATTTCAGCAAAAAGAGCGCGATATCATCAGTCTCCTCCCAAGGAGTAATCAGAAGCTGTTATCACTCAGCGTGGAGTTGTCTAATTGATTTTAATGGGACAGGAAAAACAAATGTTGCTCTTGTGAGTTTCCTTTTGATGCCTGTTTCCCTCCTCTCCCTCTTTGTGGTCTACAAGAAAATCGACAGGAGTCAGGGAGACTTTGTTGTGCCAAAAATAACTATCAATCAGGGTTTTTTTTTCCTGCTTAGCAGAAAACAACAAAAGACATTAATCATTAGATCAACCACTTTAAACACAAACCAAAGTCCTGTGGTCATGTGAACAAAGAGTCCTTCCTGCTGGAAGCTAATCTGACAGTAGGGCGAGGCTGGATTACCAATCAGCCCCCCAGGATTTGACGCTTTGAACATCGCTTGATGTTATTAAGGTGCCGAGAAACTTCTGACAGAGGAGGTCAACGAAGATGAATGCAGGGGGGACAAAGTGCAGAGCTCTGATATCGGAGAGCGTGCTTCACATCCAGCCTGTGGTTTTCTCTAATCACGTCCCGATTTTAACTCTTAACCTGGCAGCTTTGGTGGAGCTAAACGAGCCCAAATGGACAAAAACGTCTCAGTCTACCTCTGGCAGAAGAAGTCAGATCTCACACAGAGCACGTTGTGTTCCTGTTTTACAGTGTAAACCACTTCAACAAATCCCTGAACACAACTACAAATGTAAAAACACAACAACATATTCAAAAACACGATATTTAGCGAAGTACAATTACAAATCAGAGGTGCTGTGCTATGTGTTTCCAGCCACACAGTATAATTTTATAGCAAAATCAAGTAACTATTGTTAACAAAAATTGCTGTATTTCAAATATGTCTTAAAAAAGATTTAACACGTTGAAATTGGGTCTCTGTCTCTTTAAAAACTCCTGCTCTTTCTGAAGGTCCTCCTTCAGGACATCATCACAACATGGCTCCTCTATTAACCCAGCGTTTCATTGAGAAGTAGCTCCTATAATGAACTCTGCTGATGTGCAGTTCCACCAGGTGTTTGCTAATTTCTGGTAGCTAGTCTGCAGGAGTTAAGTGGGGGAACCACGGGGCAATGCTGCTCAGTGAGGCGGAAGTTTGGAAACAGTTCTGAGGAGGAGGTTTATCTCATGGGCGGAGCTATGTCCATCCAAGCGTTTTGTACAGCTGAATGGTTTCTCAATAAAATCTATTTTACATAATACTGTCACTTTAAGAAAACACAACATTAGCAAAACAGAAGATGTAGGTCTCAGTGGGACATGTGAGACATCACTAATTGGATGACACCGTTTTTCACTTTAGAACCAGAAATCATTCTGGCATTCACTCTCTCATTGTTTAGACAGGCAAGAAGACAGTCACTGCTCTACATGTTGCACAAACTGTGAAAAAGAACAAACCTGAACTTCTTAGAGTTTCCTAACTCAAAAATATTCATTCACAGCACATTCCCATTCCTGCCAACATTCATATTTTCGACAAACGTGCTAAAGCCAGAATAATTTCTGGCTCTAAGGCCAAAAGCGGTGCCGTCCAATCAGTGAAGTCTTAGGTTTCCCACGGAGACATACCGCTTCTGTTTTGCTAGTGTCATTTTGTATTCTTAATTTGCAATTGTGCTTTGCGTTTAATAATTTGTTGACGTGGTTTGAACTTCAGGGCCACCGTACTATTTAGATTTGTTGCAGAAGCTCTTTTTTTTTGGCAAAATTTGTCGTTAATGTTTGGCATTAACGGCGGCTAAAAGGAACTGGTCTCTGTGTCAGCTGTCAGTGAACCAGCGGCGCTTCACTGTGGTAATCAGCCACCACATCAGGGGTAATTTAAACCCCCTGGAGTGGCTGTAAAGTAAACGACAGCTATTTAGAAAGCATTTAAAAGGCATTTAGATGGACGTGGCTGATCATTTCTAGGATTGAAGATTGTTACATCCAATGAGCATAAATTCAAAATGATCATAAAACCGCCTCATTATCGGGAATTTGCTTCCAGAGATCGGAAGACCGTGTCCGGACTGCCTGTCCCACACCCCGTCTCTTCAGCTCATTTATCCATGAATATCCATGCATTATTATCAAACGCCTGCAGACCTGCGGTTCCATAATGATGCTGGTTTTTTATTTAATTTTTTTATACGCAGACGTATTTTACTAATCAGCAATGTTGCTGCAGGACATCCTAGTGTTTTTTAAACAACACCACAAGAAAAGACATGTATAAAATGCAAACATTTTCATATTTCTAATTGGATTTTATGATAAACCAACACAAAGCTGTACATGATTATAAGGTGGAAGGAAAATTATGCATGGTTCTCCTTTCTTTTTTGTTTGTTTTTAAAGAAATATATAAAAATTGTAACTTGAACTTCATTCCACTGTGGTTACTGAACTACTCCAGGTTGTTTTAATCAATTCTCAGATTTTTTTTTTTTTTTAATCATCAAAACTGTTTTGCAGAACAAATAAAGCAGATCCTCCGGCATTAATCCAGTATGTCGGAAGCTGTAGAGTGTGTTACTTCTTGCTAGGTTAAATAAGATTTGCAATTGTCTTCTAAACTGAATCATGCTTAAAAAATTAAGCATAATTTTAGTTTTTTAATCTCTGAAACAATCACAGTAACTGTTTGGTTTTTATTGATCGCCCACTGACAAAGAAAGACAGTGCTACACTCCTGTCCTCAGTAACACATCAACACTAATTTATCATTTTACACTTGGATGACATCATCGATGAGTCACCTCTCTGCTACCTCCTCTGCTCCAGGGAGAAATTAAAATGTAGCTTCCCCAAAAATGTTCTCATTCATAGAATATTTGCCCGGGGTCTTCATGGGGACAGGGGAGCAGGAGAGAAGAGCCGACCGTGTTTCTTTTGGCATCAGACCCCATCCTTCACCCCCCTCACCCCAACCCCACACCCCTGTTTTCCCCTTTTTTGACTTGTTTTCATACTTCTGGCTTCAGCTGAATGACCATTCATGCTCAATGATGCTGGATGTGGATGTGTGTATTCGAGTGTGTGACTGCCTCAGGCTTCTTCCCATTCTCTACTGCCAAGGTCTTGCTTTCACTCTCTCTCTCTCTCTCTCTCACACACACACACACACACACACACACACACACACACACACACACACACACACACACACACACACACACACACACACACACACAAAAGCAAATACAATATGAAACTTAGCCTAGATTTTGGATGGTATATTTGTGCCACTTTAGCTTAAAATGGCACATTCCATGTTTTCCAGCAACATAGTATCATTTCATAGCACAATCAATAAACCATTTTATAAAAATGCTATACGTATCAAACATGACTTAAAAACAATTTGACTTCATAATTTAACACCTTAAAATTGGGCCTCTGTCTCTTAAAAAAAACTGCTTTTTTAAAACCCTGCCTTCAGGAAGTCGTCACAACATGGTTCCTCTATTAACCGTTTAACAAAGTTTTTTCCGGAGTTTCACTGAGAAATAGTACATGTGCAGTTCCACCGGGTGTTTGCTAATTGCTGCTGGCTAGTCTGAAGGAGCTGAGTGGGAGACTGGAAGGGAAGGGGCTCTGTGAGGCAGAAGCTCAGAAGCTTGGAAACGGCATCCCTCCCCTGCCACTCTCCCACTCAGCTCCTTCAAACTAGCCAGTAGCAATTAGCAAACACCTGGTGGAAATGTGCATCAGAAGAGCTCATTATAGGAGCTGCTTCTCAGTGCAACTCCAGTAAAAATGTTGTGAATTGGTTACTAGAGGAGCCATGTTGTCAAGAGCAGGACTTTCTTAAAGAGACAGACGCTCAATTTCAAAGTTGTAAAATTACAAAGTCAAGTCATATTTCATATATGCAGCATTTTTATAGCAACTGAAGATAACACAGTTACTTGATTGTGCTATAAAATGATACTTTGTGGCTGAAAATGCATAATACTGGCCCTTTAGACACAACTAGCTGATGGAGAAGTCCTCAATTAAAGCATATTTCTCTGAATGTCCTCACAGGTTCTTGGACACACGGTTGATTTATTTATTTATTTTCCCTACATCTCGGTGGCACAATACAGCATTACCCTCTGCCAAAGAAGTGTCAGAGCCACACATGACAACCTGCTCATTTATCATCCAACTGCAGACAACGAGGCCGATGACTAACCCACCGCAACAAGTTGTTCTCTGCTATGCGCTGGCCGCTCTCTTGAGCTCCAACTGGCATGTGGAGCAGATCCCCTACATCTCTGCTCCAATGCTCCCACATTGGAGCAGATCCCCAGCATCCCCAGCAGCCCGCACACAGCAGCCCCCCCACACCCCATGTGGCCCACAGCAGACAGGGCCAGCAATCAGCGTGATGGATTTTAGTCGTGACGCGCCTTTCCTCAAGTGAGCCAATTAGGGAAACACTTTTGTAGAGTTGAGTTTCCGCTCTCTGACAAAGTGAAGTTCTTGTAGAATCTGACGCCGTCTGATACTGAGGCCAATGTTGTTCACCTGAACCAAGAAGATGGACGTAAGGTGAAGGTATCAGGGATAAACAGGTGCAAAACCAGGAACTTGCAACAGGAATCTGGAGAGTATCAGTCTCACTACGTTTATGACTCAAATCTTTTTAGTGCGGCACAAACCTGTGAACTTATTGTCAGGCTGAAAAGGTGTCTGAATGTCTCCCGTGTCAACAAAGTTTATTAGTAAATGATGATCAGGAAAGAGTATGAAATCATGTGTGAGGTAGTATCTATGCCAACATGTGAAGGCAACATAGAAGCATTCGTTTCCCGAACACACAAGAGTGTTTCTGGACTCTGGAACAAGTCAAAGAACAAACGAGATCCGAACTGGAGAGGATTATGTGGAGTTCAAGAGCAGCGGTCCATTAGCCTTTTGCACTTACAAGCTCCCACATTAGTGTAGTCACATTCTCTGAATAGGTACAGCAAATGTTGATGTTTCAGAGGAAATGTATACACTTTTGTTGGGCTGGACTTTGTATTGTAAAGAAAAGCTCCCTCTTAATGTAGAAAGACCCCCGTGTTGTTTATTTCTGTGATGAGTTTGGGAAAAGGGAGCGCTGCCTTCGTTCCGCCATACATCACTTCAAGTACCAACCTACAGGAAGAGGCCATTTTCCCATCAGCTGTCTGTCAGTGAGCCTGTTACTTTCCACATTAATGGACCAAACGGACTGACGACTGGCACCAGCCCCTCCTCCCCCTCTTTACTTTATTAATCTTTCTTTGTAAGCTGTTTTTTTTTCTTCTTCTTCCCCCCTCTCGCTCTCGTCTTTCGGCGTTTCAGCTCGGTTGTCCGTGAGTGGCTTGTCATGTCACAGTGATGCACTCTGGACCCCACTGGGGTCGCCTGCGGTGTGATTTAGCCTCCGGTTGCTTTTCGTGCAGAGTGATACTCGGTATGTCAGCGCCTCTGTCAGTTGCGCTGGAGTTGGACACAGTGAGTTATGCGGGGAAGCTCGGAACTTTTTATTCTCTTTTCATGCGAGAGAAAGGAATTAAGTCGGCGCATTACTGACTGCGGTTTTTCTGGCCAGGCACGTTGTTTTCTTTGGCCGCCGCACTTAAAGTCTGTTGAAACAGGCCCTTTTTCTCATGCCTATAAATGGACTTCTTTCATAAATCCATGAGGGGATGCTTGCTCTTTTGAAAGGGGTTTAGGAGGATCCTTCACCCTACACAGTCACAGATTTGTGGTCCGCGTTCACACACTCCATCATGTTAGCACTAATACGTTATGGCGGGCTCACTGCGTATGGATTGTCATGGTCTTTAAGAAAATGACCCGGCGAACAACTGGAGTGGCGATGAAAAGGGTTAGTGAATTGTTTCCTGTCTCTGAAATCAGGAGGAAGGCGGCAGCAGGCGCCCAGAGGAGAGATAAGACGGAATTATGGAGACTGGAGGAGTGATGGAAGGAAACACAAGGCAATGCTATCTGTTGTAGCAGAGAAAGCATGCTACATCTGCAATACCAGTCACAGATAGATGGAGTGAATTTAGTTTTTTGTTTCTGTCGGGATTAACAGTTCTACTGTGTGACAAAGTGTTTGCCCCATTCCTGATTTTCTTTTTTTTTTTCTTTTTTTTGCATGTTTGTCACACTTTAGTGTTTCAGTGCATCAAACCAATATGAATATTAGTCAAACATAACACAAGCAAAAAATGCAGTTTTTAAACGAAGGTGTTTATTATCACAAAAGAGACGAAATCGAAACCTATGTGACCCTGTGTGAGAAAGAAACGACCCGAAAACATTCATTTGCGTCTGAGAAGCGGACTGGTCTCTGCAGCTGTTCCGTTACAAATGTGGGAAACATTTTGTCAATATTCCGCTAATGTTGAAAAAACCATTGAGTGAGAAACGCAATTAAAATCATATGTGAATAAGTTTGTTTACGCAATAAGTCATTAAAAAACACGCTGCACCATCATCCACCAACTACTTCCTGTCGTCTTCTTCTTCTTTGGTTTGTGCCAGTGGCGACATTCAGTTGTTGATCATGTGACTTGTGTGATGCAAAAAAAAAAAAATACTGTTTCCATTGCAGTTTAACGACATAAACCAATTTTGATACAGCCACAAAAAAAGCCCACCTCACCTCACAGCAAAACTTTTGATCAAAAAAGTCTTTTTCAAGCTAATTTATTTTTGAAAAGGTCAAATTGTGCAGTTACATGGTCAGTCGATGTTGCCAGTGATGTAAACCAAGATGACAACAGGAAGTAGTAGGAGGATGATTTTATGGAAACGCCGGAATTGCAAACTTTTGTTTGTTTGTTTTTTTCACATCAGCTGAATATCGACAAAGTTTTGCTCACATTTTTAATGGAAACTAAACTTTAGAAAGTCCTTCTTCCTCAGACGTTGATTCTAATGAACTCAGAGCTTTGCTACTGACCAAATGGTAAACAGAATGAAAACACACACACACACACACACACACTGCCCTGTCACTGAGCCAGCTCTGACTCCAGTTAAGCCAATTTCTGCTTCCAAACTCAATTGTTTCCATAATCACAATCTTCCACCGCACGCTTTTGCTACACTCTCTATCAGGTTGCCATTCGCGGCCACCTGACCCGGTCCTGAACCTGCTGACTTCCTCTCCTCTAAATGCGGTGTGACCGGATTCCAAAACCCTGAGTGCTTCGTTTATCAAACCCCCGTTGAACTCCACATCTGTCTGTTTTCTCTCTCTCTCTCAGCCTCCACCTTTAATTGTCTCTCCCGTTTCCTCTCACTCCGTCTGTTTGTGTGTCAGGTGTGTTTAAGGAGAAGGTCAGTCTGTTACTTTCTGTCAAGAGCTTCTAATTATGAAATAAAAAGTAAACACTATTTGGATTGTTAAGTCATTTCATTATAGTAAACATACATCCTGACACTTACTGTGAGTTTTAAACCAATGATTGTTTTTAGTAGGGCCGTAATAAGAGCTCAAGATTCAAAATGCCGTCATATTTCATATTTCACGTCAATAAGAAGTCGGTCTCTTCAAAGTGTTATTGGCATTGAACTGGCCAGTCCTTAGGAAAAGGAGGCATTGACAGACTGTCAGAATACAAATGATTTGTAAGCACAGAGTAACGGATGGCGACCCGTCAGCCGTCCATGCTGGAAAACCCTCCAGTGAGGCAAAATTTGAATATTCTGCAGAGAAGAATCAAAATATGTTAAAATTAACATAAAAAAATTCACTGCCCATTATGACAAGCACTAGATGGCATGTAGAGTGGCACACTGGATTTTTGAGGGAACAACTTTTCCCTCAATAGATGAAATCCTATGAACTTTGCATTTTGTATGACAGATATTATGGATAAAGGACACTAGTGGGGAAAACCTGAGGCAAAACCCTTCATCAGATCTTCATAGACCCAACATCAGAGAGAGCAGGTCAGTAGCTGCATTTCCACTGACAATATAATTGCACAATTTGACATTTCAGACATAAATTTTCTTAATGGAAACAGCGATTTCGAAAAAAATAATTTTTGCCACCAGGATGAAGTTGTTTTTTTTGGCCGTACCGAAATTGGTTTGCGATGGAGACACTTTTTCTCACATCACACGAAAAGAAGAAGACAGGAAGTAGTTAGAGGGTGATGGAATAGCATGTTTTTTGATGACTTATCACATGAACCAACTTATTCACATGTGATTTTAACAGCGCTTCTTATTTAATGGAAACGCTGCAAGTACGACACTTTTTTTCCGACATTTGCAGAATATCAACACAATTTTGCACACATTTGTAACAGTGCAAATGTGTTAGCTTCTGCATGGTGGATTGTGAAGAGTAATGGAACAGGTGGGAGGACTGATTGGGATTTGCCAACAAGATTGATTTCAGGAATGGAAAAAAAAAAGAATCTGGTTAATGAGTTTTAATGAAGGAGAAGAAAATTATAGTAGAGAAAGAAAAGGCAATCCAGAATCAGTGGGAGGGGAAATGGGAGGGGGAGGCAGAAAAGAAGACGGATGCAGGCAAAGACAGAAAACGACAGACGTCCTGCTCTACCTCAGCTCGTCAGCCAGGGGTTCATGAGTGATAGCAGCCAAAGGCAAAGGATCGGCCCATTGCTGCTGCTGCTGCTGCTGCCGCTGCTGCCCGCCCCTCTGCTTTATTTCACCATGAAGTTTTTTTGCATGGAAAAATAACAAGGCACAGAGCCAAGCAGCGCAACAGCCGAAAGAAAAGCAAGAAAGAAAAAAAAAATCCGAGCTTTGTCAGACAAAAGGCTTCTGTTGTTTCTAAATCAATGTTAATTTTTAAGTTGGCGGACCCCTGCCTCGAGGAAGGTTGTGGTGAAGAAACGAAAATGAGTCAGGCAATTTATTCTTCTTCTTCTTCTTTTTTTTTTTTTAACAATCCCCATCTGAGGTCTGAGGTTATTTTTTATGCAAACCTTGTGGTAAAGTTTTGGAGTTCACCTCAACCCTTCAGCTCCCCTCCCAATACTAAGGACTTTTTGGCCCATAGGAAATGAGCGTAGTGATAGCATTGAATCAGAGTGTAAACCTCAACCAGGGACTTAACCCTTTTTCAGTCCCCTTTGTCCTCTTGTTAACTGGTTTCGCTGTGCCATAAAAAGTGACGAAACCAGTGAATCTCACAAGTGCAATTGTTGAGTAAAAGGCAGCATTTGTTCAGTGACAGAACATTAAACCTAATGGCTCCCTGTGGCTTTCACAGCAGCAGGAATAACAGAAGATTGGGTTGAAGGAGACACGAGTAATGAAAGTAAATTATGAATTGTAAGGCATACTGTGTTTAAAAAGGTTTGTGGCTTTGTGTTTTTTTTTTTCCATGTTAATATTTCATGTCATCAGAACTTCCACCTAAACATGGTTGGAGGGATTTGAGCATCTCCTGTGATCCTAGGGAGGATGTTTTTCTGAGTTTTGTCTCCCGATGGGGTTCCAAAGGGCCAGTAAGTCTTGTGGAACGAGTCAGATTAAAGATAAATCACAAAACTTGATGAAGGATGACCATAACAAACAATATACCTTTTCCAGACCAGGGTATTCTGCTGGAGCCAGGGTTGGGAGTGAAATTTGCCAGAAAGCACCTGGTGGTGGAGCTCAGGCCCTTGGGGTCGTCCAGGTAACAGGAAACCTAACCCACAACCCAACCTTGTCCACCGAGTGGAACCACTACCTGCAGGAAGGAACACTAATATTGACCACCATTGCTCGGAAACATCACATTTCAAGCCAAGGCAATTTCAGATTTTGGCTTGAAACTGCAAGAGGAAAGGTTCCAGAAGGAGATGAGAAAACCAAAAGGAATGCATGATGTATAGATACAGAAGGAACACTGATGGGCAAAACCCAATGACTGAGGCGTAACCCTTCATCGGATCTTCAAAAACCCAACGTTAGAGAGAGCCTGTCAGCAGCTGCATTTCCATAGGCGGTATTTGGAAAATAAAATTGCTTAATGGAAACATGTCAATTTGAACAAATTATAGCTTTCGATGAAAACTTTGGGGTGATAAGAATGATGAGATTTTTTCATCGTGTCAAAATTGGTTTATTTTGCAAAATTACAATAAAAACACGTTTTTTTCCTGCATCACATGAGTCACGTGATCAACAACCAGATGTTACCACTGGCACAAACCGTGAAGAAAAAAACAACAGGGAGGAGGAAATGTTTTTAATGACTTATTGCCTGAACAAAGTTAATCAGGTGTGATTTTAATTAATTTTCTTAGTCAATAGAAACACCACAATTGTGAAATAGATTTTTTTTTTGTTTGGTTTTATATTAGCAGAATATTGACAAAGCTTTGCACACATTGGAACAGGTAAGAGGACCGATTGAGATTTGCACACAAAGACACCCAACCTTCTTTGACAGAAGAAGTCCTGTCATCGAAGAAGAGGTGTTTGGTGTTTGGTTGATTCCTTGAAGAGGGTCTACTTGAATATTCTGCTGTTGTTTTCCTGAGAGCCTCCATAGCTCTCAGGCGGAGGAGGTTAATGTTGGAGTCACTTGGAGGGTTGTTATTAGAAAAGCATAGTCATTGATTTGAATTCGACCCTTGTTTGTCTGGGTTGTCCAAAGCACAATCTTCAAATATGTAACTGGTCTTTAGTGCACTTGGTTAAGGTTAGTCTTGAGTCAAAGGTCTACAATCAAATAGTTTCATCAGACCTGTGATGCTATGTCTTACGCACACCGCCTGGTTCTGAGTTTGAAAATGAGGGGTCTAAAGTTCACCCACCTCTGAAGGACAATGATATAGTTCAAGTTAAGTCATGACCAAGGGACAAGAACTTGATTGGTGGGTTGTGAATGACCAATGGAGCCATTAATACAGGTTAAAAGGTCTAAAAGGTCTTAAATACCTGCTAACGTGACATATGAATACTCTATCAAATACAGAAACCACAGGAGCCCCACAGGGGACTGTACTCTCACCATTAATTTTCACTCTCCTGTCATCTATAGAAATACTCAGATGACTGCAGTTCCTGGGGGTTCCTGGGGCAGTTCCAGTGATCCTCTTCACAGAAAACCAGAGTGTCTTCAGTCAGGAGGCTTCTTCAAAATTGTTCTAACACCAACTGTAACAGGAGGCCTTTCCTGCCTACATCCATCACCATCAACAATATCCCTTTAATTAAATGAGTAACAACAGCATTTAATTTCCCTTTGGGATCAGTGAAATATTGTTGAATTGAATTTGTATGAATACTCTTAGCAAAGACCGAAACCAGCAACAACTGATGGTGCTTTGGCTTCCTGATGTTCTGTCCCATTTCTGGGGGGAATATTTGACCTCTTTCCTCACATGACTTGAAAAGAATGCTGACCCTCCAAGTCTTGGGTTAGGGGAAACAGGTTTCAGGCTGAGCGATGACAGGTAGAATGGATTCAAGCTGATCTTGTTGTTTTCTGTTGACAGGCCTCTCTCATATCACTGCCAGCGTGAATAAATCCTTTGCAGCTTGCATGTAGTCATGCCGTTAAATTCTGTGAAAAAGGAAAATAACTTATGAAAGATAAACTGACGCTGTGCTGTGAACAAGTATTTGCCCTTTTGCGGGTTGGTTTTTACGTTTTTGTCAAGTGTTTAAAAATCTAATATGAAACTGTCACGCAGTGGGATTTGGATTTAAAAGAAAGGCCCACCCACCTGTTCTCTGCTCAGACAGTGTTGCTTTCGTGTCATGACCTCCGATGATCTTTGATCGTCAGCCTTACTTCACCTTGGGGACAAAGACTTCAGTCTCTTATTTCTCTCTGCCATCACACTTACATCCCAGGTCTATTTCTAACACTGATTCCTTTACAATAGATAGAAGCCATATAAAGATGTAAAGCACTGCAAGTGACATTTGCATCAGTTAAGGACAGTGTTGAAGATCCAAGAACAAGAAAGACTGGGACAATCATCTTGATGATCTGTGAGACATGAGGGAAAATATTCTGCATATCTTTGGGGAAAAATGCGACCTTTTTGTTAGATATACGTCTCATAACATCTGATCTAAAGCTAGGAAAATATACTGAGGTAAGAATGGTAGTGGCTTAACTCGATATATATCGAGTAAAGTAACAGTGACGCTTGTCTGTAGGTCACTGTTATGACCCAGTGACAAAAAAGGTCATAACAGAAGAAATCTGTCTAGAGGCAAATACTTTTTCGCAACACATCAGTCAGCAAATGTTTCTGCCAACAAAGGAAACAGATACAACTCTGTGCAATGTTTCCATCCACAGAGATCCAGGAAGAGAGGGATAAAAGAGAGCTTCAAAGATAGACGGCAAATATTAAAACTACGTTCTTCTGAATAACAACCAGCTGAAAACACTTTTCCGAATATTCTCTCAGCTGCAAAATTGAATGATTCCATCCGTTGTGGACATTGAAAACCAATGTTTCAGAAAGACTGGGAGACTTCGCTGCTTTGTATTTGTCTTGCTTGGACTGAGCCCATTAGAGAAGCAGCCGGGTTGGGCGGTCAGAGTCCATCCAGATCAGAAACAGGTGAAGAGCTCTATCTTTCTCTCTCTCTGTTTTATACCTTCTGGACATTGAGATAAATTTGACTTTAACTGTGAATGACAAAGACAGAGCACTAACTTCATGCGACTGCGCTAAGCGGCCGGTAGTTTCATGTGCGGGTCATCGATCTCCACCTAGAGAGCCAGTGCGTACATGAAAGCCAGGTCTGGACTTGATTGGGGGCTTGGGGGGGAAGTTGAGCGCGAGGCAGCCAATTTGTCATCATTTGGGTGACAACTTGTGTGACTGACACGCTGCCTCAATGACCTCTCTGTGTGCTTTGAACTGATAACCAAACTGGATGTGTGTGACTGCATGCGAGGAGAGAGAGGGAAGGGAGTGGAGGGGTTTGAGAAAAATGACAACCAGGAGGGAACAGGAGACGTTAAAGAGAAAAGCAGGGGGCTCCGGGTTCAGTGATACAGTCTCTAGCTTTTCCAGATCTACACGTCATGAATTCTTCTCAGGACTTTGATATTTCTAAGGATCCGGGTTGATTGCCATGTCGCAGACTCACTTTATCACAAAGGTTGTGGTTACTTTTGACGGATAAAGATAGAAAAGTGAGATAATTTTGAGTTCAAAAACCAGATTTAGTCTGCGTCCTTCAACTGAACAATGTTTCAGTACGTTTCCAGAGTTGTCAGGCCTTAACCTCTGGAGGCTGAACAATTTGATTGATTAATTCCGGGATATATCAGATCTGGAAGCAGCCCAGTGGCTGTTTGACCCAACTTGAAATAATAGTAACTTTGTTAAGAAGGCAGAACGTTTTCAATTATTCTTATGTAATGTAATGCCACGGCCAAAAAATAAAAAAAAAAATCTCTTATTTGCTGTTATTTAAAACTCAGTTTAGACTTTAAAGTGTGTTTGCATAAAGTTAATTGTGAATTCTAATAAATGACTGTGCCTTTATTTAAACCTTTCCACTGTAGCTTTGGCTGGATGTTTAAATATTACATCTGATACATTTTCAAAACAACAGAAGTGAACCTGGAGCAGATTTATGGGTGTTAAAATAAATGTTCAATGATTAAGAGATAACTGTTAATGAATACACAAAGACTAAGAGATTATTATTAACTGTTCTCTGGCAATAGCTAACTTCTCATCAGAGCGAACAGAAGTCACATGCGGAGTCCCTCAAGGTTCAGTCCTGGATCCCCTTCTATTTATTTAACATATATGCTGCCTCTAGCTCAGGTTAAAGCAAGAAATAAGATTTGCTACTATGCAGATGATACGAACTGAAATTATTGTATTGTGCAGATGATACACAAATTATTGTGCAGATAATAATTTGCACAATAATTATCATTATTGTGATAATTATATCACAATTTCCTCTTGTCTTTGTTTCCAAAGAGAAACAATCCAAACTTATTACAGCTGGAAACTAGCAATTAGGACCGAAATCTGCGAGTGGCAGCTCAGAGAATAGACTTTAAAATACTGTTATTAGTTTATAAATCACTGAACGGCATTAAAGACCTGCTGTTGTTGTGTCAACCTTCCAGACCTCTCAGGTCTTCTGGTTCTGCTCTCACCAGAACCAGAACCAAACATGGAGAAGCAGCATTCAGCTTCTATGCACCACAAATCTGGAATAAACTCCCAGAAAACTGCAAAACAGCCGAAACACTGAGTTCCCTTAAATCTAGACTAACCACCCCCCCACTCCCACCCCCCACATGTTAAGAATTGCTTTTGATGTTCAAACCTTCTTCCATTGGAAATCTGCAGGAGTTTTAACTCAAGTGTTACAGAATATCTCGGATAAAAGTGATTCCTGATGCAGCTGGCAGGTGAACCAAGTGGTAGAAAAGAACTGCAGCTTGTGTGATGGCAGAAGCAAAGAACTGTGTGAAACATTTTCTTCTTCAGTCTTTGTTTGACAGCTTTATTCTAGAAAAAGTACTGTCGTCAAAGTGCTTAATCACTTGGATGTGTTTGATACTCTTATATACATCTATTTTCAACAAATTCAGGACATGGTACGGAAACGATTAGCTGACATGAAAAGACATGTAAGGCAGGGATCCTTCTGGGCAAAACTCTAACGATTCTTTGTATATAAAGACAATTGGAGTTTATAATTTAGTTTAAGGAACTGCAGTCCAGCTTCTTTGAATTTGTAACATCGTGTTATTGGTTTCTGATTTCAGGTCTTTTCTACAGCTATTTTTTACTGCCAGCGATTAAATAAATAGAGTAATGAGGCCCTGAGATTTTATTCACGTTGGAACATTTCTGCACCATCAGCAGAAATATCAGAAGAAAATAAACCCTACTGCTCGTGTTGCTGAGAAAAACATTCGAGGTGGATGGAGAAAACAAATCTGATCTTGATTATGAGACATAACGAGCTCTGCGGGTTCTTTTTTTATTATTATTATTATTATTATTATTATTTTACAAGCAATTGGTAGCTGTCTGGGGAGCCAGCCAGGTACACGGGGAGGCTGGGAAGCACGTATTGTGAAGACTGAAAAATTCCGTGTCACGGAATGGTTTTTGGCTTAAAGCATAGAATGGAAGATTAGCCCCCCAGAGAGACGACTTAAAAGATCCAACCTCTCTTATGGGGTTGGCTTTAGAACCACTGCTGAGGCAAACAAGAAGCTTCTTTCTTTGGAGTTCAAGCTGTTTGTTCCGCCCGTGTAAATGGATAAATAGAGACAAAATGTCAACAAGAACCATGATGGTGGCTGCGCTTCTCTTGACTTTAGGTAATTTCACAGGTTGCTGGATGTCGCTCCAGACCGAGAAGGAGAAGAAGAAAACAGGTGGCAAAGGTCCAGTTTGGATTTGTTGTGTTTGTAACCACAGAAAGATGTACAGTATGCACTTTTTCAAACTTCTGTTCACAAAATGCCTGTTTTGTCTATTCACATTTTTGTCACTTTGTAACTGCAAACTTCGATGTGTTTTACGTGTTGGGTCAACAGAAAGCAGATCATTATTGAAAAGTGGAATGTAAATTATACTGAATTTTTTCCAAATAAAAACAAAATCAATATTAAAAGTCTGGTGTGCATTTGTACTCAGAAGTATCAAAGGAGTATGAAGAGAGCGGGGAGGAAACTGGTTTAAGTGGGGAAAGTGGAGGAAATGAGTGGACTGGCGTTAGGGGAAAAGACAAGCCAGTGCAAGAGAAATTAGAACAGAACGTGAGGAAGAGGATAAAAGAGCAGCTATCCCAAATATTGTGATATGGTTTGAAGGTGAGAAACTAAGTCCTTTGAAACTTACCAAAATCATAAGTGTTAGGAAGGGTTATGTTCCAGTTCTTAGATGTGCAAATTTGTTGATTTGGTGAAGTAGTGATGAACAGATTGCAAAAGCAATGTAAAGGTTGGCAATGCAAAGGTGAGTAAAGTTGCAAAGGTAGGAGACATGTCTGGCCTCCAGGGAGGTGTTATTTCAGGTTTGCCTTTGGTAATGGAGATGAAGGAGCTTGTTTTGAACTTACAGGTATGAGATAAAACGGCCAAAAGTGCTAAAAATTGACTATGGGTTGAGAAAAAGGACTCTGAATTTGTATTGATTGAGTCTGCAAGCAAGAAGATCCCTGAAGAGCTGTTTTTATATTATTATTTATAAAGTTCAGTATAAGGGAATATATACCTAAAACCATGAGATGTTGCAGGTGTCAGGAATTTGGATGTTTAGCAAAAGATTGCAAAGGGATAAAGAAGTGTGCAAGGAGTGTTGGTGATCCTGAGTATGGTAAGTGTGGACAGGGAGTGCAGCCAAAGTGTTGTAACTGTGGAGGAAATCACAGTGTGGCCTATTGGGGATGTGACGTTATGAAAAGAGAGATTGTTGTGCAGCAGACAAAATTTAAGGAGAAATTTTCTTATGCTGCGATTCAGGAAATTAGAGAAACAGGAAAGGAACAAAAAAAAAAAAGCATGCTGTAGTCATTAATGCCACTTCTAATGTTACATCCCAAACCAAGAAGATACAAATAAATAAGGCAGCAGTACAATATCTTGATATTTTAGGACTTAAATGGGAAAAAATAAGATATGATCGCAACGTTAAGGCAAAGCAGGAACCATTGAAGCATAGTACGTTTTTCTTCTCCGTCATACAACATTACAGCCAGTTGGTGGCGGTAATGCTCATATACTTGTTAGCCAAACGCTAATAAAACAGAAGAAGAGGAAGGAAAACTAGTTGCTATGGCGCTGGTTACCACTAGTTTCGACCTTGAAGTAATTGTGTAACGCTGTCTGGCTCCCGCTGCGTGGCCGCACTCGCTGGTGGTGTGTCCCAGGAACATTTACGAGTCTTTCTGTCTGCGGCCCGGCAGAGTGGAGCCACTGAGCCGCCCAACTTTCTCCAGGTGACGTTTTAACACAAAGTTAAAGTCCAATTGAGTTCGCAGTGAAGGAAATATCTGCAGAAGGTGACGGACTGTCGCTGTTTAATTCATCCATTAATCGCTTGGCGACAATGACTCAGTCGTGTGTGATTTGAGAAAGCGTTAGCATATTGTCCTTGTTAGCTTTGCTAACAACAAGCACGAGAGCAGTTTGAGTAAATTAAATATGAAAAATGTTAATGGTGAGGATTGAGCATTTTAAAGACGTCATTAGATAGAAAATAACATTAAAACAAAGATTGTGTATGAAAAATTGCCTTCACTTTGACTTATTCTGTGCATTTTTGGTTAAAACATGTTCAGGGAAGTTACTCACTGTGGGTAGAGTAGCTAGAAATTTAACTCAACGTAGAGTAGCGATACTTAATGATATTACTGAAGTAAAACTTCTAAAATATATATTTTTAAGGAACTCAAAGCTAGCTTTTTTCAAAAAGTTAGCTTTTTGAAAAAGCTTCTTTTTTTTAACCTTCATCTTCTTCCTCTGATGTTTTATTCTGGAAATCACTGCTCCTCAAATCCTTTTTTGAGGTCACCATCAGTAATTGGTGCATTTACTGATGATAAAATTTTGAAGTATCAAATAAGTTTTTAACCAGCATATGAATATTGTTTGCAAAGAATTATACATTATCACAGCAAATTGCTGAGCTAATGAAACATATCCCGCTCAAAGTTTACAGCAGAGAGATAGTAGTTTGTTCAACATCCTGTAAAGATCGCAAAGCAGCTATTAAGACCGCACATGAACAATGAAATTCTGAGGCAGGACACACAGCAAAGTGCTTTTCTACATATTTTCCTGAGGTCCCATGCTGAACAGAGGTTCTTTGTGAGCAGACAGAAACATTCTCCCTCTGTGATCACAGCAGGATGCAAGCTTCATACAACACAAACACACACACAGCAGCTCTTCAAACCTATAGAGTAACATTATGGTAGTTCCCCCTCCTATGTATGTTTAATAGGGATGAAGGAGGAGGAGGAGGGGGATGGAAGTCCAAATTCCAATACAAACCTAATGCGGGATGTCTTACACACAGTACTATGACTGATGCCAAGAGCACTGGGAGAGGGAAATGTGACTCTCTCTGTGTGTGTGTGTGTGTGTGTGTGTGTGTGTGTGTGTGTGTGTGTGTGTGTGTGTGTGTGTGTGTGTGTGTGTATGTGTGTGTCATCGTTCTGAGTGGTGAGCACAGCGGAGGGTTTGAACAAAACACTTAGCTAATCTCCTCCACTCATGTATTTCCCAAGACTTAAAAAGTCATATTTTGACACATCATAGACTCAACATACATTTTTCGGATTTGTTCAACATATGTACAACATAATGCCTTATTTACTTCTCTATGTTTTTTAACCATTGTCTACACAGATATGTTTGCGAAGAAAAAAAACAACCCATTTTACTCTGTTTTTGACCATTGCTCCCATGGAAACGACATGTGGACTTTATCTAACAAACATTTTGTAAAGTACATTTTTGGTAAGCCTCTCTGCACTCCGAGATTTTTGGATTGATGTCGAGTTCTAAATTGCACATTTCCCCTTGTATTCTGCAGTGTGTTGAGCGTACACCAAAACATCATGAGAGACATTTAAAACATTTTTTTACAAGTCCGACTGACAAGATCCAGACTTCATCCCTATTTTGCTTCTAAAGTGTGCTGGAAAGTTCCATTATTGAAACAAAATGAGTTGCTATCGCCAACCGAGAGCAATGTTCACAGCTCATTTCTTCCAAATGCCAATCAAGTCTCCAGGATTTTAATCAATTTTATTTCTTGCTCTTTTTTTTTTTTTAAAGAGAAATTACAAATGACAGAAAATACTTTCAAAAAAGTTGGCTTTATCATCCCTTCTGGAAGTTGTATCAGGGCTACGCATTTTTTGTGAGTTATGTTATGAGAATATAGTCATAATATTAGCAGAATAAAGTTGCATTTTTACCAGAACATATTAAAATTTACAAAAAAAAGTTGTTTTAATGTGGAAAAAGCTTCTACAGTTTTTTGATTTATTAAAGAGCGTCAAGTAGGGGTGGGCATTTATCGTATCGTTTATCTTTATCGCATAAAAATTTTGATTTATCTCTGTCATGATCACTTTAAGGTTTTGCTGGTAAATCTATCAATCTGTCATATCGACCAAAAATCCAATATCGTGCATCCCTAATGCATGTCTAAAGTACAGAAATCTGTCTTTTCTTGGGATACTAGTGCAGAACAAGTCTAATGTGGGTAAAAGGCATCATTTGATGTTACTTATTGTCACTGCATGTGTAGCAAATATCCCACAGGGTATCAGACTTGATCAGTTTCATCTGCGGTGAAGCATCCTTTCCCGTCATCTTCTGACCGGGACTTGACGAGTTTCTGCTTTCCCCTCGGGCCCCAGCTGTCTCTGCAGCACTCAAGATGCGTTTGTTGTTTCTCGAGCTAGTTAGCGCGGAAATGTGATAGACGGGATTCAAAGACATGAAAGCATGGGAGTTTTCCCTGGAAAATACTTGAAGATCTCCCACAACATGTGTACATACATTATGGGGAATGAAGCGAACTCTGAGGCTATGAATTATCAATGATTTCTTGAGAAAATCATCCATCTCAACTAAACACTGGACACCTGTTATTTTATGATAAACAAAACTAGACGTTTGTTCATTTAGTCCTTTCCCCTTGGTTTTTTTAATCTTCTCATAAAGTGATCAATCTTTATGAAAATGTATGGAGAAGACAGCTGTGGGTAAATAAAAAAACTATTTGAAGACCTTTCTGCAGTTAACTTCCATTATAAAATCAAAGTTATTTTTTTTAAAGAATGGGCAAAATTTTCAGTCTTTAATTGAGGAAAGCTGGTAGAGACATACCTGAAAATTCTTGCAGCTGAAGGTGATTCTTCAAAGTGCTGACTCAGGCTTTGTGTACATGAGACTGCTGTCTAGTACATTTTTGGATGCTGATTGGAAAAAGTTCCACATTTTAGTGGCACCACATCACTGTTTAGAATCCGCTGTAGTTGTCATGCCACACCACTATGTTATTTATTTTATAAAATATGATTTTATTTTAAAATCATATTTTATGATTTTAGCTTGCCGTTGCAATTTTTCTTTATTCAGTATGTGGATTAAACGCAAAGTGAACCTCATTTTCTGGTAAACCAAGTCCATATCTAACATATATATATATATATATATATATATATATATATATATATATGTATATATATATATATATATATATGTATATATATATATACACACACACACACATATGCATATATATAATATTATGTGTTAACCTTAAAAGGTTAAGTAGCACACACACACTGCAAAAATACCAAATCTAAGTATTTTTGTTTAATTTTGGTTCAAATATCTATACAGATAAGACAAAACTAACTTACAAATAACTTTTCAGCAAGACATGCATACTTGTTTTAAGTCAATAATTCCTTAATATCAATGAAAAAGTACTTGCTCCATTGGCAGATTGTTTCACTTATAAGATGAGGAAAATATCTTGTAAGATAAATAATCTGCCAGTGAAACTAGTACTTTTTCCATCAACATTAAGAATTCACTTAAAACTAGCTCTCATATCTGGTCTTATTTCAAGTCTACTAAGGCGTGTACTAGAAATTAGACCAAAAATACTTGGTAAGATTTGGTGTTTTTGCAGTGCAGTACAATACTACTGCCATTTTTTCCCCACTCTTATCTGCCATGCATGCTTAGGACAAATCCTGTGTGCTCCACACCTGCGGAGTACCTCACATGCCCGCAGGGAGTATTCCTGAAAAGTTTCACTCTGAGACCTGGTTTCAGAAAGTGCTGGTGTGAGAGACTCCAATCACTGTAAACAAATGACTCAATGATGACAATAATTTTATAGTTTCGCTAAAAGACAGTTCTGTGTAAACAAGGCTTCAGGTTTCTCTGAAATATGATGCATTTTAGAGAAACACTGCACTACACATAAAGAACATAAGTTTGGTTGTAATGTGAAAATGTGAAAAGTTCAAGGGACAAGGAGATTTTTTTTGGTCCAAGTTGTCTTTATTGTCAGTATAGGCAGGAAACCGAGCAAGAAGAGGGGACAAAAATACATCAAAGGTTTTATGGTCAGAATGAGACTGTATGTGTTGTCTCTTGGGGAACACTACACAAATTACCCACAACACTGTTTTAATATTGATGATGATGTCATATGGGTTAGACCAACCACACTTTCATGGTAACGGTGGTCCTCTCCCTCTGCGTGACGAGGTTCATCGCCCTACGCAGAGCATGTGGAGGACATCCAGGACTAATCTGATCCCTCACCTATTAAAACGACACATCACTGGGTCAAAGTGAGGCGAAATCCCCACTAATAGCGGTAAAGTCCCATCACGGACCCACACACTCGCTCTCAAACACACACACACACGCGCGCGCGCGCACACAGACAAACAGTAAAGACAATGATGAATTGCACTGGGAAAATCCCCTTCTGTAAGGATTCTTCAATGGTTAAAACCTGCAAAGCTCTTCAGGGCAGATCCTCCCGACACTCAAAGGCAGCTTGCTGTCCTCCACTAAAGGGAATTAGGCTGAATGAAAGCACTGGAAAGTCATTCAAACACTTTATTAAGATCTCAAGTCATAAAGCCACTGGAAAGCCATTGGATCAGAGGCCGCTTGGGCGCCGTCTGCTCTGGACACCAATCAAACTCTTGATGCGTAGCGTACATCTGGGATACCACTTGAGGACTGTCTCTTAGACTGGGCCGTATTTGAGAAGCACTTCTCAGAGGAGAGGTGAGTTGAATCCACAGAGTTCCCTGTGAGGCCACCCTGTTCAATCCAACCAACGGCTAAAACAGCTGAAACCTGAAAATCTTTCCATAAGACTGTATGAACCAAAAGGAGACATAAAACAAAAATACTGAGAAATGTAACCCCAGAGTCCCGCCATAGGGGCACTGACTGCTTTGCTTCTGACCGTCACCAGATACAGTCGTAAAGCCTTGGTGTATTATGTTGTGTAGCTTCAGGCACATCGGCTAAGTCAACTTAAAGAGCTTCTCTAAGTCAATTTGAAGAACAGAGAACGTAAAAATGCAGTTGCATGACTAATAAGGGTGTCGTAATAAATCCGTCGTATGTGGAGACGATACGCAATATTGGTTTCATGAGAACGAGACGAGAAAGATTTTAGCAATATTTCTTGGGGACGGGGGAATCTAAGAATCCCAATTTTTTTTCTTTGCTTTCACAACCAGTTGAAAGCTTTTATACATTTAAAATTGGGATTCAATGAATAGAGGTTGTATGTGAAAGTGTAATTGCAACAATCGAGCATTGCAATGACTGACTTTGACATAATTGTGGAGGAAGTTTGGGCCCACTCGTTTCCAGACTTGT
This sequence comes from Poecilia mexicana, assembly GCF_051168715.1. Classification (NCBI taxonomy): domain Eukaryota; kingdom Metazoa; phylum Chordata; class Actinopteri; order Cyprinodontiformes; family Poeciliidae; genus Poecilia; species Poecilia mexicana. The sequence continues at coordinate 5,653,656 of NW_028263388.1, forward strand.
AGCAGGGTTTAGACGCATGAAGACTCACTTTTCTGCTTCAAAACTTTAATTTCACTTTATTTCGAGCAAGTTAAGGTAGGAAAGCAAATCTGATTTAGATTTTGTCTATCTAAATCAGAGGTCCCCAAACTACGGCCCACGGGCCGGATCCAGCCCGCCTCCACATTTGGTCTGGCCCCGTGAACATATATCAGATTTTTTTTTCATTTATTGTATTTTCCGGTTTATATGTGGATTTTTCTTCAACCACCAGGGGGCTCTATAGCAGGAAGTGTGGGTGTTTGGATTTTTCTTCAATCACCAGGGGACTCTTTAGCAGGAAGTGTGTCCTGTAAACTTTGGAATGCGCCATCTGTTGGACTTTTAGGGAACTGCTCGACTTTTATGTTATTTAATCAGTACGGTTGTTTGCAGTAGAGCAGATGAACAAGTGTCTGTTATGAAGCAATGCAGCTTATACTTCAAAATGAGCCTTTATGTTAACATATGATAAATTAATATGTTAAAATTACATTCCCTCAATGGAATATATACTAGACAGTCCCAGTTACCGTTTCACTCATGGGTTTTGCCCATGTGCTTTCTGGGTAAAAATAAATCGAGAAACGCACCCACCCCCCTATCAACAATCTCCGGCCCCCCACCAGAGAAGGGAAAAGTTATGTGGCCCTCACAGGAAAAAGTTTGGGGACCACTGATCTAAATGATGCCAGATATATTGCTAAAACTCATAAAAGCTTATTCTCCAGCATATAAGACAGATAATCTGAAAAGATCGCTCTCCTCCACTTCCTCCCTTAGGTGATACTGGTGCCTGAAGAAATGCATCACTCCTGACCAAAAACAACCAATCAGTCAGGAGGAGGATCTTAGTGCTGTCAATCAATCTCTAATACTCACTTCTAACGGCAGAGAAACAATTTACCGTTACAGGAAAACTGTTTATCTCCCATCATCGAGGGTCATGCTAGCTTGGCTTAGAATTCACAATAGGCTTTGCTAGCTGTAGCAGCACAGAACAAGGAGAGGATGATTAGCAGTGCTAAGACCCTCCTCTTGGCTCTGATTGGTTGTTTCTCTGTAGCACTTTTTTCCCCTACAGATTCTGTCTCATACCATATTGTCACCAGATAGTGAAAGTTTCAACAAATATGTAAAAAATAAGAATATTATTTTCATAAGAGTGACATCTTATGACATCTGAGAAGCTACTTTAGCTTTGCTTTGTCTCAAATGGGACAAATTCCAATATAAATCTTAGTTTCTGTCTGGAATTTTTCAGTCCTCACCAACTTTCAGCAGCATGCTCGACCGTCTACATACTCAAGTTTGTTTGATTTCGGCTGATCTAGGATCATACTGTCTAAAAAAAAAAATACGTAACTGTTTCTGCACCTTGGCAGCCATAAATATGAATTTTTATAGGCGTTGGGGTGATCTGAACCCCCTTGTATCTTCATGACCGCTGTAGTTGTTGTCACTGTCTTTCCTGACCCCCGGGGGCCGGCTGGCCGAGACGAAGGGGAAGGAGGGTTCTATCCGTCTTCTACGCTTTGGGTCCATATAAAGCTGATTATAGGGAGCTGGCTGAGCCATAAAGCCTCCCTTCATGAGCGATCATGCAGACGAACCGCACGTCCCACTGTCAATATGACGGCTGTTGCCGGGCCGGTCCAGCACGGTTCGCTGGAATGCGGGTCTGTTTAATCAGAGGACAAACGCCATATTTTGTGTGGTTTGTTTTTACGGCCCAGCGGGGGGTGGGAATGTAAATGCGAGTGAAAAACATAACCACATAACCCAGTGTGTGTCTTTTTTGTAGATAGAATTATGTAGCAGTCGCATAAACAAACATTTTCGTCCATTTATTTGTGTTCTTACCTATGTGTTCAATCATGCATGTTATATGGCATATCAGAGCGATACGAAGCATGCGTTTAAGCAAATATTCTCAATAATTTATGTACAAATTCTTTTTTTTTTTCTGCAGAAAGTCACTTTTATATATAAAAATATATATGCATGTGTGAGTGTGTGTGTGTGTGTGTGTAAGGGCCACCCATGGAGACTGTGGAGTCTCGGAGTCACACAGCTTGAATCAGCAGCGAGACAAACCGTATCTGAAACCTGCTGAGTTTCCCTGTAGCTAACCGGTTAATAGTCCTTCCTTGAAAACACAAATACACGAGCGCACAGTAGCAGCCATTGTCCACGTCTGCCTTCGTGCATCTTCGCCTTTTCACACACGGCTGTCCGGGGTCCGGCAGAACGTTAAAAAAAGAATAATCGTACATAACCCTGGAGATTTGGGGGGTGGGGGGGTTCTCTGAGTGAAACCTCCCGGCCTCCCGTCCAGCATAGCTGGGCCTGAGTCAGAACAGCAGCGCGTACCACCCACGTGATTTCACTTGTAACTTTTTAAAGACTTTCCTAACTGCATCATTACTGTGTTTCTGGTGGAACGAAGGAACGCTGTCTGAGGGCTCTGTTTTTCCAACCATATAAACTTGACATTATATGTTAATGTTGCTCTTAATTTTCACTGCCGTTCTGTTTTGCTGAAGATTGAACCTGGCAATAAAAAAAAAGGCAGTAAAATACGTAATCTGTTCATACATGACCGTTATTCCACATGTGAGTGCTTTAAAGGTGCAGTGCCGTATTAAATTGACTTGTGAGCTTGACATTGCACTATAATGTTATGCCCTCTTCAAAAACATACCTGGAGTGTTTCTTTGATTCTTTCATGAAAAATCCTTTAATCTCCATGGCAACCAGCCATCTTGTTCAAAACACCTGGTTGGACCTAGCCCCGCCTTCAAGGACGAAGCTCCTCCTCACATCAATAAATTGGAACACAGTTTCATAGGCATAAACTTTATGTATCTTCTCACCTGTAAGCTGGAGATGTATTGTTAAGAATCCACTAATCTTTCTCTAGTTGTGTTTCCATTTACTATTAAATTGAGCAAATTGAAATTCTGAAAATGAATTTGCTTCATGGAAACGCAGCATTATTTGAAAAAAAAAGAAGTTTTTTGATAACATTTTTTTGTGATAATGAGGTGGTTTTTCAGCTGAATCGAAACGCTTCACATATCACACAAGTTATGATCAACAGCTGGATGTTACTACTGGCAAAAACGACAGTGAAGATGACAGGAAGTAATAGGAGGATGATGAATAACTTTTTCGACCACCTTCTGCATTTTTTTGGAGAATGCAGCTGGCTTCACTGCACATGTGAATCCAATGTGTTGAATCCACAACTTCTCCATAAAATTACTGACAACAATTTCCCCAAAACGCTGCATATGCAGCCGCTCCCAAGTATAAGTTCCTTGTTGATAGATGATGAGCACTAGCACTATGGCTGACTTATGAATATTTCTCATATAACTGTTTACATCTGTCGTTGGCATGAGTTTTAATGATTTGTTGCGTGAACGAAGTTATTCATGTGTGATTTTTTTATTTAATTTCCACATTTATCTTTTTTCAACACTGGCAGAAAATAGACAAAGATTTGCGCACATTTTTAATGGAAACACATCTGATAAAAAGACAGTTTCATCTTTATTTTTGAGATGTATAGATTATATTTGTTAACACAAAGTCCAGTTTTTTCCCCCACATTTTCAGACATCCTCTCTGTTAAGACGTGAGGAAAAACCTGACTCTTAATTACTGGAAGGGGAATTAAACAAGAAGCTGTGGATTGCTTTGGGAATTCTAACCTTTAATGAGGCACATCTGTCTTGAGCAAAATGTTGACGACCGTTTCAGCTGAAATTCCTGCTAAGCAAATAATGAGCGCTGAAGATTTGCACTGGATTAAACCTGTACTCGGGGGGTCTGCAAACACCAAATATGAGCAGGGCTTTTCAGGCCGGCCGTGCGGTTCTGTGCCAGGCGCTTATGAATGATGCAGGACAAATAAACGTATGACACAGTCCAGAGCGCTTTTTCCCCTATCCACATTTAAAAGCCCTGGCTGTGGTTCATCCAGGTACCCTGGCTGTGCTTCTGTTAATTAGAAAATCTCTTGCACACCAGTTTTTTACTGTAAAGCAGCACTTTGTTCTGATTAATGACTGAATGAAAATGGGCTTAATGCCGAACGGCTCCATCTTATTGCACCAGAGCTCTAGAGATGACCCCTTTTTATTGGAATTAGCCCAATCCTATGCGAGTGAGGTTTTTACTTAAACGTCTTTGATGGAAATGATCCATTTCTGTCGGGCTTTGTATGGAGAAAAAAAGCCCCAGCATTCTCAGTAAATCATAGAAAAGTATGTCCAGTCAATCAGTTCAAACCGATTAACAGGAATTCTCCTGTCCGCATCCCACTGGACCTCACTAACCTCTCTATGTTGATGTTCAGCGTTTTAGATGAAAACACATGAAATCCAGCCAGAGACACAAGAATCTTGGTTAGTACCGAGAAAACGACACCCCAGAAAATTAGGAATGTGTTGTTCAGTGTCTTTCTGAACGACCGAGAAAAGAGAAAAGAAGGACTCTGTTTTTTCTTCCACTCAGTATTGTGAGTGTTTAGACTAAGACTGAACTTTTTAGCGTAAAACAAAGGATGGAAAAGTGGAAAGCCATCTCATCTTTACTATTAGGTATCTATCTATTATGTATAATGCTGTGGGCCTCTTTTATTTTTAAAAGTAAACCATGAAAATGCATGTTCTTATGAAATTTTTGACATAGTAAGAGGATATTAATACAACTCTGACATATATGTCAGAGTTGTATTAATTAATTGGATTAGCAAGATAGTACTTATTAGTATATATAATAATCTATTTTATAATCTATCTATCTTGCTAATCCTATTTAAGAAGACTAGTTGGGAACTAGGATTATCAATAATTTGATGTATTGGTGCTGTGTGAGAGACTGAACCCCAAAGGGATGAATAAAGTATCTATCTATCCATAGATCCATCTATTCATCCATCCATCCATCCATCCATGCACGCACGCACGTACATATGTACTCTGGTGCCTCAAATGAATGATAGGAAAATTTGTTAAAATTACGCTACACACTGCATATTTTGGTATCGATCCGATTCTAAGTAAACACACAGCCATTATCATCCATATCGATACTGATACTTTTTTTTTTTATTTAAGTTTGATACATCATCAAACTTCTAACTCTCGTGTGTTTCTTTTCTTTGAATTGTTTTGTGAAAACCTATATAAATTGGACATGGTGTCTACGAAATACTTTGAGTATGTAAACACGATGGAGGAAAAAATAGAAAAACAAAACACACTTTTGTGCATTTTTTCCCAAGTAAATAAAGAGCAAAAAAAATTCTAATTTGAGAGCAAATCTAAATATAATCTTTTTTTTAGGTAGATTTGAGAAACTATGATATAAAATTAAAATTTCAAAACAGAATCTGAAAGTAAAGTATCGATCTTAGCACTTTAGTGTTGATCTTATACTGATATCGACTTGGTGTCGATATTATAGATATTTTGGATTGATCTGCCTACTTCTAATGAAGGGATATCTTGCATATGTTCTTTATATACATACATTAAATCAGATCTATGACAGTAACAGTTAAAATGATGTTTTTCCTGATTTAACAGTGGATAACATTGCTTCTGAGCTTAAGCTACTTAAAATAAACAAGAGCTCCTGAAAAATGGTAACTTTATGAACTTTCCTAGAAACAATTGTGTGTGTTTTCCCCAGATGCTTTGGAGAGGTTATTTTGCATGACCAGACCAAAGCAGACGTATTAGCAATCATTCCAATGTTTAAATCATTTAAGAGTTTGGATCCCTTCCTGCAGCTCTGGATTTGATCCACTTTTAGCACCGTGGCTCTAAGCCTTATTATAAAGTCTCCACCACTGGATCCAAGCTCTTTTTATCTACATATTTAGCACATAATAAAACAAGCCTTATTGTCCTATTTCATTACACATCAGCTTCTGATACAATTAAATGTTTTTGTGAAATCCAGTTCACAGTTTTTCTCAGTAACATGTTAATAGGTCCAACCAGCAGATATGTTGTGAATAAATTTGTGCTATAATGATGAAATCCATAAAAATATTTAGAAAATCATCAGCACATGTGCGACTTGAGAGAAAGGCTGAACCAAACGAGGCGGCTGTTGATGTTATTTCAGTATTTGAAAACTTGGCCAACACGAACTGAACGGCTTTGCTCGTTTCATCCGCTGCCATTGCTAAAACTACAAGCAGACTACAATTCTAAAGCAGTTCTTGTTCACAACTTCTGCTGTTCGTTGATTGACCTGGTAGAAATTCAAACCAGTGAGAATCGCAAGTCAATGGAAAAAGAGACCATAAAGACCAAATCTCCAGTAAGTGAGATTTGAATCAAGTGGAATAGCGAAGGAAGGCAATGGCCAGGCTAGCAATGTATGAGTTCTTGGACAAAAACACAAACTGAGTCCTGTATACCCTAAAAACCTTTTAACCATTTATCAATCATCGCATGCTACCAATGGTTTTTCATTTCGTGACATTTACATGCATTGTAGTCAGATGGCAAAGACATTTTTCTGTCTTTTCAACACAATATTCCTCAGATTTATGCTTTCAATCTACTTCAAGGATTTAGAATGGGGGGAAAAATGCAGACATTTATGAAAAGCGTCATGGTGGAGACAAAGATCTACCCCCCGTCTGTTCTGATTTGACATTGGAAACAGCCTCTGAGGGTTCTAAGTGACTGAAATTATAGTGAGCGTATAACAAGTTGGAAAATGGCTCACACACAATCAAACTGATTCGAGACACCTGGAGCGGGGGGCTCAAACATAATACCCATCACGTTGAGGAAAAGATGGTACATTTTACACTGTGAAACCTCATCCTCCACCAGCTGGCTCAGCTGGGTGTCCCGGCGCGTACGGCTTTGGCACGGAGACGCAGTCCGGCTAGGAGCTACGGTTCACTCATCAGATGTGGAATATGGGATCTTCCTTGGTGATATAATGGAGTTTGTGTTACAGTGAGGTAATAGCAGATGGGCCAGTCAGTATCGCACATAAGCACACACTGTGCCGTGCTGTAATAGTCGCACACCAGCGCACCCTAACACACAAGTCATGTCCTCAACCACTAACTGCTGGTGTTCTCTGTGTTTGATCGCAAATGTGACAGATGCTGAGTGCCTCACACCACTGCTGTAACCTTGATTTGTGCTCTGACTGAGGGAGGTTACATTTTGCGACCGCTGCTGATGTACAGATCACTTTACTGGCTGAGCTGTGCTTTGGCCGACAGAGCCACGGAACCAGAGGCTCTATTCATTTTATCTGCATTTAAAAGTGATTTTCAGCATAATATTCAACGTACATTTTTAGACTTGCCTGGACCAAATTGAAATTAAAACACTTTAGTCTTCAGTTTATCCGTAACGGTGACGTCTTAAAACCCATCTTACGCGTGAACACCAGGCAGGCTCCTTATCTTTGTAACAGACTTTGTGGCCGCTTTGCCCTAATCAGCTTGTAAAATTTAACTGATCATGCAGGGTGACCTGTGTGTTACCTGGACCGGACCCGTTTCCACCACAGGTGGTTCAGTTTAGCAAAAGTGTTTGTTTTTGAAAGAAAGTGAGCTCTGCCAAAACTCAGTTTTCAGTGGAATATCTTTACAATTTCAGACATGGTTAATCAGAAAGAAAAATTTGAAAGCAGGATATTGGATTTTGTTGCATTGAGTAACTCTTGATGACATCAGGCTTTTTATTTTTTTTTATTAACTTGTTAACTGGTTGCCATTTCGGAATCAGACAGCTGCAGCGGTTATATTATACAGTACTGTTTTAAAATATTTCTAATTCCAAAAACTGTTTCTGTACATGACAGTCATATTTGATATCTTTAACGTGACATTACAGTTAAGTTTTTGCTTTTTTTTGGTAAAGATTTATTTCCTTTTATAAATCTAATTCACACCTGAATTGGAAGCAGTCTAAGCATGGATCCTGTGGGATTTCATGGCTAACTTTTTAGTAATGGAAAAGTTTTTGCTACATTTTCACTTGCATATATTCCGTAGCAGTGGTCCATGTGTGTTGTAGATATGATGTGTTTAAGTTGGGGTGCTTGTACAGCCTAGCATAGCTGTGGAGATATTTAGCTTTATTAACTGTACTAAATGTCTGTGCTACTAAAACTGTATAGCAGATGGGGATATGCAGCTCAAGTCCACATTGTATCAACCTCTGCATGCTGTGCACCTTCTCATCTAGAACAGATTGTGGCTGGGGGAAAAAAATATAATTCCAGAAATAATCTGGCGACATATTAGATAAGCAGAGGAGCTGGACTTTTAAACTGGGAGGAATTGGACTTTTATGAGATGTGATGGACAGATACAAGGCTGCAATTTATTGCTCTGGCATAGTCTGCTCACCCGCTGGGAAACATCAAGTAGGAAAAGAGAAGCAGAGTTAGAAAATACGAAGCGTAAAGGGTGAAGAGGAAAAAAGAAAAGGGTATGAGTGTCCAAAAGGGAAATAAACTGGAGAAAACTGAAGGAAGGAGGGCTTTGGGGTTTGTTGAATTCTTTTCATTCACTACCATTAAGTTCATGTCAGAGGAAAAGCAAAGAGCAGCGCTCACATTCCACTGCAGAGAGTTGCGTCTCCAGCTTGAGCAGAGAAACCACCATCTTATAACACGCTACGCTCTTGAATGTTTGACAATAACTCTAATAGAGGCTGAACGTTATATTATATTTCCACAGTTTGTGGGTGTAAATTATTGCATCCCAGTCCACATGGGTTTGAATAACACCAAAACTGCAATGAATGTGGACACCCATGCGTTTTCAGTTTTATGCATGTTAGCTCTGAACGCTTGACTGGCTCTTGTTAAACAACAGTTGGGGTTCAGTTTGTTGATGAAACCACAGCGTCTCAGTTTGCAGGCTTCAAACAGTTTTACTAGTGACTCAAAAATTAATTAAACTTAAGAAAATCTAATTAACATGTCAATACCAGGGACAAAAAAATAAGGACAGTGCCGTTAAAACTGAAACCATAAAAAATAAAAAAGCAGACCTGTAGCAAAGATTGTTCATCCATCTGAGAATAGATGATATTCCCCTGAGGTTCCAGATTTAGATTAACTTACCTCTAAGTAATGGCCAGCTTAGTAACGTTGGTGGCATCAACTAACTCGCTCATTCATTGGTTGCCTTGTAAGAACCTGTTCAGTAACTTGTGCAGCAGCAGTTTCAGGTTTTGTCACCGTTTAACGTTAGTTTCTGCTACTTTTTTTTTTCTTTACGTGTTCGGTAGTTTAACATTAACTTCTAATTTTTTATGCGCTTAGTGGTTTAAAGTTAGCAGAGCTAAGATTCTTGCTTATTAGCAAATTAGTCAAACTTTTTGATTATCTGTGCCCACCACTGGCAAAAGGTGATGCCAACTTTAGTACATGGTGGCCATTTTGAAAAATGTCCACAAGAAAAAGGAGATGCAAACTAAAAAAAAAAGTTATGATTTATATGGTACAGACATCTATGGTTTGACTCCAAACACATTCATCTAATTGACGATTTTTGTGTAAAAATACATTTTCTATGACAACCACGGTGGTCAACTTAAAAGCTCAAAACATTATCAGTAAATATGATTTCTATTGGTCCATTTGACACCAAAAGTAGTATATGTGATTAAAATATTGGCAGATTTAGTGTAAATCTTCCACGACAACCAATTTGGTGCCCATCTCGAATTTTTCATTGGCTACCATTCTTTTTCAATTTTTTTTTAAAATTATTATTATTTTTCAAAAAACAAGCTTCTGGGAAAATCTTTGTCCAGTTGGGTTATTGTACCTGCATGTGAAAGAGTTTGAACGTTTGTTGAATTATCTGCTGCACTAAAGCTTTAAGCATTCAAAACACAGCTGATCTTGGTTTAATAACTCTTTATATATCTGCTCATCCAACATGCCTTTTTCCTACCAGTAAAACTCAAAGCTGGGAGTGTTAAACAACCCATGGGAGTTTTCTGGCTGTGGGGTGGGGGGTGGGCTGATTGAGCGTGGGGCTTGTAAAACTTTATCGGGACAGATGCGGTCTCACTGCGTTTCACGGAGGCTGACGTTAACTGCGTTGGGCGTGGTGGAGGGTCTGGGGTCAGCTTATTTATCCTGGCCTCCAAGGTGATTGGGGACCTTAAAATACAGAAGGAGATGAGACTGGATGATCCAGACTCTAACTGCAGCTGGGTGGGCTTTACACTACCCAAGAGAGTTGCACTACATGGATTTAGACGTGTTTGTTCGTTCTGCTAATGCTCATACCACCCACCTGAGAGAGCAAATGTTGACTTCGCAAACTTCTAGCTCTCCTTAACTCTTCCATATAGGATGCAATGCCCACATGCACCATCAAACACATCATTTAGTAAACCTTCGCTTCACTTGAGAGCACCTATTTGTTATCATTCTCACACAGATAGAAATCTGAAGCTCTGGTTTATTAAGCTGGTTTAACGAAGCTTAATTACCCACAGAAGCATCATATCGAGCTTAGTGAACTCTCTTGAATGAGTTTGTCCTTTATGTGGGGTAATCACAGCTCATAAAGTATACTTCGTTCTACTGTAAAACAACAGAACTCAGTCTCTCTTTCTCACGCATTCAGTTTAAACCACTCTCAAAACGGACCTATTTTTCCTCAATGTCTATCAAAATTAGCCTGGTAGAAACCGGTCCCTTGTTCTACGCTTTGCGTGAACAACCATCCTCCACTTCGAAGAGAGAAGCTCCGAACGAAATTCAACATATTGAATGTTGATTCAATATTTGGGAGTGTGGCCGATGCTTCCTCTGGTGCCACTGCTAAAACTACAGTCAGACTATAATTCCAAAACCAAGCTGAAAATGAATGTCACACTGGAAGAAATCCAGCTCAATGGGAGAAATCCCAGACAGAGCAATGAAGGGAGATGATAATCAAGCGGAACATATCGAAAGGAATTGACAGGCTATCAAAATCAAAATGGTTTGCCTTTAAACAGTTTTGTAAAGCACAGATGATGTCATGAATTTTGAAAGCCCCATTAATTCACAACATCTAAACTGATTGGAAGCCAGACCTCAAACACACTGCTTCCTTTTATTACACGTATATCAAAAGAAATGTGCAAAGGCATCAGCTAGAATATTGAGAACTCCCATTCATCTGATTCATCCTGGGGTAGAATTTGTAGATGCCTTAAAGTTCTGCGCTCAAGTTTTAGTTAAATAATTCGGTGTCACTATTCACAGAAAAATCTATAAACACTGAACGGCGACTAGGTGGGGCTTTGCTGTACTCTGGTATCTTTTTACCTTTATGATCCATATATTCAACTTTTACTTAAGCAACAATAAAACAGTGTATTCATACAGAATAGAATATATGATATGATGTGTTTTATAAATAATTTCCCTTTTCATGATGAGGCTTTCCAATAGTTGTTGGCTAATGTTGCTTTCAGACACTATCTGGTACTTTTTAACTTATTCATTGGACGAAATATATTTATATTTTGCATGATTTATTCCATTATTGAGACATGAAACTAAGCAAATAACCCTCGCCGGAGTAGATGTGTTTTTTTTTCAGATGTTCTGGAGCGGACTGAATTAAACGACAGCTGTAGCAGTGGATTAAAATGGTAGTGTTTATTTATACGAAATCTAAACCTATTTTGTGTTAATTTCCACTTCCTTTTATCGAGAACAGTGGCCAATGCCTGTGAAAGAAAGTAGTAGTTTTTGGCAGTAACAGGCCTCCGTCTCCCCTTATGGAAGCCTCATTAAGGCATCTGGAAAACCAGGTTAATTTGTCACACTATACCTCATCCTTCTGGTGTTATTGTCACTGCAGTGGGACTTAGGGAATATTAAAGCCCAATCACTCTTCTCTGCTCACGGCTGTTACGGATCCTGACTTTAGACCGTACACAACGTCGGGCCCTGAACTTACCTCAGCTGCAGCCTCTTTCCTTTCGCCTGTTTCATCTTCTGCACAGCTGGTTTTCTTCTGAGCAAAGGCGTTGAGTGAGAGCTGAGACGTCTGGTTTATGGCATCAGACGGAACCAGTAAGACTGAGCGGTCACACGGGTCCGTCCCAGAACAGCCCATCGGTCTGAGTATGGCACAACGATCTGGCTGAATAATTAATTGTGCTTGTTTTGTCTGAGAGGGTTAAAAAAATGTTTTAAGAGAAAATGGCTTCATTTCTGCTGAGGCCACAACTAACGATTATTTTAGTAATGGGTGAATCTTATTCTGACGATTAATTGGGGTAAAAATTAGTATTTGTACAATATTTGAAATACATCAGAAGATTCACATAAATAAAGAATTCAACTCCTTTTTAAAATAAGACAATAACGTAATAACGTACCATTCACTTAGTGAATTTGGACTGCGTAAAACTGAAGCTAAAACTATGCCATGTGAAGAGTTTTGGCTCAAACACATTTACAGTCAGAGGTTGTTTTTCTTTTATCCTAATTGCAAAATGGACATCTAGTTTGTACAGTTTTGGCTTCATTGCTGCTCTGAATGTGTTGGTTTTTTCTGCAAATGCCATTTTTGCAGACTCTGTTCTCCAGTTAACGATTAATCAATGACTAAATTAGTAGATTAATAATGATTAAATTCATTATGCAATTATTAGTCCTAATTCCTACTCCTACAACTGAAAAAAAAAATCTGAGAAAGTGTTGTATTATAATAATAATAATCCACAGTCCTTCACTGATCAATCTGTTTTGATCAGTGAAGGATGGCGTGACCCGGGGACCTGGCTGGAGCAGAACCACTGGTTTAGATTAAAGCATCAGTGTACGTTAGGACGGCCCAGTCAAAGTTCAGATTGAAATCTAATTGAAAATCTATGGCAAGATGGGAAGATTTATATTCAAGCTGCTTTCCATTTATGACTGAGCCTGAGCTGTTTGGTAAAGAAGAACGAGCGAAACACTCAACCAGTGATGTGGGTCTAACCTTAATAGGAACTGGTCCTTACCTCGTTTCAATCAGGTTGTGAACTGATTCATGTTCATTGATTCATGATCCAAATATTCTGATCTGTTAACAGCTCTAACTGAATCTAGTTCTTGCTCATTTATCGTTCAGGTTTAATAGATGGTAGGTCGTGGCATTAATCAGATGGATTGTGGTCTGGCATCCGTTTTATTCTCAAACTCTATTTTATGGTGGCTGAACTTCCAAAACATCTGCTCTCATTTGAATATTTACTAACAAGCATCAATTTAGGCAACATTTGTCCCTCTGTCATTTTTCAATTTCCTTTAAGTATGCAGGATTTTCCAGGAATTTTTGCCATTTGTGCTGCTGTTCCACAGACAAAACCCCTTCAGTAACAGTGAAAAATGTCGAAAAACTAAACGTTATCTGTAATAAAATAAGTATAGTTTGGACACAGAACTCAGACTAAAACCCAGAAAAGGTTAAAGCTGCAGTATGTAACTTTTATGAAAAAAAAGTTACATATTTGTTAAAACTGTCACCATGTTGTGATAGTATGTCATGAGACAGATACTCTGTGAAAACATCATCTGAAGAAATGCTCTGCTTCCAGTCAAAAACAACCAATCAGAGCCAGGAGGAGGGACATAGCGCTGTCAATCATTCTCATGTAAATAGTCCTAAAATGTTGCTAATGGCAGGGAAACAAGCTATCATTACAGGAAAACCGTTTATTTGCTGTCATCAGTGGCCATGCTAACTAGACTTAGCATTCACGACAAGCTATGCTAGCTACATTGTAACAGAAAGCAAGGGGAGAAAAGTGGGAGGGAAATGAGCAACGCTACACAGAGGGTGACTGACAGCATTAAGACCCGCTTCCTGGTTCTGATTGTTTTTTTCTAGTTAGCAGAAGGCAGAGGAGTTTAATTTGGTGAGACAGATTATCTGTCTCATGACACATAGCATAGAGACAGTTTCAACAAATATTGTAAAAAAAAACAAAAACAGGTGTTTTATAAAAGTCGCATACTGCAGCGTAAAATACGTTTTATTGACAGCAATTTGATATGTGACTTCTTCTCCATCGTCATTCCTTATTCTAGCCAGTTAATGTCCGATTCGGTTCTAGCCAAGTTGGGTGTGTCTCCAGTCGAACATCGCTCATTTCAAAAAAGCTTCTACCAGTTCCTGCACAACACACTTTTCAGATTGCGACTTGTAAAAACATTTTAAAAAGCAGGCATCCTCTTCTTTCCGCTCAATCACACTCTACTCTGGGTTGTTCCGTTGCATTGCGGCCAAATAAAACCCATTAAGGTTTGCGGTTGCAACGTGCCTCTATCAACAAAGCCAAAAGCACAGAGCATCTAGAAATCAGGAAGCTCGTCTTTCTCCGGGCAGCGTAGAATAATATTTGAACACCGTGTGTCTTTGCCTCTCAGTTTCGCCACATGATGTATTGGATTGCTGTCGTTAAAATGAATAAACCTTTCACGATTCTTTCTGCCTCGCGGACGGTGACAACCGCAGCCCCGTCAGGTTGTTTTGCTTTCCTGAAGCGTTGTAGATGTATGATGAGGATTTCCGTTGACAGAGCTGTTGAATTTCTCCCCTGTGCGCCAGCCGGCGTCCGCATGCCCCCCCTCAGGCAACCTCCCACACTGAGCTGTGAACTGAGTAACTCTAATTTCCTTTGATTCTGTCATTTTCCCTCTAAGTGTGCGTACTCAGTCCTTCGCCTTCTATTCATCTACTTGACACATTGAACTTTTATTCCCTCTATTTTCCAATCTAAGTCCAATCTTTGGCTTTTTTTTTTTTTTTTTTTTAGCAACTCCAAAAAAGCTGTTCAATGTTCAATAGTTGCCGTAAAATGAGCAATTATCACAGTTTCGCTCCATAAATATTGACCAGTTTTGGTTGTTTTTACTTGGAATTAACAGGAGGGAAAAAAACCGAGGAGTTCCTCTTCCAGTTTTATAGAGCTCTAGGACTTTTTCCAAGCTTTGTTTTAAGTCGATGCATACCGCTGCTGGGTGATGGATTTGAAGCTCTTTTAAAAAAAAACAACACTAACACAATCAGTTTAATTGGGGAAATAGGAGGATGAGAGGGAACTTCAAAGTGGGGAGAAATCAACCCAACTCATGCAACCCCTCTCCAGTCCCTGGATAGGGCAGCAGTGGAAAATGTGATCCTGAACAATGTCTTCCATTATAGGTAGAGGTCTTTGAGGTCCGCCGAACCATTAGCATGTCCACTCCTCTAGGTGTTGGTAGTTTGGAGGTCCGCGACAATAACACTTTGTCTCTGAAAGCAAATCATTGCAGGATTTGCAAATACTTATGTTATCTTAATTGCAATTGTTAGTGTGTGGGCTATCATTAGTATGTTGATTTAAGTTGACTTACTCCCCTACTTTGGAAAAATAAGACATTTCTACTCTATTCTCCATTAAATATGCAAACATTGGTGTATAAGTTGAAGATAGCCAAAATGCTAAGGTTAGCTAAAATATAATCTATAAGATTTTAGCTGTCACTATAGTGTTGACTTAAATAAACTCACTCCATTCAGTATGGTAAGCTAAGCTATTATATCAAAAATTAGCTAAGATGCTAATTTTAGTTGTAAGGCTAATGTTGAAATACACATTACCCCACATAAAATGGCCTTACAAACAGCAGCCAGTATTCTGTTATTACCTAATGGATGAGTTTTTGGTTCAGGATTGTAACACTTTGAAATAAATAAATTCAGACACACTACTTCAGTTGCCATTGGGCTACCAGTGACCTGCAGAGGTCAGGACCACTCTGTTCACTGTTGTGATTTGCCTCCAGAACAAAGAGCTCAGTGCTTTGGAGTGCATCTTCCTTCCTGGAGATGACTACGGGAACACACACACACACATACAGGGACACACACATTCAAACAGCCTCGTGCCGACTCTGCTGGCATAATTAGAAACATTTGGGATCATTTGCAAAAGAACACAAGCTCTGATGGGATCCAGATGCACAGTTGGATTTCACAGAATATACAGGAACCCTTATTTACGAGGGGCCATTGCTGGCTTCTCACCCAGGGAGATGTGTGTTTGTATGTGTGCGTGTGTGTGTTTGCTGTCTATGTTTGTTCACATAGTGAATGAGTGCTTTAGACTGGATCATCATAGTCTGTTCAGACTTGGTTCAGTAGCTTTTAATTTTGTTTGGTTACATAATGTAAGCTCAGTAAGGCGAAGTTTTAAACAATGTTTTGTTCTCGTCACTTCAGTCTTCTTCTTCTCTTGGTGGAAACTTCTGTGTTGGACTTCTTCTTTCAGTCATGATGTTTCCTGAAGGAGACATCCATCGATGAAAGTCATTGTTTGAAATCAGTCACATTTTGGTAAATGCTGCCATCTAGTGGATATTAACACGCTTGCCTTTTTTTCTTTTTCAAGAACTGCTCTCCTTTTTTCCAGATTTGCTCATTATGAGGTACATTTCCCTACATTGTTTATAAGATCTATATTATATGTACTGCAGAAAGGTAGAAGCTATGACCAATGGATTCTAAGGTGCTGTTGACCACATCACATTAACCAAAAACCTACTACATACCTGGAATCAGGTTCCTCTATCCTCAGACACACTGTGAGGTTCTAGATTGTATCGGCACCTGGCAGAAAACTCTCTAACCCAGTTTTCTGTCCTCTGCTATCCTCACTGTGCAAAGAAAACAGAGGAAGGAACCAATGAATGTTACTCTTAGAAAGGAATAGAGAAAGAGGGCAAGTTAAACCACATTTTTAAAATGTACTTACTGAAATAAGTTAGAGATGCACAGATTATACCGCAGATTTGGTCAAATTGGACCTTCTGATACTGTTTAGAGCTGATTCTGATTATTCTTTAACTATTAAAATATCAAAATATTGTTGTAAATGTTTCTAGCCTTTCTGCCATAAATTAATAATATTAGAACCAAAGACCAAGCCATACTGTGTGTTGTGTAGGAGAATGATTTCTGTAGAACAGCGGTTTTACTGACGTAGTGTCAATTTATTTAACTCATTATTGGGTCTTGCAGGACTTTGACTGTAAAAAGCAGTGTTTGTATATTTCGTAGGGAATTTAGATCCTCATATGAACACAGAGCTTTAATCCGGCTTCTTCCATGACAGACAGAAGGTGAAAGGTTAAAATGCTAAAACAGAGAAACATTGCAGTATTTGACCACCCTTCTTGGCAAAGTCTTGCTCTCTCGCTCTCTCTAGCAGCCTGAACCAAACCACAAACATCTCTCAACGTGTCAGAAAATAGTTTTCTTTTGAACAGCTTCTTGTGTTCCTGTGCTTCCTTGGATTTCTCCTAATACCTTGACAATACTGACAAGAAGAAACGATGAATCTCTTTGCTGCAGAAACCACTTCCATATTTCTTGTCATTCCTTTGATTTGGAGTAAAGCACTTTGGATTTCCTTTCCTATGAATGATGGCATACAGATAAACCTGGCTCGGTAGTGTTTAGGTATGGTGCAGTCACTGAGCGGAAAAAAACCACAAGATTTGAGTTTCTTTGTGGTCGGATTGCGAATGATTCTGGTATCTAGATGAGTACTCGGTGCATTTCCCGAATGTAGCTGTTTATCAGAAACAATGCTGACCTTTCCACAGTGCCAACAGCATTCTGCTAACAGGTCAGAACAACTGTAAGCCTTCAGTTATCCATCACCACCTCCTGTTTCATCTGAAAGCATGATGTTGCTTCAAAACGTCAACCAGTGCTGGTGTAAAGCTCAAAAGGTGGATCAGGTTCCGGTGAAATGGTCCATGGAAGGGAGAATCCCTGCAGAGACAGAGGAGTTAGAGAAGATGACGGGTGGATCTTTTTCAAGATGAGTGGATGTTTGTACCTGGCGACGGCCGACAGAGAGTTAGCCTCACTTCAGCTGGGGAGTTCTTGAACAGCTTTAGCACTTTCTGCACCAAGAGATGAACAGTGGCTTACACAGATATCAGGGTTCACTGAGGCTCATTCATGAAGGATATTTCACAACTTTTGAAGTTAAGTACAATTGTACGGCGATAAGAAACAACTGTAGTTTCTGCTGCAGATAACTCTCTTGCTGTCTTCATTTAGCATAAACCTGAATGAGTTGGTCATTCTGGCTCATTATGTAATAGAAAAGTAAGCTAAGTGTAAAATCTGTATTAAAAAAACATTAACTTAAACCATTTAAAGTAATTATGAGTTTTATCATTTATGTCTATTATTGTAGTGGTGTAATAATTGATCCAAATGCAGAGAGGAAAAATGAAAAGCAAACAGTTCTTAGTAAAAACTAAGAACTACAAACTTAAGATTACACAGAAACTAAAAGGACATTGACATGATTAACCCTATACACAAGGAGCCAAGGAAAGAAAGAATACAAAAACTAAATTCTCACCTACAAAAGCATGAGGAATCTTAAAACTAATTAGTTAAATATGAAAAACAAAGAGTGACAAATCTCAAAACAAAAAAAACAAAACGCCAAAGATTATGAAAGTTCCTGTTTCACACAGGAAGATGATTGGTGGTGCACCACCTCCGATCTTAATTTCCTCTTTAGTTGCCATTTTAAAAAAAATTTCCACGACATATAAATGTGACGAAAGGTTAATTAATGGTTAAAGAAAGTGCATTTGTGTAAATCGTGATGACAGCTTTGAGACTGGAGTTGTTTTAAAACAGGACAAACTTGATGACTCTGGCCTGCTTCTGTTAGCTTCTGAACACAGACACCAACACAGCCATCGCTTCAAATGAATACCTAAAAGTATCTAGTTAACAACCATTTACAGTCATGACAACAGTAACAAACAATTTAAAAACTCAATTTTACACATACTGGATAGGACAGCTCCTTTAGCGACTGGCCGTTGATAGCCAGCAGGACATCTCCCTCCTGAATTCGGCCGCTTTGCTCCGCAGGCTGGCCAGGGAAGAGCTGCTTTATCCGGACCAGGCTGCTGAAGTCCTTGGTGGGTGGGTCCATCTCACACATCAGGAAACTAAATCCCAGACCATTGACGTCCTTGGTCAGAGTCACCTCCTTGACATTTTCTTGGGGTTTTGGAGGAGGAGGCAGGACAGTGAAGCAATGTGATAAGGTCAAAGGTTGTGTTGGAGGTTGGATAGAAGAAACGGATGTGGGAAAGAAAGGACAAATGAAACCCAAACAGTAGCTGCTTGTCCATTACAAATGTGCTCTTTTTTGTGTGATATTTTGCTAATGTCGGAAAAACACAGTTTTGTAGTTTAATACTGAAGAAGAAATCTAATTGAAGTCACACGTGAGTAAGCTTGTTCACGTGATAAGTCAAATAAAAACATGGCAGTGATGGATGTAAACAATTACATGATGATGAGCTCTAGCACTCATGCGGCGTTTTGACTTAAGAAAATTGTAGTCGGCCATTTTACAGAAGAGCTATGGATTCAACAGTATTGAATGACGAACTAAACTTTTGATGATGCCGTGAGCGCTCCGATGCATTTCTAATGGAACTGATATTATCCCAGTAAAGGCTGAAACGATATTTTCCTTGATGGATGCAACTCATTTAAATGCTAAGTAAGACATAACATTTCCATATCATTGCTCCTGCCACTGCTAATGGAAGATTATATCATCCTTTTTATTGCATCAACATATATCCTAAGGCTCTGTCCACACTAACAGACACTTTGCTTTCGTTGCATTTTCTGTATCATTTACAGTTTGATAGAGTGAGTCGTAATTTCATAGCTCAGTGTTCTCAATAGAAAATATATAAGGCAATATGATAATTCAACATTGAGAGTGAAATACATTTCACTCCTTCTGGATACAACTGAAATTAGAGCCATCTGTGGGCAGTTTGGGCTTTTGACGGATATTACAGATGTATGACAGACGGCTTGTTGACGACTAGTAAACAAATGTTGCTGTATGTAAAAAATTCAAATAACAATCACACTTAGCCTTTCCAATAAATAGATATAAGAACTGCTATGACATTAAATAAATTAGCATTTGTGGTAGTTAGCATTGGGCTCTAGGGCTGGGCAATAATTCAATAACAATGCATATCACAATAAAGGCATGATAAATATCAATAGATAATACGTCCAATATAATGTTCAATAATTCCACTGAACTCCAATTCAGGAATGCACAGCATTCTGGGAGACGTAGGCAGAGGAAAGGCATTTGCAACTAAGCTAGGTTGACGGCATCAACTAACCCACTCACTCTTTGGTTACCTAGCAACAACCTATTGAATGACATGTTTTAGGTTCCATCATCGTACCTCATAACTTCTTAAAAATAAAAAAAAAAACAACGGCATGGAGTGAACGGAGAAAATGAGTGCAACAGCTTGAGAGGAAACTGGATAAAGGAGGAAAGGTTACATCATCAGTTGGCAGTATTTCAGATATTTAAAACAAACAAACAAAAAAACAATCAATAACTATAGATATCGACTGATATGAAACACTTGTTTTCCAGCATATTGTCCAGCCCTAGGTTCTAATTACCATAGGATCAATACTGTTTTATGGACCACTATGGCGACGCCCCTGTGGAGGACAATATATAAAATGTCACACTTGTACTTATTTAACTGGAACTGACTTTGCAGTGGGATCTTAAGAGTTTGTGAACATGAAGGTCTTAGTCATCTGAAACAACAGAAAGAAGACGGTTCCAAAATTCCTCCTCAACAGCCGGAGAATAACTATTTGAGGTTATTGCTGCTAAATGTGGTTCTGTTACATTTTACAATCAGTGTACTGCTAGTTATCTAATATTTGTAATGACTTCAGACTTTTTAGTGCTGTGCAGTTCAGTCCGCTGGTCCTAACCTGCGTTGAAATGTCCTACCATCAGTGACGAAGCTGTAGTCTCTGGAACGGTCAGACCTTGTGCTTGTGGGAGAGCTGAGGGATGACGAGCTGTTGAGTCTCAGATGGCTGGTGGTTTGACAAGCTCTCTGATTGGACACCGGACTGTCTGTGTCAGCAATCACAGAAACTTTAGGCAGGCTGACTGACTCCCGTTTCACAACAAAGTAGACCACCTAGATGATAGAAGAGCAGAGGAATGAATAGCCCTCACAAGACAGATTTGAACATGTCATATGAAGATTTCTGCAACCAAATCTATGTCTGTCTTTGCTAAATAAGGCCTAGTATTTTAAGCATATTTGGCCACTTTTGTAAAAAAAAAAAAAAAAACTGCCTTAGAAAAGACGGTCATGACCTTGAAGCATTTTGTAGGGAGTACGGTGTGCCAGTGACAATCCTGACAGCTATCCAGTCCCACTATGAACAAAGAGCTGTATCCATATTCTAGTCAGAATCTTAATCCTGTTCCTGGGGCATGTTGGACTCCACCAGGAGGGGCTTCAAGACCCTGAAATTCATGATCAGAATCTCAAGGTACAGTCCTGGAGAGGAGGGTGTCTAGTTTGGAAACCTGAAGGGCTCGTCATTTCTTTTTGTGGATTTAGTAGTTCTCTTGGCTTTCGCAGGCCATGACCTCCGTCCAGTAGGTACTACTACAGCATATTGCAGTCAGGTCTGAACTGGCCAATGTTCAGAATCGGTTCCTTCAAGTCTGAGGCAATGGTTCTTAACTGCCAAAACATGAACTTTTCTCTCTGGGTTTGGGTCAGCGATTGCCTCGAGTGGAGAGCACGTTGGTGTCTTGTTGATGATTGATGGTGCAAGCAGGAGAAGATAGATGGATTGGAGCTCTATTTGCTGTAATGGAGGCGTTGCATAGCTCTTTGTGGTAAAGAAAAACTGAGCCAAAAATTCCCCATACTCATTATCCTTATTACCAGATTTTGGATAAGTGGGAGATGATGAATGTATTGGTGGGTCGAGCAGAAGAATTGCAGATCTTTGGAGTGCAGTTCAAACCCATGCTATTCCCGTCCATTATGCTTATCAGTTAAGTTCAAAAACCTTGACCAGATCATGATTATTACATTGGAGATGGTATCAGAATCTCTAGGCTTCATTTTACTGGGACTTGTCCCAACTGAAATGTGTTCTGCAAACATTTCCAAAATTAGCTTTTGATATACCAAACTTCCAATTGTCATCTGCATATGCAAGTTCTTTGCT
Source organism: Poecilia mexicana (assembly GCF_051168715.1). Classification (NCBI taxonomy): domain Eukaryota; kingdom Metazoa; phylum Chordata; class Actinopteri; order Cyprinodontiformes; family Poeciliidae; genus Poecilia; species Poecilia mexicana. The sequence continues at coordinate 5,675,827 of NW_028263388.1, forward strand.
CTCATGTTGTCCTTTACCTCCCCGGTTTTACCCAGACACTCCACAGCCTGCTGGTAGGTGAACCCATGAAAGTTAATCCCATCAACCTCCAAAATTCTATCACCTGTAAATTAAAAAAAAGTGAAAAATGAAGATGGAAAAACAGTCAGACTGATCAGATTTTACACATTGATACGTTTGAAACGGAAGTGTGGTACCTGTGTGTAAACGTCCGTCTCTCTCTGCTGCCCCTCCTGGAACAAGACTCTTGATGTAGATTCCCCCGTTTTGAATGTTAGTGTTTGCTCCACCCTAGTTAGTTAAGAAGAGGATTTCCTTAGTTGCATTCATGATATGCTGAGTCATTTTATGTACTTAGCACCTTATAAGAGCAACTACATATATTTACCTAAAGTGGTAAATATAGACTTTAATTAAAAACATTCTTGTCATTCTTGTCAAGAGAGTCATTTTTTCATGCTAATTGGTTATAAGATGAACTTGTGTTTTGTCATACATGTTTCTTTTTCCTGCTTGGTTACAGTTGTGCTTTAGATTCACTCAACCACAGTCATTAGGGTTTATACAGAAACTTTCTAAATTTGTAATATTTAGTTTGAGAACTATATTTCCTCATAATACATATTTAATACATCATTTATAGATTAAAACTAAGATTTAATAATGTCCTTATAATCTGACATGCTGTATTTTGTTGGTGTAAAGTTCTGTGTCATGCTCTGGCTCAGTTTTGCTGAGTTTATCAGTGTGGATGAGCCAACCCTTGGCATCCCCATCTAATCCTGTCAGACCTCAGATGTTAATCAGCTTAAGTGGAAGAGTCTTTGGGGCCCACTGCTTCAGATCAGGTGCTACAGTTGACCATTCACTGCCAGCATTGAAAGCACATTTATCAGAATGACAGGTTTTCGAAAGTAAAGCTGGAAAACCGCCATGCGTTGCAACCTAAAAACTTGCCAAACACTCACAGAGATGCTGATGCCCAGATTTCCAGAGATCTTCTTGAGCTCCACAGAGATCTCCTCTGGCCCCACACAGTTCAGAGATGGAGGTGTAGGGCAGCCGTCCTTAGGCAAATAAAACACAAGGACCTTGTCATTACATTGTGTATTAGTCCAAGTAGTAAATAATGAGAATATCCCAACAGCAGAAAAGATCAAGATTTAAGCCAAAATGTTTGAAGGGAACACAGAAGCAACAAGGAGAAAAGACAGTTTTTCAAAAATACACACCTTAAGGAGTTGACTGAATATGAATACAAATGACATCATGAAAAGGAAGAACTAAGTGTAGTTTGAGTTTGAGTGTTGTCAGTGTCCTCAAAAAAATAATTTGATATCTACAGTAAAACTAGATGAATCATGATGAGCAATGTGTCATTCATTTAGAGTGAGATTTTCAGCTGCTTCCATCCACTGCCACTGTGTTTTTCACAGTGGCTTAAGTAAGGCATGGTACCAGACATCTGGAGAAATAGAGCTGCTGATACCCATTCTCATTGCAGCGACAATGCTGGTCAGAACTGGAGCAAATATGTTATGATTGATAGAATTTTAGTCTCTGAATTATACTTTTTGTCACAATAGGTCACTGTTGTAAAAAAAATAAATAAAAAAAAAAAACAGGTAGATTAGGCTTGTCATAATTTTATAAATTTTCACTTTATATCATATTATACTTTTGTATTTTATGGTTTAAGTAGCCATTGTGTTATGTGCTGTTGCTCAGGTTTGGTGTTCCATCATGTTTTCCTTTTTTTTCTACACTAATTTACATCAAGTCATTTTCAGTAGAATAGAATATGTGTTCAGCTGAGGCTTGTTTGTCAGATTTAAAGTATCTTTTAAAATAACACTTATGCAGGTGTTAAACTTCCTCTTCATTAATCCCAAATATGTAAATTAAAAATGGTTTTTAGTGGTCTGATGTAATATTCCAATTTAAATTGTTGTCTTCATTAGCTGTACGTTGGAAAACCATAACAGGAATAGAGCCTGAAAACATCAGTCTTTGTAATTCATTTATATCATAAGTTTCACTTGGTGAACCGAGTTACTGAATTAATAAAAAGAAATAAAATATGTCCACTAAAATGGCTCTACCTGTGTATTGGGGGCTCGTACGTCCCGTGGGACGTGCAGCCTGTTGGAGGCTTTTGGTGTCATCATGACGGAGACAATCTCATCCAGGCTATCGTCTCCTGAACGTCCGTCTGTCATCAGTGTAGTCTGGGACCCATATTTTCTCAACACGGGAGAGCGAATGCTGATGGGACTTAGTGGGACTGTGGAGATAAAATCAAAACTTCATTCTTTGCTTTTCTTTTCAGTACTGAGACGTTTTGTTTATTTATTTTTAATGCTTTAACTAGAAACCAGACTTGATTTAGTATCAAATAAGTAATGAAATGCAAGCAATACATGTTATGTACAAACAACCCAAGGTTTAGTAAATCAGGTAGAAGGGGTATAGGGTTATAGATTAATTTTTCTACTTTCATATTAAACCACAGTAGGTTTTTGTTCCAGCTACAGCTGTTCTGTTTGAACTAAGCTAGCCCGGATGCTAACTAGATTAGTAAGGTCAGCTGTCGTTTCTGGCTAGCAGACAATCATCATTTACCAAAGCAGAGTTACTCATCTGAATCCATGAAATGTTTTTGTGGAAAGGGCTATTTTCAGACAGAATTGCTTTAACCTTCCTCTATTCTTTCAAAGTGCAAATGCGCAAACTAACCGAAGTAAACATGCTAACTGAAACCTAGACGGTCTGTTTCTTTATGTGCTCACTTTCTTTATATTCCAAAATTATGATATTTAATTCAAAGTGAAACGGCAGAATTATGACTTTAATTTCAGAGTTTCTTTAGACTTTTTTTATGCATAAAAAAAGTCTAAAATATACAAATCAAGTTAGGACATACATTTTTTGAAGATATACTTTAACTATATTAATTTTCAGAAATACATTTTTGAATGCTGTGTGTGTTTACTTTTAGGCAAACAGCTCAGTGTCTGGCAAACATGCTAACTGAAAACTCTTAGCTTTTTAAAATTATTTCTTTGAATTTATTTCAGTTTTAAAGAAAACTTTTTTTTTTTTTCAAATATATTTTCTAATGTGTAATTTCAAATTTCAGTCGAAGTAGCATGTATGTTTTCTCAGTTATATTGTATACTTAAAAAAAATTTCTGGACATGACTGTGACTCTGTAAACATGATAACTTGACAACAAATCAAGCTAGCAAGTTGTCTGTTAAAGATGCTACCTAACGCCTATTCTGCCAGTTAATCTAGAGAAATTGTATTGAATTTATTTCAATTAAAAACAGTTGTATTTTTTTTCTAAGATATATTTGAATTTGTGACTTGAATTATCATGTAGGTTTTTTGAAGTACCGGTATATAGAAAAGCATTTTTAACTGCCTGTGTTTAAGCTATCAAACAAGCTAGCAAGGCACCTGTTCAACATGTTGACACTTAATCTGCTACTAAATTAGTACTGAAGAAACTGTTTTGAATAGATTTTCCATCCAGATAGTTCCCCCAAGATATTTTTATTTTATTTTGTCTCCAGAAATAGAAAGCCCACATCAAATTATACATTCTCAGTTATAGGGTGTAGCCTTAATGCTAACAAAAACTCCCACAATTAAAATGACTAAAGATAAAAGGGCAAACTCGAACAGTAAAGGATAGAAATGAAACAAATATCTAGTAACCATTTTACATCGTGTTAAAATATATGCATCTGTGGAGTAATTACTCAAACAACACTGAGACAAAGAACACCAGATGACTACTAGCGCTCTACTATTGATATAGAGCACGTGAAGCACCTTTAGGCTGAGAGACAATGAGCTGCACTTCCTCAGGGCTGCCCTCCATGACCTCTGCTGCCTCGCTAAAAGTGACGCCCTCCAGGCTGACATGGTTCAGGGATATCAGGCGACCCCCTGAAGGCAAAGGTCAAACATTAAAGGGTGACCCCACCAGAGCATGCGGAACACAATCTTTGTCCTTCTGAGCACATGACTTGATACACACTGCCCACAGTCATTCATCAAAGGTGTGGAAGAATTCAATAAGTAAGATTTAGACATTAGAGCAACGTTTAGAGACTAATTGTTTTAAAAAAATAAATAAATAAAAGGCATCCCTACATGAAAAGAAATCTAGATGATACATTTTCAAGTATTATTTAATGTAGAATGAATATGCTTTAGTATTATAGGCATGTACCTGGTCTGATGCGTCCGTCCTTGTCTGCAGGTCCTCCAGGCACAATGGAGGCAATAAAAATGCCCAAGTCATAGCGGCCTATTGCGTCCTCTCCGACTATAACTATACCTGTGTAAGTACAAGTTACAGTTTAAATAAACTGGATAAAATGAGACATTAACCGTTTTTTTTTTTGTTTTTTTTTGTGCTCACTGCCTGATGTCAAACTGGACCAAACGTTTCCTGTTTCAGGTCAGTTAAAATTACCAAAAATGAAATGCCAGAAAAATTAGATTTTGATGACAGGCTGTTTATTATGGAGTGAAAAGTGCCAAATTACACTAGATAAGTACCTTCTGTTATAATTATTTTAATGCGTCATAATTTTTTTTTTTTTAGACTAGAAATAAATACAACACTATTAAATATAGAATTAATTGTATGAGTCTCGATTAAATGTATTGACTCCATTTTAAAAACTACATATTAGTATTTCATGTCTGGTAAATTCTTCATGTTCTGGAGCGCATCATGAATGAATTTAAACCGTCAACTTCACACATCAAACTCAGTGGGCGGGATCAGGACTGCTTCTGTTGACATGTTGCAGTGTGACATCACATGAGCAAGACCCCGCCCCCCAGCTTCCTGCTGGAGGGCAAAAAGCTGCTCGCCAACAATGATTCCCACCGGTTTTACCTGTCAAGTTGTCGACATTACACACTAAATTTTAAATGTATGTGTAATATAGAGAGTGAAAAAGGGATGCAGTGTTTTGCTAATAATTGTCAACACGCCGACAGCTAGTATTCACATTGTAACCCTAGGAAAACATTTAGCAATAACTAGGAGTTATAAATTCTAGGTTATATGCAGTGCAGAGTGATATCCTTACCCAAGCCTAGTTTTGGGTCTTTCTTCAGCGAAATACAGACGACTTCCCTCTCCGAAGGAGTGCCCAGTTTAGGTGGCGTTTCTGTTAGACGAGTGATACGACCAACCATTAGCCAAAAGGAGAAATCGCTCTGAATGAGTGAGGAGACACGAAATTCTCTTGAAGGGGAAACTACTGGCTGACTAGAACAGAAGCACACAAGCACATGAAAGCTGGGCTGTAAGTGTGAAGACACTGTGCCTCGGGCTGCTGGGGATCCGGAATGGGCCTCCGATCCACTCCTCTGGGAACAGGATGGAGAGCGTAAACCTGTGCTGCTGCGCTGGCTGCTGGAGCAGGTGCTGCTATAGGAACACATGAAGGAGAGAGATGAGAAATAAATTTACATAAAATAGTTTAGATGTTGTGCATAGGGGGAAGTCATGTTTTCAAGAGGAAAACAAGCAAGTACATTTCATGGTTTTCTGTGGAAAGCATCTATACATTTACATTTATACATATTAATTTTTTGCACTTCAGTTGTTTCATCCTAATTAAAGTGTCCAAAACTTGTTGATCTTTTATCTGTGACTTGTCATTTCATTAGCTGAAGTTGTTAGCATGTAACCGGTAAACACAGGCAGTTGTTACAGAGTTCTGCTGAATAAACAAAGTACTGAGTTTACTATGTTTCCATTATGCTTCCAGCCGTTTCACCAAAGAGACTCTTTAACCTCTCTTTGCTATCACTGTAAGAAAAACTATAATATAACTATAAGAAAAACTATAATAAATAATCAACGCTTAGTCTGGTGGTGATGCATGTAAAGCCTGGAGACCCACCAGACTTATAATACACTGGCGGAAACCCTGATTAGTACAAAAGGTGAAAGAAATACCTGTGATGTTTCACACGGGCCTCGATTCTGGCCGTGACGTCATCACACAGTTTGGTCAGAGACTCTTTCTGTGGCGTGGTCAGGCCGCTGTCGTCCTGGGGCGTCTCGGAACACGAAATGGATTTGAGCTGGCTGCTCTGAGCGCGGCACACAGCTGCGTACTGCACAATGTTGTCCTCTGGACAAAGATGCAGAGGTTATGCTTGCTATCCTCTACAGCATGCAAGAGTAGCGGCTGAAGCGCAGAGCTTGCGGTGGAATGTAGTCCCTTCTGCTAAATGCGTGCAATGAAACTACAAAGAAAGTCTGGCAGCGGACGTCTACGCAGCCAAACCTTACCTGAGACCAGGCTGTGGCTTAGCTGCCGGGAGCTCATCTCATTGTTAAACTTGTGCTGGGCAGAACAGAGGTTACACAAGTACTTGGCTATCCTGGACTTCTCTGTGATGAAGACGTATTTCTTCCGGCTGCCGCGGCACTCGATTATAAATTTTCGCTTCTGCAGATTCATAAAAAAGGCACGTTTTAGACCGCGAACCGAAACATGTGAGAATGTCACGTGCCACTGTGGAGGACTCTCTCACGCTAGAGGAGATGGTAGACGTCTCCCTCCAGAAGAAGTTCTGAGCAGTGGTCCGGCAGCCATCTTTAACCTCGTAGACAATGACACCTTTGGCACAAACTCCGAGAACAATCTCTCCATCCGAAGGCCTTTTCTCCCGTATCACACGGTGGAACAAGACGCCGTATTCAGGCAACTGCTGACAAACCTGCAGAACAGAACAGCCATCACTTGTAGAAGCGGTCGATGGAGCATCGTGAGTTTTATTGTTTCTAAGTATTTTGCTACCTTCAGGAATTCAACCTCTGATTCATCTGTGAGCATTTGGGCATTATTGGCATGAAGTCTCAGCAGCTCTGCCTGAATGTAAGGCAAGGCACGTTTCTCCATCACACTCTTGGAGATGTACTGGTCAGGTCGGTAGTAGTTTCTACCATACACCTAAACGGAGTAGAGTACAGGCTTTCACAACATATTACATTTCATTGTGTATACAACACAATGATTACTACACAATGCATCTTTATATGATGAAAACGCAACTTCTTTTAATAGAGAATTCTAATAGGATGATCTGGGGAGAGATGTGGCAGGGGCTAATGCAACCCCCTACAAGATGCCACCATACTATATCATAAACTGGCACTGATTGGAATGTCAATGACTTGGACTATAGACATCAGGATTTAATTCCTGCCTTACAAATGTCTTCTGTTTTTACTATTTTGCCTCACTTAAATGCTTTAAATCAGGGGTTTTCAAAGTAAGGGGCGTGCCTTCCCTAAAGAGTTCTTCAAGTGAAGTATGAGAAAAGGAAACAACTAAACTACAAAAACCAACTGCAAACATTTAACTGTCTTCACCAAGCTTATGCCATAGACAAAAATAATAGATTTTTAGAATCTAAGGCTATGGTGAGTAAAGCTAGGTTTATAGTTGACGCATTGAAGTAGGCTTGAGAATATTGGCGCCAACCCCTTATGGCAAAAATAAGGAAAACTATAGACGTTAGCTTCTATGGTAGTGCCAAAACTGTTTCCACTGTGTATGTTAATTCAAATTAAGGTATATTTGATGTTTGAACCAATAAAATTGACTCTTAAGAATTTTTAGAAGGGGTCTCATTCACGGATATTGGCTATTCATGGGAAGCCCAGGTGCCTAACCCCTACAATTACTGGGCGGTCCACTGTATTGTCATTCTTCTTTAATGTACAACCTCAGGCATGCAGTCTCCATACTCTGTCTGCAAGGCCAGACCTCCCAGGTACAGAGCAGTCTCCTCATGGCAGGACAGTCTGTCTTCTAAAAGGTCCCTCCTAAGCTGGAGGTAGTACTGATGACGGGTCTGTTTGTGCCTAAGAGAGGAAACCAGGGACATTAAGTTACTCAGGATCAGTTGGGAAACTTTTACTTCCTCTATTGGTAACTCCTGATCTTTTCCAGCAGAAAATCAACTGGAGCTGTAGGTCTAGCACGCATAATTAGAATCTTTGAAGTATTTCCTGATCATGAGAGAAAGTTTCTTCTACTAGTGAATCTATTAAGACTTGTCACAGGAAACTATTTTAGTAAACCGTAAGCTGGAGCACTTGCTATCAAGTGTCTACCCTCACCAATAATAATAAAAAAAGAATGTCTTACAAAAGAAGAGAAATGTTGTTCACAAAGAATTTGATCCTGAAGAAAAGGACAAAAGTTGTTGTAGGCACTTTCTTCCAGCTATCTGGAGCCACTTTGGAAATCTTGGTGTCATTATCAATGAAGAAAAACTCATTATCTGACCACAGAACAGAGACAAGATCAGAGAGACTTGGTAAGTGGCTTTACATAGAAAGACCAATTCAACAGGTAGTCACAGCAAACCAATCGCTTCAATCATTTTACCATCTATATATGCAAGGCCAAAATAGAAGTGTTCCACGAGGTTTGAATGAGCCACGATCATGTCAAACACATCCCCTCCTCTGGTTTTCACTTCACACTTGACCAGGATGCTTTGACCATTTGGCATCACCACACTGAGCTCTCTATGGGTGGCTGGAGACTTCCCTTTTTTTGTCTAGGGAAAGGGGGCAGAGGATTAAACTTGACATCCAAAAAAAGCAAAGATGCTTGAAAGTAGTTTTGGAGAGCATGGACTTACCAGGATGGATCCAGGCAGCTCCAAAACGACAAGGGGTTCCTCTAAAACTCTGAGAAACTCAGGACCCATCTCCTACAACCCAGAAAAGAAGGGAGAGGAATCTCTAATAGGACATAATAGATGCCATTTAAATAAGAGTTCAATTTATTTTTGATACCGTAGAGCATGAAATGCTGCCTCACTTTCATTTTCTTGTCATTCAAACTCATTGTGGACTCGAACTGCGGGAGGGATCTTGCGCTGGTAGTTCGATTGCCATCCATGTACGGGCTGCAGTGGGTACGGTTCAGATGCTGCCAGCTGGGATAACTTTCTCTGAGCCGACCTCCCGAGGGAATCCTGGGGTAAGAGAATTTTCTAGCCTCAGTTGGATAGGAGATAACATCTGTCACTTACGAGATAATGGCTTGGAACTAAATATATCCATGAATTTAGCAATACCATAGAGAGTTTGTGTTGTATACACTCATTGAATACTGTATTTGATGCACCTTGTTAGGTTGGACCCCCTTTTGCATTCAAAGCTACTTTAAATCTTTGTGGCATAGGTACAAGGTGTCGTAGTCGGACACATTCTTCAAAGACTTTGGATCACATTGACATGCTAGCATCATTCGGTTGTGCAGATTTGTCAGCTGCACATCTATGATGCTAATCTCTCATTCCACCACGCTCCAAATGTATTTAGTTAAACTGAGGAAAATTCACTGTGGATTACAGTGAACACATTGGCTAGTTTTATGCCTCTGGTAAGGCACAGTCCCACCAGTGGATGGAGTCATTTGTTAGATCTTATTTGACACGTGTTTCCATCTTCTGCTTAGTGTATTAACTCTTTTTCAGAAAAGCCAAAAACCACCTCCAGCAAGGATAAACCCTCCCCCCCCCCGTTTTTTTTTTTTTGCAAGACTGAGAAGTTATTTTGAATTTTTGTTATTTCCATCAACCATTTTTAATGTGATTTTTCAAAATGTGCATAAAAACTCATCAGTGGAAACACAGTTGATGCCAAATCAGTTTCATATGGTCAGAGCTCACGTAGGCTGTGACATCCAATGACATTCAGTGGATACTAAGAGGCCCAGCATGTACTGAGAAAATATCCCACACACCAGTAAACCACCACCAAGAAACACAAGGATCCATGCTCATCTCAGCTAGAATTGCAACTCATCAAACCAGGCAATGATTTTGTCTGATGTGACAAAATCATTGCCAACAATCTTCAGTTCCTTGTTGTTAGCTCCCACCCAGTGTTGATTTTTACTGTTACCGTCTTCTTCAAGATTAGACTTGACTTAGTTAAAACCAGTAGTTTACATACACCAAATAAAAAGACATGCACATTCTTTTTTTCCTCACTACCTGAACCTGAAGCTAAATCAGACCAAACTTATTTTGTTTTAGTCCAGTTAGAATTATTAAAATGATTAATAAATGTATTTATTCAGTTGATGTAGTTCTTCTGTTATCTCAAACCAGCCTTTCCATTCAAATTTGACCTCTGACACCAGTAGATAAGCTATTTCTAATAATCACAACTGATCTGTTTGGTACCAACCACAATGTTCTCTACCATGTCTGGATGCCTAAGTGCATCCTGAATGCACTGGAGTTGGAATATCTACCAGGTGTATCTATTAAAACTAGCTATATTTTACCATACTCAATATTATTTAGATTAATAAATGAAAACAAGGTTCTACTGACTGCAAAGGAATCAAGATTTGCAAGGATTTACTCCTCTGATTATACCTCTGAGTGCGTTTTAGTCAGCGTAGAATATATTTGGACTCCTTACCCTGTAGTATCAGCTGGATACGATGTTCCTGAAAAGGTTCTGTGGATCTTCTTTTTTAGGGTCCATGTCGAGTTACTGAAAGATCCTCCTGAAACACACATTAGATTAGTAGTTGCTTTGGCAGTTTTGCATCTTATACATTAGGTTCTGGTGCTGTGTCTGTTCTAAATAAGCTTAATAATTGCATATTTTGAAAAATAGACTTATTAGCTTCCTGGCTAATAAATTAATAGTGAAATTAACACCCCCAAACTATAAACATCAAGGTGCCCCATATACCATTAATTTAGACACACTTTTACATGTATTGTAAAACAAACATGTTTCCACCGCAGCTCACTACTGTTGATGCGAGAAGAGGCCATATTGAAACGTGAAGTTAGCTACTAGGGGTTATAACTTTCACCGTCTCACTTCTGTTTTGCAGAAAAGCTGGACATTATTTATCATATGATTTTCCAATGAACAGTCAATATGTTCCGGACTTTGGAGTAAGCACTTGTCTATCAAATCATGGTGCAGGAAGCCCTCCTGACCGTTTTTGAGTTTTTAAATGTCGCCACCGTCTATGCGCTGGACCTTCAACGGTTCCAGTAAGCCAGCTTAAAGACGCGGTGCAGAGGGAAACGGCTCGCCACAGCTTTTCAGCTTATGCACTAATTAAAGAAATTAGATGGGACATTCTGAGGCACTTTTAACTTGCTTAGCTTACTGAGCTGTTTTCCCTCAAAATTGTATGTAAAGGTTGGAACTATCCCCCCTGCAAGGTGACTACTTTGTGTTTAAATTGCTCTTGCAACATCTTGGGTTAGCATTTTTTCTATTAGCCTTACTATTTGATATTTTCTTTGAAAAGATAGACTGTAAAAATCAAAAGACCGTGCTACTCACTAGCACCTTTATCAAAAGACAAATATTCTTAAAACAATGGCCCTTAAATAAATACCTCAGACTAACGGATAAAGCTAACGCTAAAGCTAAAAATATTAAACGAGAGTGAAAAATGTATGAAAAACACATTCTGAAGTATTCCACTCTCTTATTTAACATTTTTAGCTTCAGCGTTAGCCGTTCAGTCTGAGGCACTTATTTCTACTTAGAGGCTGGGTCAGGTTTAACTTTGCCATTCTTAACACGAATCCACACTTACTACTACTGTTTTGTTTTGCTCTTTACAGACACCAGCTTTCACAATCCTGTTTTTCTTTGTCTTCCACTTTACAGAAGTCACTGAAAATTTTCTTTTTGTCCAAAGATATCAGTAATTTTTAAAAATAGCACAATATGCATATAAAAAAATAATGTGTAATTTAAGCAAAATTGACAGCAACTGTGGTTTCAAGAAAGTCAACATAGAAATGGACCTCATCAATTTAATGCAAATGTTTCAGATTTTTGATTTGCCTAAAATGCAATAACATAGCATTCATTTTGTGGACGATCATTTGTAGATGCATCTGCAACTAAAACATTACTTCTAACATCAAAATGTGAAAAGCTCAGCCCTTTCTGCCTGACTTAACATCAATACAGTGTCTGGTGATTGTGTTTTTGGATTAACCTATTCATGATTACATAGCAAAATATGCTTAATATGAGATTTTATGTAATTTTTTGCAGTATTTTTTCCAGGTAAAGTTAACACTAGGCTTCTTGAGGAGTTCTGAGCCATTTTAAATGCAAATTGTATATATTTTTGTACAGTTTTGGCTTAATTATTACTCTGACTTTATTTCAGCAAAATTGCCTTTTTTGGGGTCTGTATATTATAGTTAACAATAATCGATAACACTAGTTGATGATTATTTCAATAATCGATTCATCACGATTAATCGTTTCAGCCCTACCCGCAAGGACTTAAAGGCATCCTGGTTCCATATTCAGAAATCACATGTATGAAACTTTGTCTTTGGGTTGCTACATAGCAACACTTAAACTCCAGGTGATGATTCCAGGTGGATCAAAGTTCAACTGATCAGTCCAGAGTTCAGATGAGCTTTCACACTTTCCCAAGCAAAGTGGATTATTTGAGGAAACGGACTCTGGTCCGTTTAAATCGGATCAAACAGCTCTGTGGTGGAAGTGCACCAGTAATAATTATCTGTCTCCATCAAGGAAATACTGCTTTTATTTACTAATCAAGCCCTGTTGGAATTTTTTTTTTTTTAGGGTTTCTACCCAGATTTTTGCAAATATTATTTAGCTGTACTATGCATCTTTGATTTTAGCAATAATCTACAATGTCTTTTGTTTCTGTACAATTACTGGTATCTATCTGCAGCTGGGTTTCCATTAACCGCAAAATTGCGCAAATTGAAACTATGAAAATAAATTTGCTAATGAAAACACAACAATTTCGATAAATGTTTTTGCTCTAATACAAAGTGGTTTTTCAGTCGTATCAAAACACGTTTTTCACATCACACTAGTCACATGATCAACAGCCACATGTTACCACTGGTGAAAACAACAGGAACTAGAAGGAGAATTATGTTTTTATTTTTTCCAGACATTGCAGATGATGAGCACTACCACCATCGCTGAAGTAGTTGGAGGATCATAGCACTGCATGTTTTTTAATGACTTATCACGTGAACAAGCTTATTCATGTGTAATTTTCATTTAATTTTTCATTTAATGGAAACAACGTCTTTGCAAAATTGTGTTTTTTTGACATTAGCAGAATATACTCAAAGACTGACCCACATTTGTAATGGAAACGCAGCTGTTGTGAAACTGTTTGTTGAGAACTTGTCATGGAAAAGCTTACTGTGGACATATTTAGTACTTTGCTTTGCGAACAGTTGTATTAATATCTGTGTCTCTTGGCAAGAAAGCCAATAAGCACACTATTGAAAAAGACAAACGATGTCAAACTTCAGCTCAAACAAATGGGATGAGCTTCTTACTGTGTAATCTATCCCTGACCATCTGACTGCGGTCTGTTAGCTGGGATCCGTTTTCAGTCATGGCCACGTGATCGGCCTGTAGAGACAGCACGTTCCGGCTCAATTAAGCAAGCAAAGAACTGCTTTTACAGAAAAAACAAAGAGGAAGAAAATGCGACCACTTGCCGAGTTTCTGTAGACATCCTCTACCAGCTGCCTGATGAGGCGCTCTGGGGATGGCAGCATGGAGGACTTGTGATGGAACTCGCAGGTCTCCAGCACAGTCAGGAGGTCGGTCCTCCTCACCGCCATGTCCTCACACATGCTCAGCAGCAAACCCTCCAGCTCTGTGCTTATCTGGACTGGCTGAGGAGAGGCCAGCAAAACCCAAAACTGCTTAGAGAATGGAAGACAGCGACCGGGATGAGAAGAAAAGCAGTGAAGAACATACCTGATTCTGAGGAAGGTGATAATCAGCGCACCAGTAAAGAGTCATTCCCAGTGAGTATACTACCACCTGAGGGTCATACACACAATACTGTTTTAGACATTTTATTCAAAAATAGGTACAGTTTTTTTTTTTTTTTTTTTTTCACAAAAGTTGTGCTGTGGGGAACTATTTCAGATATTAATGGCAATAAAAACTGGGGAGTGAACTTCAGAGCTTGGCAGAGGAACAACGAGAGGCTTCAAGAAGCTAAAAAGCTGAAGCTAAAATCCACAAAGCTAACCAGAGTACAAAAGCACATTATTTTATTTTATTTGCCTGAGCTATCTGCCACAGAGCACAACGGAGTTGTAAATTTCTCTGTAGAACATTATAATTAAGTAAAGAATAATTAAAATGTAAAAATGACTGCTGTACAGAGTGCTGTTATAGTTGGCGAACAGTGCTAACTGTGCTAATTGCTAATAGAACATGTTGAAAACAGCTTAGAACATCCCACACTTGAGTATTCTGAACTTTTGGGGAGTTCTTCAAATCTCTTATGTACACATATGGTTATTACATCCCTCATGAATAATTAACTGTTCAAAGCTAAAAACATAACATTTCAAACTTCACTAAGAGGGAGGTTTCAGGTTTATTCTTAGTGAGGTCAATACCTATGAACATTCAGTCTGTGTATCAATTTAGCAGCTCATTAGCATAATGTTCATACAGACATAAAAGGATTCTTCCTAGGGGTAATTATGTACGGTAGTTATTTTTTCTACATGTCGTACTGTGGTGGTATTCAGGCATACCACAGCTTGTTGCTAACATGTACCGGGGCACTAAGGTTAACCAGGTCTTCACCCAGGTTAATAACCAACAGGAACTTTAGTGATTTTTTTTTTTTTTTGTAAGCAGAAGAAAGGTTTTCCCGCTCTCAGACCTTTTCAGCAGCAGCCCTGGTGGAAGGAGTGAGACCCTGCTGGACCTCGGGAGCTGTGTAAGAAGCCACGTCTTCACTTCGTGCGCAGCTCTTGAAGGCCAGGCTCCCATTGGCTGACAGTAGCACTGAGCCAGGGCTCAACACAGTACACATATTACCTGGACCTAAACACAGCAGACCACAAACTCTTTACCAAGACATTGTTACACCAACCTACAATCATCTAGTTCATCTAGTGCGCTGTTTCAACCTTTTTCTATGAGTCTGCAGATTCTTACAAACTGTATGTTTAAGAAGGTACAGTTCTCGTATGTGTAGGTTTGTACGTGGTCACCTTTTTTGGAGATGTCCAGTAAGGCATCAGCGGTGGCCAGCAGCAGACACCAGACCTCGTCCTCTTCCAGTGGTGAACCCCGGGCTTCCAGCACCTCCGTCAGGGTCACAAATGTGCCCATCCTGCTGCACATGGGCTACACATGCAAAAATGGCACAAGGCTATGAATTAAATGGTCTGGACCGTTTGCATTGAGCACAACCATACTGATACATTTGAAGTTTTAAAAAGGTACCCTACACATTTTGTTCACCAATAAGCCTACGGTTTAGTAGGATTTAAAGAGAGAGAGGCTGGAATAAATCCAACACTAATTCAACATTTAATTCTGCTCATCTTTTCTCTGAAATAGAAACAGATATTTACCGATGACCTTGTATTGTGTGCGAGAAATGCTGGATGAGGAGACATTAGAGGATTAGTGATCAACGTAACTAGATTAATCAATAGAAACAGCAAGAGGCTAACAGTTTTCAAAGATTAAGAAAATAAACCCTGAAGGGATCGTCCCGCTGTACATGGACGGCTACATTAATCTGTTTTACCAGCACCCACTCAGTCTGCTCTGTACTTTGGGGCACTAAGGACAACTTAATTACATCTAAATACCTACAATTTAATTTCCTATGCTGTTTGTGTCCAAAGTCTGCCTTTAGATTTTTCAACTTGAGATAAAAAAATCTACTTTATATAGCATTTTCAAATCAAGTGCTTGGCTTAGAAAGCATGCAATTTGAAACATTAAAGTGTAACTAGCCCCAAATTATAATTTTTTTGCTAATAAGCTAAAGTTATTTAGGGTGCTCCTTCAATGGAATTTTTTGTAGCAAGTAGGGCCACAAACGGATACGTTCAAAGTACAACCAGCTGATTGAGATCCGACTTTATCAAAAGTATCAACGTTTTCCGTTTGAAAATGTTACGGAAATGTAAACCCATGATTAGAAGTTGTAAATGCTCTAAAAGGTTTGAAGAGGCGGAGAAAAGAAGACAAATGAATTCGGTGAGCTAAGCTGGGTCGGTCCGGCTTTATTTTTATAGACTAACCCACCACCTTACATTCAGCAGGTGAATTTTCCACACTGCTTTCTGATTCTGCCAAAGACTTCAATAAACACCTTGGGTCAGTATTTTCTCACCTGATACTGATGTCCGAATGGCTTGAGGGTTAGCTTACTTAAACCTCAGAACCAAGGTGCCATGCAAAGGAAGTCTACCTATTGGGTAGCTGGCTTGTCTCTACCACTGATGCACAAAGGCAAAAATAAATAAAGCTAACTAGAACTTTAAATATTATATAAGCTAAACAAAAAGTTGAGGTACATAAAAACTTTGTCTCTGCATCAAGCAGCACATCATTCTCTGCCATCATTCTCTTCTTTAGCCAGCTTGGTTCAGAGACACTCGATGTTCAGTCCCATTAGATAGCTCTGAAAAAATAGAGTTCACAACTTTTCAAACCTCTTTTGCTCAGATGGCAGAGAAGAATCTGTTTGAAAACAAGCACAAGATAAGCTAATGGTGTCACTGGGTGGAGGTTAATGTAAAGCAGTCATTACATTAGTTAAAAGACAGATGACACGCCATCATGTGGTTGCAGGACGTTCGTATTCGCACACCTGACCAATCACACACCACATCCAACAGAGCTCTGTGCAAAATGGTTCCACCTGAGCCTGGTGTTAAGAAAGGGGAGGAGGACGCCAAACTCCTGACGCAATGTTTTATCGAGCTACGTCAATAAGAGCTGATTTCCAAGCTTTGGATGGATGGGACTGCCTTAAACCATGCTAAATTCTGAACTAGCAGTGTATGATCACGCCCTTTCAAAGGGCTTATTTAACATGTACTGATATGCTTTCAAACAAACAAATTACTGTCAGAACCTTTAACAATCTCAAAACTAAAATTATTTTAGCTCAATTTAACATCGTACAGGTCTTTTGCCCCAGTCCAGGTCAGGGTCTTTCTTTCCTGATCATGTCTAAAGCTGCAACAGAGATGTGAAGGTTCTTGGCAACTGATGTTTGACTTAAGACTGTCCCTTGAAGAAAACTAAAGAGCTTTTCCTCAAGGGAAAAGAACCAATGCACAATGGTGCTATGTACATTTCAGCAAAGTAAATGTAAAGTAGATATATTGTTGCTGTTTTAGTATTGTCACCATTGCACTGGGTGAAGATCCTGCTACACTATTCAAATTTAGGCAATCTATTTGACTGAGGCTGGATGTTAGCCGAATTGAAAAACCTCTTTGAGTTTTAAAGCTTGACACTGCAGCACCAGTATCATTAGTCAAATATTTGCTTCCAACTATAACAATCCATCTACATATGCTTATGATTAGACCATGCTTCAGGCAAAGACTTGGCCTGACTCTTTCACATGG
The DNA here is from genome assembly GCF_051168715.1 of Poecilia mexicana. Lineage (NCBI taxonomy): Eukaryota > Metazoa > Chordata > Actinopteri > Cyprinodontiformes > Poeciliidae > Poecilia > Poecilia mexicana. Next base: position 5,693,320 of record NW_028263388.1, read on the forward strand.
TGTCGAGCTGTAGAAAGTTATTAGCAGATCACACCCCATGAGCATGGCGCAACTGCCTTTATGAAGTGTTGGGTCACGGAGTCTCATTTTTCAAGCCATGCTGGTGTGCCTGGAAACATGTCATGGATACGTTACCACCATACTGCCCCACACTCCACCAAAACCCTGTTGGGCTGACAGCACCATAACTAATGACATTGCAACATAACCCTTTGTGCATATGTGCAAAAGCCTGAGGAAATTCTTGCATGCTAACCCCACATAATGGGAAGCCTGCAGTTTTCTGAACGCACTGCTGAAGATTACACAATGATCTTGCAAATGTCCTCCATGTTTCGTCTGTTTTCTTCATTATAGTGTGAAAGCAAGGGGGCCTCTTCACCTATTCTGCAATCTGAAACCATCAAGAAACAGCCTTGGTGGCTTTTCTTTTTGGCAAACTATGTTGAACAGAGTTACAGTAGTTCTGCTTGACTGTATAGCAGACTTTGTGCAAACATTTTCGGAAGTTGCAAATGCACAAGTGGTTCTAATAATATTGGGCACTTTTCATGCATTTATCATTCAATATTTGTCAATTCAGCCAAGTAACTCATTTAGAAGGATGCCAACACACTGGTTTTTTAACGTTTGATGCAAGTAACATGCCAAAACAAGGCTGTGCATAAATCTCTGAGTACAGATCTGATTTTATTTTTCTGCAATTAAACATTTTTGGATTCCTTGAAAAGTGTGAATAGTATTTCAAATAATTTCTCATTGGCTTTTAGGTCAGTAGGTTTTAACCCAGATTAAGACTCCTAGAAGATTTCTGACAGCCATGAGAGACTGCAATCTCATGAACGTCCATCTAGCTTCTGTACTTGTATGTGCTTAATCATCCCATGGTTGCGAACCAGTATGTATTGTAGTGGTTAATGGGCAAGATGTGGAGGGTTGACCGGTACCTTACGAAGACACGCTAGTTCTTACTTCTATTTGTCACAAACAAAGACGATGAGCCACAAGAATTACACAAAACTAACATCTGCAATTTTTGAATACGGTAATTACATATCTTCTTTTTTTGTGTGGTTCTTCTGTATCAAAACTTATTCTAAATATCACAAAGCTCACCACAAGACTTACCCTTTTTGGACTTGGTTGTGAGCGATTTAAGGCCATTACAGACTTACAGAAAAGGAGGTTCCCTTATGAATGCAGCCAGGATCTCCATAGGAAAACAGACAGTTCAGGGTTGATGTTTTTCAAATATCCCAAAGACCTCCAAGGTAAAGTCCAGGATGACGAGATGTGTGGACATTATGACTGTGAAAGCTATGGGACTCAAGGTCATGGTACCTGAACCATTTACAGCTGTCCACACACAACTCTTTCTGACGTTTTCCCACAAACCTCTAATTGGATGTTTGTTGCAAATTTAATCTTCAATCATTTGCTTGATAGTTAATGAAGCATCTTAGTCCTTTTCTTAGCAGGTTGTCTTGTTGTTTTAAAGTCTTTAACTTACTTTATTGTGCTTTAACTGGATGTACTGTCTTAGCTGTTGCTGCTGACTTGGCTGCCAGTCGACAGAACACTGCTTCACATGCGTTTAATTCTCTGACTTTGGCAGTTTGACAGCTGGCCAAGTAACTCTAGCTCTGTTAATCAGGTTATAGGTACTATAATTCAAATAAGATCAACCAAACTATCTGATAATGTGAAGTCAGATTAAAAAAATAGCATTGTGGTTAAGTCTAGAATATTTTATCTGGAGTTGGGAGACATTTTTGGGCGGCTTATTTAAGTCACGAATCTCACAATATGCAGATGATGCCATGGTAGGATAAAATTATCTATGGGAAGCAAAATTTCTGTACCTTTTCTTTGCCCTGGGTTTCAGTTGTTCACCTTGTCAGATAAGGCAGTGTGAACAGCAACAGAACCCTAGCAGAGTTCCCAGACCTGGTGGATAAATGTGCTATAAAGGAAACAGTTCTTGTGTGAGAGTTCAACAGCTGTTTCAGGTGACCTTTGATTAAGACATATGGGACACATCTAACACATCTGGTTGGAAGAGTAGGCAAATAGAGAAGGTCGAAATCAAATGCCTAACATTAAATAGATTTGTTGTGTTTTTATGACTAAATAACTTGGCATTAGTACACAAATGCCAGGTGTCTTGAAAATCTTTTGAGTTATTTCCATGTCCAGAGGATAAACACCGCTCTCTAAGAACTTTCTGCATCACTGTTTAAAGTGGTAGCATGACTGTCATTTTCAGGTGTGTTTCAAGTTCTATGACACATCTCACATCAAGGTTTTATGGCGAGCCAGTAAAAAAACCCCCCAAAAAACAATCATTGCTTTTGTCTGAGCAACAACTGGTTTCAGCATATGAAAGATTTTGAGCAAAACCATGTGATGCCAAGCTAAGTGACTCTTGTATAACTGACTTGTTACACCATCTACCATAAAGGAAAAGCAGAGGAACCTGCTTGATTATGCACATATATAAATATAAATATAAATATATTCACTGCTCTCTGTAGCCACATTACACAGTCATCACTCGCTTTAAGACATCTTTCTTCCCACATGTGCTGTGTTGAGAAATGTCCCACTTAAAACCCATTTGACAAACTTTCTACAAGTTATGCAGCTTACCTTATTTCATCAGGTACCTGAGAAGATTGTCTCTAAGTTCCTCCAAACATCCGCCACTCTGAACTCTAATCCTTCCTCCTCTTATACACCCCCTGCTGCCATTTCGCCCACCTCTCCGTCGTCCCAGTGCTCCTGTCTGTCATGACGGCTCGTCCCTCTATTATCACATTGGTATGGGATGGCCACAATCATGTCCCCCTGGGGGGAAGAACTAATCAGCCCCATAACTTTTTCCTCTGGACTAGTGGCTAATGACGCCATGTTCTGCCTTTTCTGGAGTTTTCGACTATTTTTAGCCGAAGGGGAACTTACTGTAAGAACTTAATTGGATTTGCAGGGCAAGCTGAAGACAGATGGGGCAGCAAAGGGCCAATCCACTGTAGGGAGGACTGTGTTAATCTGGTGTTTTAACTACAACTGATAAGTTAATTGCCCCGCTTTCTGACATAATCTATAAACACAGGCATGATTCTTTGCCATCTCTGCCCATCTAAATAAATCACTAAGGTTTATTGTTTTCTACCAGAGGCAGTGTTGAAAAAGGTGTTAAAGGAGAAGTATTATGTGTTTTCCAGGCACATAGTGCCATTTTAAGTACAATCAAGTAACTGTTAACTTCAGCTGTCAAAAAATGCTTTGTAATCAAATATGACTTAAAGGAATTTTTACTTTGTAATTGATTGCCTTGAAATTGGGCCTTTGTCTCTTTAAAACCCCTGCTCTTTCTGAAACTCCATCTTTAGGATGTCATCACAACATGGCTCTTCTATTGACCCTTTAACAACATTTCTACCAGCATTGCACCAAGAAATACCTCGTATAATGAGCTCAGCAGATGCACAGTTCCACCAGGTGTTTGCTAGTTGCTGCTGGCTAATCTGTTGGAAATGTATCTCTTTATCTCGTCCAAAGCCAATTTTGACATGTGATGCAGATTTGAACTAGTTATTTTTGGTGAAATTTAAAAATGATTTACCTTTTATCTCGTATAAAAATTTCTATATTACACCAACTGTACTTGTAGCTGAACAATGGAATGGCATGAAGCTAACACCATAATGCTAACACTTATTGTAGTTATTGGCAAAGAGACCAACCAACTGACCCTAAACCTAAATGCCACTGTTGGCAAAATTGCTCCACAGCATGATGCCACCTCCACCAGAAGTTTGCAGACACTCTTCACGGATCCTACAGGCAGTAGCACGCCACCTGCAGCGCACACTTTGTAAGTCTCCATGTAATTTTGGAATGGGGTTTGTTTCACAATTATCTCAAGGCCGACTTTATCTAGTTATATATATATATATATATATATATATATATATATATATGCCTTTTTTTTTAAAACCACACTTTCCCCTTCCACTCAACTTTCAATTGTTATGATTGGAAGCAGCCCTCGTGAACAGCAAAGGTCTTTAGCAATCCCATTTTGTAGCTTACCCTTCTATTTGAAGATGTCACTAATTGGAGGATTGTAAGGTTAGCAGTCTTCCACTGTGATTGAGAGCCATAAATATTAATAATGAATTAAAAACCCGTTTTATTTTTGGTCCTTCATAATTTTCTAAGAAGTGGAATTCTGAATTTTCATGAGCCGCAAACCTTAATCATCAAAGTAAAACAGAAATATCACCCCATGTGGATGAGTTTTTAAACATAATCATTAGTAAAAATCAACTTCTTGATGATGACTTATTGTATTTTTGCTAATATGTTTAGAATACTATAATGTCTCTTGGCTAAATAATGTGTTTACTGTATATGCAAGCGTAAATAACACGTCGCGAGCGACGTCATTTTGAAACGTTGCAAAACAGTTTCTTCCGGGCCGCTCTTGAACGTCCCCCGGCTCTCATTGTGCAGCCGAGGAAACATCGGAAGGTTTCGACGACGTCGGTATGAAATGGCAGAAAGTGCCTGTGTCGCGGAAGCACCGAGATTAGGCTACGTAGGAGCTGCACATGTTTACTGTGGCGACCCCGGCCTGCTGAACTGAGAGCTAACTGGAGTGCGTCTGTTGGGGGGGGAAAACGTGGATTAAAGACCACCAGGATTTCCTGCCTATAAAAACCCGTCCAGCTCGCGTCTGAGGGAGGCAGCAGGCGGCGGCTGCTGCAGGTCGACACTGCTGGAATTAACCGGAGAGGGGTGAGCTCTGCGTTTAGGTTTTTTTTCTACCCGTTTTCTGCGTGGTATTGTCAGCCGTGGGGGAGAGGGATGGGCCGAATGGAGTTGCTCTAAATTAGTGTAGCGTTTAGGAAGAGCAGCACAGCAGGCAGGACAGGTCTGGCCTAAAGGCGAGAAGGCAGCCAGACTGAGTGACTGCTGAGAAGCACTCTACAGTTACATATTTATGTCGGCGCTGCGCACACTTTAGCACGAGCTCGCACCGTAAATAAACCCCGGCTCCTGTTTTTACTCATAAAACTATCATAATGTTGAGCTATAACGGTGACCTCCACTCAGTGCTCATATAAAGCTAGAATACCAGCTTCCATGTAAACACTGAGCACCAGTTGTTGCCTTTGAATACACCCTGCTTCCAGCAACTAGCATCAAGTTGACTGCCTCAACTTTGAATGTGACTTAGCTCAGTTGCTACCTTAAAAGCCGACACCTTTTGTAGTAGGTAATGCTGTAAAGGGCATGTTTGTGTAAGCTAGCGTAAAACGGAGCGTATAGTCAAGTGTTTGCCTTTTTCTGACTCAAGGCTATGTTTTTGTATGTTGTTTTGTAAAAGGTCAATGCTACACCGGTTCATACGTTTATGCTTCCCTAAACACAATTTGGTTTGGCGACCCAATTCCTGTTTCGATTATTTCATGAATAAATGGCTCATGCATAATGTTTCTGTTGAGGGCTAGTATGAAACTGAATGAATGTAAAGCAAAAATAACCCACTGTCGTTTAAATATAGTAACATATTTATCAGAATGACTGATTTCATAAATAGGCTTGGGTATGCACATTTGCCAAAATCATTAGTAGTTTTAAAATGCTGGCTATGCTGAATATTATACCCAGTTTTTTATATGGGCAGTTGCCCAGGGCGGCATTTGCAAACAAGGTACTCACTACAAGGTAAAACTGTCAGTTATACTGTCAATTGCTTTTATCCATATGCTATTGGTGAGAAATTTTCAATTGAGTTAACTACAGTGTCTGTAATCAATCAAAATTACTCACATTTTAATAAAAAAATTTAGCATTTTTGCTGCTAAATTATTGAATAAGTTGAAATATGAGCTCCACAACAAAAATATTTATTGTTTTTAATCTGTTATTTAGGTTTCTCAACTATATCATATTAGTGCAACGTGCTATTATACCAATAGCATTGAGATTTTAAGGGTGAAGGAGTTGGTCTTTGCTTAAAGAAGAGATCCATTTGGTGCCATTCTCTATATTTAACTCCTTTAACTAAAAGAAACCTAGAGATGTAGGTATTAACTTAGTGCTGCGCTCCACAGCAAAGAGAAAACAGAAAAGTAATTGAAGAACTCAAAACCACTTTTTTCTCGCTCTCCACGCACTTGTTGCCATAGCAACTGACAACAGCGCCACTATACGTTTCAAGATTCAACACCAAAGAACCCTCCATCATTTCCCCACACAAAGAACAGAACATTAAGTCCGTTGCAGTATTATGTTTTTAGGTTTGATGTTTATTTTGTGATTAAGTAATTGCTGCTGTAGATTAGCTACTGCTGCTGTTAGCTCATCTAACACAGTGGTGTTTGATTATTTAATTTAAACTCCTAATCTACTAATAATCTGCCAGAGTGTTGGTGTGTAGGTTGCCTTTTTTTTTTTTTTAACTGAATTGAAACGCACAGAATTCTGCAGCACATCTACAAGTTAAAGTTGTCAAAGTCAAGCTAGCAAAACTGACCTTCTTTCCTCTCCCTCACTATTTTGTTAAATTAGAACTTTTTCCTGACTTCGTTTTGTAGTCGTCATAGAGTTGACAATTAGTAGCAAAGCACCGCGTCCCTTCTTCTTTTATATATCACGCATACATTTAAGATTTAACATGTTCTGTTGATAACTCGACAGCTAACACCAATGCTAGTCATCATCAGCGAGCAACCTTTTACCATCCAGTGAGGAGCTGAGGGGTGTGACGTCACGCTTCAACTTACTTCAAAATGCGACACAACACATCAACTATTGAACTGTTTTCAGTAGTTTGTTCCTGACCGTCCACCACTCACTTCTAGCCTTTTCCGTCGACATCCTTCAAAGGACGCGGCACCTGAATTCGGTTGGACACACCCATCTTCAGTGTCGTTATTAATCAAGCTTGATCATAGCTGAAGCAAGCTGAGGTAGGTTTCAGCTTGCGTGTTGTCTGTGTTTCCAGTAAATGCATCTTGTTCCACTATTGATCTGAGACGCTTGTGTAGTGATGTTTTTGGCTCCATGCACTGCACACTGCTGCAGGGGAATGCACCAAGAAACCTGACTCCTGCACCAAAAAGTGAAAGGTGGCCAGAATCTCGGCATGCAAGCATCTGTAAAGATGTGTACTGAGTTGGTGGTTGAATGTGCCGTTCGTCCTTTGTCTGATCTGGTTGCAAAGATCCAAATACCGTAGAGACACGAACTGAGACACAAATTGCATGTCTCAGTTCAGCCAACAGTCACGTAGATTCATGGTCGGGTGTTTCTCTGTCCTGTTGTTCGGCCATCGCTGTGCAAACAGGTCCGAAGCTCACGTCTCGTGTTTCTGTGCAAATAAGACATAAGGTGGTAAAACAAAGTTCATCCTCAATCAAACAGCTGGGGATAATAGAAGGCTTAACTACAAACAAATACTTTTACTTTAATTTCTTTTTTCACTATGTAAAATTGATTAACATTAAGTCTAGGGATGTAGCTGACAGTTATTTTAATAATCGTTTATTCCATCTATTATTCTGACAAAGAAAATTGAAAAGTCTGCAGATTTTTCATTTAATCACTTCTGCCTTTTTATACAATATTAAAAAAAAATGTAAAAGATGCAAATAAACAAGTATTTAAATGTCTTTCTTTTTTAAAAATAAGAAAGTAAGCATTTATTGCATAAATTACAATAACATGAAATTCCTCTAGTGAACATTTTGCTCATTTGTATCAAAGAATGTATCTGCAGCTAAAAATACTCCTAACCTTAACATGTTAGAAAAGCTCAGGCCTTATGAAGTGTATGACTGATCTGGTGACTAATTTTTGGATTAACAGATTAATATTTGAATAACAAAAGGCTCTTAATAGGAGTTTCATTTGTATTTTGCTAACAGAATTTGAACCAAATGAAGCTAAAACTATAGCACCTGAGGGGTTCTGGATAACACATATTTAGAATTTTTTTCTCTCTTAAATGCAATATCTATACATTTTTGTTCAGTTTTGGCTTAATTACCACTCTGAGTGTGTTGTTCTTTCATCAAAATGTTTTTTTTAGACTCTGTATTCCAGTTAATGATTATTTGATTACTGAATTAGTTGACAGTTTAATTGATTCATCACAATTAATCTGATTCATTGTTTCAGCCCTGATTAGATCCTAAGAAGTGATCAGCAAAAGGACCGAGGCTCATGTAGAGGAATGATTCTCATGAGTGGAGCTCATCTGTGGTGTTGGACCAGACTTATGTTGTCATGGTTTTTCATCTTTAATGTGCATGGGGTTTATTGATCTTTTACTTTCAGCAGTTGGGTCAAGGTGTGAGTTAATTATTGCTTTTGACACTGACAGTATCTCTGAGCACGGCTCTTAACAGTCATCTCATCTGCATGCTGCTGCACCAAACCTGAATGGATCTAGATTAGCTGTGCACTGATTGCAGGTTTTTGGCCGATCACTGATCTTTAAAAAACCTGACCTCCTGATTCCAATTTTAGTCGATGCTGATTTGCTTTTTATGTTTGAAAAATCGCCAAATATTGCGACAAAGTATCTAAGTTTGCAACAGTGGACTGATTTTCACACTTTTTTGGGGGTAAATAAAATCAGTGGATAACATTGGTCTTCCATGAAAGTGTCTCCCACAGTTAAGGATCCCTATTTAAAGCTAAATAAACTCTGGCTCTTTTTCATGAAGTTTACAGAGACTTCATATTTCATTTGACTTGTTTTTTTGTTTTATTTATTCGTTTTGGATATTTAAAATGTCTTCTAGTTCCAGTGTTAAATGCTCATTAGAATTTAAATGTATTGATCTTTGAGAATATGTTCTTGCATTATCATGCCTTTATTATATTACTTGAAGATGGTCTCTAAACATCACCGCAATACCTGCTGGGAAAATTTATTGTCCAGCAAAATTTATCATGACAGGCCTAACTTCACTGTTGTTGACTTGGCTCTTTGGTCACTATATTTAACAGTTGTTTGGACAAATAAATTCCTAGTTTAAAAACTGCACTAATTTAATAAGCATAATATGTGGTGCTGCTTTCAGTCCTCACTCAATCACATTCAGTGGGTTTGCCCATTCAAAAAGTCTCCAAACAGACACATTTGTCAACAAGTCATTAGCGTAACCTTGTTTCAGCCAGCTCACCGGCAGTCCATGCAAGTGTCTCCCAGCTACGGAGCGATGGACAGCAGTAGCTGTAGCTGTCTCTGTTAGCTGTTCAGTTTAGCTCTGAGGCTTCATATCCCCACGGTAACGGGTTATCTCAAGGTATTTCTGTGACTGGGCAGCAATATTCAGACGCCATATGTATGTTTTTGGTGTAGACCTCTGACCCCTCACGCTGGGTTGTGTTTGGATATATCAAACCTCTCAGGTACATATATTGTCAGGAAGAGCACACCTGATGACTAGCCAGAGTTGTAGTCAACACAAACTGGATCTGGATGTTCAGGGAGAACTTGATGATGGCTGAAACAATCTATTCACATAAACATACTTTCTGCGGGGAGTAAATATATACACTCTTAATGTCGGCTATATTTGCTTTGGCATTTTCATGTCAGAAGTGATTCAGTTTCTGCGACAAATTAAGCTGACAGTTTTTGCTGCTTGTTAAAAAAAAAGAAAAAAAAAGGCTAAATGTGACATGAAGGGGTGTTGAGTTATATTATGTAAGGAAACTAACATGCTGTGGCAGAAACATCTCAAAGGTTAAAAATGGCGAACGTACCAGAATAATTAGCAGTCCCTTAAATGGCCACACATAGTAGCCATGGCTAAACGTTGAGATTAGCTATGAGAATGTGTTTTAATTGATTTTCTCAGATGGGGAAGAGATACACTGATTAGAATTGACTTCTGATTATTATTTCTGCAGCCGACAAGATGAAAAATGATTTTTGTAGCATGTCTGTACATTGCACCAAGTCACAGTCGACTTTGCATTTTCAGCATATGTAATCAATCGCTAAAGTTTGCTGGCTGCCATATTTGGTGGTACATGACATTGCTAGAGCAATGCTAGCAAACTAGAGCTACACTGATACTGATTTTTTAAGGAAGATGTCAATTATTTTGACATCAGTCTAACTGATCACCGATGTTTGCTGCCTTTTTTCCTTCTGTTCACCCCATGTTTGATTTACACAATAAAAATGACACGATTATATCAAATGCCAATTTAAAACAAGAATGGACAAAATGTAAAAAGGAAATATTGAAAATAAGTCAATGCATGATTTAAGAGTAGCAGTAAATAAAAACATAAATATAGAGAAAATAATTAAATGAAATGTTGCAGTAAATAACAATATTGCATCAAATGAATACTGAATATGAAAAAGAGAAAAACTATTGAAAACTGATCAAAAGTATATGATTGGGGAAGCAATGAAAATAGAATACTGATGTTACATTAGTACTGTTAGAAATAATAGAGAAATATTACCACATGTCACAATATATAATCAATAAGTCCACGAATATCGGCCGGCCGATGTATCTGTCGATCTCATAAGGCAGGGTGGTATCCGGCAGTTATTTGGGAAAAGGACAAGTTATTTTTTCACCAAGGTCAAGTTGTATGGAGTCAGAATGTCTTTTTCTAATTTCAGTAGTAGCTAAAAGTTGGTTGCACTAAACCTAAAGCGCCACATTAATGGTATTTTACAGAAGCTGATGCTAAAGAGCTAACTTTATTTCCAATTACATCTGTGTCAGGACCCCATCCTGACACATTGAAACACTGTGATTTCCACACTCCTGATCCCAGTACATATGCTCTACACACACTGCTAAAACATACCAGATCCAAAAAAATCCCCTGTGAAGTGTCCTCACTCTAAACTCGGCACTTAGAAATAAATTAGTTGTATTTTTTTCCCTTAACAGAGCAAAAGCAACAGGATATCAGGCCTGCTGTAGCTCTGATACCGAGAAAATGTGTGGAAAGTGTCCCTGATAAGAATGGACAAGGACTGTTTTTACAGCTGTTGCTTTCTTATCTGTGTTTACTCTTGTGTATGTCTTTTCTTTTTCTGTTTTAAACTAAACAGCCCCCTGTTAGCCTCATTCTGTAGGGGAAGATGACTGTGTTTCAGCTCTTTAGTGATGTGAACACATTCTCCGTCTCTCTGTGCCCCAGGACGGTTTTGCTTAGATGCACTTCTGATCTGAGATGAGGTGAATATGGCAGGAGGGAAGGGGGAATACGACGCAGATGAAGCCAAGCAGAAAGCATCACGCATCTCTCGGAGGAAAGGAGCAGGCAGAAGCTGTTCAGAACTCTTGCTCTTCATGTGTCACACCACGCAAATTCACTGGGTTTCACTGGGATTTTCCACCAGTGATCAACACACAGCATGGGATAGTTGCTAATTGGAGGACTGATATTTCAAATTGTTTTAGGAAAAAAAGATGCAAAGAGTTTTTGTTGCATTAAGAGTTTTGTCGAAGACTGATCACTCAGTGATCCTCAACAGACATTTGCTAGTCAGTTGAGGGTTAAACAGCTGGAGACTGACATGTTTGTCCATTTGTCTTTGCAAAATTATTTCAGGTCTGTGAGATTATGTACAAAATGTCTGTGTACAGAATTTTTAAGCATCAATTCTCAGTTGAATTAACACGCCAGCCTTAAGTCTTTTGCTGAGGGTGACTGGTTTTATTTAAGGATAGCCCTGTAGTAATCCTTCTTTCAGTCAAATCTGCCAATCCTTTATGTTCCTACTTAAGAAAAGCATCACTATAGCTGCCATGTTTGAAGGTGGGGATTGTCATGCGAATTTTAAAGGGACAGTGTTATGTTAAATTGACTTTTTGAGCTGTACATCATGTTATAATGCTATTCCTTCATCAAATACCTAGAGTGTTGCCTAGATTCTTTCATGCATGCTTGAGAAATCCTTTAATCTCCCATGGCAACCATTCAGCGGTCCAAGACACCTGGATGGACCTTTCAGTGTCTAGCGATCCATTCCGATTTTTAGAGTCATGATTTGATTGAGAAACGGTTTTCTATTCGAACGTTGTACAGATTCTGTCTAAATTAGGTGACTGAGAAGAAAAAAGATTTATTTAAAACAATTCAATAAGGTATCAAATTTCATCAGCCTACAATTAACAAAAAATAGGTTTGTGAATAAAATTCTGTAATTTAAATTATCAGTATTATGTTAGTTTAGCTGCATGGGTTTTTCTTAAATAAAAAAAAAATATCAAAGAATTCATCAAAATACATATGGTGGACAGACTTCTAGGGCGGATGAGTGGGCGAGTAATGTGATATGTGTTATACTAGCAATTAGGAGCGGCAAAGACAATTTAGACATTTAATTTTTCAGCATTTTCAGCCTGCTGGTAGAAGCACTAGGGTGATCCACCAGTGGTCCACCATGTTTTTTTTGTTTTGTTTTTTTTTTTCAAAAATGTTAAATGTTACAAAAATCTGGAGGTACACAGCAGGCATCATAATTTGGAAATAATAGAATGTGACTAATGGGCTGGTGCAGGAACGTTCAGTGCATCAACTATAAACATGGCTTAATCCATCTTTACTGTCACTGCTACTGATCTATAAAAAAACCCATTTAAAACAAACAACGCTTAGCCTGGTGGGGAGCAAGTGAAGCCTGGTGTCCCACCAGGCTTATAGTAGACTGGAGCAAACTCTGACTCTGAATCCCCAGGATTAGGAATTGTGATTCTCTATAGAATCGGTTATTTTCTGTACCTGTAGTTTTCAGAGCAAATGTTGCACTGCAATCAATCTTTGACCATCTTGTCAATTGACTGACTTTTAATCAGGCTGCTGCTTTTGTGTTGCTTGCTCCTGTCTTAACTGCTCCCGGGACTGGCTCAGATAAACTGGACCAACTAAAGAACTGGGGTTACCTATGAATAGAGGGGTGGGAGAAGAGGAAAAGACTTGTAGGTTTACTGATGGGAAAAGGGAATGGGTGGGGTAAGATGGCAGTATTCAGACAAGTCTCTGCAAAGCCTATATCTTCTCAGTTCAGTGCTCCAAATCCCACTAATGGTTTGTCATCCTCATACCCAGCATGAAACCCTGCTTCCTGCTTCCTGTCTCCCTCTGCCTGGGTCACTGCTCCATAACCCCAGCGTTTAGATTTCATGCAGACTACATGTACAGTTCATCTGATGCATTTCAGAGGCGCAGTAATCTCTGGAATTGATGCCGTTTTGGATTGTGTGCATGACCAGGTTGATTTTCTGCCATCTGAATCAGAGCTTTTGCTGGTGATTGTAGACTTTAATTGAGCCTTGTAGAATGAGGCCTGCATTTGCACATTTAAGGTTGATCATTTATGACAACAATTCTCTTTAAGGAGTTGGTTTCATCTACAGCATAAGAAATCCATTTCAATATAATTGCAGCTGCACCGATTGTTTTCCGTTGTGTCCGAGTTCTGATGTGATGTTCTGTCCTGCTGATTTGGTCCAATTTGACCTGTAAGGGTTGAAATTTGGGCCAGTACCGAAGTCTGATATTGATAGTGCTGTTACACCCAGTAACCACTATTCCCCGAGCCTTTAGACACCATAAAAAATGACTAAAAGGGAACAAGATGTAAATAAGCGTCAGTTGTTAATGTCCAGTTTTACTTATCGGACCGATACCGACATGTTAAACTATCAGCATCTATTGATTTCTCTCTAAAAGCTGAAGCTGATAACACGCATTTTTCTGAAAAATTATTTTTTGTTGTTTTTTTCCAAAATTGGGGCACTTTCTTTAAACAAATTTATTGTAGAACTTCACATTTGCGAAATTATATGGTCAATGGAAATGCAGCTACTGTAGCAGGAGCAAGACCTGACTTTAGTTGTGTATATGTGGAGAGTTATTAGCAATTAATACTTGATCAATAAAATAATTGCGAAGGGAGTCATTAAAAATAACAGGTGGAATAAAAAATCTGGAGGAAGGTGTGAGAGACAATTATTGATACCTTGAGTTTTTATAAGTTTTAAATCAGTAAAAAAAAAAAAAAAAATTGATCAAAATGTTTGTCCATCCTCGTCGCATCCACTGTGATCAATAATCCTGATGTAGCTTATTATTATATACGGGCCAAACATGCTGCTGATGCATGAAATGGGCTACTTACATTTTTTCCATGTAAAAACGTAACTTTGGTTTTATGTTGCGTTTCTATGTAACTTTGATACAAGTTATGTGAAAACTTGATTTTGTTTAAATCCAAAGGATCTTTAAGAATCTTGAATTGAGTTAAGTCCAACTTACAGAAACCCCGTGTTAAAGATGCTTTTGCTTTGTGAGGTACTGACAGACTGACATACCTGTCATACTGCTGAACCGGTGCCGGGACCCGGGCGGTTGAACTGGTTCTGTGTACAGTTTGTGGTTTTCCAGTTTTCCTTCTGTTCACAGCCAACAAAGCCTGAATACTCTAGAAAACACTGAGTGGAATTTCACAGGCAACGTTAACAACAATAACAACAAAAAAAGCTCAATTATCAACCAAGAAATCCCCAACAAATGGATCTGTACGATCTCTGTGATGTGTTTCTACGTTTCATGGTGCGTTCACTGCCACACGATGCTGACTTTGCAAAAGATGGGAAGCAAACTCTGCATCCACTAAAGCCAGTCAGTAAATGGATGCAAATTAAGTTTCTCTTTTTATTAATATCTTCTGTCATAATAGAGAATCATCTATGTTCAGCGCAATTCTTTAGTTTCACGGTCAAATAAAATATGAATGAATAATATTTTCACGGACTGGAGTTTAAGGTGCGACGGATTTTACAACAAAATAAACTGACACATTTTTTTAAAATATAATTTTAACCTTTTAACATAAAGAAAATTATTATAAGTAAAATATTTGTTTTTAAAAATATATATATTTAAGAGCAGAATTTTTTTTTCACCTCTAACAAAATCACTTGTTTTATCTCTATTTTTTTATTTTTTTATTTTTTTAATGAACCTAAGCGTATGCTCCGTCTCCACTGCAGATCTTGAGAGGCCTGCCCTTCTTGGATGCCCAGCCTCAGAGTTCTACCAAGGTTTCATCATGAACCGGAACAAGCGTGAAAAGGAGTATTACAGCATAGATGTGGGCGATTCAACTTTTACGGTCCTGAAGCGCTACCAGAACCTCAGACCTATTGGATCCGGAGCACAGGGAATTGTCTGGTGAGTCTGGGTTTCTGACAGGGACAAAAAACTGATGTTTGACGATATTTCAGTGTTCCTAACAAATATTAGCTCTTAAGTTCTACCTCTTGCTCCAGTGAATTGAATATTTACTGTTCTTTGTTATTGATACATTAGCAGCACACAAGCTACAAAGAAGAGCTAATGTGACTCCATGCCGGCTTCACCTCGTTCCTTCTTACTTAATGTTCGTTCTGAGAAGAAATGAAAGAACTATTAGACATTATAGATGTGGGTCAGTTCATTTCTATTTATGCTATGCTCTACTTTTTACACAAAACTTTCAGCTGAACATTTTGGTGAAGTTTTGCAGATGGTAATGGGGAAAAAAAAAATCATAACTAGCAGTTTTTTTCCTATTGTGATGCAATTTTCTATATACATAGGAGAGGCGTTCTCAGCATCCAGCTAAAGATGTGAGGGAAGACATGTTTTTGATAAGTGCACCAAAAAATAGGCCAGCTGAGTTCCTTCATTTTGGGAGATCATATTCAGTCACTTTTCAAATTAAAGCTAAACAGATTAAATATCTTAACAAAGGGGAAAATGTCCCTTTGTTCCTGGGGTTTTCTTTATTCTTTTGCAAAATAAATCAAAACATATATAAGAAATAACTGTGACAAACGGTAAATTTTATTTTTCCCAGATGCATCATTGCTAACTGCATTTTTTTCTCTTTTATTTCTGTCTCATCAGTTCAGCGTATGACCACAACTTGGAGAGGAACGTTGCCATCAAGAAGCTGAGCCGGCCCTTCCAGAACCAAACCCACGCCAAGCGGGCCTACAGGGAGCTGGTGCTCATGAAATGTGTCAACCACAAGAACGTAAGAGCTCCGCTTCTACCGTTCTAATCTTCCTGGTTTTAGCGATCACACAATTAAAGCTGACTTTAAACAAACAAACGTATATTTGAGGCAGCACAGCGTCCAGAGTGACAAACGAGTAAGATTCAGTAGAGAGGCCGAGATGTTCAGACAGAGTGAAGCTGACCCGGAGGGAATCTCTGGAAAATGTTAGCCGTCACTGTGCATCCCTCTAATTGGGCAGTATCTGTCTTCATTACAAAAACATCATCTACTGATATGCAGCCATATTCAGAGACAGAGAGTAAACGAGGAAGCTGCCGGCTCATCAGTATTACCATCATTAGGGATGTGCCGATCAGGTTTTTTCCTGCCGATACCGATACCGATCACCCATGAGGGCCGATACACCGATACCGATCACCGATACCGATCACATAATTATTTATTTATTTATTTATTTTTATCATAAACACTACCGGTTACATTATGTGGAAAAAGGAACCATGAATTCACCTTAATTTAGACAAAAACTTGTTTTTAATAACTTTTTTCAAGAAGAAAACTAAACAAAACAGGCTAAATAACACAAAGAGCCAAAATAAAACCTCTCAACATTGCCAAAAAAATTCAAGTATAAAACTTAACATTGAAAGGCAAAAACAGGTTCCATTACAATAAACAATCCAGAGTTACTGAATGAAAACTTCCTGATAGCATGGCGGCTAGCTGATTACTGCTAGCTCTGATTGGCTGTTTCTGACTGAGCGGAATAATTATGCAGAACAGGGAGGAGATCGATTATTTTTTTTAGAGATTATCTGTCTCATGTTAGGACAGTGAAAGTTTTAAAACGTATGTTAAATTTATTTTTTTAGGTTAGATGCTGCAGCTTTAAACAGATTCGGTGTGAGAGTCACTACCAAGTGGAGTAGAAGCGGCGCTCCGTCTGTGAAATATTACTACCTGTAGCGTAGCAGCGGTTCAACAGCGAGAGCAAAACCAGCGTCTTACATCGCAGCTCGAAGATTTAAATAATTTTCCAGGTTATTTGTTTAGCCTTCTGACCGTCATGCTAATCTGGGTGAGTGTTTGTAGCTGTGCGCTGCTTTACCTGCCATCTGATCCTCCGTATGTCTTTTTTACTGCAGTGAGCCTCGATGTAGCCAAACTCCGTCAAGTATGGCATTGTTTTTATGCCATATTAGATTGGTTGTGTTGATGCATTTTGACCTGCTTCACCCCACGTGCTTCAATTTTCCGCCGCAACACGCAAACTTCCCCATTCACTCAGTGCGTTATAGTTCCACATCGCTTAGGATTTGTTGCTGTGCGTTTGCGCAGAGTGAAGGAAAAAGGAGACCAGCTGCACAGGCAGGCTGCGAAATGAGATGATCGGTATCGGCAACAAGAGCCAATGATCGCCGATCACCGATCATGCACTTTTTCACGAAAATCGGCCCGATTATGATCGGTGACCGATCGATCGGCACACCTCTAACCATCATACATCAATCCACTGGTTTCCCCTTCTGCTGTCGACAGAAGAATGTTCAAAAAAAGGACTCTGACTTTGGTTTCCAGCTTTACATGAAATAAAAGGAACAGAACATGTATGTTTATGAAGAGCCATGTGTCTGATATAAATGTTGGTAATGCATTTAAGCCTGTTTGGTCTCACAGTGTTCACTGCCGTCTTTGTGACGGCTGCTTTTAACAAATAGCACTCTGAAGATTAAAATCTAAACGGCTTGTGTCCAGAATGTGTGGGGTCTGCAGAGATCATTACAAGTCCTGCATTTTGAAATTTTTTTTTCTGTTTTATTTCCTCAGATCATCGGCCTGTTAAACGTCTTCACGCCTCAGAAGACACTGGAGGAGTTCCAAGATGTGTGAGTGTTGATGTCCCTCTGGTTGTGAAGTTTGAGTTATTGGTTGGACTCAGGGCTGCAACTAACCATTATTTTAGCTATCAATTATTTGCTCAGTTGTTCAGAAGATTAATCAATTAATCGGATAAAACAATATAAACAAAGGTGGGTTTTTTTTTCCATCTTAAATGCAAAATGTTTATGTATTTTTGTACAGTTTTGGCTAAATTACAACTCTGAGTCAGTTTATTGAACAAATGTCCTTATTTTCTAGTTTGTATATCATTAATCGATTACTATTATTAACTGGATGGCTATTTCAATAACCCGTTAATCACAATGAATATAAATAACACAATTAATCGTTTCAGCCCTACATTGTATGATGCTAATAATCTCCCTCCAGTCTCCAAGGCAACACGTAGCATTAACAAAGTTCTGATAAAGATAACCGACTGAACCAGAGCCCAGTTTAGAGCTCAGGCAAACCTGAAAATGATGTCAATTTTTACTGATTCTCTGGGAGTTGTGGATACGCTGACAAAACTCGGATGAAATGGATTTCAGGACAGCAGTTCTTCTCTTTAGCTCAAAGTGGAAGTCCTTGTTTTATGGAAACTGCTTGTTGTCATTTTTCCTTTCAGTCTCGAGTTTTTATCTAATATATATTAGAATGTAATCATCATAGTAATTGAGGGAATTGGGATTAGAATGGTTGTAAAAAAAAAAAAAAAAAAAAAGTTATAAAATGTTCCTGCTTTGAAGTTTAAAGTGTTTAAACTGGGTTCGCCTCAACAAAATATGCCTGTAGTAAGTTTTTAAATTTCCAAAAACTGGAGTATATCTCAGTACTACATTTCAGTAGGTCACATTAGATTACATAAATAACAAATGATTATTGTTTTATGAAGTATGATGAGCACTCCCATGATTAATGGAACACAAAGAGTGTGTGTGTGTGTGTGTGTGTGCGTGCGTGTGTGTAATAGAGGGTTCGGCTGTGTGTTTCTATGCGGCTCCGTCTGCCTGATTGGAGCTAAAAAGGAAAGTGGACAAATCACGGCCGGAGGGCTTCCAGACTCAGTCAGCAATAGAGGATGAGAGGAGAGGAGACTCCATTTGGTTTGTTTGTTTACATGAACACACACGTGCATCACAGGAGCCGTGACTGGATGTTGTTGAAATTTGTGAAGACGTGTGTGGGACTGGCATTTGTTCTCCATTTTTAGACGATCATATTTCCAGCTTCTGCCTAATAACCACATGGGCTGCAGAGTGGCATCAAAGCAGGACTAGTTCATGTAGTGCAGCCTGGTTTAGGCCAACATGTGAAGGTTATGCTGCAGTGCCTCCTTTGTGAGGATCCATGGTAACAGGAGTTGTTTCTCTGCAGGTATCTAGTGATGGAGCTGATGGACGCCAACCTGTGTCAAGTGATTCAGATGGAGCTGGACCACGAGAGGCTGTCCTACCTGCTCTACCAGATGCTGTGTGGGATTAAACACCTCCATGCTGCAGGCATCATACACAGGGTGGGTCCTGCTGACACATCATGTGTTGGGCAGCTGTCACTGTCTGTCAGGAGCCGATACTATACGTCACTATCCATCATTATTTATCACGATCCATTACTATGCATCTGTATTCATCGTTACCTGTTGCTATTCTTCACTATCCATTGCTATCTGTCTCTGTTACCATGCGTTGCTATTGTGTGCTATTTTTCCGATATGCGTCGCTATCCATTTGTTATCCATCTATCCCTACCCCCTTTTTGATTAATGATTTAAAATTGTTAATTTTCTGTCATTTTCAGCCTGAAAATGTCCTCATTTCTGTAATAAATATGTAGGAACTCTCAAGTGACTCAAACCGATACAGAATATTTGACTTCCTGTAATGAATCAAAATCCATCAGCTCGATCAGGTTTTAATGATCTGTTATGTTTTTGTGTTTTCGGTGCAGGACCTGAAGCCCAGCAACATTGTAGTAAAGTCTGACTGCACACTGAAGATCCTGGACTTTGGCCTGGCCAGGACCGCTGCCACCGGCCTCCTTATGACGCCCTACGTAGTGACCCGCTACTACCGCGCCCCCGAGGTCATCCTGGGCATGGGTTACCAGGCCAACGGTGAGTGATGGAGAAGGCGGGGAACAGCTGGTCAGGGACTGGGCCGCTGCATGTCCCTAATCCCCCCCTCCCTCCTGCTGAGGTGTTTCAGCGGCACTTCCCAAACACACACACACACACTGTTTTGGTAAAGGTTACACTCGGAGGGGAAGTTGGCATGTGGGGCATCCTTGCTTTGTGGGGTGAACTTCCTGTGTGAAGACTCTGGTGGTGGCAGCAGTGCTTCAGCATGTGTTTGATGTTTTATTCAAAAGTTTCTGGTTTTGAGCTTAATAAGGCCTGGCTAAAAGCTGCCATTATGAAAAACAGGCTCCTGTGCATGACTCAGCAGTTTCTCCTTCAGACCTGGATAAAGATCACAAACACAACCTTCTAGTTTGTTTGTTTTAGTCCAACACAAAGTGAAAGAAAAGGATTTGTGGTTTTCAAAATCTTTTAATAGAAATCGGAAAAAGTGTGACCTGCGTCTGTAGTCGGTTCTCTTCACTCTGATGTCTTAAAATGAAATCCAGCTATTTTTTAGGTTGTTTTGAGACTGATGGTTTTGGTATTTCTTATTCTGAAATGGCCCAGTCAAAGTCCACACTTTAGCACACACACTGATACTCTGTCCACACTGATTGAGCTGGAGCTTTTCTTGCACAGCGGTGTGGTCATAAACATCAGAAACATGTAAAACAGCCACTTCATCCGAGCCACTTCTACAAACTATTTACTCATTACTGTTTGGGAAAAGTCCAAATTTTACTTCTAAAAAGTGTTGAAAACCACGTTTCATTTTTCTTCTCCTTTGTGGCAAAATACAAAACGATGAATTGACGTGAACACTTTTTTTTTTTTCTTTTTTGCCAGAATCTACTCCACTAAAATCAGGGCCAGAATTAGTTTACAGTGTTTATCTGTGAGGCAAGTGTAACAGCCTGGCAGGAATGACAGGTTTCCATTTTTTCCTCCTAATCAAAATGGCGTCTTCCTGAAAGCAAGGTCTGGTGTTGATAGTCCACAGATATGGTAGCCAGTGAGCAGAGCGTAATAATAACCACTAGGTGAGTTTTTGGTGATTAAGGCTTGATAATCCTGCAGTATTTTTGAGGTGTTGAACAGTAAATCGCTGGCCCTAATTCTTCCTGCTGACCTGTTGCATCTGTGGCTCCCCTTCTCTTCTCCCTCCTTCAACGCTGCGCTCATGTAGTGGATATTTGGGCTGTGGGCTGCATTATGGCAGAAATGGTTCGCCACAAAATCCTTTTTCCTGGAAGGGATTGTATCCTTGAGCTGCTTGACAGAACGTTTGCACAAAGTCTTTCATGTTAACTTTTTCTCCTGTCAAATGCAACTATTAAAATTCAATTTCTTTGAATTAAAAAAAAAATATATATATATTTTTACCCCGTCCCTGTGGCAGTGTGACTTGCTACCACCCACCTGCTGTCTCTGCAGATACACAGACGACTCTATCCGCTCGAGCAGCAACATTGTCGCTAGCGGCGCTGTGACTGTCACATGAAAGACCCCAACGGAATTTTAATAGTTTGCTTTTCAACAGAGGAGAAGTCAAAATACCATAAATTAGCCTTATTTATCCTCCTGCTGCTGCTGTTTTTTATAGCTCCCTCAGTAAAGAAATGTCTCTTTATTTGGTTATGTTTGCATGAAATTAAATTGTAAGTATCTGCAGTGGGGTGCAGTGAGGATATAGAAGCTGTATTGATGCACAGAAACGAGAGTCAGAGTCTCACATTTAAGGGATTGTTCAACATCAAAACAATCTCTTAAATTCGACTTATTAAAAAGGAGTCAAATTCAGTAACACAAATTTGGGTGCATTGATAAATCAGCAATGATAATAAAGGGCTTTGGCTAGGGATGCACTGATTGCAGTTTACTGACAGACTTTTTTTTTTCTCTTTAATGTGAGATTTTCTTGTGCTAAATATAAGGACACATTTGCTAAGTTAGCTGTGACTACGGCTACGTTCACACAGCAGGTTTTGATGCGCAATTCCGATTTTTAACGTAGATTAAGATCAGCCGATGCTAGCATGAGAAGCCGATCTTATCCAGCATCACAATGTCTGAAAATCGGACCATCGGATAATCGGTCCCCTTTCACTCTGCTGTGAGAGAAGACTGACTATCATTCACTTCTACATGTACACGGTTAGCAATAAGCTAGGTTCACACAGCTGGCAAACTTGGCCCAAATCTGTATTTTTTGCCCACATACACACATACCCGACTTTTTCACAGCAGTCTTTTTACCCCCCCCAAAAAGTCAGATTTGAGCCACTTCCATATGTGGTATTAATTCAGTGACGCATCTGATTGTTTTCAAAGCGTCTGCAGTCTGAACAATCACGCTGCATTTTATCCGACTTTTACATTATTGACGTGAAACAACGTGAGTCATAATTCTGCACCAGAAGACGTAAACAGTGGCTGAAAATGAAAGTTATAAACTATAAAATACGTTTGCAGAAGTCCCACCGCTGTTAGTCCCGACTACGCATCTAGAGAAGAAGTTGTAGTTGACGCTCCACAAATGGTCATTGCTATTAGTTATCCTTAATTTTAATATCTTCCTTTATGCTTTTGAGCTTGTGATGATGCTGTTGACTAATTTTGCTGAATAAACTTTGAAACTGACCCATAGTCGGATGTGTCCGTTATTATTTCCAGAATCAGTGCGCTGCTGTATGACATCTATTTGGAATCTCTTTAGGTTTCTAAACCATTCACAAAAATGTGACTGCTGTCGCATTTAATTAGTAGTCTGAACAACCAAAGAAGCAGATTTCAGCTTTTAAAAATAAATTCTAATTGAGCATCAAGATTTGCTGTGCGAGCGTCGCTATAGTAACCCACACTGTTGCCAACTCTGTTGATATATTTAGCAACTTTTCAGACAAGAAAAATCTTTGGCTTTGGCAAATCTTTTTCTTTTTTTTTTTTTTAAACCGGTGATCGGTCAGAGAACTACAATTGGTGACCCTCTAACAAAACCCCTTTAAAACGCACTATTAATCTGTTTCAGTAGATGAAGCTTTGTGGGACCCTGACCTCGACCAGAATGCACTGAACCGCATGAAATCATTCCGTTGTCACGCCACCTCATGTCCATCATGAGTTTTACTTCTGATTTTTCCCCCCATTTTGTTTTTATTGTTGTCCTGTTTGCTTTCTTTTTTGGTTTGCATGCTAATTTGGTGGTTGTCATTTCATTTTTCAGTTGATGTCTGGTCTGTTGGATGCATCATGGCTGAAATGGTCCGAGGTAGTGTGTTGTTTCCAGGCACTGATCGTATCCTTAAGTTAAACCTCCATCCAACTGCTCCCCTTCCCCCCACCCCCACCTCACTGTAATCTGAATACTCAGTTTCTGTGTTTGTCTGACATCTTTGCACACAAAACGAGACCTTCAGGTTTTCTCCACATTAAATGGCCGATAAAGTTCAGCAACTTCCAATGCTGTGTTGAGGTTGGAGAGACGTTTCCTCCTGTTCAGAATGCCAACATTTCCAGGTGTTTCAGCATAGTTTTCCAGCGTGAAAATTCAAAAATAGTCAATTTTATTTTTTTCAGTAAACTAATTTTATGATCTCAAAGAAAGATGTCCAGGTCTAAAGAAACTTTTCAGCATCGGCTGATTTTCTGCTATGACATTCTTGCCATAAAAATTACTTGCATGTTCCTCTTATTATTCTTCGAGTTACACAACTTTTATAAAAGGATGTAACCTATCTTAAAAGTGTTATCTAGCTCAAAGTCTCAGTCGATTTTAAAAGTTTACCCACCCCTCATACCAGATTTTTGTCATGTTGAAAAAAGAAATTTAGGCCACAATTAATGATTTCAGAACTTTTTCAACCTTTATTGTGATGTAAAACCTGTAAAATTCAGTGGAAAACAAACCAAAATGTTCTGCAAAAAAAGAGAATAAATAAATGACTGCGTAAGTATGGACACCCTCCTATAACAGTGACTTTAACTGGAATTAACCAGGGGGGAGGGTGAGACGAGCAGCGCCACATGGAGGATGATTCACAGCACTAAGACCCGCCTCCTGGCTCTGATTGGCTGTTTCTTGTTAGCATTGGAAACAACCAATCCTGCGCTAACTACTATGATATAATAATAATAATGAGATTATTATCCAATTATACTGTCACGACATAATGACAGTTTCAACAAATATGTAAAACAATTTTTTTTAATTAGAGTTGCATACTGCAGCTTTAAGGATGCACACATTTGTGCAATCACATTAATTTAGGTCTTTTACTTTGTAGGTTGAAAAAGTTCAGAAGTGATATTTACCAGTTGTTTCATTTTTTATACACTTATAATTCTTCAAGTTATGTTCATATGCATTTCATAAAACAAACTAAGTATAGAAAAAATTATTTAATTCGGAAAAATAATCATTATCAGAGCTTTAATGTATTATTTTTTGACCACAGAAAAGTCAACTGTTGTAATGGAATATTAAGCCACAGACATGTTCCTCATTGTCTTATCTTTAGTCACCTTTATGCATATAATCCTGTCCTTTGTGTTTATTGTGAAGGTGGAACAAAGATGTCAACAAGCATTTAGTTGTGTTGTGTGTTACATCTGTATTTATGTGGTGTTTTTTTTTCTTCTCCTTACAAACAAAAACCTAATTCTTATATTTCAGCCTCTGGGTTAGTTAAAGGTGAGCAACTGAAACTTCAGCTGACATGTAAAACAATCAGTAGCGGTCATTAGAATTCATTTGGTAAGTAGATCCTCTCAATGAGGCTGACTGGAAAACATCCATCTTCAGAAAAATGTGTTTTCCTCTTCATCTACGACCATGATCGCAGATCCTTCCCTGTAGTTTTCTTAATATCGTTCACGCAAGATATTGACCAGTGGAACAAGGTGATCGAGCAGCTGGGGACGCCGTCTCAGGAGTTCCTCATGAAGCTCAACCAGTCGGTGAGGACCTACGTGGAGAACCGGCCGCGTTACGCCGGCTACAGCTTTGAGAAGCTCTTCCCTGATGTCCTGTTCCCTGCTGACTCTGAACACAACAAGCTGAAAGGTGAGCGCCAACTGGTCTTCCTTTGGTTCCCAGTCTGTTAAAAAGCTGGTTTGAAGGTTTACATGAACTTACAAAAATATTTTCGGGTGTTTTTCTTTTTGTAAGACATTTCTAACCTGTCAGGTAAGGGTAACTAGGTTAAAAATGGCTGCTTCATCTGTAAGCTACTTGATCAAGAAGACATTGGAATCTAACCTGGAGGAACTTTAACTACACTGCAACTTTTTAATTCCAGCTACTTAAAAACTCTTGTACTCCTTCATCTTTTTCTGAAATAAGCCTTTTCCCTTTTTTGCTCATTTTTATGTAGCTGTTTTTTATTTCTCAGCTGTCACTCCCTGCTTCGTCTCCCACCACCTCCGACATCCGGTTCCAGCTGGAAATGAATCACACTTACAAACGACAAACCCACTCAGCTGGAACAGATTACATATCTAACCTGATTTTTTCTTTTTTTTTCTTTTTCTCGTTCCTCTCAGCGAGCCAAGCCAGGGACCTTCTATCCAAAATGCTGGTAATAGATGCTTCCAAGCGGATCTCTGTGGACGAGGCTCTCCAGCACCCTTACATTAACGTGTGGTACGATCCGACTGAAGTGGAGGCAGTAAGTACTTCAGGTCAAACCAAAGATGCGTTAGAAACAACGAGTCACGATGGACTTATCGCTCAAAGCCACAGAACCTACCTTATTTGTGCTTATTTAGAAAATACATCAATAGCAAGTCATAGCAGTCATCATATTTAAATCTTTGGGATAATTAGATATAACTCTCGATACGTACTATGAAAGTATTGTTGGAGAAGCTCTTTTTATAGTTTCCTACATCAAGAGTGTCCAATCACACTTAAAAAGTCTTAAAATGTCTGAAATTGATTAATAAAAAGGTAAGTTGGCCTTAAATTTGTTAATCACAAATCTTAAACTTTGTGATGGCAGCACTGTTAATATCTATGTAAATCTATGCAGTTTTTATTATTGAGTTGAACGCAGACAACTTTATTGCATTCCTGTTACTTGAGGCAATTGAGGCTAACGGTAATTAGCAAGCAACTGCAAATTTATCTGCATTTAGCTGGACGGTGTTCGTTTTCTTCACCATTGTATCACTGTTGTTGCCAACCCATATGATGCTACATTTATTAAGACTATAGAGAGCCATATGCAGTGTGATGAGCATAAAACTACTGCCAAGAGCCACAAACAAACCCCAGAAATGTCAGTTTTGCTCCCTTGGTGGCTAATGCAGAATAGAAAGCCACACATGCAGCTATGATGACAAGTAAAGAAAGATATTTAAAGGAACAGTGCATTCCACCCTGTAACATAACCACTATGTTACAAGTCTTGATGCACTTAAATTGAATTCATAATGGTCTTGAATTTGAGCTGGTGAAGCCTGCAGAAACCCTGTAGACTCAAGTTCTACAGTCTTGACTAGAAATAGACGTTTGTGCTGCAAAGTTCAGCCTTTGAATTCAGTGACGAACACAAGAAGTTTCTTTAGAAACACAATGACTCATCCGACACATCATGATTTATGACTGTAATCAGGCAGATTGGCATATGGAGCAAATGGCTGCTTTCATTCGTCTCCTGTGTCACGAACACTGAACATTTAGATTTGACAAGTGCATTTCTACACACACTGCGATGTGGCGCCTCATTATCACATCAGCTCTCAGGCCGTCTCTGGATGGAGAAGACGGGTCGTTTCTGGTCTGTGCAAACAAACTTTAACTTGTGGATGAGAGGCAACTGGGTTGGATGAACGTGTGAATCCATTAAGGCAAAAAAAGATCAACAATGTGTACAAAGCATAAAATGAAAACTGAGACCTACTTGTTTTGAATACACAATATTGTAGGTTTTTTGTTTTACCCTAAATATTTACAGTTCTCTGGAAATCTATTCACACCCCCTTGACCTTTTCTATTTTTTAGAAGCATAAAGTTGATTGTGAGAACCAAAATTGCAACATTTATTGCGTTTTCACTCTGTGCAGCTCATTTCAATGCAATCTCCTCCGTCACGAAATGTAATCAAAAATGGAGTGTCAGATTTTAGCAGTTGTAGGATTTCTCTACCACCACATTTTTGAACCAAACATGTTGGAAAAATGTGTTCACCTCCTCACCTGTGGGGGCGCTGAACCAAGAACTACTTAAGTAAACAACATAAAAACCTCTGAAGAAGACACAAAACACAACTACTTTCTTCACGAAATGGAAACAAAGAGTGCTGTCAGATTTCAGAGGTTGCAGGATTTCTCTTTTGTCTTTGATAAAAGACCACAATCTATTTCTCTTGCTAGCTCTAGACACTTGTTTGTTTTGGTTATATTTACCCAGAATGCCCTGTGCTGTAGTCAGCTTCTTGCTTTTGAAGCGTTCTCTGTTTTGCCTAAAAACCTTTAACTGGGCTCAGTTGAAGTGAACTCTGGTACGGTTTGAATTCATATGTGAACACCATGTAGACCAGAGACCGCTCCAAAAGCAGGAAGCTGAGTATTGTGCAGGGCATTATGGGTAAATACAACTAAACAAATGCACAAGTGTAGCGCTAACAAGAGAAATCACTGTTTTTTACCAAAGACGAAAGAAAAATCCTGACGGCTCTCCATTTTTGTTTCCATTTTGTGAAGAAGGATGTTGCGCTCAGTGTCTTCTTCAGAGTTTCATGTCGTTTCTACTCAGTGTTTTTTGTTGTAGCGCCACCACAGGTAAGGAGGTAAAGGGTTTGAATCAAAAATGTCACAAATGTTGCAACTTTGGTCTCCAGTCGAACAGAGTCTACTGTCCGGTGTGAAAACACCCTAAGAAAACAATCGGTGATGAAGATGTTGAGCACTTTAAGGCAAAGTTAGGGTCATAACACAATATCCAAAGTTTTGGACATTTCATCCACCCAATCCAATATTATAAAATAGAAACATCCACAAACCATGAAAATTCAAGGTGTGCATTAGGATTAGACGTAACCACATGAAGCGCACACTGCAGACATCCAGACTATCTGCCTTGATATTGTTCATTCACTCTGAAATACACAATGAATGTTTCTGCTTCCCGTTGCTTGTTGTTGAGGAGAAACATTCAACAGGCAGACTAAAGCATCCGACTGTGTGTCTGTGTCTCTGCTTTGTTTTAAAGCCGCCGCCCGCCATCACAGACAAGCAGCTGGATGAGCGGGAGCACACAGTGGAGGAGTGGAAAGGTAAAGGAGAAGCTCTCGTCTTTTTTTCACACGCCGTGAACAGCCGACACGTCACGTCGTCTAACCCAGAAATCAGACATTTCCTGATGTTGTGGTGGAATTCAGTGATGTGGAAACATCAGAGTGACGCATGCAAGTTTAAAATGAGCCTGAAACATCAGTGACAGAAACATTTATGGTCTTTTATTTTGGGATCATTTCACAGTAATTTGAGAGGCAAACATTCATTTTCTGAATAATTTTAGATGAATCCAACCTGGAGAATGTTGCAGCACATTTAATAAATATCAGTTTGTACTCTCAATACTCTGCACCAATATGACTGTCATTTAGTTAATGGATGCCCCTTGTGGCTGCATGATGGATAGTTTCTGTTGCCTAGCAGCAAGAAGGTCAGGAGTTTGAATCCGGGACTGGAGTTTTTCTGCTTAGACAACAGATGGATTGATGGATGCTCCTTGCCTGCCTGACTCTACAAGTTTTTCCACTTTTTATATTTCATTTTTTATCATGTGGAAAATTCTGTGGAAAAAAAGGTCTTGTAGATTTATCACATCCAACATGATTTTTTTATCTACTTCTGCACTAGTTTTGTCTTGTTTTTCTCAGGATTGTGTAAAACACAAAATGTTCCATAAAAATGTCACATCTGTCGTTTTACAAACAGGTAATCCACTTTTTTTCTACAGTAAATCCTTAAAAGTTTATTTTCAAAGTAACCAAAGTCTTTACATAACAAGAGACTACATTTAGATCACCAAAATGTGATTGTTTCCTTTCTCCTCCTGTTACATTTTGAACTGAATGAACCAAAGAGCAGCTGAATGCAGAAGCATGTATTGTTCTATTTGTGCAGAGTTGATATATAAAGAAGTGCTGGACTGGGAGGAAAGGACGAAGAATGGCGTCATCAGGGGACAGCCTGCGTCTATAGGTTGGTGGAGTTTTATTGTGTTTCTTTTTTATTCAAACTTTTATGCCTATAATCTTTCATTTATAGGAGCAGGCATGTTATTAAATACTAAATATGTAGTAACAGTCCACAACCAAAAGTCCCTGATTGTTAATATGGCCTAGAAGGGTCAATAAAATTCAAAAGTTAAAATGCAAGTTATGCTAAACTTTCTAGCATAACTTGTTGCTTTTACATTCTGTTGACCACTCTGGGCCACCGTAGATTCTGCATTTATGACCTGTAATAAATGCCTGTAAGAGAACTACAGAAAAACTGTCACCTAAGATATTTACCACAAAACAACCAGCATTTTATTATTAGTTGTGTTTTGTATTGACTGTAACTGTTTTTGGCATCTAATGTCAGATAATGGGGACAAATAGTTCATTTAACCATTAATTAGCCTTTTATTTGACAAATCTTTAAAAGCTGACCATTAGAAATCGGATGAAACATAATTGGGACTCTATCTTAATTAATGATTTTTAGAATTAGGGGTGTACCAATAAATCAGCCAGCTGACTATTATAATATTTAGCAACTTTTCAATCTAAAAAATCAGCAGCTCATTGGGCAGTTTAAAGATCATTGATCGGCCAGAAAACTTCAATCTGTGAAGCCATAATTAGAATTAGTTGAATCTTTTTATTTAGCTAATTTAGCTGTTTAGCTTTAGCTATAAAATGTCACCTGCATAGATTTATTCTTTTTCACAGAAACCTCATACCTGCAGTAATTCCCATCTGCAGTCTCAGGTTTGCCCATGACCCCCTCGACCCCTTTTAACAGTAACCGACTGACCTCTGACCTTTTCCTGTTCCTCATAGTACAGGTGCAGCAGTGAGCAGCAGCCCTCAGCAGCAGCACCAGCACCATCCCTCCACGTCCTTGTCCTCCGACCCCACCCTGACCGACACGGACAGCAGCCTGGAGACGGCCCCTGGCCCCGCTGGCCCCGCGGGCCCCACAGGCCCCGTGGGCTGCTGCAGATGACTATCACACCTCCCCTCACCCCACAGCACCCTCCTCCCCTCTGTGCTCGTCTCCAGTAGTTTAGTGTATTAGTCAGATAGCTGTTTAAGAAAAATGTCTGAAACAACAGATCTTCATCCTGTTTTCCTTTTTCAAATAATCATTCGTAGACTTTTGTTTCTGTTCTAAAATATAAATTTTTTTTGTCTATAATTTATTGGGGTTTTTTTTTTTTAGAAAATGGTTATTCGACAGTAAGATCTCTAAAATGATCTATTTTTCTTTTTTGAAAGATCTTTCGACAGTTGATATATTTTTTTCTTACTGCTTTTTACAACTCGCCATATAATTGTAGATCACATTTGTACAGATTCGACGGTAGCTGTCAGTTTCGTCTTCAATACAAACTTTCGGTGAGCCTTTGAAACCTTATTTAATTTCCAGATTCTTCTTTGATCTTCCCTTATTTGACTTAGTCTAAAACATTATGAATCTTGATTTTATTTTTTTGTTTGTTTTTTGACTGCATATGACATATCCATTTATTTGAAACTAATTTTGATTTCTTTGTAAAAAAGAAAAGAAAAAAAAGGTTGCTCACGATGAGTCACTACTACTTCCTACATTGTAAAGTTTCACTTTTTATGAATGCTTTATAATTTTCATATTTTTCACTTCCCATCTGGAAAAAAAACACAACTAAATGCTGAGATTTGGTTGAGTCTCCTTTTGTCATATTTAGCCTAGTAGAGGGAAGACGTGGGTTCGGTTTATTTTGAAGTGCTTTGAAGTTCCTGATTTGAGTGAGCGGCGTGGACCCGGTTGGGTGGAAAAGTTCTGTGGAAGGATTCGTCGTTGTGATTTGAGAGTTTCTTTAAAAACGTAAAGTGCTGTGAGGTTTGTGACGTCGGTGGCGAAACTAGCATGTGCTTCAGTAAAGTAGGGAAAGCAGGTGAAGATGCACCTCAATGAATTTGAATGTCATCAAAAATGTTATTTTATTAACTCACCCCAAATAAAAAAATTACTGCATAGATCAACTATACACAACATGTAATTCTGTTTGTGTTGATGATTATGGTGAAAAGCTAGTGAGAACCCACTTCACAGACCATTTAAATATGACATGGAACTAATAAAAACTTAACAGAAATGTTGACATTCTGAAAAGTATATCCACACCAGAGGTTGTGTTAACGGAATATTTTCCATATTTGACCAACAGGAAAATTTGAAGCCCGTCGGTCATTTGACAGGTTCTAATTCACACCCTTGACTGGTGCACATGGAGACATGACAGACTTTACGCAAAGATTTCACCACAGAGGCAGCTAAAATCAATCAATAAAAGAATCCTTTCTGAATATCATCTCATGGACACTGAACTAAATGCGTCTTTCTGACCGGGAGCTGGCAGCATGTTGAAGAGTTATGGACCAGACGCTTTGGAGCGTCTGGTTAGGAAGCGCATTCAAGACCTTTGGTAGAAATGGCGTGTTTAATTTCAGTCTCCATTATATAGAAACTGAGAAAACTAAAGAGAATACAATGTTGAATCCATTTATAGTCTAAACAGAGGAGCCGGCAGTTTATCTTGAGGAAATAAATGACGGTGCACAAGTTAATTAGACCGTAACATGCGCAGTGCGCTGCACAGCCGCCACTGCGAAGAATTAAACTTAACTCACCCTTTGGTTTTAACAAATGGAGCTGAAGACGTTACCGTCCCGCACCCAGGAAAGGAGAGCGGCGCTCAGAAGTGCGACACACGTAACATCTGTTAGTTTCGGGGAAGTGAAACCACACAAAAAAATCCTTGTAAAAGCACAGGCCCTGACCGCGCACAAGATAAAACATTTTTTCAATTGATCGGTTTGCCCCTGCACCACCACACATTTTTAATGGAATCTCACATTCGCGGTGTTTCCATTGACCATATAATCACGCAGTTTGACATATCGAAGACAAATTCGCAACATGAAAACACGCCAAATTTGAAAAAAAATTATTTTCTCATAAAAAGTTTTAGCACGAGCATGAAATTATGTGTGTATTGAAATTAGTTTATTTTGTAATACTGAATTTCTTATGTAATGAAAACGTCGCAATTGCAAAATTATGTCTTTTGACATCAGCAGAATATTGACAAAGTTTTGTGTACATCTGTAATGGAAAAGCATCTACTGACTGACTTTCCTGGTTGTTTAGGCCATAATTTAGGCTCAACCAAAACATTTCTGTATTTAACATCTTTTTTCTATGTAATCTTGGGTTTTTAGTAGCTATAAGTCATAATCATCAAATTTAATAGCCATAAATGCAGAAGGTAAATTTCTGTCACGAATCTCGATAATACTAAAGTTCAACTTTTTGAATTGGCTTGTCAAAGAAAATGAACTTTTCAGTGATGTTCTGATTTGTTGACGTGCATCTGATTGGTGTCATGGAGAGGAAAGTGATTCTGTTGTGTGGAGCGGTGGGGAAATGCAGCTCCAATGAAAATGAGAAAGGGAGCTTTTTTCTTTTTTTTTTTTTTTTTGTGCGTTTGTGTCGGCCAAACAAACAGACTCAACCTATTCTTAACGAATGCAATAAACGTCACCCTCTTTTGAGTGTGTTTTGATTCTGGAAAGGTAAAGTGCCTGTCGTTCGTCCTTCATTCCTGCGTTTTGCTGGAAGGGTGTGTGTTCGTTATGCGTAAGCTTTTCTGGTGTCTCGATAACGGTAGTGTCTGTGTCAAAACAGTACTGTGTGGTGGGGTTGTGGTTCTCACAAAATGTCTATTTTTTTACTTGTTTTGAGTTTGGGCCCTGGAAACGGGAGAGCGTCGTCTCGCAGGTCTAAAAGAAGAAAAACGTAACGTTGAAGAGACTGAGGAGTTTTAGCAAGTGTTTAAGTCATTTCAGAGGTCTTTCATCAAAGTGAGAAGAAGTCTCTGTTTCACAGCGACCAGAACATATGTTAAAAACACATCTTCTAGGATTTCCTTTTTGGTTGTTATTGTCAGATGTTTGAATTGAAAGAGAGATTTCCTTAACGATCTAAGTTGATGTATATTACTGGATTAAGCATTTTAAGTTCCGTAACCCGACTATAACAGTCTGGTCGAGTTCCTGCAGTGAAATTGGCTATTTGAATAAGGAAAGCAACAGATTAGCTTGTTGACGAGCCGCCAGTGATATTATTATTTTCACACTGTAATGGTGTAAGCTGTAGCTCGCTGCTGCGATCAGTTTTGGCGTCTCGTCATCTGGGAAACGTCAGGGTAAACACGGATGGAACCGTCTGCTCCAGTTTCTGTTCTGACTTAGTCCTGACCGGTGACCATATCTGTGTCAGAACGGCTGGCAGACTTACAGCTGAACTTACTAAATCGGGTTGCATCATTAAAACTTGACACGCACTCTATCGAAAAACACCAGATAATTGAGATCCTTATTATGTTTGATAATCTATGAAGTCATTATCCGTTTGGAAAAAAAAACACACTAATGATAATTAGTTTAAGTAATAGCATTTTTTCTCTCTAGCTTCATTACGTAATTAGGTAATAGGAAAGCAACAAATACCTTAACAAAGTTACCTCATCAACTAGCCACAAATTTATTTATTTTCTTCATATTTAGTTATATTGACAAATTACTTATCATCATTATTTGGATAACTAATCATAAGCAATGATTCTATTTTTTGGTGACAAACATTAAAACAAATGGGATTAGCAGTTACTAATTAAATATATTGATGCTAATGCCAACAATTAATCCCATCTAATCTTTTATTATGTCCTTAAGTACTAAGTTAGCTTCTCCGCTAGTTCCAAAACTCCTGGGAGGTTAGGAACAAAGCGAGGTATAATTCTGTACTAGTTTCTACACTGACAGATGACTTATTTTCTTTATTATTTAGATGCATGATATTAGGTTGAATTGAATTTTTTGTGACAAAAACAAAGCATTAGCAATTACCATTTGTTTATGCTAATGTCCGTAAAAATAGTGCTTACTGTACCACTGTGCATTTTAGCAAAAATGAATTAGTCTGTCAGCTAGCTTTGAAACATTTAATTTTTGGAAATAATTAAGTATTTTTGACAAATATACTTAATTGTATTAAGTATATTAATACTTAATATGACAAATATTAGCTTTATGAGTTAGCCATATTAGTTACACAAACAGTACATTAGCAGTTAGACATTGTTTTTAATTTATTTGAATGTAATACATTTAACAGTTGATTATACTGCTACATATGCATGAATATAACAAGTTCTGTTCTACGTTTTAACAAAATGAAGCTAAAAGTCAAACACTGGCTATTGCGAAAGGTTGCGCAGCTGTTAAAGTAACAAGAAGCTGTAAGGTTCGGAGAGCTTTAGTTGCAAATTTAATTGTATTTTTGTTTTCCTGAAACATAATAGAAAAACCAAAAAAGCATATTCTGAGTAGCACAGGTGTTGAAAAATAAGGTTTTAGCATTGTCACTCATATTTGAACGTGACTTATTAGCAAGCAAGCGCTAGTGTACGAAGGAACAGTTAAAGTATTAACAAGTGATTGCTTTTTGTAGCGAGTTTATTTGGTGCAACCCGTTTTAAAAGAATATCAGAATGATTATGAAGTAACTTTGATGCCCTTGCAGCCAAATCCATCAAATATAAAACTCAGTGCAACAGTTGCTGTATTTTACAGTGACAAAGTATAAGTTTCCAGTAAAAGAAAAAATAGTCATTTTAATAGGGAGGCAAACAGTGGCATTTATCCAGTACTGATATTGGCAAAGAGGGAAAAAAAGCAGATCAGGAAAAGATTTATTGTCAGAAGTGCTCTTAATATTTTTTTGCCCAACATTGAGGGGCATCAATTTGAGTCATATACATATCCATGGTATCTTTTTTTTTACATTGTTGTTTTTCTAGTAGTATTACTTCATCTCTCTATGCAAATCTACTCTGATTTAAGTCGACTTTGATGAACTACCTCACGCTGAATTTCTGTCAGTTCTTGGTAATATTTTGTCACCTGCAGAATGAGCTTTCAAAGGTGTGTGAATAACAGATTCCATTATTTATTTATTTGAAAGTGTACTATTTGTCGGTTTCAAGCAGACTTCTAGTTTTGTACATTATGTATACTTCACCCAGAAGTAAAAGAATTATTGTATTGTTTTCTTTATTTTTTCTTTCTTTTTTTTTTTTTTTTTTTTTTTTTTTTTACTAAATGTGCAATACCTTCAGCAAACTGTGCTAGTTGTATGTATAGGTTTAGCATTTGTTAGCATTCTCCTGAAGGTAAAGAAAATGTTTGGTACTGTCGATTCATATTTTCTTTCTTTCTGTTTTTTTTTTAACAAATAAGATTGATTTTTATTTGTGACTTGTTTTATAGTTATAATGT
Source organism: Poecilia mexicana (assembly GCF_051168715.1). Taxonomy (NCBI): domain Eukaryota; kingdom Metazoa; phylum Chordata; class Actinopteri; order Cyprinodontiformes; family Poeciliidae; genus Poecilia; species Poecilia mexicana. The sequence continues at coordinate 5,729,003 of NW_028263388.1, forward strand.
TACGTAATCTGTCACACCCACCCAAAAACTCTGTCAGGGTTTGATGGAGAGACTGATGTTTCATCGAATAACCCTGGTTGATAGATCTTTTTGATGTGGGCTGTATTAGTATAAGATGCACAAAAAAGTGAGTAAATACCTACAAGAAATCGTTATGTTATACTATGGTGCTGGTTTGTAATGTTTGCCAGTGAATCCAGCCATGCTACTAGTTTTAAGAATTCCTGGATCTGTGCGTCCCAACCGCAACCAATGGAAAAAAGTGCACTAAAAGAAAACATGCACTGGGATCTCGTGATGCCACCTCTTATAAATGGAAAGAACATCTACTGCAAATAAAGAAATACACTTTGATTTGTGACTGCATGTCTTTTTACTGTAAAAACAAAAGTTTAAGATTTTTTCTTTTTTAGTTAGCATTTTTGGTCCTTTTCAATGATATTTTCACAATTGGCGGTGCCATTAGCATCTCTAACAACTTCCATAAAATGTATGTAAATGCTTTTGATTCGTTTACTCTTTACTTTATTTAAATCTACAAATCTTGAGTTAATCATCACTAACTTCCTGTGTCCCGAAAGGGTAAATATTACATATATTTTTCTCGCTTACCGTTGAAATTAAAGTCAAGAGAAAATGGCATTCATTTAATCCAGAGGAGTGTGGATCTTCATTAGGAACAAAATAGCAACTTGCTTAAACTTAACCATGTTGCAGTCAACCAAACCACTTTCAAACCTCGCGCAGTCCAGTGGACCCCGCGTGAGCTTTTTACTCTACGCGCGGGCTCGCACTAACGTCGCGTGCGCTTTCGGAAAATGACGGGCTGATTGGAGCGACCCCCGTCGCTTCCCTGTAGTCCGACCGACCACGCCATCTGCCGCGCTACGACTCGGTGAGGGTTGAGTGGAACAACGACTACCAAGACTGACTAAAACCCATGTTTACCTCCATAACAAGGTAAGGGAAACGTCAAGTCCTCATAACTCTAGTAAATTCTAGCTGCTAAAAAAATAATTCTTTCTCTCTTCCTGTGGTTACGGACACTTAAACTGTTTTGGTTATACAAGTGATGCCACCAACTCTCTAATGTCTATATGGCCGTTCTTTCCAGCATCACCATGTTAGTATTTGACATGGTTGTGTACACAGATTTGATCATCAGATGAACAAGGCTACCACAAGTTTTGAGGTCTACCACCTGTCATGTTGGATACTTAAAATTGAGAATGGATCTGATTCTCAGTCAGGTCCCTCTGATTTTTTGAAAATAAATCAATAATGTAATGTATTTTGAAATATGAGAAAATAAATCAAAAATGTAATGTAGCCTATCCAGATACAGCAACGCACTTTGAACTCCACACCTTTGATCTCAGTACACCACTATTCAGATTGTTTTGGCCAGCATAGATGGGAAGATAGAAAACTATGATAGCAGCTTGACATTGTAAACACTATGCATAAAACAAGCACTTTCCAATTGTTTTGGAAAAAACAATTGGAAACTATTGTTTCCAATTATGAAACTATTATTCCAATCACCTTGACTATGAGCAGATTAACTTGTTTTCCATCTCACATGTTCAGGTTCACCTTTTGTCTTGTATGACAGTTGTCTTTATTTCTCAGATATGGCCATTCATTACAACAATGTGAATCTATAATAAATAAGCACCATCGATGTTGAGAAGAATCTTACTTACATACAAGTACCTGCCATTGCGTTTTTCCCATCACAGTCTAAACTTTGTGAAGGAAGTGAGGAGCTCAAAAACTGTACAATCTTGGAAAATAACGATGCTTTTTTGATCCTTGTGTCACAAAAGTCACAGTGTCCAATCGAAATCCAATTTTTCAGTGAACTGTAACAGTCAGTTTATAAAGGGTCAAATAAAACTGCAAAAAGCTCTTATGATCATCCATACCATCTGTGTTAGTCCCACTTTGTAAAGGTGTGGCTGCAGCCAGATGCATTGGTTGACTACAAGACAGTCTTAGATTTCTGTCACAGGGCTGGTTTCGATCCATAACTCATTCACTATTTTGACACATTCTTGATTCAAAACTTCCAATCACTTTACAATTATCAGTCAGTTTCAAGGAATAAATATTTAATTTGCAAGCTCCATTTTTTAGTTTGCAAACTAAATATGTAGCTTCAAGCTGAATATATATAACACAATATTTAGTTATCATTAGCAAACTACATTTTTAGCACTCGCAAACTAAATATTTAGTTATTTAACTCCAAAGTAAATTTTTAGATAAAAACATCAGTTAGCAATCTAAATATTTAGCCTCAATTTAAATAGCAAGCTAAATATTTAGTCTACAAACTAACTAGTTAGCTTAAAACTATTTAGTTTGGAGCTAAATATTTAATTAGCATTAGCAAATTAAGTATTTAGTTTAAATCTAGATATTTTGTTTGCTAATACCAACTAAGTATTTAATTTTGGGCTAAATATTTTGTTTGCTAATGCTAACCAAATATTAGGTTTGTAAACCACATATTTAGCTAATTAAATATTTAGTTTGAAATTGTGACACTTATGACTGAGTGAATAACTTCATACAAATGTGACTAAAAAATGAGTCTCATTTTTTTATGACAGACTAAATAACCCAAATTATTACCATTAATTTTTGATCCATAACTCATTCACTATATTGATACATTCTTGATGCAAAACTTCCAAATCACTTGATAATTTACAAACATCAATTGGCACCATTAAATGATTCAGTAGCCTCAGGCATTGGTTCCATACTGCAACAAAGCAAAACAGAGGAAAAGAAAAAGAGCAGCCGCATACCTAGGTGGGCCCCATGTGGGGGGAAAGGAGGGCTGATATATGGGTCCCATATGGGTTTGTCCGCGGTTCCACGATGGCCCCACATGGGTTTGTCCATGTAGGGCCACAGCCCATGGGCCCTACATGGGCCCTAAATGGACATATAGGGCCCATGTAGGGCCCATGTGGGCCCTACATCGGCCCACATGGGCGGACAAACCCATATGGGACCCATATATCAGCCCTCCTTTCCCCCCACATGGGGCCCACCTAGGCATGCTGGCTGGGATATATAGGTGAATATTAGCACCACATCTTAGGACAAGCAAGCAACATTTCTTTTTTCTTTTTTGTTTTTTTTTTGTTTTTTTTTCCATGTTCAAAAACACTTCCCTGAAGGCACAGCCAGGAAACTCCATTGTTTCTCTGAGGGCAGTGTTCAGCTTCATGTGCCAAAATCAACATGGCTTCCAGTCAGTCCATTCTGATCTCATGTGAGTGAATTGCTGATGAGGCAGTCCAGCTTTGGTATTTACTGTGTCCAACAGGGAAATAGAAAAGTATTCCCTCCTCCCCTTACAGATTTCGTCTTCTGTTTTGATTTTTCACACCTAAATGTGTAAAATCAAAGAGAACCTTAGTTATGGATGCAGGTTTTCCACTGATGATCTCTTGTATTAAGGGGGAGAAGTTATCCAACCCAAACAAGCTTTAAGAGAAAAAATGTCTTCCCATTAAGTTATGAATTATAATAAACTACATTATTTGGAAGGTTAAATTCAGTTTCAGTTGCCTGTCCTGTCAAATCAAGAATCTTACACAATCTGTCGACCAACACGAAATAGGCTAGTAGATCTCAGCCCGTTGGTAGTGGAGCTAGGGATATCTACCAGCAGCCCACCCTGTTTTTGTGTTAAAATGTTTTAAAAGTTACAAGAATTTGGAGGTGCATGACCAGGCACCTGCCAACGAGCAGGAGTGGTGATGGTGCAATTGATGCACAACCCCCTTGCACCCGATTCAACGCATCTACTATAAACCTTGCTTTATCCGTCTTTACTGTCACTGTTAATGGTGTATAAAAATCCCTACTTAAAATAAACAAACAATATTAGGCTGGTTTGGATGCAAGTAAAGCCTGTTGGTCCACCAGGCTTATAATTCACTGAAAGTTGTTTTGGACATTATTTTTCCCTTAATACATGGAATCAATTTTTCTTTGTCAGATGTGAAATATAATTAGAAACATTTAAGTGGAACAGAAAAGTAAAAACAGAACAAATCTTTAAGGGAGCTAAGTGATTAGTTGCGGCTCTGTATGATAGATTAAATAATATTCTTGAGGAATTGTAAACATAATCCTTGATACATGACAGACATTAATAATGTGAGGGTCCAACAGAAGAACCAGGGTTTGCCTGTGTCACTGGAAGGGCCTGAGGACAACTACGGGACTGAGGCAGCTGTGGCAGAAGTCTGTTCCAGATGCGCTTAGGAAATGCGTTACTTAGGAAATTGAAAGTCAGGTTTATTGATACCTGCTTTTGTTAATATGATATACAAACTTAATCTTCAACCTCCTCCACAATGTTTGTAGTACAAATATGGAAAATGGAAAGACCTCTGCTAAAGTTGTTATTGTACATAGTCCAGTTAGCCAAGTTTATTTAAAGGTAAATTGGTTATCTTGTATTCAGATAATTTTTTTCGACCAAGTATGAAGATACACTAACCACTGATTCGCTCATTTTTCCAAAACAAACAACAAAGCAATGATCAACTGACCTTTCATTGTGGCCAATAGCCAAACCCAGTTAGTTTGGGTAATCCAGGCGTAGCCCAAACTCTTATTTCTAATCAAATAAATAGTCTGAACAGAAGTACAGATTTCACCATATATTACTGAGTATTTGAGGGCTTTTTCAATGACCATATGTGACTAGCTCTATCTTAATCTGGTGGCAAGCTAGCAGCACTATATGCTAGTTTGCATAAAGCTCATTGAAAAAGATGTTGAGTCACCTATGTTCATCTTTTTTAGTGAGCATGGGTGGGCATCTCCTTCTTGGTCTGGTGTTATGATAACAAGTAGCAAGCTAGCAGCACTTTATGTACATATGGGTACAAATATTGGTCAAAGTATTACTTAACCTAAGGCCATGGTTCTCAAACTAAGGTACTAAGGTACAATCCCTTAGAACTCCCTTCACAAGAATTTGATCAAGATTTAGCAATAAATATTTGCAAGGTAGATAGGGATATATAGTCTGTGATTCAGATCCTTTTTTATAGAAATAGAAGTACAGTGGAGAACATTTGTAGTAATTCCTGTCAGAAGCAATAATGAGTTCTGCTGACATTTGATGCATTTTTTGCCCCTGTAGTTGGAACTGGAATCTGGGATTTAGATAAAACTCAGCCAAACCAGTTCCAAATTAAAAACCAGCAATATTTGGTAAATTCTGTATTCGAGGCTAACATCTTTTAGCTTTACCAGCCAATAACGATGTATATTTATCTGTTTTGTGCATTCAAATGCTGTATCATCCGGTTCCCTTAAAAAATGTTGTACATTATTGTGTGACAGATTTAATGGCACAAATTATCATACATTCCCAATAACACTCTTTTTTCTTTGATCTAACAATTTCACATGGAAGGCAGCCATGTTGGATTTCTAAATTGGGGCTGGTGAGAAAAAATATTTTTCTCACTGGGAATTCTGACTTAAGAGACCTTTTGAGAAACTGAAAAACTCCATATTTTGTTGTGACAGTTTTAAAATAACTGCCAAAAAATGATAAAATAAATAATATATATCTGGGAAAGATGGTGTTTTTCCCCAAAATGTGGTATTTACTGAGATGGTAACAGTTATAAAAAGTTTGAGAATCACAGAATTAAGCAAAAGGTAAAAAGCAGATTTGATTGAATCTCAAACTATTGCTTCTGTAAATATAAATAAATAATAAATGGTTCCTACAATTCTACAGTGTTAGTACAAGACCGATAGAAAGTAGTGGTTGAAGAAGCGCTCTCCAGTACAAAGCTTTGGGGAAGTTATGTTACCATTTTTCAGTCATGAAACAGGCACCTGAGATGTTTATGACACTCCCTTCATTAGAAACATGAAACCTCAGTGAACAGGGAATGCTAACTGCAGGAGCTCCATCTTCATGTTCAGTTTCAAGCATGCCAAAGAGTCAACCCTCCTAAGGACCTTCTCAAAGAACAATGACATTTACTTCCTTCAGCATTTCTTTTCAACAATTTCAAGCTTGTTGGAAATGTGCAACAGTATGCTTCCTTTCATTCTTCTACTATAAGTTATTTCCTTAAAGAAGCGTCCTGCTGCTTCGAGTTCACAGACGTCAGTTGACAGTTACGGCGTTGTTTCTGCTAATGCTAAAACAGGAAATCCATGTTGAGTCAAATGTCGCTTGTCCTTGAGCCCAGGGCCAGATTGCCCAGTGTGGAGAAGAAATCCTCCATCTCCTTCTCCAGGAGACGGTTACGGTTCTCGGCGTCTTCCCGCGCCCGCTCAGAGTTCCGCAGCTTGATCTCCAGCATGCGCTGCTTCTTCTTCTCTTGCTCCATCTCTTGTTCTAAACGCTCCACCTGGGCACACAGCGCTGTGCTGGACTCTTCCAATCTGAAGGGGTGCAGCACAGGACAGACAAAGGTCAGAGGTGATTATACGAGATGATGTATCTGTATTCTGGATCTGTATTTGTAAGCTGACTCTATAGCTTGCTAATGAAATATCTCATTTGAGACTGACATATCTGACTGAATGACTAACATTTATTTTCCTTATGACAGACTGAGTTATTACAGTTGATTTTTGACTGTTTAATTTTACAAAGAGTTTTCTACCTACACCGGTTAAAATGGCTGCTTGCGTGATTCCTGTTCCTGTTACCTAGGTGCTTAGGTGGACGGTTTGCAGTTATGCCAAACTCTTTCCATTTACAAATTATGGCTTGAACAGTGGTCAACCTAACCTTGTTTTAAACCTCTCCACAGCATTGCCCCTCACCTGTGTGCTGTGTTCCTTAATTTTCATAATGCTGGTTGTTTTCTAATGTTCTCTAATAAACCTCTGAAGCTAGAAACAGAACAGCTGGATTCATAAATAATATCCAGCTGCATATGGCCGCATGTCTGTCATCACAGTTATACATGCTGATAAAACCAGTAAGAAAATTGTATTTTTGCCTTCCATTGTTTAAGAGATTCTGCTGTCTCTACTTACTTCTGAATCCTGGTCTCATATGTTGTCCTCTGTTTCCTCAACTCCTCCTTCAGTTCCTCCACCAGAGCGTTGAGGGTCAGGGTAGTCCCATCTCCATCTTCTGTCATAATAATGGATGGTACCCCTGCTACCGCGGGCATGTTTTCACTTTCGCCGAATGCCACACTGCTGCTGCCAAGATCCATGGCCTCACATCCATCCAGGTCCACGCCCGGCTCCGTCGCCCTCCCCGCTTCCTTTTCTCTCTCAGTCTCCCTCTGGCTCTCTGTCCACTCTGTAATCTCTTCGCTGTCCGCTCTACCTCCAAAGTTCTGATGTGTCAGAGGTTCTCCGCCGGAGTCTGGAACAGAGATATCGCAAGAGGAGCTCGACCACGGTGTGCTGGAGACACTGGGAACGCTCCCTGTACTGGAGGAAGACGTGACGTTGTCATAAGTGGACAGTCTCTGGGACGACCCAGTGGAGTCTCGATCTCTGGCGGATCGCTCTCCTGAAGAAGTGCGGCGGTGTCCCCTCAAGGAGGACAGACCATTCATGAGCCAGTTACCTCCGCCACCAGAAGGAGCACTTGTATCTGCCACTGTGGCACCTGTGGCAGCTTGCTTAGCCTGTGGCTGTGAACGGGGAGTTGAAGAACTTTTGAAAGAGTATTTCCAGGAAGGCATGGTCTTGGCTTGTTTACTTGGACTGACTACGGGCTCTCCTTTCCCCATTGAAGGCGCCATTTTTGGTCCAGGGTTTGGATTAGGGGCGATGGCCGCAGACAGTTTGGCGTCCAGAGATGAGGCACTGCTGTGGAGTTCTTGTTCAGTGTTGGAAGCCGGACCACCCTGCAGGTCCTCCTCAGAGATCCACGCTCCCAGGCTGCGGTGTTGGAGCTGATGCCCCTGGGCAGGTAACTCCATTAGGGGCAAAGCAGGTCCTTCGTGGTCCCTCCCTGAGTATAATCGCTGGTGTTCCCTAATGAGGACTGTCATTAGGTGCTGGACCAGAGAAGTTCCTAGACAATGTGAATGCTAAATGTTATTGTGATTATGCGAAAGACTAACACAAAGTAGCATGGAGTTTTCATGTTTTTCACAATTAAAAATCTGAAAAGCATGGCACACATTTCTGTTCAACCCCCTTAACTCTAAAAGCCTTAAATAGAACTCAGTTGAATTGCATTCAGAAGGTTTCCAGCTGAGTCGCCTTCAGTGTAATTGAATTTCAGTGCAAATTTAGCTGATCTGTGAAGACCTAGAAACCATTAATGAAATAAAAGCTTGATAAAGACCAAAGAATACCAGCAGTGAAACCGTTCACTTTACAAGTATGCACTATATTGTGTTGGTATTCAAGCATCACAGAATGTAAAGAGGCTTAAGGGGTATGAAAACACTTGTGAGCTGTCGTGTATTTGGTATTCATACCCTCCATGAGAGTAACTGGGTCCTCCATCTTGGTTCGAAGGATATTTGGTCCAAATACTGTGGCCAGGTTCTGAACACTCATCTTGTTCTCGTTGCAGTGGGACTGAACCTCATCAAGAAACCTGAAAAACAAAAGATTCCCAAAGTTAGACTAAAAGAAACGCAAATTGTTTACTGAGGTTGTGTTGAAAGGAAGAGGACTGACTTGCATATGTACTTGAGGAGATTATAATTAGGCAGAGGTAGAGTGTTAACTTGTTTCCCAAGCTCCTGGATCCCCTGATTTAAAACAAAATATATTAGTTATTGTGAAAGTGATGGTACCAAAACTACTTACAACTAAACAGTGCAAACCTCCTCCTCGTCTTTGGCCAAAAGCTGTGCACAGGTTAGAAAGTCCTCATATTTGGAGAAAGGAATGACTGGTTCAGGCAGTTCTCTCAGGTACAACTTCAGCAAGGATGCCACCGTGTGGACGTCTGTGTTACTGTGAGTCAGTACATGTAAAAAGAAAGAAGTAACAGAACTATAAAAGTCACGGACACTAGATGTTGCATTTCGTCAACCTCTCAACATCTACCCCTTACCTGTCAAACAAAGGCTTGTCTCCGCAGTCAAAGGCCTCTTGAAGATCTTTGACCAGATTGGCCTGTCCGGGCATCCGAAAGAGACCCTCTTCATCCAGGCCCCTCTCTCTGATGAAGTCCACACACTGCTCCACCAACAGCGGTGCCAGCCGGGGGCCAAACTTCCTCTCAAACTGCACTGTGTCCTCCAGACGTTGGCCAAAAATTCCTGAAGATAAACATTTGAAACAGAAAGTCTGATTGCAAGAAATTGTTTGAGGCTTTGCTGTGTAGAGGGAGGTTTTGTAAACCTAACAACCTTTCAAACATTAGTTGATGTGGTTTGGAACAGGATCACTAGGATTACTGTGTCATTAGGTAACTGGAACTGTAGTCATAAGGCATGTACAGTGATCAGTACACAGTCCTCAAGTATTTTGCTATTGTTTTGGTGATTTTTTTAGCAGTCAAAGTGACTGATTTTGTGGTGGTTCTTTAGAAATATTTGAGATTCTGGACAATAATTTGACATCAAGTACGGATGAGGCATTAGTGAGGTATAAGTAAGACATACTACCACCTGCAGATTGGAGTGAGCAGCGACTTAAACCCAATGTTTGACAATTTTTGCAGAAAATTTTCAGTAAACTTAAAAATGTGGGAATCTGCGTGAATTTCCCCTTATTGGAGAATGAAGAAAAACTGGTAGGACTGATTACAGTAGACAGCGATTCAAAAGGTCTTTTCTTGAATATGGAACAAGGGGATTCACTCTGGCCACAACCCTAACCTGCAAATAGCTGAAATCTGTGAACTCTTGATACCCCACCAAATGCTTATATCTGATTATAAGCCTTTGAAACCGTCTTATCCATGTATTCCCTTATTTCTGCTCTTTGGAGTACAGCCAGTCAGTAACACATACACCACATGCACCAATAGCATGTCCAGACAGAATTCTGTCTAGCTATTTCACCTTCCCATCCTCAATGGATGTTTTTGTGCCATTATTTTCATATATATATATATATATATATATATATATATATATATATATATATTTTTTTTTTTTATTTATTTATTTTTTGCTATATCTGATTTGTAAAAAAATGTTGCCACTTTATTTAAACAATAAATAGTGGTAACATTGTCAATTTATCTCAAACATATTTGAAAGTCTAAATGCATATGATATTTGTGAGTGTAATGCATCCTATCTATCTATCTATCTATCTATCTATCTATCTATCTATCTATCTATCTATCTATCTATCTATCTATCTATCTATCTATCTATCCTATTTATGTTACTTATTTCTAGATATAATGGTGAAATTATTTATGTATTGCATTTTTAAAAAATTAAGCTGCACAAACTTAAAATGCATGACCATAATGCCATAACAATATGAAATGATTTTAAAAAGATACACTAAGACAAAATGTTATTAGAATAAATGTTGTTAGAGCAATACAATTTATCCCCAACTTTAGTCGTTACTAACTTTATAATTTAGTTGACGTAATACTTAATAAAAACATAAATATACTTAGCTTAAATCAGCTATTCTGACAGCCTAGGTGTATTGAATTAGCAGCTAATTACTGTTTGATAGGCTGCAGCAGTCACAGCTGGCTGACAGCTCGCAGTAATCGTGGTACTTCACCATGCAGGAGCTGCACGGCAGCAGAGAGCGTCTTTCATACATCCCAAAGCTGCATTTCACTACGTTAATCCATCCCGTGTCTGGCATTTCACTCTGGGAACCAGGGCATTAATCCTTCATTTCCAAACTCCACAACCGAATCAAGTAAGCTGAGGCAAACTAGACGACTGCAGCACAGCAGAAGAACATGATGAGGTCAGTGCGCTGTTAACCTCAGCCCCTAGAGCTGGCGACGGGTCTATTCTGGACTGTGAACCGAGACGACACACACACACACACACACACACGCCTGCACGCCTGCCTCTCCGGGACCTGTGAAACTGAGAGGGAGGCTGGAATCATGACCGAGCCACACACAGAACCAAGTTTATTAGCTCCATTGATGTAATTGTTGCTAATTACTTCACACTGTCACAGTTTAGTATGAGGGGCCGTTTAGGACAAAATTTACGTTTTGTCTCTCACACACTACCAAAAAGTCTCGCATACTCCAAAAAAGTTGCCTCGCATACTCAAAAAAATTACGTTTTGTCTCTCACACACTACCAAAAAGTCTCGCATACTCCAAAAAAGTAGCCTCGCATACTCAAAAAAATTACGTTTCGTCTCTCACACACTACCAGAAACTCTCGCACACTCCAAAAATTACGTTTTGTCTCTCACACACTACCAGAAACTCTCGCACACTCAAAAAAAGTAGCCTCGCATACTCAAAAAAATTACGTTTTGTCTCTCACACACTACCAGAAACTCTCGCACACTCCAAAAAAGTAGCCTCGCATACTCCAAAAAATTACGTTTTGTCTCTCACACACTACCAGAAACTCTCGCACACTCAAAAAAAGTAGCCTCGCATACTCCAAAAAATTACGTTTTGTCTCTCACACACTACCAGAAACTCTCGCACACTCAAAAAAAGTAGCCTCGCATACTCAAAAAAATTACGTTTTGTCTCTCACACACTACCAGAAACTCTCGCACACTCCAAAAAAGTAGCCTCGCATACTCCAAAAAATTACGTTTCGTCTCTCACACACTACCAGAAACTCTCGCACACTCCAAAAAATTACGTTTCGTCTCTCACACACTACCAGAAACTCTCGCACACTCCAAAAAAATAGCCACGCACACTAAAAAAAATACTAAAATGTCACACACACACAAACGTTAACTTTCTCGCACACATACACTGCTACCAAGCTCGCACATTCACAAACGTTAACTGTCTCGCACACATACACTAACAGCTCGCACATTCACAAACGTTAACTGTCTCGCACACATACACTGCTACCAGCTCGCACACACACACACACACAGACGTTTATCTCTCACATACACAAGACTAAAGTTGAACACACAGTACTAAGACTCGTTTTTTGAATGTGTGAGAGCGAAACTCTTTTTGAATGTGTGAGAGCGAGACTTTTTTTGAATGTGTGAGAGCGAGACTTTTTTTGAATGTGTGAGAGTTGTCACGGAAGAGGCGGGGCATAATTTTTGGATCAAACTGCGCATGCGTAGATCCTAAACTATAATTTTCCATTTTTGACTCACTGTATGTTGTATTACTTAGTATATTTGTGTTTTTAAATATATATAAATATATTGAAACTATCTTTCAATAGCTACCTTATATTAAACTATGTTAAGGACAAATGTCAAACATAGTGCAAATATTTTGAAAACAAAGTAAAAGATCTTGCAGGTATATTAATCTCCTTCCTCCTTCATCAGAAATGAAAAATTATAAATGCACACTATGTGTTGGGAACCTGTGTTTGTTGACTGACTTTTATTTGTCAGGCTTACGAGACAAAAGCTGAAAAAAGATCGATTTTCTTCGCTTTCAAAATAACACAAAACAGCGAAAAAAGACCTCCACACCGGACCTCGTTTATTTATGTATGTATTTTTATTTTGATAGCTGCCGATTAAACTGAAAGTTACACATTGACATGATCATATGAGTAGTTTTTACCGAGAAATCGATCAGAAGCGCCGTGAAAATGGTCAGATTCACCGGATCCACGTCTCTGGCTGCAATGCGCGCTCCCGTCACAGGGGGAACAGATTTTCTCACAAGACCTCTTAATAATTCCTGTAATGCTGGCACCCAGTGGACAGATTGTACTACAGCAATTTTGCTATTTTTAATCAATCAATCAAATTCATTTATTTCTATAGCACATTTAATCTACAAGAAAGTTAAACGTTCTATATATATTTAAAATATATATAGCACAAATATACTAAGTAATAGAACATACAGTGAGTCAACAATCGAAACTTAAGGTTTAGGATCTACGCATGCGCAGTTTGATCCAAAAATTATGCCCCGCCTCTTCCGTGACAACTCTCACACATTCAAAAAAAGTCTCGCTCTCACACATTCAAAAAGAGTTTCGCTCTCACACATTCAAAAAAAGTCTCGCTCTCACACATTCAAAAAACGAGTCTTAGTACTGTGTGTTCAACTTTAGTCTTGTGTATGTGAGAGATAAACGTCTGTGTGTGTGTGTGTGCGAGCTGGTAGCAGTGTATGTGAGCGAGACAGTTAACGTTTGTGAATGTGCGAGCTGTTAGTGTATGTGTGCGAGACAGTTAACGTTTGTGAATGTGCGAGCTGGTAGCAGTGTATGTGTGCGAGAAAGTTAACGTTTGTGAATGTGCGAGCTGTTAGTGTATGTGTGCGAGAAAGTTAACGTTTGTGAATGTGCGAGCTGTTAGTGTATGTGTGCGAGACAGTTAACGTTTGTGAATGTGCGAGCTGTTAGTGTATGTGTGCGAGACAGTTAACGTTTGTGAATGTGCGAGCTGTTAGTGTATGTGTGCGAGAAAGTTAACGTTTGTGAATGTGCGAGCTGTTAGTGTATGTGTGCGAGACAGTTAACGTTTGTGAATGTGCGAGCTGTTAGTGTATGTGTGCGAGACAGTTAACGTTTGTGAATGTGCGAGCTGTTAGTGTATGTGTGCGAGACAGTTAACGTTTGTGAATGTGCGAGCTGGTAGCAGTGTATGTGTGCGAGAAAGTTAACGTTTGTGAATGTGCGAGCTGTTAGTGTATGTGTGCGAGACAGTTAACGTTTGTGAATGTGCGAGCTGTTAGTGTATGTGTGCGAGACAGTTAACGTTTGTGAATGTGCGAGCTGGTAGCAGTGTATGTGTGCGAGAAAGTTAACGTTTGTGAATGTGCGAGCTGGTAGCAGTGTATGTGTGCGAGAAAGTTAACGTTTGTGTGTGTGTGACATTTTAGTATTTTTTTTAGTGTGCGTGGCTATTTTTTTGGAGTGTGCGAGAGTTTCTGGTAGTGTGTGAGAGACGAAACGTAATTTTTTGGAGTGTGCGAGAGTTTCTGGTAGTGTGTGAGAGACGAAACGTAATTTTTTGGAGTATGCGAGGCTACTTTTTGGAGTGTGCGAGAGTTTCTGGTAGTGTGTGAGAGACAAAACGTAATTTTTTTGAGTATGCGAGGCAACTTTTTTGGAGTATCCGAGACTTTTTGGTAGTGTGTGAGAGACAAAACGTAATTTTTTTGAGTATGCAAGGCAACTTTTTTGGAGTATGCGAGAGTTTCTGGTAGTGTGTGAGAGACGAAACGTAATTTTTTTGAGTATGCGAGGCTACTTTTTTGGAGTATCCGAGACTTTTTGGTAGTGTGTGAGAGACAAAACGTAATTTTTTTGAGTATGCGAGGCAACTTTTTTGGAGTATGCGAGACTTTTTGGTAGTGTGTGAGAGACAAAACGTAAATTTTGTCCTAAACGGCCCCTCATAGTTTAGGGTTATGTTTCTTTTTCTTGTAAGATTTGAGCTAACTGGCTCAAGTAAGACGTCGCTAAGCTAATGTTACAAAGCTAGCGAATATGGTTACTTTTTTGGGTACATTTCTACCGTAGTTTTACACATTGTTATAATATTTCTTTTCAGTTTTATACTCTAAGCAATGTAGTTGACGTACAAAAATAAATAAATAAAAAATTTAAGTTTAATAATGTACAAGTTAAAGAAGCATCTGCTTGAGACAGAATGACAAATATAACAAGTCTGCCAGTGATGTCATCCATGATATTATTGGTAACTTACTCCAAATTCATGCTCCTATTAATAGAGTTCCTTCCTGTGGTAACGTAAGATACTGGTGTTAAGCTGCGTCTTGGTCCTCTATACAGTCAGACATATCTGTTTCTATCCTGTCAAGTTAACTAATCTGGGATGTGAAGCTAATGATTAACATCAGACTAGTTGGTTCCTGCATCAAACCAACCATCATTCAAACCAAAACCAGCCATACACACCAACAAGTTCCCCTCAACTGATGGCGGAAACAAAATAGAAGCTCCCTGTGATCTAATTTAGTCTATATTGGAAAGATCCTGGAATAGATGGACCTGATCATGTTTGTGAAGACGTTGCTGGCTAGGAACAGCTAGGATACTTAGCAGCTATATCATCTAACTTGACACAGATAAGCTAAAGGTGAGGTATGATGTTGGCATTTCCATTTTAAACGTTAAAATCTCATTTCAAATGCATTTTGTAGATTTCTGGAGCCTGTGTGGCCGACAGGAAATGAACATTTTCCCCGCTTTTGGAGGTCTGTCTTCAGACTTTATAAGCATTGTTTTTATTAACATTGCTGTGATTCTGAAGACTGAAGAATGTTAGTCTTCATCTTCCCTACATAAACCATGTCTTTTCCATGTGTTTTAGGTTGAGGTTTGAGTTTACCTCCACCAAATGGTGCCCAGATGACCCGCCGTATGGCCTTGACCCAGTCATCCATGTCGGTCTGCGAGCTTGCCATGAGCAGGAAGGATTCATGGCTAATCGGAGCACGGTCCTTCTCTCCCGTTCCACCTGGCGAGGGACAAAGATGAGGAGTTGAGAGAGGAGTACAGGTGACTGAACATGTGACACACTTATGACATAGTTAATGGAATGAAACCGCGTGGGAAGTTTAAACTAAAGCGTCTTGAATTAATTTGAAGGGAAGTTAATACATCAAACAAGCTATGATATGCAGAATAAGACATGGAGACAAAGGCCTTATTGTTATAGACAATGTCTTTGGTTTATTGGTAGTGAGTTCACATGAGAAATGTAAAGATGTGGGCTAGCTGCCAGCATCAGAGTATAGCCAAGTTGAACTCCTTACTGCCTGAACGCACAGTACCGTGGTGTGAAAGTGTTTACCCTCTTTCCTGATGACCTTTTTTCATTTTGTATGTTTGTCACACTGCAGTGTTTCAAATCGTCAAACCAATTTTAGTCAGATGTTACAAGTAAACAAAATGCAGTATTTTAATGAAGATGATTATTAAGGCAGAAAAATAAAAAATTACATGGTTCTGTGTGGAAAAAGTAATTGCCCTCTAAACCACTAATCTTTGAGGAATTGTTCTAATTCAGCCACAGTCTATCCACCTCTGGTTATGTTATTGTTCACTATAATACTGTTATGCAATAAAACAATTTTTACACTATTTTTATTACTTTTGGGTTTATGCAAAATACTCCCAAACCATCTGTTTTCTAAAGGTGAAGAAAGATGCATTACATTTGTCTCGCCACTAGATGGCTCCATCAGTTCTGCTCAAAGCGCTTGATCAAATCCTGAGCAGCTTGTTTTAGCTGAAACGTCAGCACATAAACACAATGATACTCGACATATAAAGACACTAAATTTGAAGGAAAAAAAGAAACAATTAAGAGTGCTATAAGGTAATACTGCTAAATAAGAAATTCTATGAAAAGGAAAAAATACCCAAAATGAAGCAAGAAATTAAAAAAATCACTTTTTTTTATCTCTTTAGCAAACACTTGAGTAATTCAGAGAATGTCTCTGTTTTCTTGTTGGAGCCATTAGTGTCGGGCGCTGGTGTTGCCACAGCCACAGCCATTGTTGTCTCAGTCATTTAACCAAATTTAAACAGCAGCTCAATGGAAGCTGAGGGCCATTGTCACCCAGCTTTTTAAAGTCACACTCTCATGATGAGCAGGGCTGCACCGTATGACCGTACCGGCCAGTAGAACAGGAATATAATCTAGCTTCATTCAGGAACACGGGGTTTACAAATTATCAACACAGAAATTAAATGAGGGATTCAGTCTGCCTGAGCAAACTCAGTTATCAAACGTCATCCATGGCATTTCACATATTTTCCCCAAAGCTTTGGAGACCATCGAGATGTGTTTTAGTTTTGCCAAACGTGAGATGGGCTTTGTGCTTGTATTGGTCAGCAACAGCAGAGTAGTGAACAACAAAACGAAAGTAAAGATGTCCAGTATGAACAGTGCCTAAAGTGCCATGGGACTAAACAGTGAATTGGGAATGTAGTAATTTCTTCTAACAATGAATAAGAAATCAAGTCAAGGAATACAAGTACTTCCCCAAAAACGTCTCTTGTGTATTTGTCACTCATTTCAGAAAGTTTAGCTTATATTTTGTAAACATTCATTCCACAAAGTGAAATATTTAAAGCATTTAGTTTTGTAATTTTCATGATTATGGCTTA
The DNA here is from genome assembly GCF_051168715.1 of Poecilia mexicana. NCBI lineage: Eukaryota > Metazoa > Chordata > Actinopteri > Cyprinodontiformes > Poeciliidae > Poecilia > Poecilia mexicana. The sequence continues at coordinate 5,746,219 of NW_028263388.1, forward strand.
CAGATTAAGGAGACCCCAAATTCAGTGCCTTAGAAAAACAAATAAAATGGATGTGTACGAGTATTCATGCACTCTGTACTTGGCTGAGGGTACTTTTGCTGCAATTACTGCGTCGATGCGACATGGCCTGGAGATCAGCCTGTGGCACTGCATAGCTGTAACAGCATGTTGGGAGAGGAGAGCATGAAGATTTCTAACATGTCCTGGTGGATGGTTGTGTTGACTGTGGATTTCACACTGAATTGTAGATGTAGTTGGAAATATCAGAAAAGATTAAATTATGTCTGCAAATGGAAGGATGAAAAGACCCAGAACTGTACCTTGTGGAATGCCACAGATTAGAGAGAATGACTTCTTGTTGTGATGGAAAATCTTATCAGGAAGATAAGAGTCAGAGATGCCCACCAGAACTTTTAACCTGCTCAGTGAATTTGAACATTTGAGCAGCAGGAGGGTGTATGTGTGTTTTGGTGAATAGTGAAACACAGCTGTAGACGTAGCTCTATCCATAGTTTGGTCCACCAGACCTGGGCAGAGCAGCTGGTGGTACTTTCACTTGTGGCGCTGCACCAACAACTGTTGATGGAAAGGAGACAAAAACCTCTGAAGAAGACACTGAGCGCAACTTCCTCCTTCAAAAATATGAACAAAAATGGAGTAGTGTCGGATTTTAGAGGTTGTAGGCTTTCTCTTTTGTCTTTGGCAAAAGACCGCACGTCTTTCCTCTCATGTATTTGTCTTGGTTGTATTTACCGGCGGTTCTGCCCCCCAGGGGCGTTCAGTGGATGGTAGGGGGCGCTGCGATTTCTTTGGGGGCGTTTGCTCAAAGGTAAACTTTTACCCCTTATAGCACAACAATACGTGTTTAGACTATGAGCTACTTGCTAAAAACGGAGACATTAAATCATGCTCGGCTGCAACTATGGTAGCTCTTCTCTTCAGTGTTCCTGTTAGCTTCTTATTACAGTTCCGTGTTCCTGCTACTGGTAGCTTCACCGCATCAGTTCAGTGTTACACTGGCTAACGGCCTTCCTGTCATTCACTTGTCTGATGTCTGGTTTTCAAATATTTGACGTCCTATTGGGGGTTTTATATACATGTGTTTTGGCAGTGTTGTAGTCGTGTCAAAGCAGCAACTTGTATTGAAAAGTGTTTTAATGATCATCTGGGTGATGCCCGCTTCCATGGAAGGACAATGGAATATCGCTCTGATAAACATGTAATGACTAAAATCACGATCACAAAAATGAACCAATTTAAAAAAAAAGTAAATAAATAAATAAATCCTTCCATGAATGCAAGTCATTATTATGATAAAATAGTCATTTTTTGGCATGACTATTTAGAGCACCCATGTAAACACCTTTGAAAATGATGATACATTTTTGATGATAAATGCAGAAACAATAAATCAAGATGGCAACAATAATGACGGTAATATTAATCATGAAATAATATTTGGTGCAAGTAGCTTACATCTTCTTTGATATGGGGGGTAAGGGACCTGGGTAATGGATAGGGGGCGCTGGCCCAAAAAAGGTTGAGAATCACTGTCCTACACGACAGCCTGCTTTCTGCTTTCTTATTCTGCTTCTTACTTTTAAAGCGGTATTCGCTCTGCTTGGCATCCACATGCATTCAGGTTGCACCAAAGTTTACGTCAACCGAATCAAGATGTAGGTTTGTAGGCGGAACAGAGTTCACTCCTTTTGGTTCTCTTCAGAGTTTGTGCTTTCACACCTCCCGAAGTGAACCGGACATTCTAAGCAAACAAACTAGAGTTCAATTAAAGCAGATTAAGCTGATGTGAATGCACCCTTAATGTCATAACATCTTCTTGCATAAGAGGATATACATATACCTCCTTTCTGTGGTATATTTGTTGGACCATTCCTTGCCTTTAAGAAGAAACATTTATGAGTTAAGTCACCAAAACAAGCTATGGTTGGGGGTTCTGTCTTTTGGAGGAACTGACTGACTTGGACTAGGTCCTGAGGGACCTGAGTGAAATATGTAAGCTATGTATGCTAAAGTACATTTAATTTTGTTTTTTTTTTAAAGAAAAAAGCTCAAACTTTTATCTCCCACAAATTTTTTCTTCCCACAAACGTGATAAAAGGTGTTTGAGACGAGGCTATTTGCCATGGTAAGCGGCACATTTCACTTATGTTCATTATGCTTAAGTCTTCCTCCAATGTCTAAATCCCAGAAGTAAAATGAGCCCCAAATGACTGCCTAACTCAAAACACAAAAAAAGTTTGTTCCGATTTTGCTGTAAATCTTAGCCTCTAGCAGTCTCAAAGGCACTCGGGTCTCCACTCCACTGTCTGCCACACTTGTAAAAACTCTCCAGCATCTGTTTCCTGTTACCTTGGAGATGTTGTTTCTTCAGTCTGTCCGGCTTGCAGCAGACCAGCCCCATGTCTGAGGCTGCAGCGGGGAGAGGCTTGGGCCTAGGGCTCCGGCATGAAGAGGCAGCTCCTCCAACAACACGGGCTCCTTCTGGAAGCCGATCGGCACGCAGATAGGTGTGCCGGTGGCCAGAACCTCCCGCTGAGGCATACTCAACTCTGGTAGAAACTGAAACCGTCAGACGAGCCCTGCTTCCTACACCTCAGTCTTTTCACACTCTCTTTTCTTCCGTTGCTCTCTCACTCAGCAGTGCTGGCAACAGGTCTGTACTCTCAGCCCCCCTGGGGAGAGGCAAATCCCCGAGGAGGGGTGGAACAAGTTTCTCTCTCTGTCTCTTTAGAGTGTCTGTGAGGAGTAACTGGGAGATGGGCTGTCCTCTAAGCTTTGTCAGACAAACTCATACCAACACACACACACAGGGAAAACCTATAAAGCCAGTCAAGCTCCATGAACACAGGCAACTCTGAAAGTGTTTCTCAAGTCCAACTAGATCTAATCCTTGGACACAATGAAAGCATTTATCATACCTTAGCTTGGTCATTGCTTTCCTATTCAGTTCCATTTTATTCTCATCTCCCTTTGGTGCTCCTTCTGGGCTTTCTTCCATTGACCTGGATTTCTCCAGTAGAATTTCAACCGGGCCAATCAGCAACGTTGTCAATGAAGACGTAGATTTTCTGCGCTGTTTTAGAAATATAGTCTGCCTGTAGTTTGGCAATGTTGGTGGAGGAGGTTAAAGAAGCCATCCGGTTGGCCACGCCTCCAAATATTGAATTAACATCCATCTCGTTCGACTTGGCACTTCTCTCTTCACAGTGGAGGATGGTTGTTTACAGTGCAGGAAATTTCCAGTAAGCTTCAAAGCATCAAATTGGAGCATTGCCTGCATTACTTTTCTGGTTTTGAGCCAAGCATTAGTGATTGGGTAAAATTTAAAACTTCAGCACAGTCCACACCTACAGCAAGCAATCGGTTCTCCAAAACCAAGAGTCCAAACCCTCTGAACTGTAGCACGTTTTATTGCCAGAATCAGAGAGGAATTTTAAAATGTCACAGTAAGCATAGAACATGGAGCTGCTTTTTACCAGGTTAATCATACAACATGTCAATTGAAGAACTTTGTGGAAAACCTTTTCTACTCGGCAAATAAAACAAACACTGTATACCACCAGAATGGATGGCATTACTGGTGCAGTATACCAATAAATATCTAATAGTAAATTGCATTATTGCATTAGCACTATTGCAGTAGCTAATTGTGCTAATTCTAGCACTACTTTAAATGGACCCATTTTCCAATTCTTGCTGATTTCTTTTACACAAAAATGATGGAAAAAAGCTATTGCTTCTTATGTCTATTCCAAGTCTTATGGCTAGTGAAATAGCCATAAGACTAAATTTAAGATGCCAATTGGATAAACTGCAAGTGATAAAAGGTGCAAGTTGCTGGATTTTTTTTATTAGGGAGGCTTCAAGAAACTGTTTGATTCCAATTTGAATGTTGATCAGGCTTTACCAGTTTACCCCCAAATCAATACTTTTTCCAATCAGAATGTGCTGCACTAAGCATTACCATTTGACAGTAACAAAAACACTCCTTGGTAAGGTAATTTTATTTATATAGCACATTTTCAGTAACTGGTGATACAGTTACTGATTCAAGGCTCACCAATTCCAGAATCAGAGAGGAATTTTAAAATGTCAGAGTAAGACAGGCATGGGAGGGTTGATTTAAAAGGCAACTGTTTTGTCTTGTAACAACATGTCTACAGTTCAATCAGGTTGCAAGTGAGAGCAAAGCCTCAGTGGAAAACAAGATAACAAAATGAAGTACAGCCCATATGCTTTGTTATATCCGTTTGTGCCATCAATGTGTTTATCGCACATGCTGGATTTTTAAAATGTGGCTTTTATTGTTTTGAATAGTTTTATTGATCATTGAATACATTAAAATACACAGTTTAAAATCATAAGAGAGTGTTGATGACAAACACTAGATTGCCAGATTCTTTTCAGGCAATAAGTTAAACCATATTAACCTAATTTGGTAGCTTCCAAGGTTAAATGTAAATCTCAGAATCAGTATTAAATGTTTTTGCCATTTCTCAGTATTTACATTTTACAACTCGGCTGAAGCCAACTGTGGATCTGTGGATGATGCACAACTGCAGTTAAACTTATGATATGCAACTGTTGGTGTCAATCACCCTAATCATCACTTTTTACCAGATTTTTAAAGAAAACATGCAAATTTCCTTTATTTCACCATAACTGCTGAACACCATGTGAAATCTAAAGCTTCAAGCCTCTTTCTTTCACACATCAGTAAGTGAGTAAAGCCTCACTGTCTATCATTCTCAGTGGGTTAGATTGGATAAAGAGGAAGTACGGTAACCTAAGTTTCTTCCCTGTGGATCGATAAAAATCTTAAACACTTGCAATAACTTCCATCAGTGATAGTCCACATATCTTTAAAAAATAAAATATGTTTTTTTTCCATCATGTCATGCTTCCTCCCCCTTTCTCTTTCCACTCGACCACTTCTCTCCTCAGCTGTCTGAATTTTTGCTCAAACTCCCTTCTCTTCTCCGGGTCCAGCTGTGCAGACCCGTCAGTTTGAAGCTCGTGGGGGGAATCACACCCCCCTGCAATATTGACTGGTTAGGAAGAAAACACACAGACGCTCGCAAACCTGTCAACTATTCCAAACACAAGAAGAGACCAACAAACAAATGCTGAAGGAAAGCATGAGGAATATATAGTTATTGCCTGCGATGAGCTTTATCTTTCACTTATGCAGCCGTGAGGAATATGGAGTCCTCACGGCTGCTACAGATTTGAGTCCCGGCCTGTAGACGTTTGCTGCATGTCTTCCCCTTTCTCTCATTACCCTCGTTCCTGTCAATTCCCTATCAAAATAAAGGCCACTAGAGCCAAAACAAACTCGGTAACATGAACATAACATACATGTCATATTTATGACTGTTGTCATAAAGCGTCATTCGGTAAATTATGACACTTTTAATACAAAGTTGACATTATTCAAAATGTCTTTGTTATGACAACTTGACATTAACCAAGAAATCATTACTGTTATAAATTTGTTATAAAAGAATTACTGATTGCATTTTAAAAATTAGGTAACTTTATGTTATTAAAGGTAAAGTTTAAACAGTAATGATGTACAAGCAATGTCCACAAACAGTGACATCTATCTTTCGGTCATTGGGATTATGCTGCGAGTCTTTCATTGCCAGTGAGGCTGATGTACTATTAAAAGTCAAACTGTGAGAAATGACTTCCCCCAAATTCTTTAACTTTGGACACAGTTGGGTGTTCCAACAGAATAATGATCTCGGATTCACGTCAAAACTGATTTTGGAGTCCAGAGAAAAATCCAAAGGTCTCTAATTTCTGAAGAGTGGTCAAAACTCCTGCCCAATTTATACTAGAAACCACAATAATCCTGGATAGTAAAGCTTTTTGCTGGTCTGAAGACGCGTACAAGCAATGGTCAAGGGTTCTCTGTCAGTTGGTGTGTGAAGCATGACCGCTCTCCTACGCCTCTGAAATCTAAAGTCTCAATGCAGCTAAAAGAGGTGGAGGGTGAGGTGCTTTTTTTCGTGCTAGACAATCTTCTGGCACCTTGAAATTGACTGTCATTGTGTCAGTCCCTACGGTAAATGATACAAGAGTGTGAGAAGAGAGAAAAGTGGCTAGAGAAACGGCACCCTCTGCTGGATGAATATTTGGATATTAGAAGTGAGCATGGAAAAAGTGGAGTCAAATGGTGTTTTGTGAGACTGGTGCATTAAATCAAAGAAGACAAAGATGAGTAAAAAGGAAGGTATCGGTTCTCACCTGGTACGATCTCAAAGAGGTGCCTGCCTGGTTCGTCTGGGTTGGCAGTGAGCTCATTGACCTGACATCCCTGTAGGGGTATAAAGCCCTGAAACACACAGGGAAATTCAGTTAAATAACTGTGCCAAAGTGAAGTACATCTTTACTTTATGCAACTCTTTTATTTCTATTCCTTGTGTTTTAACCTACGTTCATTTTGGATTTCTCCAACACGTGTACATCTACGTTCTTTAAAAAAATGTTTCCTCCTCTGCTCTTTCTTCTCCTCTTCTTATGTTACACCTCTTAAGCTTAGCCACTTCTGTGATTGAACCAGAACCAACACAGATTATCAGAATACATTATCCAGATCAATATCCATTTAGCCTCCAAGAGGCAGGGGCCAAGAAAGCTGCAAAAAGATGCCAGCCTCTGCAGGTCACCCCCCGTTAATCTCTTCACTGGCACCCTCCATCAAACGGTGTGCAGAGTCTGCCAAAACCGCTTCAGCCAGAAGGGCCGGGCTGTCGCCAGCATTAGTTGCTATGGAAACAAATGGAAGGGGCGGAAGAGGGGCTCTGGATTGATGGGGCTCAGGGGCATGGCAGGATGAATATCCCAGGGGAGCTGTGTGCTCAGAATAACACGGGTAGTAGCTGGCTGAAGATGAATGGGTAGAGGAATAAAGGCAACTCGTAACTTGAGAACACAAATCAGACAGTTGATTGTGCTGACTGATGGGAGTCTCATTTTAGCCAATGCTTTTGAAATTGTGTGCAAGTGTGCAAGCTCATGAGAAGCTGCAGCCCAGTTAAGCACGGTGAGTTCATAAATCTGTTTATCCTAGAAGCATACCAGTACGGGGGGAAGAAATACTTCCTCAAACAGTTCAGCTATGCATTGACACATGTTTTAGCCTCTCAACAGTCATTTCTGTGCAAGTATCCATCCATCCATCCATTATCCAACATGTTATCCCTAGAGGGGTTGTGAGGAGTGCTGGTGCCTATCCCCAGTAGTCAACGGGTGAGAGGTGAGGTCACCCTGGACAGGTTGCCAGTCCGTCACAGGGCAACACAGAGACAATAATGCACACAGTCACACCTAAGGAGAAATTGGAGAGATCAGTCAACCTGAAAGTCATGTTTTTGGACTATGGGAGAAAGCCAGAGTACCCAGATAGAACCCACTCATGAACATGGAGAACATGAAAACTCCATGCAGAAAGACCCCTGGCTGGGATTCAAGCCCAGGACCTTCTTGCTGCAATGCGACAGTGCTAAATAAGATAAGACAACTACAAGACGATCATGATGATCTTGACATCTGAACATATTGTTAAAAACATTTAGCAATAAAGAGAGACCATAAAAGCTTCTCTGGCCTCATCACTTTAAAGTAATCTTGTATCTGAGGGTGGGCTGTGTTTTGTGTTCACTAATGGCAGTTCCCATCATCCATTGTCTGATAACCAGAGTCCATTTGCCCTGTAGTGGATTTATCTCTACATGATGAAAGGGAGGAGAAAACCTGTCTAGATCCCCCCCTCAGTATTGGCTTTCCTGCTGCCAATTATCACATCCTTTTATCTCTTTGGGGGGGTAGTCTTGTTCGGTTTCCAAGATTAGTCTTCTCACCCCCACAAAGACACAACCAACTCCACCCTAGGCCTTTGGATTCCCAATCGATTAGAAGAGGAGGGGGGTGTAAAAAGGGTAGACTGACAGTCACATATTCAGGTTTTTAGGGGGAGGTGATTGTGTGTGTGTAAGGGTGCAGCTAAATCCATTGGGAGTTTCAAATCAATTCAGGGTGAATGAGTATTGGCAAGGTCTGATTGAAGAACGGACTGTCAAAGCCTTCAGTTACTGTGTGGGTAGGAGGATGATAATGGGTACTAAAGGGTAGGACTGCTTTAAATGAACAGTAGTCATGCGGAGTGAAGATGAGGATCGATACATGTTCAGAGTTTGGCAAGATCATTTTAGGTGATTATAACAAACATTTAAAGGAATGCGTGCGTTCTTCTGGGTTACATGATCGTCACATCACGTATGTTCCATTCTCTCACTCTCTCATTGGGAAAATATGAGTCAGGATCTGGGCTCAATAGTAAAGAAATTTCCCCTGGAAGGATTTTCACTGTAGTAGTAAAGCCTTTTGCTCACAGAATGTCCTTATTTCAATGTTTGGGATAAATTCCTTGGAGATTCTTGTCTGTGGTGACCTGATGGCAACTTGAAACTGCTGCAGTTTTGCTGTCTACACACCCATGATACAAATCTAACGTTTCACTACTTCCCGAAGGTGATTGGGATGTACACACACCTCAGCACACATCTGTTGAGGTGTGTGTGTGTTACACTGACAGAATTCAGAATGATGGGTGGACCCGGACCATTTGCTGTATGTCTTCCCTTCTCTCTCTGCCCTTCCTACTGTCCAGCTACTGATGAATAAAAACCGCTGGAGTAATACAAAAATCTCAGCAATTGATACTAACCTCGTTTCAGTTAGCTGACTTGGATATTAGTGGTGGTGGTAATTTTTACTCCTGTTACTTTGGTACTTTCTCTGGCATCTCATTCAAAATACTTTGAAGTGTTGGAACGGTATGACAGAATTTTGACTGTTCTTGAAACTGTAACCTTTGAAATGTTTGGTAATCGTCATGTATACAGAGAACCCTCCAAAAGTGTAACGTGGAATGCTTTTGTGAAACAAAGTACTTCATCTTTAACCAGCATTTGGATACTTTCAAATGACCTTTTGTTTTTCCAAGTTAATCCATGAGCATGTTTGTGTAATATACTAAGTGTATACTGGTTGTGAGTTTATTGTCCTAAGCCCCTGACATGTCTGAAACATTACCTGTGGTTTGGTTTCTTCTTCATCTTTGTAGAAGTAGAGCTGATCTGAGCGCAGCACAAACCAGCGTAGCTGCCAGTTCTTCATGATGCTGCGTTGCTTCTTCAGCCATCCGGCCTTCAGCGCCCCCTCCTGGAGGCTGGGGGAGCCTGGCCTGCACGAGCCTCGCGACACCTCTCCCATCACCATGCTCTTCGACCTGGCTGCAAAAAAGTAAAAGCAACACATACAAGATATTTTTATATAAAGACATAGGGCAGATTTGTTATTCCTTCAGTTTGTTGCCTCGCATATTTTCTGCTTCCAAACATGGCAAATTAGATTTTCTCTCTCTGTTCTGTAAACTTTATACACACACTTGCTCTGCAGTTTCTCAGACATGGCCACTTACAACCATCTGCCTCAGGGTGCTAGTTCTCTTGTCTGAACGAGGATTGGGACTGCAGACATAAATACTGTAACAACAGAGCAGACACAACAGAGAAGAGAAGAAATGTACACACAGCCGTTCCACACAGCCTCAGGTGACGGGAATGCCCCACTTCAATTTCAGAGGTCCTTGGAAGAGATTGTTTTGCTCTACACCCCGGCAGAGCAGCAGATAATAGGACCACATGGGACTGGCTGACTGATTTTGAGCAAATGTGTGAAACCTGAGCTCAGGCAAGGACGAGTTTAAAAGGCAGAGCAGCTATTGAGCTGTGACGCTGCTCAGATTGATCTGTTAAATTGTAGATGAATATGCTTTAAAAATGTCAGTTTTTACCTGATTAAACTATGGATTAGGCATGAAGCTATAGATTAATCATCAGAATAATTGATTACAAAAATAATCGAGTAATCGGATAAAAAAAAATTAGCACATTCTTCAGATTTTTCATTTAGTCAAGTCTTTTGTATGTAATATTGGAATGGAATTGAAATATGCAAATAAACAGTTAAATTCATTAATAAGTAAGCAGATAAACATTGTATTGCTTAAAATGCAATAATGAACACTTTATCATTTGTAGAAAAGGATGCAATCTGAAGCTTAAAAACAAAATCCTAGCATTGCCAGTGACGGTGAACGTCAACACGGACATAAAGGATACTGGGGAAAAAAGTAGCTCCGGCTCCAAAACACCTTTTTTGATCATAAATAAAACCTGTAGACCATCTAAATGCCTTCTGGAAAATCCACCTGTCAAACATGTTGGTGGAAGCGTCATGCTGTTTTCCAACCAGAGTGACAATTTGAATTGTTGTATTGTCCTGTTGGGCGTTAGTTATACCCACAACCTTGTTGATTCCTATAGAAGTGTTTGGATTAGGAAAATATCTTCAGTAACTCAAAATTTTGCATCAAATTATTGTTTTTAGCATTAGTAACGGATCAAAGTTATTGAATGATTTATTAGAACTTCTACAGCTCAATTGTGCAGAAAGCCTCCCTGGTGGTCCACTCTAATACCACACACACACACGCACGCGCACACACACACACACACACACACACACACTCTTAGACATGATCAATTTTCAGATGTCGCTAAAGCAACGGATGGAAGAATAGGAAGAAGAAAAATCAATATTTATCTTTTTTAATGACTCTCCTTCCTACGTCCAACATATGTTTAAACCTTAACAGGCGTGACTTGTCTGTTTAGAGCTAATCAGAGTGCTGACTCAAAGGACTTGTTGGTGTGATACTCTGGCGTATTTGCAACACTTGAATTATATACAAAATAATTAAACAGGTTAAGCTGGACTCAGAAATACAATAGACAAAATAATAGAACGGTCTTAGCACTGGTGAAAGTAGTGTCAATTTTCTATTTAAATTAAGCTAAATGCAGTCTAGTAGTAATCTTTGCCCACTGTTAATCAATTGTTACTATGGCAACCTCTAGTGAGGTAGTGATGATTAATGTGCTGGAGGAAGCTACTGGATACCTTCTCTTTATAATGGGCGTGTAATCTCTGTAATGTATAGTCTTTCATTTTACATCTGATATGCTAACTGTAAGGCATTATTATAGCTAGCTTTGCCCAATGGCATAGCATTGTGCTATTTCTTAGGAACCGAGATGACCTAAATATGTTTTCAGAGCCTTACAGAAGTATTCTTTTCTTCACATGTTGTTCCAACATTAATGTAATTTTTTATATATTTTTTCTATTAAAAGGATTGGCACAAAAGTAAAGGTAAAACAAAGGAACACAGGTCAGGGATGCAGCTCTTAGCAACACAACTTTGAGTGGGTTAGAAAGTCGTCTCAATGAATTAGAATTAGCGGTGGGACTGTTGTTTGATGTTGCTTGTGTGTAATATTTGTGGATGTGCCAGAAACATGCAAATGGAAGGGTTCCACCCAGAACATTTGTATGTTTAAAGAAAAAAGTGATTAATTGCCTTACAATTTTTAACTCATTAAACGCAATGTAATTCATAAAGACTAATTCAAGAGTCCCACCCTTAATTAGGATATTTTAAAAATATTTGATTTTCAGTAACTTAAGTCAATAAGTGTGACATAGATTAATTACGCACGCACACGCACACACACACACACACACACACACACACACACACCAAATGCAAGTCACATGTTTCAGATTATTTGAAGAAAGTGGAATTTGCTACCATTTTACAATTATTCATTACACAGTCATTTGTGTTGATCTATCACAAAGTCCTGTGGAGGTAAAAACATTTTTTGTCATGCTTGAAATGTATCTGGACACCTTCACTGGGTGTGAGTACAACACTCAGTAAATGAACAATCTTGGTTCATAGGATGCCTGAATAATTGAGTCAGGAATATATCATGTCATTTAATAAGCCAATAAGAATTTTGTTTAACGCTTAAAATTGGGGAACAAAGAGAAACACAAGTCTTGCATCCTCTTTGCTTAAACAAACAAATAAAACTTCACAGTCTCCTTAAAATTGTGTAAGCTTGTGGTGTGAAAAGTTATAATGAACGCTGTCCCTTTACTGAGGTGTTTCTCCTATAATTTCAGCCTTACCGACATCTTTAATCTTCCCTCTCTGCATTGTCACGCTCCGTTTCTCCTACTTGAAATTTAATTACTTTCCCTTCTTATGCTCAGCCACTCGGGTCTATTCAAAGCCCCCTTAAGAGCCCATCAACTTCTCTAGCAGCACCGTTCTTAAGGAAACATATTAGTTCTTGTATTATGGGCAAACTCTCATTGGCCAACTGTTTTAAATGTGTAAATAAATAAATGTTGCATTTTTATGAGAGCGGTGTCACGTATAAGCATAATAAAGCAGGTTTCATTCTTTGCTGTTGCTAATTTACATTTAAATTAGTTTTGTCTTTCCATGGTGGCTCATAGTACAGTAGACAACACAAGTCCCTGTGTAATAGGGACTTTTATCATTTATGAAATGATTCCCCGTTGCCTTGGCTCTTGATAATTGCATTCCAAGTTAGATGGAGGATTATTTCCCTCCAATAAAAACCAATAAAACAAATAATCAGCAAAGACATAAAAAAATACACCAAAGCATACCTGAGCAACTTGATTGTTATCAAGACACTGGAGCTGAACTGAATGAACATTATGTGGTGTCCATACCTATTGGCAGCTCTGATGAAGTTAAAAGAAAACTTTAAATTAAATGAATCTTTTATCAGATGAGTAGAATTTCACTTCAAAAAACTTTTAGGCACCCTGTTGCTATTGTTTCCAAAATGTCTCATTTGCTAATCGTCCAGAGTTCTAGGTCCTCTCTAAAGCATGCTGCTAATTAGTATACTCCAAAAGTCTTCTGTAGGGTTTAGATCAGAGGAGTGAGAAGGCACATTTTGTTTTTCTTCTGGTGAACTATTCCTGTGTTTTGGACCATTTTCTTGCTGAAATACTCAGTGTTGATGGTTTTTAACTTTTCTGGCAAGACAAACAGGCCCAGAGTATCAGATTCTCCACCTTACCTAACTGTGCTTACCAGGTCCTTTTCTAGACACTCGTCTTTTGATTGACACCAAACATACTGGGAGTGTATCTAACAGAAAAGCTGCATTTTAGTGTCTATTGAGCTTGAACTGTTTGTTGCTGGAAAGCCTGAGCTTATGATGATGTCATACTGTTTCCTGTTTTGGTTTGCATCTGTTACATGGGCCTGAATGGTGAGAATTTGGGGGAATATAGTCTTTGCATCTTGGAAGTATGTGTGATGCTTTTGAATCACTACACTCTGAATAGAGCATGTGTATTGGGATAAAGGTTGTGCAATTCAATATTCTACAGCACAGCACAGAGTATGTTAACTTTACCACGACTTAGAGTTTAAAAAAAAAAAAAAAAAAAAAAATATATATATATATATATATATATATATATATATATATATATATATATATATATATATATATATATATATATATATATATATAGGGATGAATGTGGAAACTGATTTCCAATAGGGGTGAACACATAGTCAGCATTGATTTCCTTAGTTTTAGGAACTCTGTGATTGGCAGATACTTGCGTGTGAAGCTGATCTTACCCACAAATCTTATCTGCCTCTGCAAAGGTCTAAAATCAACCACTGTCATCTTCTGCTCTGCTTTAAGAGAGGGTTGACTGATAGACCGACCCACCAAGTCATGTCTGCACATTTACAGTCACCCTACTGTTACCAACTTGGCAATTTTTCTTACTATTTTTAGCAACATTTCAGACAAAAAATTCTATCAGAATCAGCAAGTCAGACTTTTCAAAGGTTGTGATCGCAATCGGTCAGGAAACTATCAATGCACTGCTAATTTTTGTTTTTCCAGAGTCTACAAGTGACTTTTACCAAGTTCAAGTCATGTCTCAAATTTTTGAGAGGATAAGCGGAACTAGGGCTCAAGTCTCTAAAAACAGTGGGAAGTCTTAAGTATGGTCAAATATTAGGAAGCTACAGCTAACTTGGACAGGTGAGACATGCAATGAACCAATAATAGCAGATGATCCACAAAACAACTCTGTTCAATAAATTAAGTGCATCCTTCAATAGGAAACTATGCAGCAATCTAAATGTCTGCACTGTACATACTGGTTTGCATTGACTCTTGATTACATTTGATAAAGTTTGTCAATCAGTTAACCTTTATTTATAGAGCACTTTACAGACCTAAAGTCTGTAAAGTGCTTGGTCTTGATAAGAAATGGTCTTATCAAGACCATTTCATTACCATGTTTGTACCATGTTTGTACACATGCTGAACTTTACAGACCTAAAGTCTGACACCATCTCTGTTTTCTGATGCCCCTTTGCTGCAAAAGCTTTTTTCATACACTTTTTTGCTATCTAGATATATCTGTTGCTCAAAGGCTTTTTTTAATGCCCAAACAAATATCTATAGTTCTTGGCTTACATTGCTGTCCTACTGCCAGAACCTTAAAATTAGCAAATGGATTTTTAGGGCAGTTTTCTTATCAAGACCATTTCATTACCATGTTTGTACACATGGTCCACACATGCTGAAACATAGTAAAACAAGCACTACTAAACTTTCAGCCATGTTCCCTTACTATGATTGTTACCTTCCCCACCCCAGTCGGCCCATCCATTTATCTCCCCTTCATCACACCCCCTTCATTGTTTCATCTCTCCTCAGGATCCACACAAAATACCTCCTTTGTTCAACACGTGAGCCGCGCGGATCATAGCCCGAGTGGAACATACTGGATGATTCACCCCTGAGTCACAACTGATTTTTAATTCTGCATGTTTGTGTGTGCCAAGCCTGACTGCCCACTCCACAAATTTGGACCTTCTATTCAGAGTGATTCAGACCTTCCTTGGGTTTTGGGTGGAACTGTTCTGTGGTTACTTCTGCAACAATGAACTAAAACTCTGAAAGGGAGGCACTTTTATTGTAGGAACAGCTTTTGGGCACAATCACAGCAATTCTGTGAAACATGTCCTCAACAGCAAATTAAGGATGGGTCGAGTCAAAGGCTCTGCTTCATCCTGGACTGCAAACAGTCCAGTCATCCTGGACTGTTTGCAGATGTACTTACTCTAGGCCTAGATTTGCCCTCCCAGGAATGATTTATGCATATGTGCAATGATTTTTCAGGGTTTGTAATTGTAGGTAGGGAGTGCAACATCCAGGAATAACAAATGAACTCTTCCAAAATAGTGTGTCAAAACCAACAGAGGCAAAACCTCCACTAAAACCCTGAGGGTGTGATCTGATGTTTAGCATCAAGATGTTGCAGCAGCAGATCCTTTAAGTCCAATGAAAGAGCCAGATTAATGTCCCCAGTTTTGCTCTGCACAGTAATCTGCTCAGAGGCCAACAGTATATTCACATCAAACTGTTTTGTATGCCACACTGAGCTGATAAGGTTGCGAATAGGCACAGTCACAAGGACTGCAACGAGCCTGCTGCACTAAGGCGGTGGATGTCCTGGTGAAGAAGAAACTTACTAGTAATATTCTGATTATGTAAAATGAAGGAATTTGTCAGAAGAAATTTAGGCAGTCGGTACTCAACAGTTGGCTGACTGTTTCATAACTACACTGGCAGACTGCATTATTGGTCAAATAGACTAAAGCTAACTAGCTAACTGAATGACAAAGGCCTAGGCCTGTCACAATGAGCAATAAAATAATTAATTGCTTGATAAATTAAAACGGTTAAAACGAGTGTAATAATTTTCAGTTGCACTATTTATTTTTCTTTTTTCTCTCTTTCTACCAGAAACTTAAGTCTCCAGTCAGGTGCTTTGGTCTCGATTAACTCCCCCCCACACACACATCACTCACTTTTTTTTTTTTTTGGACAGTTTTTGTTTAGAGACTTCATTATTCGTTATATTGTTTATATTTTATACATTTTTTGATATTTAAAATGTCTTCCAGTTCCAGTGTTAAGTGTTCATTACAATTGAAAGATTATTGATCTTTGAGAATGTGTTCTTGCATTATTATGCCATTACATCATATAACTTGAAACATGGTTTCAAAATGGCATTATCATTTATCCAGCCCATCCTTACCTGGGTTATGCTTGACCTCTGCACTACCACAGCATCCCGACATGGAATTTTTAATAGTTTGTTTTCCCACAAATGCATTTCTCAAATCTTAAGCTGATTTTGGGTCAGTTTAAGTTGTGACATGGGCATCAATGGCCTGGACCTGCTTGTCCAGTACCTCCCACAAATGTTTGATTTTGATCAACACTTCATTGTTGTACAGTTCAAACCATTTCTGATTCATTGACTGTGTGGTAAAATCCTTTTCTAATCAGGAGACCATAGCCATCAGGGAAGGTCACTTGTACCCTAACTGGCATCCTGCTATGCAGCTCCGTATAGAACAAACTGATATTGTGTTCTGTCATCTATTCATCAGAACCAGCAAAGACTTTTTCCGAAGTTTGAACTACAGTAGATAGTCTGTTGGATTGGACTACAAAAGCCAGCTTTCACAACCCTCATGCTTCCATGATTAGTTGGAATATGGATTTTATTGCCCTCAGTTCATTGAGTTTCTAGTTCTTCATGCTCCTAACTTCATTCCAGCCTCTCCTTGTGTTTTCTCTCTTGTTCCTCTTCACCTCTCAATGCATCTTTGCAGTTCATCTGTACTTACCTGCCTGCCACCTATCATTTATTCCTTTTGCTTGAGGTTTCTCTCTACAACACATCATGACACACACAACAATCCTGGCCACCCGTGACCCAGTCGTTGGTTCATGGACAACTTTTAAAAGATTCTGACCACTGCAGATTAGTTGCAGTTTCGCAGATACTTTGACCCAGTCATCCAGCCTTCAAAATTTGCTCAGTGTTTGTGAAAACACATCTGACAATTTAATTCTACCAACATGTTTTAATATTGTCTTCCTCCCACAATCCAAAAACACGACTGTTGGGTTGATTGGTTTCTCTAAATTTCTCTTCGGAGAGAGTCTATTTTTCTATAGTTGTCGTGTCTCTTTGTTGACTTGTGATGGGCTGCTGACTTCTTGCCAATGGTCGCTGAAGATGGTCACCGACAAAACTGTTAGGTAATTTGGTGTGGGTAGAGAGTCAATGGACCTTTTGCCGATGGAAGTGACCTCACAAGGTTTTAACATCAGTGCATTTATATAGAGTATCCAAACAAGGATTTCTTTTGTACTTTTGCCCTGAAGTTGTGACTTTTGCCAATCTTCTCAATCTTAAAACTGACTATAGATGGGTACAAATGGTCTTCAGTGGTTGACTAATCATAAAGCCAAAAACCATTGGCTGTGTTTGATGCATGTAAAAAATATACCACTATTAAACAGACTGCAAGATGCATCACCTAGCAATCATTTTCAAACCTCTTTAATGCACTACCAGATTCACTAAGACATGGGTGATTAGAGCATTTCTCCATGTTAAATTTATTATGGCTAGTTTGAGATTCTATATTGGTTCTGTTCTACAATAATTCTTTTAATTCTCAATTATTCGATCAGTTTCTGAACTGGCAGCCACAGAGCAACTGGACTCATTTGTGGCACATGAGAATCTGTTGCCATGTGCACAAATGGTCGTCCACATGCTTACAGCAAAACCCAAATGTTATGATATCTGATGCAACATTCCTGCATGCTTTAGGTCTCTACAGTCCCACCTCATACATCATGGAGTTGTATATTTATCACCAGCAGTAAATGGCTTCTATGCACACCAGAGAGCTGAATCTCCATTAGTAACTTAAAGTGGGTTCTCTACAAAGGCTACAGAACATGACACAGAAAGCTGCATTGCATATATGGATGCACATACACACAGCTGTTCACATTGGCATGGTGGAGGAATTTAATTTGGCTAATCTAGTTGTTGTTCGGTGATTTATGGCTTGGGGAAACCGGCGGAGAGAGTTACAGGTGCATCAGACTGGAACATCCAGCTATCTCATACTGATTAATGCATGTGTTGCCCGTGTGCGTGTGCGTGTGTGTGTGTTTCTGTTTGCGTGTGGCATCAACCCTTGACTTTCTGGAGGTGTGGCAGTTGACATACATGCCTGTTATTTGAAACCTGCAATGAAGTGGAACAGATCTGCAGCAGTGAGTGTGTGCATTAAATCATCCCCCACATCCATATTATCTGAGTGATATTTATTTATTTACTTATTTTTAAATCCCCACTCTTGCTTACAGTACCCAGATCAGTCAGTTTTCAGTCACATGCCTCGGAAAAAACAAAGTCAGCGTGGTGCTGCACTGTAACACTTTGATCATAAAACCATGGAAACGTAGATCAAACACGCAGCGTGAGGGAGAAGCAGCTGATATGTGGGCAATTACAGCTGCTGCTTCATTCCTGGTGCCAGCCACTGCACCACGAAGCCCATTACAGCTTCAAAATGTTGACATTTGAAGAGATTACTGAAGCCACAGCAGTGGGATGTTTTTTCTCTCCAATGTAGGATAGGGCTGTTGTTGATTAAAATAAACCTCTATGGACCATTTGTCTCAAACTATTCTGAGATCTTAACAATGTTTCTAAAAAAAGTGATTCTGAAGTGATTCAAAAGTGATTTTGACACAAGCCGTAACTAGTTATTTTCTGTTACACGAAAATGTTTTTTTCATTTAAACCTTTTTTTTTTTTTTTAGCTATAAATAAACACTAAAGACAGAATAAGATGATTGCACCAATTTATACAAACAGTATCTACCAAGCCAGCTAAAAGTTAATTAGCTAGTTAGCAAACCAGAAAGCTGTCTGGGAAGCTAGATGGCTAATTATATCGATGTTTGACCCAATAGTCCATAATAAAACATAATATGGTTAAATTATTGTAGTCTAATCTACCACAAATAGAATAGAAGTTATTTTTAATGGTAGTACCATCGTTCTTTAACATAGTAAACATAAAACAAGCCAGCACTGTCTGCGCAAGACATGTTGAGCCATATTTCTAGATTTTGTACTGCTAACCTAAAAATTAACGTTGGTAGTTTTTTTTTAAGCTAAAATTTGTTTTCACTTATTTAAAACTTTAGCTTTAAATATATTTTCACCCAACTGAGCAGTTTTTTTCTCTTGATGGGTATCTTAAAAAGATAACATTGTAAAAGGAGTATGGATTGTGAATATATTTGCACGTTATTTAAAAAAAATAATGTTGCTTGTGTTTGATCAACCAGAGAGGAAACGCTACTCCACTATTGATCAGCCTCCACTGGCTGGCAGAAGCAGATTAATGTTTTTAATGACTTTCTACAAAATCTCTACACTGTTTGCAAAATTCCAGATTTATTTGTGGGGGGAAAAGATGCAATTTTGATATTTTCTTCCATCATTAGAACCACTTTACATTTAGACAACCAAAAATAATGCCAGTCAAACCTAGACTAAAATATTCTGCTCCAAGTACTACAGACTCTTTGAAGCTCCGGTTATGATTTGTGATACTGATACTGATTTTATACCTAAAATCTCTGGTACTCTTGGGAGTCCAGTATTGTGTATCGTGTCATTAGCTGGATATGTTGTTGTGTCTTTAATACGCAGCTCCACAATCAAAATAAAAATGTTTTAAAACCAATATTTAGAGTTTAAAGAGGTGAAAAGAGCCCATTCCACCTCCTAGGTAATAAATATTCCACCATCTTCCCTTTAACGTCGATATCAGATAATTACACGGTTACTCTTACATCTTTTCCTTGACGTTTTTGACGTGACATCGTAAGCGATTCAATTACTTACCAGCACGTGCTCTGTGGTTAGCGCTCTGAACTGCTCTGACCCCTGCCTTAGCAGGCGTTACTCCCTGCTACGTCTGTCACACACTCGCTTTTTCATCCGCCTCAGCAAATGTGGCACTGTCAGCGCACGGACTGCAGTTTACCGGAGCGACGCGGTAGATGCTTCTCTGGCAGAATTGCACCAACGTTTTAATCCGTTTGCTTTCGCTACGTTAGAAATAAAGCAAGGAGATAATTAAGTTACTGAACTTCAAATAAAAAGAGTGAATACTTGCCGATTGTTATTTAAACACATGGTAAACCGACATGATTGTTAAGCAACTTATTTTAGTTTTATGTAATTGAGCCATGATGTCTAAAATCACTTTGCGCATTTATGCAAATATGATTTAATCCACTTTGTCACCAATTTTACACACTACAGCGGACGGTTTGATCATCACGCTCCCATTCGTGATGAGGACCTATTCATTTCAACTTAATCTGATCCAGCTGTATAATTGTTGTCATGGAGATTAGTGCCAAGAGAGGAAGGAAGACTTGCATCCACACGCTTTATTAATAAATCCATCGCCAGGGACACACACACACGCGTGTTTTGGTGTGTGACAGCAAACTCGTGGTGCTGATGGAGCCAGAGATGCTGCTCTCTCCCTGTAAAACACACACACGCACACGCGTACACATACTAGCAGCAGCATCCAGCTGGAGTAAAACGCAAATGCAAATCAGGAGGTTTCCTGATTTGCATTTGCATGGGCAGGAGAAAATGTGACAACTGAAAGTGTTTCTGCAGCTGCAGTTTCATCTTAATTTAAACTGTTTTCACAAAACACGTAAAAGTTGCATGAAAATCTGTGCGTCTGACTCGTTTGAACCAACTGAGCGCAGAGCAGACGGTGATGCTGCAGCTGTCAGGGAAGGGAAGGGAAAAGCGACCTACCTCTCCTGGTCTGTCTGATCTTTGGGCTCAGCATGGTTGTCATCGCTCTCCCCTCGGCATATTCTCGTACATCCACACACACACACACACACACACACACCCCACCCCTGCTTTGCCTCTCTCCTCTTCTTCTTCTCCTCTTCTGACCTTCTGCAGTGCGGCCGGCTGCTAGGGGGTTGGGTGAACCATGGCGAGGGGAGGAGAATGGAAAGAAAACGGGGGCGGTGAGGGAAGGAAGGAGGAGGAACTACAGCTTTTTTTTTTTCTGCCCACACCCAGTGGTCCTCCGCCCCTCCCTGTTACATTATTCATAGCTTTACATCCCTGCCTGTGGGAAGTGGGGAAGGGTCCACCACCGACAAAATGTGCACACATGCAAAGGTCTAGATTTATTTTCTATTCATTTGCCAGGTGTCTCCTCCCTTCCTCTCCATCTACCTCTGAACCCAAATCCATCCTCATCTTTAACCGTACCTCGGTTTTGTTTTAGCCGGAGAACCTTCACTTCAGGACAAGAGCAAACGCCGGCTTAGACAATATGTCGTAATTAGAGCCTCCCGGCGTTCCTGTGGGACGTCTCTGAACAACCGGGAGGGCAGAGGGAAAAAAATGGTCCCCTCCAGCAGCTTCCTGTCACCTTGAGCTGCAGCAGCCGGTAATTAACTGAAGAAACTGAGAGGAAGGGCTGAGCTTAGAAATAAGAGGAGCGTAGAGAAATCAATAATTTCACCAACTTTAATGCGCTAACTTTTAGTTGAAAAGTAGTTTTTCGGTTAAATGCATACCATGTAGAGCAAATAAACACAAATTGCGTGTTCTGGAGACTATATGTTTTAATATTTACACACAACAATACAAAAAGATCTTTAATACAGAATTGGTATAATATGTCTGACAGTCATGAGGAAGACTCCTCATGAGTTGATTGTTGCATCAGTCAAACATTTGGACATGTTATGGTTAAAGAAGTTGGTTGTTCGCTGAATGCTGCATTCAGTCTTACAGTTGGAAAGTTGAGTGGAAGGGGAAAATGCAGTAAGTTTTTTCCAAGTAACTTGATAATCACAGCCTTGAGAGGTCTGTGAGCCAAAGCATATTTATGAGTTTGGGGAAGATTTATGAGGCGAGAGCTGCAGCAGGAGTCAAGAGTTTCAAGAGCCGCCAATAGAGTGGTAATCATGACATGGAGTACGACTGTCACATTCTTGGTGCTAAGCTGGAATAAGAGGCCTACTGAAAATGGAACATGGAAAGCATATTTATATGGAATGGTAGAAAAGTGAAGCAGTTTCAAAAAGCAGACAAATACAAAAGCTGTTGTCGAGGCACTATGACAGACATCGGAAATGAGGAACAGGAGAATTGAATGGTGTGACTGTGATTGATTATCCATGTTGTCTTTGCCAGTATCGCCACGTCTTCTACTTGCCCAAGTCTAGCTAATTTGTCTTTGGAAGTAGCATATGGAGGTTGGGCTCATAGACTGCAGTATTTACAAATGTTGGAACTAGCTAGCTTAGAAACTCACCCATAACTTCTACCCCTGAAGTTTGTTGATTTGATCAAATCTGCCTGAATTCACAATACATTTACACCACTAAATCATAAATGGTGTTTCCCCTTAGACCAGAGCAGACTTAAAAGCGTAAAAAAGTCTAGATGCTTACAAGTTTTTCCGTAGATAGTAGGCTAGATGATGGCAGGGCCTTTTCTCAATGCTAACCAACAAAAAGCTCTTTAATACAGAATTGTTACAATGACCTTCTCCATAATGGAAGGTACTAAACTTGTTTGCGTATGAAGTATATGAACATTTCTCTTACCTTTATAAAAATGCGGCCGCTGCAAATCTGCAAATACATCAATAGATGCCAGTCGTCATGATTGACAGCTGCTTCCCATCGCTGTCTTCCATCTTCATTAAAAGATTTGCAATAAAAAGTTTGGTTTGCATCTTTGTCTGATTGTGCAGCTGACCAGTCATCACCCTATGACCATTTTTATCATGAAATAAACTCACAAATGACCTACCATCAGAGAGAAGTACAGGAGTGTTAATATTACATATATAATTGGACCAAGACAATTGCCTTGCGGCACTCCATGGTTTACAGATTGCTGTCTGAATAGCAGCCATTATCATAGACCAGTTATCTACAGAGATGGCTTCTAATGAATGTAATTCAGATTATGATCAGTGTATAATCTGAAAAATTTATCTAAAGTCAGTTTTGCTTTATTTGAACATAAAATTGAGCAAAATGTGCATCTGTAATGGGGTTCCTTCAATTAAAAAAAAAATTTCTTACGGATAAGCAAAAAAATAAAAAATAAAAATAAAAAAATATATATATATGTCAAACACATGTTTAGTATTTGACATCAGCCACAAAGAGTTAATTTATATTTGCTCAAGAATCACCATTGAAGCTTATTTCTGTTTGCTCTCAGGGCAATTTGATTTGGAGGATTTGCCCATGGTATCATGTAAAATGTTCCTTTCTTTGCTTGTTTGGAGGGTAATCTGTGAAATTTTTCCACTCTCTGCCATCTTCTTGAAGGAAACCCTGAAACATGCCGTTTGGCACTGCTCCTGTCGCAGCTGCTTGGCCCTCCTCCGGCGTACAAAGGATAATGGCCTTAGTTTCACTGCAATCGAATCAGAGCTGGCCTCGCGTAAGCCACAGCTGCTCTTATTACAGAGTAAAGAGGGAGAAAGACCCAGAGGGGGAGCGTGTGCCCACACATTACATCCAACCATCTACACACACAGCAAAGATAACAAGCTGGTAAAATGAAGCAGACACGGTCCAAAGCTAAATGGAGTCAAACTAACAGACGGGATCTCACAAACTGCAACAATAGAAACTAGAAGCTACAACGAAACGACTCCAAACGAACAATTTTAGTTAAAAAGCCATTAAAGGTGGCGTTTGGTTTAAAACCGAGACTGGGTTACAGGCTGGGTGTGGTTCAGGGTCTGTCTCTCTCCAGATTGATCAGGTGTTATCAGACCCTGGAACGGTGGACAATGAAAGCAAGCAGAGGGAAGAGAACATTGTAAAACCCAAATAGCAAAAGCCAGCCCACAACCAGAAATTCTGTTTTTCTTTAGCCATAACCACATGGCTTTTTATAGACGAGCTTGTCTCAAAGTCGGGTCTTTTCTCTGCAGCTTGGAGTGATGGGAAGGGTTGGACGCAGGGTGGAGGTTTTCTGTTTTACTGTTGGGTTTCTTCCATCCGTCTTGTGTACATCGAGTTTTGTTCTAGTTGATGAACTGTTGTGCCATTGAGAGTTGCTGTATATGATCAACAAAGGTAAAGAAAATTTGAGTGCATTGAAACCAGATGTTTACATACGCCAAATAGACAAATAGGCTTCTTCTGTGAGCTACTGTTTGGCTTCATTAAATCTTCTTATCTGTTACTTGGTTCCAATAATCACACATTTCACCAAAGTAAATTTCAGGCCTCAACTACTTTCATCCAGGAGACTGGCGGCCATCTTTAAGTCTTTAAGTTCAGTAGTTTCTGAACTTAAACTTGTACTTTCTCTACTTCACAAATAACATTGCATTTGCAATTGTACAGAACATCATCTTTATGATTACAGAAACTGAGATTCACTCACTTTCCATTTTTTTTTCATTTGTTTCCATTTTGATTACTTTAGATCTTACCATATTCAGTTAATTTCTTTGTACCTTTTATTGTTACACGGATGTTTTCATTCCTTTATGTTTACCTTTGCATTTTAGTGTATTCTCATTAGTTCCAGGCCTTTCCTTTTTGGAGTTTGGATCCTTTTATATACTTCAGTATTCCGCTAATGTTGAAAAAAACACAATTTCACAATTACAGTGTTTCTGTTGTATAAGGCACACAATTCAGATCACATGCAACTAATTTTGATGCATGCAACACTATAACTCATTAAATAACTTGACACGCCATGATCCTCCAACTACTTCCTGTTATCATCATCTTTGTGGCTTGTGCCAGTGGTCACATCCGGTTGTTGATCATGTGACTAGTGTGATGCGAAAAGAGTGTTTCCATTGCAGTTTTGCAAAATAAACCAATTTCAGTACGGCTGCAAAACCACCTCATCCTCGTGCCAAAACATTTTATCAAAAAACTATTTTTTTGTGAAATTGTCATGTTTCCATTGAGTAAATGTATTTTCAAAATGTCAATTTTAAAATTGCGCAATTACATGGTCGTTGGAGACGCAGCTAATGAGTACAGTATAAATGGGTTAGATAAGGCAGTCATAACATCTTCAGTAGTGACCAGGAGATCAAACTGCTGGTCCTCAAGTCAACAATTGCTTGTTTTTGGCTCAATAGTTTGCAACATTCTTGTCTTAAAGAGTACCCAAGATGTGTACTTGTGGAATGAGGCTAGCTAGCGTAACTCTGCCCGTCTCGTATGTCTGTAATTGTGTTCCTCTGTCACCTGACATCTGAGGTCACATAATGGCAAGACGGATGTCGCTCAGAATGCTAATAAGAGCCTTGGAATCCACAATGTTTGGAAAACCTTTTAAAATATTGATACTGACCATGATTAATATTTCATAGTGGTGCTGGAGGGCTGTTCCAAAACACACACTGCTGGGTGGCTGCTGAAGGTGTGACTGTTGACTTAGCATTACTTATTGATCATTTCTGACCAAATGCATTAAAACTAAGCCACCAGTGATTTCAGACAGGCTGCTGGGATCTTAAATAAACTTGTTTTATCTAGAAGCACATTTTTCAATGGTTTGGATGTAAATATCTTTACAGCATGTTGATTTGAGGTAAGGTCATTTTATTTATATAGCACATTTTCAGCAACAAGGCAATTCAAAGTGAGGCATTCTTTAATCCAAAACACATTTTTACTTCATTCTGTTGTCAATTAGAAAATCAAATATTACCAAGAGCCAGTTTATAGATGTCACAAAGTCTCAAAGTATTTGGATTAATTAGGCTGCGCTGATCATATAAATTTGCAATTTGACATTTTGAAAATAAATTTCTTTAATGACAACCTGCCAATTAAAAGGAAAATGTTTTTATTAAAATGTTATGGCTTTTATTTCGCAAAACTGTGGTGGAAAGACTTTTTGCGTCATAATATATTTTTAAGGAAACGCCGCAATTGCAAATTTTTTTATTTTATTTTTTTATTTTTTTTTTTAAATATTAGCTGAATATTGACAGTTTTGCGCACATGTAATGAAATAACAGCTAGTGGTGAGCACACTCTTACCAATCATTTAATGGTTAATATTTTGGTTAGCATTTTGCTGACTTTGAAAATATTTAGCGCACTTAGCTTCACCTAAGTTGATTTTTCCAAATAAATTCAAAGGTGATCAATTACATGGTGGTTTTGTAAACTTTAACATGAATGAATTTCAACATGTATGTTGAAGTTTTGGTTATCACCCCTTAAGAATTTTTTGAAGTAGTTGGATGTTTACATTCATGCTCTTATTTTGAAGTGGGTGAAGACTGTTTACGCAGCAGTTCCTTTCCTCTCCTCAGATATACATTGTTGCCCCTCATTTTATCTTCTGGTGGGTATTAAGATGTTTGAATTTAGCGCATTAGCTTCTGCGTGTGCGTAATGCTAAGTTTTTAGCTTTAGTATGTTTATGATTTGTCCTTTAGGGACAGTACAGCTAACTTTTTAGCTAACAGTGTGCATCACTGGTAGCTGAGAATTTTACCACTGAATAACTTCAGTTAGGATATAGCTTAATAAGGTTTTAATGCTGATCAGCTTGATTTCATCTCGCCCTTAAATAGAAGAAATTAAGTGCAGAAAGGAGAGAAGTAGGATTGTTTGAAGACTTTCAGGTATTTCCCCAGTGGTCGGCTCCCTTGTGTGCTGCCTGTCTGGTTCTCTGACCCTGGTTCTGCCCTCCATTACCTTCCCCCTGTTTTCTGTCACTGACAATTAGCAAAAGGGCCATGGCTTCATCCACTAATGACTCAGAGGAGCAGACAGGATTGCAGCCGTCCGTCTGAGGTTACTCCTCTCTGTCATTTCAAATGAATGTTGAGTCTTTGCAACTGTCTCATTTTACATGACATCTGTTTTTTTGTTTGTTTTTTATTGTGAAAAATATATGAAACCTTGAAATGTACTTTCACATCTTTTATAAAAATGACCCTCTTCAAATATTTCAGATTTCCAGATTTACTTTCTTTACCTTCAGTTTTGTGAAAATGTATTTTCTACCAACAGGCGGTTTTTCATTTTTTGTTACTCATAAATATTTCAGAAAATAATATCATACAAAGATAACCTGAGTAAATTACAAATGTTGTTTTCAAGTGACAAATTCATTTATTAATGAAAAAATCTGATATTTTTTTTCTAGCCCTATGATGTCAAATCATATTGAAAATTACATTTTTTATGGTTTAATTTAACAGATTTTGCTGCGTAGAATAAAGAAAATACATTAACAGAACCCATCTGACATGATGAAGTTGGCTACAAATGGTTTCAAATTTAAGAAAAAAAACAAACAAGGAAATTGACTTTTTGAGCGCAGAACATTTCCTTTTTCCTTGAAAATTTCTGAGATTAATCTAAAAATTTTGGAGTTCTTTTGGCAGAAATTTACTACCCCTTTTCTTCCCCCCGTATCTCTAATGGCATAAAAAGGCCATCATACTGTTCACATCGATCCAAAGTGAGAAATGAACAAAAAGAGAAAAAATAAAACTTACGTTTCCTTTCAAATTGTAGAGTCAAAACAACATTCCTACATCAGTTGTTCTAAGAACCCAAAACAAAGCAGAAAAATAGACGCCTTCACTGTTATTGGGTTTTTATTGCAAATAATCTAATAAGGTGGTAGTAACCAAAAGTCTCTGCAGTCCGCCTTTGCTGCCCTCTAGCGGATTACAACTATCGAAACATGCTGTGCTGCGTTTTAAATATCAAATATTTGATTTAAAATATTACAGAAAACCTATTTAAAAAAAAATAAATACTTTTATTTAAAAAAGTTAAGCTTATATATCTAGCTTCATTAAACATGCAGCGTAACATTTAAAGCGCTTATTTCTTTAAGTCTTTTGAGCCTTAGAAAATGTTCTTTAATCTCAGATGTGAGGCTTTGAGCGTTATGACATACACAGTTGAGCCTCCATGAACACGGTGATCCACTGGTGTTTGGAAAGTCTTACAGAACAAAAAGATCTGTCCAAAGTAATGTGGCCCTAAGTAGATATGTAATTTTCTCTGCAGATTACTACCACAGATGTAGAATGCAGAAAATGCATCCTAAAGTTGGCTAAAAAGATTTCAAAAAAATCTAAAGAAATGTAAGAACAGATTGGTCTTCCTTTGCTGATGCAGCAAGGTATTGTGGGAAGTTTACTTGAAGCAGAGAAAAAATGCTGGTCGTTCCCCCACCCCCCCAAGGTCTCGAAAAGGTATTAAAATATATATGTCAGTAAATATCTAATTTCAGATATTGGCCCAAAGTTTCACGTCGGTTCATCCTTACATTTTATACCAGCTTAAATGTTAGTGTATAATATTACTATTTTTTTTAAATCCTTAAATTTTCAATTAAATATTCTTCCAATATTTGATTATTTCTGAAAATCATTTTTATTCGTGTTGGCATAAAAACCAAATAGTTTATTAAATTGGTGTATATTAATTCATATTAGATGTGCTTTAACAAAAAACCCAAAGCAACTCTCACCCAACCAGCATTACATGCATCCACTGTAAAAATGGATCGAGGATAAATAATGCTCTCACTCACTTCATTGTGAGTTGCGTGATTGCATTTTAAAAGTCAACCAACTCCTTTCCCCCACCCCGTCGGGCGGCTAGATGTCGTAGCCGTCCGTGCAGTTCAACTTCTCCCTTTCGATTTGAAAAGTCTCCAGGCAATTCCGACACAGAAGGCTCTCCTTGACCACGTGGAAACGGTCCGATTTCGACCACTTCTTGACTCCAGGCACCTCCGGGTACTTGATGGGGTTCCCTTCCAGGTTGACCTTCTCCAGCTTCTTCAGCTTGCCGATGCAGGTGGGCACAACGACGAAGTGGTTGTAGGACAGGCCAAGGTAGCGCAGCTCCTTCAGGTGGCCGATGGAGTTGGGCAGGGCTTTCAGCAGATTGAGTCCCAGATTCAGGATGTGGAGATTGCTCAGCTTGCCGATCTCAATGGGGAGGCTCGTCAGACGGTTGTTGCACAGGTTCAAGACCGTCAGACCCGTAAGGCTTTTGATGGTTTGAGGGATTTCATCTAGCTGCAATCAGAGAAGCAACACAGTCATGGTCACACAGTGGAGCTGCCGCTTCCTAACCAGATGAGTCATAATCTGGAAATTGAGTAACTACGACGGCGTGGAAGGAGTACATTTCTGCCAAAAAACTCCAGAAATTTTGAGATTAAGCTCATAAATTTTCTAGAATAAAAGAAGAAATTTCTCAATATGCAACTTTTATTAAGCTTTTAACATTTTAAAATGTTATTGTGACAGAATTAATATGCCAGATAATCTGGCATAAAAATAAAAGAGCTCCTCTGCCTCTGATCCTAGTACTAACTGCAGAATGGTAATTGGTACGAACACTTGTAACACAATATTTTATTTTCTATCTTGAATAATATGGTTAAATATTTCAGAAAACATTTTTTTCTTAAAGTGAAGTCTACTTTAAATACATATGTTGTAATTCAACACTAACAGTTTAAGTTTAAATCCAGAAAACCACAGAAATCACATGCATGGACTTGAAAGGCCTTTTAGAAACCTCTGGGAGACCAACAGCGATTTTACACAAATGCAAACTTTGAAAAATTGGGGGGGAGGGTGCAAGGCTCATTCTGTTCTGCAGGATTTTAGCAAAAACTTTGTGCCCTAATGTCTCATCTCCATCACATTTATGTAAATGTTCTAATCATCTTGAAAAGACTCCCAACTAGTGAGAAGGATTCATCGCCTGCCCAATCCCCCTCTCTCTTCCAGTCATACTCACATAGTTGCTGTGCAGATCCAACACCGTGGCGTTGTCGAAGTGTTCTATGAAAGGTGGGAGCTTCTTCAGCAGGTTCCTGCTCAGATTCAGTTCACCAATGTCCATCACCCTTTGGGCACAAGCAGGCACCGTGGTGAGGCCTTTGTAGCTGAGGTCCAGCCTCCGTCTGCCGTCCAGGGTCAAGTCCACGCATTTCTGAACCGCTTTCAGAGTAAGCGGCTTGGGCTTTTTACCGCCTTTCTTCTTGGCCATACTGCTGCAGAACACGGTTAGCAGTCAGAAACAACAGACGGTTAAATATGATCTTTAGGCTTCATCTTGGTCCTCAGATTAATTTAGTTTAGTTCCATGACAACGCAGTTAAAAAAAACACCCAGCAAGAAGCTTCAGTATAAAACAACAAATCTGGTCACTTACCAGGATTAATGAGGCTGGATCTTTGGACTGACGGCATCACAGACCATGAAAGAATTGTTCTTGTTAAAAACAGCCACAAGAAAGAGTCTGAATCCAAGCTGCTGGAGTGTCAACGCATTTCTCACTTGGCCACACAGACCGTTTGTTTTTATCCGTTCCCTAGCAACTTTTGTTTGATGTGGCGGACTTTAGAGCCCTGACTGTCCAACTTGTGCAGTAGAACTGGTTGTTCCTTTGGGGAACTAAAATTTTTATATTTTTAATTAAATTACAGAATCTGTTTCCATGACAACAGAATAACTCTATTTTAAAAACAAACTTTCGCACTATCTACAACCTGAAGACAGCAGAAAGGATTAACAAGTTTTATTGATGATTCCACTTAAAAATATTGTATAAAAACTGAATTTCACATTCCAGTGACTTTTCACAAAAAATGTTCAATATTATTCAAACAAAAGCTAACTTCAATCAAAACAAAAATAATTTTTGATCAAAATGTTTAGAATTGTAATGAATTTTGTGATGGAATATTTCATTTTGGAAAAATGAAAAAACGGCTTTGGGTAATATGACATAACACAGATGTACACCATATTTATCTAGTGAACACAAATGATGAGCAAGATGGAAAATTTCTTAAAAGCTTTTGAAGTGCAGCAGAGACCACGCCTCTAAAAAGCATAGGACACTGAGGTGTGAGATGATTTCTGTTGCTTTAAAAAGTAGCACCTTTGTGCCAGCAGGGGGCGGTGTCAGCTTGACAATAAACTCCATCAAAGAAGCTGCAGAAAAACATACATAGTTGTTATAATAGCAATACATGTAAAACGTTTATCTTATTTATTTTTTATGAGGAAAACATAAAGTGGATAAACAGGCAACTTAAACAGCATTATCATTTAAAATGTTACAAAAAAGGAGAAATGGTTAAAACAGTCCTGGAATAAAAGTTGATTATGTTGCACAAAGTCAAACAAAATAGTAAAATGAAAAAAGATGGCCGTCCAAGCCATAAATTGGAACTGTGATAGTGTTTCTAATAGAAAAAGCACAGCTGGCAGTTGCACAGTGGAAAAAAAATAAACTATAAAAAGCCATATTATTAGTGAGGATAAACAGAATACTAACTTCTGTTTACTTTGGCTCTGTAGATGACTTCAGAATACAACCACATGGGATCGTCGCTCATCCAACCTGGATGACTCATGCCAAGTTTGTGCAACTCGGCTGCTGTATGTGAAAGTTGCATGCAGTTCACAGGGCTTTGCCACGCCCCCTAAACATGCTCAAAAACTCAAGATTTTGATAAATTTTAATTCCCCATCCCTTAGGATTTGTTGTACAACCATAAGGGGGTAACATTTTATTCTTATGTTATGAACAAAACTCCTAAAAATGTGTGGTGTCTTTGGTTTGGAAAATCAGTCAATTTTAAAATTTTGCAGTGTGAACCAAGAATTCTCAAATGTATGCAGCATCTTGCTGGAAACACTAAAATATCTTGGCTTCCTCAAGAAGTACATGCTGCTCTTTCTTTTCTTGTCGACGGCTTCTCAGAGTCTCCAGTCCAGTCTGTTGCCCAGTTGAACCACAAGGTATTTATACATCTCCAACTAGGGATGCACCAATCGGCCAGTAGTTGTATGTGAAGTAAGCCGAGGTAAAGTACGACCTTTACCTCGGCAACGGTCTAAAAATCTGCCGCTGTCCTCTTCTGCTCTCCTGTGAGAGGTTTGACTGAAATACCGGCCCACCAGGTCATGTTATAGAATTAACAATAGTCACCCCAATGTTGCCAACTCAGTGACTTTCTTGCTATATTTAGCAACATTTCAGGCAAAAAAAATTGGTATCAGACAAAATGGGATTGGCAGGTCAGGCTTTTTAAAGATTGATAATCGGTGATCAACTGGAAAACTGCAGTCGGTGCACCCCTACCTCCGCTTCTTCTCCTGTGATGAAAGTAGGGTTTGACTCTCCTTTTTTTTTTTTTTTTTTTAAATTTACAGTCATCTCCTTTGCTTTGCTCACATTCAAAATAAGATTATTGGCTGATGATGATGTTGGACTGGTCCTTTTCAAGCAGTTATGGAGTCGATATGTGTGATGCAGACAGACCTCTGCTGAGGAAATGCTGAAACTGAACCAGAAAGTACTTCAACTGATTTCGTTCAAAGGTGTGGACACTTCAGATTGTAGCTTTTTAAGTTTTATAACCCCAAACGTTTCCTTTTCTGTTTAATTATGCAGAATAAATGTCTCATTAAAGGCAAGGAATTATTTATTGTAGCCCTTTCTTACACCACAAAAAGCCACCATTTTAACAGCGGTGTGTACACTTTGGACAGACACTGTACTTTTCCTTCGTTATTATTCTTCAAACCTTCTAATTGAAAACTAGAGAAGCAGAGATAAGTGACAGACTGTAGGACATGTTTGGGAAAGCTGGCACCGCGGGGGCAGAGCCAGTCCTGTGTTTATTTAAGGGATTTCCTTTTCTCTAAACTGTGTGGCTGCTGTGTTGCCTTTGTTTTAGCGCGACAAAATCAAAGAGCTCCTTTTGGTTTTGTATATTTTTTCTTCACGTTTCACTCAGGCAAGCCTACCGTAGACTGGACGTAATGTTTGCCGGGGCTCTGAGAAAGCTTTTCTAAATGACTCTACAACTCAAATTGTTGGGTTGGAGTTTTAAGTGCCGACAGGTTGACGCAATGCGAAAATCAAAGAGTCAGAATTATAAATGGAGTTAAGGAAAACCATTTATTATTTCTATTTGCTTAATGGGACAAAAAATCTGTAATTTAAATTTCAGTTCCTTACATGCAGGATGGTCAGGGAGAAGAGTTCAGTTCTTGAGCTTCTTTGCTTTGTCATCCATAAACGACAACAAAAACAAGAACAAAACTCCTCAGTAGCTGCATTTCCATTATAAATGTGGTTAAACTTGGTCAATATTCCATTAATTTTGAAGAAACACAATTTCACAATTGTGAAATTGCATTTCTTATTTCCGTTGAATAAGAAATGTAATAAAAATCACACATGAATAAGCCCGTTTTTGCAATATGTCATTAAAAATCATGCCTGGCCATCATCCTCCTACCACTTCCTGTCGTCTTCTTCGTCTTCTCCGCCTGTAGTAATATCTGGTTGTTGATCACATGACTCCTGTGATGCAGAAAGTGTTTCATTTGCTGTTTTGTGAAATACACTAGTTCTGATACAGCCAGAAAACCACCTCATCAAAAACTTCTGATGGAAAAACTTTTTTTTTTTTTTTTGCCGTGTTTCAATAAAGCAGATTTATTTTCATAACTCCAGTTTGTGCAATTTTATGGTTGATGGAAATACAGCTCAACTTTGTCTGATGATTAGATTTTTTTGATGATCTGACACATTTAAGTAGTGGTAATAAAAGAAATTCACAAGAATGTTTTTACTCTTATAGAGTAAAAAGGAGTGCGTTTTCACAGGACTGTATGTTCTTTGCTGTCACAGAGATGAAAATATTTACAGTATTTCTCCTTTTTTCCTTCTTTTTAACTGGGCTCTTGGCAAAACAAGCACAGCTCTGCAAATTTACAGGCCAACTGACTTGGTGTGTATTTTTAAACTGGCCGGACTTGGAGGACAATGAAAAATGTTTGTGAACTCGTTAAGCCGGCACGGTCAGCTGGCTGCTTTGTCTTGTAGTTGGAAGCAGATTGGGTTTGGGGGGATTGGTGGGCCCTCGTACTCAGACAGGAATCAGGAGGAAGAGACTCAGCCAAGACCGGCCGACTGCTGGACGGTGAGTCGGTGATTTTACTCCTCTGTCCTGTGATCTTCCCCTCCCAAGGCCTTTCATTTGATTATTGTTTTAGCTCCGAAGCCAGTGTAGCTATGGATTATCGTGACCACACAGGAACTGTTGGACATAGACGAAGTGTTTACTACATGCTGAGTTTTTATGGACCGGAAGGAAGACGTACACGAGACACGCGCACGCACACACACACACCTACACACACACACGCACACGCACACACACACACACACACACACACACACACACACACAAAACCTCTTTGGATTTAACAATAGGTTGTCTTTCCTCTGACATCATGTGTCAGGGGCTGCATGTTTTTATCCTCAGACAAGATTGACCTCCACCTCCAGGTTCTGACATGTTAATCATCTGTCAGATTAATATGGTTAGATATTGCTCTGGTCAGTCAGTAATTGAGTAGCAATTTTACCAAGTTCTATTTTACTGAGTAATTTCTTGAATGGATATTTGTTACTTTTACTCGGGTAAAAATATCTTAAAGTAGTGCTTTTCTTGCTTAATCTCACTCTAGTTTTTGCCATATTTATTTCCTTAAGATCTATTTTTTTAGTTTATTATCGTTTCCCTTCCTGAATATTTATTTTCTTAATTTTTCTCTCATGATCTACTATTTTTATTTAAAGCTGAAGAATGTAGCTGTTCTTTAACAGTTTTAAATACTTTTTACATACGAAAACTGACAGTATAATACGAGACAGATAATCTGTGAAAACACTGAGCTTCTTCACCTCATTGTACGAGCTACTATTGCCGTCAGAAAAAATCAAAAACAACCAAGCTTTATTTACGGGGAGCATATTGACGGTGTTCTGACGTAGCTAATGTCAGAACACCGAAAAAAGGTGACATGGAGAAGCGGTGGTACTGCCTTCCAGTGTTTGTTTTGGTCATGTGTCATGGCAGCACTGTGCGTGACCTTGGTGCTGCATTGACGAAGACTTCATGTGGCGGGAGAGAGGATGAGGACGGTCACGGTGCGCTCCGTTCTAGGTTTCTTGTTGCCCTTTAGAGTGTTTTCCACTGGTGTGTTGCCTTAATTGTTATATTGAATGTTGCAGAAGTAGAATTTTGTTTCTGGTAAAGCAACTCAAATCCACTTTTTCCCTTTAATGGTGGTTTGTTTACACTTTCCTATTATTTCTTTGTCTGTATTACAACTAGTACTAAAATACTCAAATAGCTACATGAGTATTTTACATTTTTATTGCTAAGTTTTCTATTTTATCAAAATTCTTATTCTTTTTCTGCAAGAATACTGTAGGATTTTATTATTTTTTAAATATGAATTATTCTTTTTTGTGGGTGAACTTCATCCACAAAAAACATAAAACTATCAGGAATAAAATGACTTCTTAAAATGTACATTTAAAAAAAAGTAATTTAAACGACTCTTTGAAGTGAACAGACTGAAGATTCGGTGGCGTCACTAATCAAACAAAATAAAACGGTGTGCTTACTTTTGATCACGTGTAGTTGCTTTATATAATTTATTATAATTACTTATTAAGAATTGTATCACTTTTATGTTTCAGCAATATTTGAAGATGATCTATTTAATTTTGTATTAAGTGATACTGACTACTTTTTTTCTGGAAATAGGATGTTTCTCTCCAAAGTTGGGAGACATTTTACCTTCACCAACCAACATCAACATACATGAAACTATGAAAAAATTACCCAAAACACTTCTACAAAGTTTTACTTGAATTCACCTTTATAGTCAATTTATTTCACTTCTTTTTACACGTTGGTCCAAGAAAAAAAAAAAACAAACAAAAAGGCACAAGCCTAAATGCAGGAATGTGGACCAGTGCCAAGGTCAGCAGAGGGCAGAGAGAGCGAAAAGCGAGAGGTGGCACAGAGGCACAGTTCACACACATGGTTCTGGTTAGCAGACGCCCATTATGGACAATGTGGTTTGGAAGGAACTTTACTTTTCACAGTCTAAAGGCATTTTTAAGACACTTCTACTATCCACCAAAATGTCACTTATTTTATACAGAGAGAATACAAACATTGGGAAAAACACTCGACAACAAGCTTTTTCCTACAAACACCCAGAGAACAGAGTGTCCCATTTGTTATGCACGGTCATCCAACTCTTTCTTAATTTTATTAACTGATGTTTTTGACATCAGTCTTTAGTTAGCCAGTACCGTCTATTCAGTGGCTTTAGATGAAGTTAAACTGGTAAACAGTCAGATGCTGGTTCAGTTCACATTTGATGACAGGAAATGAGCCGAAACTTCCCTTTTGAGATAAACTCTTTTAAGAGCCTCAGTATGCAGGCAGCAGAGCTCCAGCTGTATGGATAAGCCCAGGGAAGATAGTGAAAGTCTTGAGGGGAGGGAAGGATCGGGTGCCTCTGCGTCTGGGTTTCAAGTTCACCATTTAAAAATGCTTCCCCTTTTGTTTTTCTCATTCTTGAGTCCAAAAGATCACTGAGTGGAAAATAGAGAGGATCCAATTGTTTTCACACACACACAGCGATGGAAAGTGGAAAAACAAGAGTTGCACAGATTTGTAGGACATGTTGTGGCTTCTTGCTCTTGATCAGCAAAACCCCCTCACTGAGATTCAAATTAAGCAGAAATTTATGCCAAACAGAGAATTCAAAATTCATGTGCATTACCTCAACAATCAGGTGTGCTTTTTCTTGTATCCATTTTAGCGTAACCCCAGTCCTGTCTCTCATGAGTGTATAAATGTGTGTGTGCCGTGAACAGCCTGTTGAGTTGACATTGGCGCCAGATGAAAGTGCCTGCATGGTCTTGCATACTTGCCCATGAGGGAAAACGGGGGGCTAATTACTGGTTTGTATCAACTCTGTGGTCATAATAAATTGCTGGGGGACAAACAGAAACAGACTGAACCCAGATGCTTCGAAGGGGAATATTGCTGTGGACACATTAGAAGGAAATGATGTTTGAGAATGGATTAGTTCACAATCATGATGACATATGTCAGTAATTTTGTCACTCATTCATAAATGTTTACATCATTCACTAGATGCATTTCCATTACAAACATGCGCAAAACGTCAATATTCCGGTAATGAAATAAAAAAAAAATTCTGCAATTGTGTTGTTTCTGTTATGCAATTAAAAGTCACATGAACAACATGTTCAAGTTGTTCACGTGATGGGTCATCAAAAAACATGCTGCGTCATCATCCTCCCACTACTTCCTGCCATCTTCTTCTTGGTTTGTGCCAGTGGCAACATCCAGTTGTTGATCATGTGATTATTGTGTGATAAAACCTGACCCAGTCGATCATTTCTTTGCTCCGTGTCTCATGACTGTTGGTAAGAGTCGGAACATTGATGGGCCACTAAATCGTGAACTTATTTTTTTCTTCAGCACAAGAAATTAACGTAACCACGTACAAGACTCCATAGCTTGCTCAATCCTTCAGAACAAGACGGCAAAATACTAGGAACTCCTCTACTTGAAGAGTGGACGGAACAATCCCTTTCCAATGGTCTAAAACTCAGAGGAAATGACTCTCATCTGAAACATCCAAATAATCATCAGCTTGACACAGTGGAGGGGTTTTGATAATCCAATGAGCATTCTTATCAAATGCCTTGTCTTCTCATGGAATGGGTCAGAGTAATTTCAGTTCATTGGTTTTGATGAATCTCAGACCACATCCATAGGTGAGGCTCCCATAGGTTAAGGAGACTGGTTCATCTTAGTCCAGGCAGTGGAGACAAGGTGGTTGATGCGAGGGAAGACGGCCTGGGCCTGTTGATTCTAGGCTGTATAATCTGGATTTTGGGGATTTCAGATTGCCAGTTAATTTTATTGTAGCTTTTCAGAAGTATCTCCAAAGTGTTTCCTTTCGTAGATTCCAGTAAATTTAAAGTTCCTTAAGCTTAAGTCGTCTACCATGTTAGTTTGGGGTACACAGGACTTCACCACATTAAATACAAATACTCCAATATAAAACAAACGAAAGAAGGCAAAAAAATGTCACATTGTATGTTGCTATCATATGAAGAAGATATACAAAATATCTACAAAACCACATGTAGAAGTTTGTCGTATCAAAAAAAAAACAATACCCATTTATCTCCACCGCAAACCATTCTTTACAAAACAGCACAAAAACAGAGCATAAATAGTCAACAGTTTTTATACAGGGCACAGTTTTTTTTAGTGGTTTGTGTTCCGTCTCAAAGCTGCTGCTCCTCAAACAGTATCTGAGCGTACACAGTCCCGCTCCGAGATGCTTTCGCCTCTGGGATCGGCTTCACCAGATCCAGCTCCGCATATGTCAGATTCTCCTCCACTATCCTGGGCTGGGGACGAGATGGCGGTGAGGCAAGGGTGGAGGAAAACATAATGACGGAGGAGAGGGGAGTCAGTGGTGGGACGAGGAAGCATGAGAAGAAGAAAAAATCCATTATAAAAAACTTAATTAGGCTAATTAAAGGGCTAAAGATGGTGTAGATTTACTAAGTGCATAACTTTTTTAGGTTGGGTAAATGTGAACATGCTCTCTGCAGCTGCCACCAACCAGGAGTTCTGGGTTTAAAAGCACTTTAAAACGTATATAATCAAAAAACCACATCATCACACATTTTATGGGAAATTCTCACATTCATCTTCCACACCTTAAACTCCATGTTGGTCTCTTTTCATAGCATGTGGACTGTGTGTGACTGAATGTTTTACACCTAGATTGACCATATAAAGCTCTCCTCCAAACACGGTGGATTAAAAAAAATACTTGAAAACAAGATTAGGAACTGAAAGCACAAACTCACCAGAACTACTTTCCTTGGTTGAGGTTTTAATAGTTTGGGTTTGCGAGTTTTGTCTTCGATGGGGGCTGCAAGGACAAAATACAGATGAGTTCTGTGGAAAGCTGAATGTTCTGCTGTTGATCAATGGTGGACACAGCAATTCACTGTTGTGCTAACAGCAAAGCTAATGTTTTGTTTTACGCACTTGGCTTCCTCAAATTTTTTTCAGGGTTAAATTTTGCTACCCTTGACTGTTTTTGTAAACTCTCTGTTCGATGAAGTTCGACATCTAGCTAATTTTTCATTTAGCGCTTAGCATTTTTGCTAACTTTAAAATCATTCAACGCACTTAGCTTCCCCTAAATTTTTCCGAGCTAAATTCTGATGTACTTCCGTGTTGAGGGCGATATATTCTTCCAGACTTGTTTCTGTTCTTGTTAAAGCAGCACATGTTTGTGTTTACCTTTCGCTGGTATCTCTGGTGGTTTCTCCTCCTGGTAGTCCCTGCTCCTTTTCTTTCTGTATCTTCTCTCCTTCTTAGGAAGAGCAGGGGAAACACTGACTACGCTGGTGACCGTCTCTCCTGAGCTGGAGTGAAACCAAGTAAATAGCGTAGTTTAGTTTGTGTTTTTTTCAGTTGGTTTTCATTTTTAACAACAGAGGAGTTCTGAAAGAAAGTGAAGTGTAAAAATAAAACAAAAAACAAAAAAAACGAGGAATCCTACCTGTTCTGAGGGCTTTTAACCAAGTGGTACTGATCTGCAAAAATACAACAGATTTTAGTTTTAACATTAGTGGGAGAACGGGAAGAGAACTGAATAAATGTTATTTCCTTCTTAAAAGTACAACCAACAATGTATTACATTAAGAATTTATCTTATTGACTGCATAAATTAAGATGTGGAAGGAAAAGCATACATGTTTTTTATTTATTTATTTAGCTTTTTAACAAAGAAATGTGTAAAGATATGTTTCGAGGTAGAAATTTCTCTTTTGAGGAATGCTTCAAGCTCGGTTACATGGGACGGAGAACATCTGCAAATATTCACTTTAGAGATTATGAAGCAGGCTGGTGGAACTTTACTAATTAGGTGAATTCTGAAGGTAATTTTTTGCACTGCATTTTATCTTAGAGTACTGAAGTAAAAGGGGCTGAAAACATTTGAAAACCATTTATCCTTTTCCTTCGATTTCACAATATCTTATGTTGGTATCACATTAAATAACCCACAAAATATGTAACAAAAAGAAGTGTTGCTGACCTTTTAGTCTCTGCTTCCTCTGTATGAATTGGCAGATTATGGTCACAGTGAACATGCACATGCACAGCAGACCCACAGAGCAGATCAGCACTGCACACAGGTACACATCTGAAACACACACGCACACACACGCGTACACACACACACATTGGTTCAAAAAACATCATGTTCGTTAACTACAGGCAAAACAAAGTAAAAAACAAAATGATGCAGAGTTATTCTGAGCTGCTCCTTCAGACTGGGATATTTTTGCCTGCTCACGTTCTCCACAGACGTGGACACATCTGCTAAAAATACTACAACTCACCTTCAAACAAACTCCACAGACTTTCTTTGGTCTCGGTGGTCGGTAGAACATGCACTGCACAGAAAGAGGGAGAGAATAGAAACACGTGAGGTCTGTAGTCATCCCTGTGGCTTTTTTCTTTCTTTTTTTTTTTTGACCTTGATTACACATAGGCTTGTGCTTTAAATAGAGCTAACTGTAGGAAGACATGGAGCCAAAGCTGACCTCCTCCCTTGTGTAAAAGCATCTAAATGTTTCACATTCATGTTTTATTTCACTTTTCAGATCTCCCCCCATCATGTCTGGATATGAGCATAAAAAACTGAATGCTTATACCTGATGTTGCATGTTTTTCATATTTCCCTTTGGCCGCTTGAATTTTAGGATGCCATTTTTCAAGCTAGCTGCCATTTATGAACTTTTGAAATCATTTATTTGAGTAAAATGTTACCCCTTTAAAGAACTGGGTGATCTTTATGTCACATATTTTCTATAGCCGTTAGAAATGTTTTGTTTGGCCCCTGACCAAGTCCAAGAACCATGCAAATTTTTCCAGCCTGCCGACCAATGAAAATCTTAAAGAAACATTTTAAGGTCGACACACATGTTTCTATCATTAACCACTCATTTTCAGCTATTTTTACTCACAGTCCTGGACACACCCATTCGTTCAACTTTGCTAAATACAGGAAGCATTTTTTCAGAAAGAGTGACCCATATCCAGTTGTTGTTGCTAAGCCCCAGACAAAAGTAGTAAACAATCCATCCAGAAAAATTAGAAAACTTTTAATAACACATTTGTGTGAATTGGTATATTTTCAGATCGATATATTCAGATACCGATGTGAATATACTAGAACGGTATATTCAGGGGTACTGTATAATGAGAGATCCCAATTCTTCAACAGTAGGTATATTCATTTCATTAAAATATTTTATTTTATTGATTTTAGGTAAAACAAATTCAATATAAATTTACTTCAGGATTTTTGAGAAAAATGTTGAAATCAGTGGACTCTGAGTATGTTCAGTTTTGGACACATTTGGTGTCCAAAACTGACACCAGTTTTGGACTGGTGTCAGTTCATGAGGTGGACATGAGCAGGAAAAGTCCGTCTGGAGAAATATTAATGTCGTTTTCACAAGTGACATTAAATTACTACAGCCATGAGACCTCACAAGAAACAAATCAAAATTTGAAACTCAATTACAACATTATCCTTATGGTAAATTCAGACTTTGAATATCTCATCTTCAAATTCAACTCATAAGTAATAAAACTCCAAAAGGTATCAACAACATACAATCTGATGGTTGAATGTTTGTTCCACAAGAACGTCTTTCTCTATCTGATTGGCTGGCTATTATTGTTGAATCTGCTAACTTCCAGTCACTCCAGGTCTTATTTACACCCCGAACATTTCAAATAAAAAGCCACTGGTGATCCTCTTCTTCCTAATATGTTTCCCATGCTCGAAGTGAAGTTCCCTCCCTCCCCCCCTCGCTGCCCCTGCAAACACACGCACACACACACTCGCTCATTCCTCCACCCCATCCAACCACAGGAGTCTTAACATGGCGGTACTGTTGTCGAGCTAGTGGCAGGAAGCTTGTGAAGTGACACCCACTAGCACATCTCAAAATACCCACAACCACCAGCAGCTGACGACGGGCTGGCTCGCCATCTCGCCTACTGGAGACTTTCTCACAGGCCAGCTGGCAGACTGACAAACCAAACCTCGTGGCCGACATGTTACCAAGACGGTACGACATCATGAGGTGGACATGAGCAGGAAAAGTCCGTCTGGAGAAATATTAATGTCGTTTTCACAAGTGACATTAATGACGGCTCACACTATCCTCCCAACATCTACGGATTTCTTTTTTTTTTTTTTGGTACATTTACATGTTTCGGATAAAAAAATAATTTTAAAGATAACTTCATTAAAAATGTATTTATTTCATTGTATTAAGGAAAACCACTTCCTACTTCATAGACCCTCTTTTTTGAGAATATCTGAAGTCCATTTTATGAATTTTATCAGTAATTGAAACACATTATGTAGACTAGTTAAACACAGATGGATATTTGAAAACCTTTAAATATGATGAGTTTCTCATTAGTTAATAAAAACATGTTTAAATTTTATACCCATAGAAAATCTGTTTCTACAAACAGAAATGTGGGCTTAATGAAATGTTAATACCTGCTTAAGGTACTATCTGCGACTTAAAGTACTTCTCATCTGACATGAAACTCATTGGGACGTATATTCTAATTTATTAGAATAAATTCAATAAATTTATTGAATTTATTCTATAAATTCAATAGAATAATAGAATAAATTCAATAGAATTTATTTCGGTAAACTGGGAAACTGGAAAATTTACCGAACTAAATATCCCAGTTTGGTACGCACCACGGTTTTAACGTTGTAATGGGTCGGTATGTTTACAACATGTTTTGATTCTTTACCATTTTCAATGGTAAGCAAAGTATTTTTCAAATTTCTAGAAATAGTTTGAAGATGCTAAGTTTTAGAGCGTCAAAGAGTGTCTTGTAAAGGACTGAATAGAGATTTAGTGTGGACTGGATAAAATGCTATAAATACAAAGTGCCCATCAGTGATTATCCTTAAAGAATTGAAAACAAAGACTCTAAAGCGTGTCGTAATACAGTCATTCACATGCCGATGGGGGTGAGGTACGTTGTAGCCACAGCTGTCCTGGGCCAGACTGACTGACGCTCTGACCACCAGCTGCAGGCAAGGCGGGTTACCCAACAACACAATGACTGAGATGGATGGAGCGGGGATTTGAGGACGAACAGGAGGAGCTCCTACCTCCCGAACCTCCGTCACCCTTTTGTGATATAGAATATTTGACAATATGAAATGTTATCGCTTTGAAGTCATTTTAGTACACCCAATGTTTGAGTGTTCCCTGGACTCACTGTGAAAGTCCAGCTGTTGGGGACTTCCCTCTTGAGAGGGAATCCTGCCCACATGTCCCCAGCTGTGTAGCATTTTAAGCTAGCTAAATGCTGTAGCAGGATTTGGACCTCAGCTAACCTTCCTCTAACACCACTGGCGTTTACATTCAGTTTCAAGCTGTTTCAGGTGAGTAATTCAGTTAAGTGTTAAAAAATGGTGACAGAGAAGGTTCTTTCTTTCTCCATTGTCACAGTAGCTGAAAAGAAAAACATAACTTTAAGTAGCTGAGTTTAGTGATAGTTGGGAGTAAACTCAGTTTGTTTTGGTGTTTAATAGCTCTTAGTTCTACACAAACATGAAGATAACGTCACTGTTCGGTACACATGCCTGTAAAACCAAATGGGCTATTCTGAAAATTTCTCATACATATTCATACTATTACACCTTTAGTAGTTAGCACGCCATTATGTTTCTCTCACTGATTATTTTCTCCTAAATAGCAGCTAAGCTGGTAGAAATATCCATAATTCCTTCATAGTAAGTTATCTACAAACTAAATCAGGGTTACATTTTTGCCAGTGGTTCTCCGTGACTCAGTCAGCGCAGCTGCAGTGCGTGTCAGAGTAATGGCCGATCTCCTAAATCTGCAGTGCTTGTGTG
This sequence comes from Poecilia mexicana, assembly GCF_051168715.1. Classification (NCBI taxonomy): domain Eukaryota; kingdom Metazoa; phylum Chordata; class Actinopteri; order Cyprinodontiformes; family Poeciliidae; genus Poecilia; species Poecilia mexicana. The sequence goes on from NW_028263388.1 coordinate 5,790,143, forward strand.
CCATGAAACTGTTTTCCTCTCATCTTGAAAAATATCTCATTTTCAACAAATGGCTGACAAAGCCAAAAGGCCACAGTGGAGGGATTCTTTCACGTTCTGTTTGAATACAAAAGCCAGAGTTGTGTTCAGCTGCACTCTGTGTTTTAGACTTGTGGCTCCTTTCTGTGCGCCAACAAAGCCAGTAAACATCGGCACCCAGACATGAACAGGACTGCATAATGAACCTCTGTGATGGAATCATCACTGCTCCAATCTGCTGTACTATTGATGACTGTAAATGAATGAGAAGACAAAGCCTTTACTACTCCACCCACTTACTTCCTGTTGTCAGTTTTGATGCATATCTAACATATTTATTGCTTTCCCTTCTAATTTGCTTTTTAAGATGCAAGGTAAATTTGGACCCCTGAAACTTATTTTAGAGGCCTGATGAGTACTTAAGGTAGTTTCACTTGTGGTGTTTTTCTCAGAGTTTTGAAATTTTTACTGCTATATTAGGATTTTAGAGCATATACAACTTGACATAAATAACATTTGTATTTCATAACAGTTTTCCACTGAGGCTGAGGTCTTTCTTGAAGCCTAGTGTTAGCCTGTTTGATTTATTACTCTGTGTTTTGGGGGCTCATGTTTTGGGGCTCATTGTCCAACTGAAAGAGTTTGGAGATAGTCCTCCATTTTCACTATTCCACTCTCTGTGCATCACACCACTACCATTGGCAGCAAAACAATCCCACAAACTGGACAGTAACTTTGTTCCCATCCACTTTTCATGCAAATTTTGAGCAAATTTCTAAAATGTTGCCAGAAAATGAGAAAACAGAAAGTAGAGGTCTGGCCTGTTTCTAGTTTTGTGCTTCTGGTAAGGCACAGACCCACCAGAGGATGGGACAGTTCACAGCATTCGAACTTATTTGGCAAATGCATTTCCATCTCCCTTTTACACATTGACTCTTCCCACAAAAGACAAAAACCATGTCAGGGAAGTGTAAACACTTTAATTTATTATTTAGAATTTTGCCATTTCCATCAACCTTTTCTAATGGGATACTTCAAAATTAAAAAAATGTTGATTGAACTATAACAAACATATAAAAACTGATTTTGTAGGGGTTACCTTAAGCTACCTGGAAGGCTTGAAAATGTGGACTATACTTAAAAGTGGGACCAAAACCAACCATTTATATGACTTTTATTAAATGTACTAAGCAGACCAGTTGAAATTGTGGCAGAAACTTGTAGATGATTAACAGGAGTGCTGTCAACACTCACCAAAACATTAGTTGGAGCGTATGACTATAATTATAAGTTTATAGATTTATTCCTGTGTGGCTAAGACAAAATCCACAGTGCATTAAAAGTTATGTGCTGTGCTATCTGGTTGTTCCACTCTCAAACACTAAAATACATTTTTAAAAGTTCAAAATTAATAAGACATTCATGATTCTGATACTTTATCTAAACCTAAAACCGTAACTGTTCAAAAGAGCAGAGAAACGTGTAAAGGAATCTCTAATATCTGTTACTTATCCCAGGTGGAGGCTATTATCGAAGGCTTGAACTTTCCAGCAAACCTCCTGACCTCTTGATGAGCTGTTTATTATCGTAGTGAGCTATGTCGCTGGGGGTTCAGTGAATGTGCCTGATTGTAAAAACACCTGGTCACCTAATGTTCTCACACCATAAGAATCCAATTAGTTTGATGTCACACACATGTATGCACATCTAATCTCCAGTATTCTTGCGAGAGTCATCTAAAACATGAGCTATGTTGCTGGGGGTTAAAAGCCCCAGGGGAGCTGTTAAACTGCTGAATGTCTAGCTGAGTTCAGTGCTTTGCATAAATAATGGGATGAAATTTTCACCCCTGTTGTACCACAGAGGAAAAACAGATTTTTCAAACGTTGGTTTGCCAAAGTCACTGTAAGTCATTGTTTTACGATGAAGAAGAGCTTTTAAATATTAGATAATATGCAGATGACTTTGCACTTCAAAATTGCAATTGTTACAATTTTGGTCCCCAATCAAACCGAGTCGACCAAACTATCAGGTGTGAAAATACCCTGTTAGATTGGACAAACCTCTGGAAAGAATACAATTTGCTAAAACTGTAAACTCAACCAAAGAGATCTCACACTGTTTCTACTAGCCTTGCTGAAAAATCTCTCAACTTGAACAAAAAGGGGCTCGGAAAGTGGAGAGTGGAAATGAAGCCCACCAACTCTTCTTCCCGTTTTATCTGTAAGACTCCCAAAGAATGTGCAGCTCTCAGCAGCTTTCTAAAGGCTGTGGTTGTGTTTTCACATGAAATCTACGTATGGTACTCGGCTTGGACTGGCCTACAGAGAACACAGCCTCTTCGGTTTGCTTCCTATTGACACACATTGTGCTAATGGCTCTGGTGTCTAAATTGTTAGGGTCATGGAAATATAGTGGCGTAAGCATTTTTATTATTACTCCAACCATAATAGAGCAGTGCTTCCTTGGACTGAAATAACTTCCCACTTCCTTAACCACAGTGTGTCAGGACCCACACGTAAGGCGGCTCGCCTGTGGGCTGTTCAAGCTTTACCTTTCTCCTTACAACCATCTCTGTTCTGTTTCTGCATTTTGAGTTTTCTTTTTCTGCTCAACTTTGAGAGAGAAACTCCATTTTATTAAGGCCAATGGCAACAGCTCTTATGTGCATCTGCTGTGATCCACAGCCGCCTCAGCTGAATATAACAGCTAAGAAGTTCTGTCTGCATCCATAAAACATGTGGAGGATCTAGCAGCGGGTGAGGGTAAAACACTGGTTAGACGTAAAGATTTGGGATGTTTACATTTTTAGGTTGTGAGGCATAACCCATCATAGTGACTCAATCCCTTAACCTCAGTAGAAAGCTTATTGAAATAGAGGTTTGCTTTGAAAAAGTCCAGCTCAGCAATAAACGTTTGTATGTCGTAGTTTTGCGAAACACATATTTTCATACAGCTGCAAAACTACATCATCCTAGTGCAAAAACATTTTATCAAAAAATTTGAGATTTTTCTGAATTTCCGTGTTTCCATTAAACTATTTTATTTTGGTAGATTCAAATCGCGCAATTGTATGGTTAATGGAAGTGCACATATACTCAAGTAAAAGTATATCCAATAACTTCACTTGGTTATAGGGAGACTAATCCTCGCGGTTTGTTTTATGTGTTACATTTGTTTTATCATCAAGGACTATGGTTCCAACATCAGAGAAACTCCATAGGAAAAGTGTACATTTAGAGTCAAGTAGTGGTGTTCAAAGCATAAAATACTCAGTGGCCCTCAAATATAAATACCAGACTGTTGAAGAACTACATTTTAAAAATGAGTAGAGTTTTCTTCTGTTAAACAGCAGCTGGAGTTTTCAGCTTTTCTGAAACCACCAAAGATTTTGTTTAAACAACCTAAAATCATAGGTACATGTCAGTAGCTTGGAATGTGGCTTTAGAAAATAAAACACAACTATACAATTAGAGTAAAAAGAGGGATAGAGGATAATCTGAGGACCATTAGTCACATGTTTGAGGTGTGCCATGAGAACAATCTAGTTAATGCAGAGGCGGGACAAAAAGAAAATAAGTTATAGCACATTTTATTGCTTCAGGCCAAACATTACACATTGGAACAGAATGCAGAAGACCAAATTACTAGTATTATACACCTTTGGAGCGTTGTTCTGTTTTGTTTCACCTATCCTCAGATAGAGCTGCGTCTGTCATAAAAGCCTGCTTTTTGTCTTCACCAGCATTTTATTAGTTAAGATGGTACCAAATTAACTATTTTAGTCAGCAACTGAGCTGACTAAAAATATTGATATAGGTTTTCTTATAACTGGTAAAAAATTTTTGTCTTTGTTATTAGGCCTATTTAGAGTACTGGGGCCATACTAAGAAAAATAAAGTAATGAGAATCAAGCCACAATATTATAATTTCCAAAGCAGCTATAGATTAGTTGGATCCAACCAACCAAAAGGGAGTGGTGGGACAAGAGCAACAGTACATGGGGAGATATTTTTAAATTACTTGTTTTTGTCAGAATTAAAAGTTCAGTAAAAATATCTGAATTATAAAGACTACTGGAATTTAATGGCATAAATATTTGGTTGGCTTTGAGTTTTTTGTTTTAAGGAAGTTAAGCAAACCTACATGTTTGTTCCTGCACTTAAAAATAAAGAAAAATTGCTGATCCAGTCACACCATTAACAGTCATTTAGCAGCAAGAATACAGCACATGAAATCTTTTAAAAGTGTCCTGGAATGAAAAGAGATGTACAGCTGTGTATCATCAAGAATGAAAATAGACGATATGTAGCCGGATGATGCCTTCCAAGGATAAATATGCCTAAAGAAAAGGTCCAAGATCGAACCACTGAGGTACTCCAAGGTCCGTCTTGGTTTAGGACAAGAGATTGCTAACAACCACACTGTAAGATCTGTTGTACAACTGGAAGTAAAACCTTAAGATCATACCAGAAAGGCCAACCCAACCCTAAACCTGAGGATTTACCAGAATCAGAGCAAATGATTTATTACTCTCGGTAATGCTATAACTGTGCTGTGGTTTGCTCTAAAACCGAACTGGAATCTTAAAATGAGGTCAATCATTTTTAAAGACATAGAAAGGAATGAAAACTTGTACATAGGTCTATAGCTATCCAAGGGTCCAGAGACGTTTCTTTCAAAAACAGCTGTAAGCAGAGTTTTATAGGAACAGAATGAAGAATTAATTACAGCTGGACCTGTGCAAACTGACAGAGCTAAAGCATATTTTAAAACCCTTATAAGGCAAATGTTGATAATACGGAAAATGCCTCAATTTGTTAATTACCTCATTTGGAGTTTTCAGGAAAAGGATTGGAAAAGGTCAAAGTAAACGGCCTCAATAGGAGGCTCTACATCACAAGTGACACATGATAAAACTTCAGAGTGAACGAATAGCATTCGATGGAAACACAAAGCACAAGGTTGAGGTGTAACTTGCAAAGGGACATTGGTCCAAATGTTAGAGAAAGTTGTCAACTTTCTCTAACATTTGGACCAATGGATCTAAAAACCCAGGACAACTTCAAACAAGTGAACCAATTTCTTGCTTTTGAAACTCAGTGGAGTTGTCATGTGAACATTCCACCGGGGGTAAAGACTGACTCAAAAGCATTGTTAAAAGTGCAGAAGAAGAACTTTTTAATTTTTCTGGATCATCTTTGAGCCAGAAGATGATGCAGCGTGTTAAAGTCTTCATGCCACCGTGTTAAAGTCTCTCCTGCCAGTTCTTGGCATTGAAAAACCTCAGACACTGCTCATTTTCCAGGATCAGTTACTCAGCCTGAGCTGCAGCTTGGTGACATGCAGGATTCCTTTTATCTCCGGGCCTGCTCCTAACTGATGACATTTCCCCCTCTCAAATGAAAAGCAGAATCGTGCTTTTTGCTCCCTGGAATCACTGCCACACAAATTACATCACCTACTTGTGGTCAGAAACTGCAGCTTCTGAAGACGCAAAAGTTGGTTTGTGAAACAAATGGCTATTAAATTTGTGAGTTCTTTCTGCCACTCTTCAGGGCTGTGAGACATTTAATACAAAACCATATGATTCCAATTAATTCCCAAAATGAGGAAAAGAAAAGTCAAGGCCCCTTACCTCTGAGCTCAGTGGCGGCGGTGTAGTTGGTCGAGGCCTTCCAGCGGTCCTGATGCTTCTTGAACTCCTGCACCCGGCACATGTAGAGTCCTCTGTCTTCCTCGGACACCTTCTGGACGAGCAGCTCGAAGATCTTCCCCTGCTTCACCACTGTCAGCTTGAACTTTGGCCAGGGGAAACTCTTGGTGTAGTTCCCATAGAAGCGAGCTTTCCTCATGTTGACCCGGGCGATCAGGAGTTCGTCCTCAGGTCGATCCGCGCCTGCCGGCAAGAAGGTCCATTTGACGACTGGTAGGGCTGTGTTTCGCCGTCTCTGGGAGACGACGCAGGTGAGTGTGATGTTCTGACCCTCCTGGGCAACCGTGAAGGGCGACGGAGTGATTGTGGCGTTGATGGCCAAGCAGAAATCTGAGGACGAAGTTGCATAGTTGCATTTGAGTTACATCTGAGTACATTTAGTGTCAACTTCTGCTCTAATCTCAAGACTTTTCAAGCCTTTAACTGGTCTTATTTCTTGCATTTAGCTCTGTGATCTCTGTCCAGTTTCTTTGGCCCTGCTGAAACAAAAAAAAATTCTCGCATCATTCTTCCATCACTATGTTTGTCCATAGGGATGGTGTCCTGGGTGAAATGCAGTTTTAAGCTGCGTTCACGCGGAAAGCAAATATGACCCAAATCAAAATTTTTTTGATTTAGGTCAAACGTTTTTGCCCATTTTTTGTCCATGTCCAAAGTTATAATCATAAACTGAAGTCTGAACGGTCCAATTCCGATCTTTCCTCCTATAACAAATGCCGATATACGCCTCTTCAATATATGTTGCTAAATTGGATACGTATGTGATTGTTTTCAAAGCATCTGCAGTCTGAACGGTCATGTCGCATTTTATCCAACTTCTACATCCTTGGCATGACATGACATTATAATTCTGAGCCAAATCCAGACATAAACAATGAATGAAGGTAATAATCATACAAATCATATAATATGATCATATAAAAGAAGTCTGTGATCGAAGTGAATCACATCACAATCTCACCACTCTTTACTCTGACTACACATCCAATCAGACTTTGTTACAGAAGTTGCAGTCAGTGCTCCATGAAACGATGTTGCTATTAGTTGTGCTTTCTTTTTATTAGCTTCCTTAATCTTATTATTGTGTGACAATCCTGTTGGCTCCCATTTCTGAATAAACTTTAAATCAACCTATAAATGGCTGCATCCATTATTACTTCCATAAACAGTGCACTGCTATGACGTCTATGTTTTTCTTCTGATTGCAGGCCAATTTGGGGCTGTAAATTGTTCACACAGATGTCTGATTGCAGTCGTTTTCAATTAGCAGCATGAACAACTACGCAAAATGATACAATTTCAGCCCAAAAAAAATTGGAAATGAGAATCAAGATTTTCTGTGTGAACGTATCCTCAGTTTGGCCACAGATTTGTGCAGACTGTGGCCAAGCATGAAAGTGAACGCTCACGGAACATCTCCATCCAATCCAACTGAGGGTTGAGCTATTTTCCAAAGGAAAACAGGCAGGAATTTAACTCTCTAGATGTATCTAGTTGGTAGAGACGTAAACGGAAAGATTTGCAGTTTCATAATTTCCAAATATTTTCAGGTACCATCAGTGATTTACTGTCCACTTCCCAGTTTTGCGCTGTTTTGTCTTGGTTTATCAGATTAAATAAAACCCCAAAATGCACACATCCGCAGATCTTGTTCCAGGACCAGATGGAACGTCACCTTCCCTTTTCCCTCTGACGATGGGGTTATTTTTGTTACTCATGACAACAAACACGGGTTCAGAAAATGAGGAACAACCCTTGCTATTGCGTGTTGAATGGGAATATTTATGACATGCATACTTGTGCTGATGTAAGCAGTTCCACAAACCACGTAGTGCAGGGGTAGAGCAGGTGCCCCATACACACAGATTCTCGGCCCTCAACAGAGCTGTTTGGGGTTCAAATCCCAACTTGGGAACCTTTGCTGCATGTCTTCCTTCTTCTGTTTCGGCCTTTTTCCTGTCTAAATACTGCAAATAAAGGCCATTAGTGCCACAAAAGCACCCTAACAACAAAGGGAGTAGGGTTAATCCTAGTCTCATTAGGGTTAGGAGTAATCTTAACCTTAATCTTAAACCTAATGCTTTAAAAACAAGTCAGGAAACAATCGGTGCCCATCAGAATAACGAGATGCAATCACAGAGAACTGTCTTTGCTGTTGCAATGGAAGCCTGAAGCTATTTTAAATTAATGAGAAAGGGAAACCTTTTTGAACAATCCCACAAGATGAATCTTTACTCTAGAATCCCTTCTCATTTTCTGAATACGGGTCCAGTAGTCATCCCCTAATTAATGGCCAAAATCCAACTCTACATCATCTCTGATTCTCTGTTTTCTTCAAAGTTAGTCTATAAACTTTCACCATGTTAACTCCAGCAGAAGTTGAGGGGAAAAAGACCAACATATTCCTACCTCCAAACAATGCTCGGGTTAGCAGAGCAAAGACCAGAGAGGAGATCTTCATTTTCCACAACTGCAGCCTCCATAAACTCCAAGTTAAATGCGCCTCAAGAAAATTGTCCCCAGGTTTCCTCCTCCTTCTCTTCTTTTTCTTTTTCTCTTTTTTTTTTCTCCCTTCAACTGGGAGGTGAAATATGAAACACTGGACGCTCTGTTTCCACTCTGAACCTCCTTCCTTCCCTCCCACTCTCCTCCCAGACAGTAAAAGCACATTCGGCTGCATCGCGCACGCAGAGCAGACAAAAACAGACGTGCTGCCGTGTGTGAGGACACACACACATACACACCTACACACATACACACACACATGCGCGCAAGCTCTAGTTCTACTCAGAGAAGTGGGAAATGTAGCTTCCTGAGCAGGAAAGGAGAGCAGGGAGGTGGTGTGTGGGTGTGTGTGTGAGTGTGTGCGTGTGTTTTTGAGATCGTCTGTGAGCATATTACACTTCCAGCTGTGCAGGACAGCGGGCACAGACCTCAGTCAGAACTGTTATTTTGGAACACACAGGCAGGAGAAGGAGGGCTGGTTTTATGTGCAAAAATATCTCAGATTTGACCCAATTAGTTTTATTAAACTCAAACCCAATGTCAGAACAACCCTAAAAAAAAGAATAATTTGAATCAAACCAAATTTATGTTAGTTGCCCAGTCGAAGTCCAGATCCACATCCAACTACGAATATGTGGCAACACCGATGCTCATAGATGCATTTGCTCGAATAGCTAAGTCATTAGGGTTAGGGTTGTAACTTTCGTTTGTGAATTTAGCCAAAAATTAGCACCAATAATTGGGGTTATTTACCCTGTCATAAAAAAGGGAGTTAATTTTCCATAGTCATATTATTACCATGTTAGTCATTTCAAACTGAATGTTAGCTAGCTAAATACTTGGATCTGAGCTAAATATTTAGTTAGCAAGCTCTTAGCTAAATATTATTTGATGACTTAAATATTTGGCTTCAAAGGAAACATTTCACCTAAAGCTAAATATTTAACTGAAAGTGAACAATCAAAATAAAAGCTTACATATAAGCTAAAGTCCTGTTGGTGGTAGTCACCTTTTGCTATAGATCCACTGATAAACATCTGTGTTTCCGATGACTGATCCTTTAACGCTGAAATGCTTTACATGTCAAGAACAAAAAGAAACGATTGAGAGGCGACATGAGCAACAACCGAAGTACATCAGTAATGTCAGTTGGCGTTAATATGAACATTCGTAAGACCTAGCTTTTATTTTGGGAGTACACGTCCAGTTAGCATCATGAAAATTAGCATATTAACTAAATACTTAGCTTGCTATCTAAATATTTATTTTGAAGCTAGATGTTTAGTCTGTAAACTGAATATTTAGCTCAGTACTAAATATTTCAAAGATAAACATTTAACTTGGTAACTAAATATTTAGTTTGAAACATTGTGAAAAGATTACTTTTTTCCCCTTTTTTTCTCTTCATCTACTTTTTCACTCTCTATGCCAGATCTCTGAATGGCCTTTATGTGTCTCCATCTTTCTCCCATCAAGTCTCCAGTTACAAGATCCCACAGTGAATCATTGTTTACAGCCCTGTCAGTTTTTGGGACTCTTTGTGGGCTTTTATCGACCATCAGAAAGCAGAACGGTGGAGATCAGGGTGGCTTTGGACATAAAGATAAAGGAGACAGTCTGTAGACGCCTCTAAATTGTTCCTAGTCTGGCAACAGTTGAACAAACAGAAATGTTTCCCTGACAAACCACTTTTCCAAAGACGCCATCGTTTTGAGCGTTAGTGCAAAATGTTGGAAATGATTTGCCTACTTTAGGGCTTGAACCACAACGCCAAGATGGTTTCTGATGCATTCTCCTACTCTCTTAGGCCGATGGCTAGAACGGAGAGAAGTTGCCTCTTTATCTGTTGTCAAGGGTAACTGAGTAAAACACTAAGGCTTAGTGACTTACCGTCAGTCATTTTTTTTCTTTTTGTAGACAAAATCTCTAATTGGTTCTATGTAAAAAATAAATGGTGCTTTAGAGATGGTGGCCTGTCAAGTGGTTCAAAGTGTCCATCCATCCTACTAGCGAGATAGATAGTGCTAGCTCTTTAGCTAGCTAGATAACCATCGGAATAGATCAATGGTCCCCAAAGTTGGTCCTGGAGGGCCGGCATCCTGCATCTTTTAGTTCTCTCCCTGGTTTAACTCACCTGGATCAAATGATGACTCATTAGAGGCCTAAGAAGAACATTGACATGCTGAAAAGGTTATTACTACCACCAGGAAGAGAAATAAAACATGCAGGCCCTTGAGTACCGACTTTGGGCACCACTGAAATAGATAGTAATAGATGGCTAAATGGCTTGTTATCTGACTAGCTATTTAGATAGCTAACCAGCTAGGTATCTAACTAGCTAGCTATTTTGGTAGATAGCTAGATAGCTAGTTGGATTATCTATCATGTGTAGATAAGATTCATTGGGGGATGTCAATCAAATCAGCAGTCTTGCATCAGAGCAAGAGCTGGCTTAGAAGGTAGAAAGGGTAATTGTCATGACACTTTGGGTTGTTGTCATGCCCAGTGTACCATACTCATGCTTTAGTGTTGAGGTTCTTTCTTATAGTCTTAGATTCTTATATTCGTGAAAGTATTTTGATTTAGTTTGTTTGTGTCCTGCTTCTTCACCCAGGTACCAGTTACCTCTTGATCAGATCCTTCTGTTGTATTCCCTGCTGATTGTCGTTCCCATTGCTTTGCTGTTTCCTGTCGAATGTTTTCCAGCTCCTCTTGTGTCTGTGTCTCTGTTCAAGGAGAATCCTTATTCCCCATCTCCGTTTGGGTCCAATTCCACAAACTTTGGCGCTAATTTGGAGGTGCTGTAGACTCTTACCCGACCTAAAGCAGGTGTTGATAACAGTTCCCCAGATGGCTTCAGCAAACAGAATAAGAGGCTTGGAGTTTGTTGAAAATATAGCTCCTTTCTAACTCTGACTTCACTTAATAGTACATGTTGCTAAAGAGGGTGAAGTTTTCTTCAGTTTTCATGAGGAGGAAAAAGCTGAACTTCAGTCAGCATGTAGAAAACGGCTGAAGTCATCCTTTTAAACCCGTCTCCATCTGCTAGTTATTACTCCCTGTTTGCATATACGCCGTTTGGGTTATTAGAGAAGATTTTCTCTGGTTCTCCTGCATGTGTTTCCATTGTGGAAGAGATGCTGTCAGAAAGCGGGTAAAGGTCTCATAATGTTAATATCCACCATATGCAGTGGAGGTAAAATGGCACCAAAACACAGCAGGCCCAATCTGAGCAGAATGACACGCAGGCTTGACTGAACACATTCTTTAAGGATGCAAAATGCATAAATGAGTCTGTTCATCCACTTTCTACTCCCACTTACCTTTCCGGGAGTCAGAATGAGTTAATTTATGAAACTGTATATGCAGTAAGTTAACACATATAGTGGAAAATGAGTGACAAACGCTTTATATTTCAGCGTTTTGATTTTGAGAGTTCTCTGGTGAGCCAAATGCGAGAGCATTTTGAAGGTGGGTGCTGCCATCTGGTGGACATGTTTAAAAATACCGCCTGAGCAGAGTGCTTTTTCTTAGTAAAATACTTCAAAACACACATGATACATGTCAAAAAATATTTTATTTACAAAGTTTGTGAGACAAGAAATAACCAATAAGACATGCATCAGCAGCTCCACAGTGATGCCTTTCAGGAGAAAAGGTGGAAACGTTCAGCGCTGCAATACAAGAAGCAACATGGAGCCACGTGTGTGACTCCTCACCCAGACGCCGCTCTGCACTCTGCCTGACCTTTAGCACCGCTTGTCACTGGATACCGCTGCAAGCTGAATGGCTGGGCTGATTCAAAATGATAGAATGTGGCTGTGGAGAAGGGTAATAAGAAAACAGAAAACGATGATTGGAGGTTGCCTATTGCTTCAGAATATGCTAATTGACAGTGTCACAAAAATATTCACACCTGGTAAACTTTGTCACATTTTGTCAAGCTACAACTCCAAATTTCGGTGTGTTTTGTTGGGATTTTATTTGACAGAGTGACACAAAGCGGTGAATAATTAGGATGTGGAAGGGAAAGGATTCAGAAATGTCTAGATTATTTTCTGGATAAAAACCTGAAAAGCATGCTGAGCATTTGCTTCCAGCCCTCCACACTTTGCAGAACCACATTTCCCTGCGTTTGTAGCTGCAAGTTCATTGTGGTCTGTTTCTACCAGCTTTGCACATCTAGACTCTAACCATGGCTGATGCCTATCTGCAAATATGTTCAAACTCAGTCGAGTTTGAACATAGCAGAGACTATCCCACAGTCTCTGCTAGATTTAGGTCTGGACTTTAACTGGACCAATTTAGCACATTTTGTAGCTCTGGCTGTGTGTTGGCTGGCTGTTCCTCCAAACTAGTCTTGGATTTTTTTGCATCCTCTAAACATTTAGCTTCATCTGACCTCCCAACAGGTTTCCTGTACCTACAGAAAAGCTTACCCCACATCATGATGCCCCCACCACCATGTTAGACATTCTTTCTTTACAAGCTACAGTTTTCTGCAGCTCCTCCAGATCTGCCATAAAATATCTTGGCTGGTTCTGTTGTTATTGCTCTTTACATTAGAAGTGGGCGGATAGATTTAAAATATCAATAACATCAAAGCCAATTCTGTATTGGATCGATACCAACTTGGTAAAATCAATGTTTAGTTTCAGATTCCATCTTAAAATTTTGTTTTGTAGTTTCTCAGCTCTATCTTGTAAAAGATTTTATTTAAATTTGCTCTCAAATGCTAATTTTTCACACTTATTTAGGAAAAACACACACAAATCATATTAATAGTAGGCTGGTCACAATAACAAACTTTGCTGGACGATAAATTATCCAAGGCATTATTGTGATAAATGATAATATTGTTGTTTTGAGACCATTTCCAGGTAATATAATGGTAATGGTATAGTAATCCATGAACATATTCTCAAAGATCAGTAAACTTTAAATTCTAATGAATATTTACACTGGAACTGGAAGACATTTTACATTTCCAAAATAAATTAATAAAACAATAGAGACGACAAATAAAATGAATTATGATGTGCAAAATTGTCCTTCAAATAAAAAGAGGCTAGTTGAGACCAAAACACCAGACTGAGAACTTTTGTCATCCAGGTTTTGGTAGAAAGACAGAAAAGAGAAAAATGGCAAATCATGCAACTGGAAATTATTTAACTTGTTTTTATTTATCATGCAATTAATTGATTTATTGCAACAGGCCCAGTTAATGTGGCGTTAAAATATTTAGCAAACACTTAAGAGCTTTATCTAAATCCTGTCTTAGGTTTTAATAAAATAAAGAGAATTTAAAAAAGATCTGAAGGTCAGAAGCTTGATGATATATCTAAAACTTTAATAAAAAGTATTGGTATCAGTATCAGTATCTATATCTGCGATTTGGCCCATATCACATTGGTATCGGATTGATATAAAAATATGAAAAGATTGCACGCCTGTACTTTCCATTTTTATTAAAGACCCTGCTTCTAACTTCCTCCCTGACCCGCTTGCTGGGTTCCTTGGTCTTCATGTTGCTTTTTGTTACTAAAGGAATTCTCATTCTGCATTAGGTTTTATTTAGTGGCATCAGAGTAAATGGTCACACTTTGTCCTGTTTCGTGTTGGTCTGTCACATAAAATTGCAATAAAATACATTGAAGTTTGTGACATAACAACTTACCTCTGAAGGTCTCCTCACGCTCGATTCTAAAGAGGAAAACGGTTTTACATCATGAAAAAAAAACAAAGAAACAAAGTTTACAATGCATCTAATACTTGGGAGGATGAATGTGTTCACCTGGCAGGTTTATCTGTTGACCTGGGAAGTTTATCTCCGCTTGTTTCCTGATCATGCAGATCTTGGACAGAATAAACAGGGCGGACAGGAAGAGGCCGATCCCACCTCCGATCAAAACATACTTCAAGTCTGGAAACAAAACAAGTGTCAGTGACCACAAGGCGCCTCTCCGCCATGACCAAGCAGAAAGCCAGCTTGTTGAACGCCAAGCAAGCGCTCGTTGAAGCGTGAATGAAGGAGACGCGTTTGATTTCGCAACATGTTTACTCATCGGTCTGATTCACGGTGTCACGCTCCCCGTCTGCAATGCAAGTTGCGTCACAAGTGTTTGCAATCTGAATCCTGTATATCTGGGAATCTTTCAGGGCCAGGAGGTCACAGCAGGTCAGAGCCAAAGCTGGATAACCAAGTGGAAGCATTAAAACTGGGACGGGTGGAGTGATGAAGATGATGGTCATGTCAAGATTAGTCGATCTATCCTGCATGGTTTGGATGTTTCACTGCAAAAACACAAAACCTTACCAAGAAATAGTTTTAAATCAATAGATTATTTAACTAATAAGACATTTTTTTCCATATTAAGTGAAATTATCTGCCAATAACTACTTTTTCCATCAATATTAAGGAATTATTGGCTTAAAACAAACTCATATCTTGCTGAAAAGTTACTTGTAAGTGATTTTTTTTCTCATTTCAGGTGTACTAACATATTTATACCAGAAACTTAACCAAATATACAGTACTTGGTAAAATGTTGTTTTTGCAGTGTTCTTGCTCCAACCCCTCTAAGGATGGTGAACAAATGTTTTGACTGAACAAAACGTTTGTTGACATTTTGACTGCTCTGATGAAGAAGCTGAAAAAGAAGTAGAATCTCTTTTTCAAGAACTTGGAAAAATGATACTTTTAGTTTGAGTCCATCCATTTCAGTGGGGGAAATATCTTAGGTAGCAGTTTTCAATTCAGTTCAGAAATGCTTTATTTCCCCCAGAGGGGAAGTAGATGTTGCAGTAACCTATAACACCTAAGTTTCTTCAGTTATAGTGATGCATCTGAGGAAGCCTCTGACTGTAGAGCAGGGGTGTCAAACTCCAGACCTCAAGGGCCGCTGTCCTGTAGTTTTTAGATGTGCCACAGGTACAAAACACTGGAATGAAATGGCTTAATTACCTCCTTCTTGTGTAGATCAGTTCTCCAGAGCCTTGCTAATGACCTAATTATTCTATTCAGGTGTGGTGCAGCAGAGACGCATCTAAAAGGTGCTGGGCAGTGGCCCTCCAGGACTGGAGTTTGACACCTGTGCTATAGAGTGAAGTATAGCAGTCTAATGACTGTCATGAGATGCTAACAGCTAAATTTTCAGGCAGCAGAGATGATACTCCTGGATGGTTCTATCCAGGGCATGTTGCTGCTTTGTCGCTGTTTGGTCAGAAACCTGTTCAGAGAAAAGTTGGAGTAGGGGATATAATTCTTTTCCCCATTGTGGTCGACAGAAGATGTTGTTCCATGAAGCCTCCCTTTCTACTCCTCTGGCATTTGGGGTTGTAGTTCAGGTATTATGTGAGCTTTTGGGATGATAACCAGCTGCTCCCAGTTGTAAAGACAATACTTTGTGATTGGATCACACAGTATCTCTCTGGATCTTCCATAGTCATGCTGCCTCTCCCATTCTCTGTTCTCTTCAGCTCAGCCAACAGGTTTCTTTGTAAGGTTTAGGTCTGAGAATCTGGAGATGGTTGGTTTTCTGTCTGCTGAACTATTTTTATGTTGTTTTGCTACAGATGATCACTAGTCTGTTTCATAAAACTCTGGTTGTATTTTCAAGGAGTTCATGATGTCACTTAGTTTTACAAGGTTCAATATCCTACAGGCCCTCTTCATCACAAATCCTTCACCGTGCTTAAGAGTGGGTGCTTTTTTACATTTTGACTATTTGTTTTGACCAACACACAAAGCTCCAGTTACATCAGCAGTAGAATTTGACTACATAGTTCATGGTGGTAGAATAGAAACTGTGTTTGTAACAAGCCAAACCTGAAAAAGGGGTGTGATTGTCTTTGCAAGCCACTCTATGCACATCAACTTTGTTTATGCTGTCACTACACATTTTGGGGTTGTAGTTAAGGTTTTATTTGAGTAGCTGGACATATGCGTTAATGTTCAAGTCTATGCTCTCAGCTCCACTTTCTAATTCAAAAACAACCTCTATAGAAAGTAAAAGTGAGAAATTATAAAAACAAAGGCAACGTGTCATTTTCTGTGGAGATAAGAAGATATCTCTGTGAACCAGAACATACACAGGAGGAACTGTTGGTTAGAGACAGAAGTTATCTGGTCGATGGTGGGGTATTTTTAGCAGCAACGGCACACTGTTACCACAGCAACACACGGATTTAGTTGAGAAAACAATTTACAAGGTGAACTGTTCACCCCGGCAACACTTTTGAACTCTATACATAATATGAACTTTGCTCAAACCTTTATTTGAATTGTTAGATCTTACTCTGAAATATGCCTTATTCTGATCAGCAGTTAGCTTGCTGATGATAACTGTTGCTCCAATTCACTATTAATGGATATTCCATACATGCTAATAATCATATTGGAAGCACTTTATCACCACCTAGTGGTTGGTGTTTTTTCCAAATTCTGCATAAATTCGTTCGTCACTCTACAATCTGTCCCAGAAGCACAATCCATGGAGTTAGCGGATATATTAATAAAAAATATTACTCACTATTAAGACATTTTTTACCTAGACAATATTATAATTCCCTCAATGAATAATGACTGTCACAATTTAGTTTGTATAAAAGAAAATGTGTACTGGACTCACTGGACTGCAATGTTTTTACACTGTCAATGCGCCCTCTGGTGGACCAATCATGGACAAGAGAAGACCTTTATTTTTATTATAGCAGATCAACTAAATATGTTAAAGACTATATCCAATATGTTTATGGGAAACACATTTATTTCTCCATCTTTCCTCACATTTTATCGTACTTGTGTAACTTTTTTTAGGAAATAGCAGTCGGGTGAAATGTGATTGAACTGCTTTTTATTTGTATTAACTTTACACCATATACTATTTACACTATTACAATGCAATAGAAAAGAAAAAAGAAATAAAAGAATCCTCACGGGAAGTATTTATTTTAGTGCATGCACCAATAAGCTAACAGTATAGATCGTACCGTTAGCTTATTTGCATATGCGCTAATGTCTCAGACCTGTGCTTCTGGGACAGATTGTAAAGTGACTTTGCTAATTTCCACACTAAATATCTACATTACCATCAGTTTTTTTCCCTCGTATGAAACAATTTTTCCTACTAAAAATTGTTTTAAAATAAAAGCATATTTTAATACTACATGTTGTTCAGCGCTAGCCTAGGAGTTAGCTCATTCTTTGTTGACCCACCTAGCTTCTCTTCCGAATCTCCTCCATCTCCCTTTACGTTCACCAGCAGACAATCTGAAAAACAGATATTTTACTTCATTATTTTCAGCACACAGATGGTGTTCTGCATAAACAGGAAGACTGTAAACCCACAGCTGTTTCTGTTGCTGCTTTCAGATAATGCCAACCTCTACCGCAACACTTGTTTTGCACACCTGCCAGCACTGGGTGATGATTGGGAGGTGCACTGATGCACAAGCAGCACTTTGAAAATAACATTTCTGGGTCAAAGATTTGCAGCCGTAGATTTTTTTTTATTATTATTTTAGTCAGGCGTATTCTGAACACTGATCAGCCTGTCTTTCCTTTAGAGCATCACTATTTCCTGTTTTTTTTAACAATCACAACATCTACTGTCTCTTTGTTCTGCTGAGACAGAACCGGGGCGCTGCTTCCATGCTGCCATGTAGTCTGTGGTTAGAGAGGTAAACCTCTGACTTCTGGCTTCTACCTCAAATACAGTACCTACAGACACATGTGTAGACTACACCTAAGAACGAAATTCAGACCTTAATCAACAACTTCCACATAACTAAGAAAGACATAGATATGCTTATTATGGATCTGTTTAAACACATTTGAAATGATATTTCATTATTTTTGAAATTCAATGGGGTGACCAATATTTCTTAAGTGGGGCCATGGCTCCCCATGTACCCCTATTCGGGGCACCACTGGTAACACAAAGAGCCTACTGCCTGAAATGTTTCTAGATTTAATAGTCAGTCTTTTCAGTTTTTTATGATTTCATGGTCATTGGAATTTATGCAAAATCAACAGATTCCCACATTTTTTCTGCTAATGCATAATTGTAAGCTTATTGCAAATTTTCCTTAAAAA
Source organism: Poecilia mexicana (assembly GCF_051168715.1). Lineage (NCBI taxonomy): Eukaryota > Metazoa > Chordata > Actinopteri > Cyprinodontiformes > Poeciliidae > Poecilia > Poecilia mexicana. The sequence continues at coordinate 5,808,478 of NW_028263388.1, forward strand.
TTTGTCAAAAACATTGGGCTTAAGTGACTGCTACCTCCCAATATTTGGCAGTATTACTCACTTCTACAACTTTGCTGCTTCAGTCTTACTGAATGTCAAATTATAATCGAGTAACAAAAAGAAGAACTACAACACAAACTTTGCATGACGCCCCAAACAACCAAAAATTGCTGACTTTGCTGAATAAAATTCTGCTTGAATTGTTTTTTGTATGTGTTTTTATTTTATAAATCTTGAGTGAGTTCTGGTCAGCTGTCATTGCTAGTTAATCTAGCTGAGGACACCGAGGGCAGAGGAGGAAAACTAAAATTTATGGCACCCATCAGCCAAGCACTCGGTCCCCCAGCTGTTGGCTCTGGAGCCAAATTAGGTGGAGTGGTGCTGTGGGAACTGTGCTGCTAAAACAGTGCAGAAATGCTCAGTAAGGAGATCTGTCACAGCCCGAACCTCGCCATGCTTCTTACTCTTAATTTTTGCTGTATGAGTCGTTACCGTATGGAAGACGCATCAAATCTAAACCACATGAAAGTGAGCGGAAGCAACTTGTTCCTATTTATAAAAAAAATAAAAATCAGTTCAGTCACATCAGCTCGACATGCTGAGTGCCTTCAGAGTGTCAGATAAAGTTTCCAGTGGCCAGGGTGTGACCTCTTACATAATGGGTCGTGTCGAACAGGGACGCCAAGCAGTCAAACACATTTACTCCCAATGCTTTTGTACTGACCCCTTGCACTACATCGCTAATTCACTGTGTTACAAGACGCACCAAGATCTGATTTATCATCAATAGAATAGAAAAACTATTTAATACTAGTTACAGTGTCTGCTGAGCTAGTTGTGTCTTTCAGATGTCAAGTAAACAGCATATAACTGGTACTCTATCGCTTTGGGCTGTTCTAATACATGCTGTGAACTATTGTTCACAGTTTACTTTCTAAATATGTTACTTATTTTCACGAGCCATGGGATTCGATAAAAAAAGTTAATCAAGCTGTGTGCAGGGTGCGTTTGTGCATTGGATTTATGTGTGTTCCAGAAACGGGTTAATACAAAGGTTCCGACTGGAACCCTTATGTAAAAATTAAAAGTAAAAACTATTTCCTATGTGATTTTTTTTTTTTGACATGTTAAAATGTATTAAATAAATTAATCAAAATTAAAGCGTTAAAATCCCTGTCCTAGTTTTCACTCATCTTTTATTGCATTTGCTAAAATATTGGTTTAGATAGTTTTCTTAATAAATGTAATCAATTGAGAACTGCTTTTAGGATTTACTCAAGTTATTTCTGTCTTATTTTACAATTAGTGTGATGATCTGAAACATTTAAGTGTCAAATCCCTCCCCCAAAAAACAGGAAATCTTTAATGGGGTAAATATTTTTCACTGAGATGGAAAGTATGATGTACAAAATGAAAGAAAAGCTGAACACAAAATAGTGGTGGCAAGCACAGTTAACATAATGTGGTGTTCATTACCCAACATTCAAAACTGTCGTCATTTTGTTGTCGGACACAAATGAAGGCGGAACAGGCATCTATTGGTGAAGTAGAGGTCTTTTAGTAATAATTATGAACTTGTAACTAAGCTCACTGGGATCAGGCAAAAGATCAGGCAGGACAAGATAAACCAGGAAATGAAGAGAGAACAGTGGAAATGAACAGAGGAGTCTAGCACAGTGTGACCGAAAGTGAGGAGCTTGATCACTTGACAAACAACTGGTGGCAAATTAGAAACAGGGTGCAGCTGTGAGGTGAGACCAGGCAGGCAGGCTGAGGGGAATGTAAAACTTTAAATCAGCTGGGCAGGAAATGAACAGTAACCAAGAAAAAATACAATAAAAGAAGAGAAGGAATAACTAAATATGCAGGAAGTAAGGCAAAAACCAGGAAATAACCAAAAATGGACACCTGCAAACAAACCAAAATACTCAAACAACCCACATTGTTCTGTATTTTACAGATAATTTATCCATCAAAATCTCTCGTTATCTTAAGTGTTGTTTTTCACACTTGGTTAAGATAATCTTTTGATCTGGCTGCATCACATGTTTGAAGCTGAAGCCGCTAACTGACTTTGGTTAAAAACAGATCTAAACCTCGTCTAAGTTGTAATTCATTACAACACGTTAACCAAACTACAAAATTATTTTTGTCCATCAAAACTAAATAGTTTTTGCTTAATACATTTAAATAATGTGAGCTAAGATGGCTGCTGTTTTCCTAATATTCATAGCTAACAAACATACATCAGCTTAGCTGTTCTTTTAGAACCATGTCAGGAACTTTACCCTCCATAGCACCAGTTGCTAACTCGTGACGAAGCAAGTTAAATTATTTTTAAGTGTGATAAAGATGAAAAGCGACTTATCACTGCTTAGCCATCATAGTAATAGTTTACAATAATCTTTAAATCTAACCAATATTTTTCTTCTTGGCTAGGCCACTTTTGCAGCGGCCCAGGCGGAGCCATGACTTGAGTCTGTTTGAAAACCTGATGGGAGTTAAGTACTAGTGTGTTGACAAAGAGGCCTTCCAACAGCAAAGCCTTCGAGTTTATCACCAATCTGTTAAAAACCTGTTGAAGGTCAGTAACTACTGAGGAGGGTATAAATGCTTTTTGACATGTCTGTTTTTAAACACACAGAAACACTTGAGGCACTTTGTAAAAAATACCTATGAATAAAAAATTCTAGAATTGTAACATGGAAGTAAAAAGACTTCTGGTATTGATGATTTACCACAAAAATACAATGAACCTTAGTGTGTGACTGACACACCAACCTACATTTTACCTTATGAATATTACCACGTTTATCCTAGTATTGTGTGGAATATATCAAATAAAATCATTATTAAAGTGCTCAGTCCTTCTGGCAACCAACAATATGCTAATGCTAACCAGAGACCACCTAACACATTTTATTTTGGTGATATTTTCTTTCTGCTAGCCTTTCTATCTCGGAGTACAGACCTTAATAGAGTTTACGTCAGTGTCAAAGAAGAGTTCCTCCTTTTCAGTTGGAGGGTTTTTAGTGTGTATCTTAGCTGGTCGTTACAAGTTTCTAAAATAATTTAAATCCAATCTGTTGCAAAAAGACATCATTTGCAATTCAACGTTCTAATTTAGCCGCGTCTCCAAGTTACTTCTAGACTCTTGACAAGACTCTTGACTTGTCAGGGTGACTCGCCAATTTGTAGTTTTGTTTTGTTTTGTGTTCTAAAAGTGTTGCAGCTTTTTCACCAGAGGAAAACGAAGCGTCCGTTATACTCACCAGTAATCAGGAAAGCTTTGATTACGGCTGGCATGCACCCAGGGAACTGATCTGTCCTCATCTCCGGGTGTTTCTGCTGCGCTTAGTGACTTCTCAAACAGCTCTGACACTTTCTTACAAAAGACTTGCAGCTTCCTGTGTTTTGTGGTTTCAAAGCTTTGCTGATTAAATGATTATGTCCTAAACTCTGCGCTCAGCGTACAATATTTTCTCTATATCTTCACTTATGCAGCATGTGGACAGATGTGGGTTTTAACCACAGTACTTCGAAAAAGTATTTACTCATTTCAAGCGTCTTCTGTTTTTGACCTTTTTTCACTCAAATGTTTCAGATCGTCAAAAAAAAAACAAAAAAACAACCACTACAAAAACAATGTCATGACTGCACAGGTACTGCAGTAAACTATTGGTATGGAAATCAAACACAACTTTCCAAATAATCTTAATCAGCTAAATCATTATTTAGTGTTTACTTTTTCCCATGTAGAGCCAGTTTAGTTTCATTTGGGATTTTTTTCTGTTAATAAATTAAATCATCATTTGTAAACTGCGAATTGTATTTACTCTTTATCTTTGTCTGATATCAAAATTGGGTTACAAAACTAGGGCTCAATTTCAGAATTTTAATAAATTAAGATGCAGGGTTTATAATTAATTAATCACAATTACATGCATTTTAATAGAAAACCATGATAAAAAAAAATCAACAAACCCCCTTTGCTGCTAAATTATTTAATAAATCAACATATGAACTCAACAAATATATTTATTGTTTTTAATCTGTTATTTAGGTTATTCAACCATAAGATCAGTGGAAAGAATACCCTTTCATCTTTCAAGTTTTTCTGAGCTGCTGAAAATTAAGATTACATTACATCATACCAATAAGAAAAACTGCAGTAGGTAACTTGTGAAAAATAGCCTTTTTTTTTTCTTTTTTTTTTTTTTACATATTTGTTGAAACTGTTTAACAGAATGTTATAAGATAGATATGTGAACAAATTTCAGCTACTTTACCTTCAGCCAGTGCTCCTTTTGGTAATGAGAAACAACCAATCAGAGCCTGGAGGCGGGTCTTAGAGCTGTCAGTCACAATCTCATGTGGCGCTGCTCATCCTCCCTCCCCCACAACTTCCTGCAACAGCAAGTTGTTTCTCCACTATCAGAGCATTTAGCAGTGCATACATGTGGTGGATTGGCAGCGCTAAAACCCTCCTCATGGCTCTGATTGGCAGGTTTTGCTCTGGAGCGGTGCATTTTTCCAGATGCAGCCCAAGGTTAGAGAACAACTTTTTCACAGATTATCTGCCTCATAGCAAACTGTGACAATATGGAGACAGTTTTAATAGAGATGTAAAAAAGAATTCTATTAATGTTTTTTTACACATCTATAAAAGTTGCATTCTGCAGCTTTAAATCTCATTTTCGAAAGCGTATTTTAATCTGATAAACGAACCTTGATCTTTGCTAGCTGCCTCATCAGCTTTGGTTAGTTTCAATTATTGCAAACTCCAGACACAGCAGTACAAACTAACTTCCTTTACAAATGCTGAACACCAGCAACGCGAGTCTTCAACAAAGAAGATAGCATCTGTGCTACATCTCTAAGGTCCTCATTCACAAGGTTCACACGGTTTCACTTCTACACTGACCTACTTCTTCACACTTTGACTTCACAGAACATCATTGTCTATTTAGTCCATGACAAAAAGGGGAAGTCCGCTGTCCAGTTGATGGCACATCAAAAACACACACAGCGCCCTGCAAAAGTATTTACACCTTTTAATTCTTTTCACACTTTGTCTTGTTGGAACCGCAACCTTCGATGTGTTTTATTGGGATTTTATCTGACATAGCAATAAACATTAGCATATAATTGTGAAGAGAAAAGAATCTAGCCTGGTTTTCTAGATTTTGTGCAAATGACCATCTCATGGATTTGTATTCACCTTTTTTTTTTTTTATATCTATCAGCCGTCTCCAGTTTACATCTGGAGATGGAATTTTTTTTTGCCCAAGCTTGGATGAAGTGTCAGACTATCAGTTGGATTTCAGTCTGGACTTTGACTGGGTCACTCTAATACATGATTGTGCTTCAGTCCAAACCTCCTCCACCACTTACCGTAAAACTGCATTATTTACTATTCGATGTTTTGATAGTTTTTATGGCTACACAGTGGTTTTTCATGGAAGTTTTTACAGGAAGCATAAGTTTGTGAAACTGCTGTACATGTGATAAGAAAATGTGCAGTCGTCATTACAAGGACAGATGCATAGAAATGTTAGTTTATTTAATGGCTTATGGGAAAAACCTGAAGACCATTTTGCGTATCATTTTACTGAGGTTGAAGCAACATTCGTAGTGTTTGCACATTAATAATGTGGGAAAAGTGGGAAAAATAACTTAATTGGCTTTAATAAACAGATAGCTGCTAATAGCTTCAACATTTGCATGGAGCCACACAGTAGAGCTTGGAGAAATAAAAACATCTCTGCTTTCGGAATGCGCAGAGATGATCCGTTACATAAATCACATATATTATCCTTCCACGAGGCACAATAAGTCAACACAACACCCCTCCTAAGTTTCAGCATAATCACACAGCAACAACAGCTGCATCAGTCCTAAAACTAGACTATCCGGTCACACATTTCCACATCACGGCCTTGTAAACAGAGCTTGAGCAACAAGAATGAGTCCAGCCCTGCCTTGGTCATGCCAGTCAGCAGACATTTGCACTCAACAAGCCTAATCTGGACTTTTGTGAGGCAATATGCAATATCAAACACTTGTTTCTTTGAGTGACTCAGGCAATAGAAGTTGGCAGCTAAATATAAGCCAGTGTAACCAGCTAAGTTCACCCACCAGCCACTATATATTGTCCAAACTAGTCATTCCCTCTTCTTCTATGACAAGTCTTGTTTTCAAAGGTACCAGACAGTAACGAGAAGATCAATACAAGAACCAATCAGATCTGAATGCTCGGTTACAAAAATAACCAATGACAGTGTCCATTTCATGGCGGCTGGCCCGTCTTACCCTGCCACTCGACACCTACTGGTTATTCCAATGAGAGGCATCAAGCTGGGTCCTGTGTTGCTGCTCAGTTTGGCCACGCTGACTTGTGCGTCTATTTTGGTACCTTGTGAGCTCGCGCTGAGCAGGCCGGCCACACCAGCGCATTTGAACATGGATCCAGGGGCTTGACTCACTGAGGTGAGTTTTCTTTGTCCTAGATCTTTAAACACGTAACTTTAGAAAAAAAAATAAAGTTAGTGATGAGGAATTACTAACTGGAAAATTGGCTACAGGTGCTGCTCTGGATTGCTGGACTTAACTCTGGGGATTTGTTCTTAACCGTACATTAGTGTGGGTAGACCTCTTGCTGCGAGCATGACACACCCATCACCAAGGTAAGGAAGGACTAAAATTAAATGATTTAAAATGTGATAAATGGCCGACACTGAACGTTTCATAGTGTTTTGGCTAATCACTCATGTGTTTTCTTACTTTTAAACCACTAAACGGACATGTTGTCTTATTCATTTCACCCATAATGTAATATCTACAATGAAAAACAATATCTACTTTTATAGTTTGAGTCTTTGTACAGTACAGTTAGTTTGGCTATCTCAATTTGTGAGTATAAATACACAAGCAGATGCTGGGAAAGTACCGTGGCTGCTAACTGATATCTAGTTATGAGAGGTGGAAGATTGCTGGCAACCAAGAGGTCCTAGAAAGCCAAAGTATTCAGAAAGTCTGGCCCTAGATACAGTAAAGTCAATAAGGTCTTGAGACTTTTACCTGGCAAATTGAACTGTCTGGATATTATGAAAAAAGACATTAGTACTGTAATAGTTCTCTTAACCGAGTTTGTAGAAATGTGTAGAAATCCCCAGAGTGGTGGAAAGCTAACTGCTGGCTAAATGGACAATATGTTTGAGCGATTAAAACAAATTTTAGTGATTAAAACTAAGTTAAAAATGTTTATGGGATGCAATTCCATTTTATTTAAATTAAGTTACTACAATCTAACAAGAGACTGTTAAATTGTTTGCTATTCAGGGCAAAACACTTCAGAGCCATGACGAGCTAACTGCTAGCTTAATTGACACTGTTTGATCTCATTTCAGCAATAAAAACTAACATTATACGTTTATCTCCATGGGGTACACTGTATATTATCAAACAATAAATCACTAATATTTAAAAAGAAACCATTAAGTCTGTGTCAGTTTTCTCAGGTAAACAACTTCAGAGCAATGGAAAGTTTACTGGTAGTTATGGAAGCTAATTTTAGCAATTGATGCAGCTCAAATTGAAAATGTTTCTCTATTGGGCCCAATGCTATATTATTGAATACAATGCAATGCTACACATAGAATCTGTCTTAGCAGTATTGCAGAAGCTAACATTTACAGTCTTCTTTATTTTCACTCCAGAGTAGTAGTACTAAGGAAAATAAATAACTCCCAAAACGCCAGCCAATGGTATGTCAAATAGCATTACGCCACGGTATTTTAGCTTCCCAAGCTGCATTTCCTCTCAAAACTTTTAGATATGTTCTTAGACAAAATATTAGGTGCATTTCTCATGAATAAATTAGTAAATTACTATTACACCTATTTATTATAGGTGATTTTTTCACCTATTTGCTGAAAAATCAGCAAATAGGTGAATCCATGAATACTAATATGCAAATAGGCAGGGGTCTACTGTAACTACAAATTAACAAAAGACTTTTGCTAAGTTTGCTGCTTTTTTTCTCAGCTAAACAACTGCAGAGTGTTTGAAGGCTAAACACTAGTCAAAGTCATTCCCCGGATAAGCTAACTTTAGTTATTTCAAACGACTTAACTGAAAATGTTTAAATCCATCGCTTGCAGGACAGTTATAATGGGTATGAAATGTAAACCTTCACAGGAGACTGTTAAGGTTATTCCAGGTTTTTTTTTTTTTTTTTTTTGGTGTTTTTTTTTTCAACCGAATAGGTTCCATGCAACTACAGTTCTGTTAGTTTGGATTGCTGGATGTATCCAACTGTGATTTAGTGTTGATAGCTTCCAAACAATATTGGTGCAATATTGTTAATATAGCAATGTCCATTAAGGGTATAAACCTCTAAAGTTTTTCCATTTCAGTTGATAAAATCAACTAGTCTGTCTTTATTAGCAGCCTTCCATCATTTGTTCAGCTGCAAAAAGTACGACAAATAAGAGTTGAATGGCAGAGCTATAGGAATTTTCGGTTAAGATTTTCCGAAGGCTACATTTATGAAAAAAAAAAAAAAAAAGTTAGTTTCCCGATGACTCAATGATTTATCTACTTTTCTACAAACTCACTGCCCCCTAAAAACACGTCTTCATACTTTAGGTTAGGGAACAACTCGACAGAAATTCACTTTGAAAAAATCTGAGCATGTCCTTAGTTATTTACAAAGGAAAGTATATATTCAACAGTAATTTGTCTTCATCACCCACCTTTCATCAGGCCATCCATCAAAGTGAATGTGAACATTTCTAGACATAATGCTTTTGTTTTCTTCTGTTTCATTATATTTCAAACAGCAAGATTCACTATTCATTTGGTCAAAGTCATTTTTTTAAAGAGATGTTTGCATGAGTGGTTGAAGCCTCAGGTTTTATGTGAGTGGCAGACTCTCAGGTCAGGAGGTATAAATGGGTTACTGAACTATTCTGAGAACTCAGGGTAGCTAGAGCGAGATACAGTAGAGCAGCTGTTGCTGAGGTAGACTGAGATTTGTAATTGATTGTGTCTCATTTCCTGTGCCACATGCTACAGCTTAACTGCTGGACATTTTAATAGTTTTGCATTTGTTTGCAATAATCCAGATGTTAGCTTCTCAGACTTAAACCTTCCTGATAAAAAAGAATCGTACAAATGGGAAGCAGTTGTATTTTTTAAAAATGATATGGACCAAGTTCATTTATTTATTTTTTACATTTTACCTGTAAATGGAGCAAAACTATATTTCTTTGAGTGAAACAGCAGCGCAGTTGGTGCTAACAGCTTGAAGCACACATTGCTTAAAATAGTCAAGTGCATGCTCTGAAGTGTTTGTCTGCTGCCTGCATAGCTCCAGCTTGGTCCAGGCCACCACATGCTGTGTACATAAAGGTTATTAGTGCAACGGCAGCTTAAATCCCTTTAGATTCATTCAAAATATTGAGATCAGGCATAGCTTTATGACCAGTGTTCGACTACAGGCTCATGGATGCATGTGGGAAGCAAACAATGGTGCATTAATGTGGATATATTTGTAAAAAAAAAGTTTTGGTGCACAATGCATTGCAGTTTGATGGAGCATAGCCAGAGATTAGTCAATACTAGTCATAATGTAATGCTCGATTGGTTCATTACATGAGTTTTTCGAGGTTCTAACTGCTTACACTGCAATATGCATTGCCTTACTGACATTGCTTATTGTGACATCTTTGTAGGTGAAGGACAGATCCCAAGAGTTCACTGATGTTGGTGTGAGTTGAGGGGAAAGACCCACTGAGCTGCAGCAGCAACACAGGACACAAGACTGGTGATGAAAAAATAGCAAGAAACTTGCTGACACCATGAGTTGCGTGGAAAAGCGACACATAAACCACCGGATGGGAAGCATGCTACACCATCGCTTCCCCAACGGCTTCACGGACTTGTTTATGGACGAGACGGATCGAGAGGTCAGCACCCTGACTGACAGGGCCTTCCGTAGTCTCTGCGTCGGGGACGATGCAGTGTACAACGATGAATTTTTGTATGGATACTCGCCGTACAGCTGCCTCAAGCCTTTAGCAGGGGAGCCCTTTAAAAAGAACCCACATAAGGAATCTAAAAAAGCAGGACAACACAAACAGGATAAAGACGATGCTCAGCCCTGCAAACAGCAACAGCAGGATGACATATCCCACATGTCATCCTTCCTCAAGGTGCTAAGCATCACAGAGGAAAGGAATGGAGGAATGACGGACTCTAATGGTGAATCGTGGGATAAATCGGCACTTCGCAGCATAGAAAGAGAGCTTTCAGAATTCTCCTCTGACTATCACACTAGTATCACCAATAGACATTATGAGAACAATAAGTCTGGTTGTGGCTCTTCTAATAAAAAATGCAAGGATGTCAATCTTCCATCTGGGAATCTGACAAAGATTAAAAATGCTAAATCCACAGCAAAGCTTAGAAAACTGAACATAAAAAACTTTTTCCTCCACAGCGAGTTTAGTCCTTTCCAAACATGGACAGATTTGAACCGGTACCCCTTTGGCCAAGACGGCACAGTCACCGATATTCTCTGTGCTGACAATGTTCCTAAGTGGTACGACTTGCCCTTTTATAAGGAGCTGACTGAGGCACATACATCAGAGATGTTGCACACGGAGGAGGTACAGTCATGCCAGAAAGTAAGAGTTGAGCTATCCACCACCAAAGTTCCTGAACCCAGCCCAGCCCCTCCTCCACCAAAAGTCATGCCAAAGCCTGCGGCCCCTCTGGCTGAGAAGAGGTGCTCCTCAGATGGAGGGGATAAGACTGCTGCCCCATGGAGACGCAATGGCCCCAGGGCAAAAAGTGTGATCCCAGCAAATCAACTTCGAAAACCACCTCAAGAAAGTAATTCAAAACCGATGGATGAAAACATTTTGGTGGTCAAAAAGGACATTGAATCTGTGGAAGTGAAGGCAATTCAGGAAGCAAGCTCTTCAGCCTCTACACCATTTAGCATCTGTCAGCTGATGACTCCCGTCATTCCCTCCAGACAGCCAACAGAAACTTCAGAAATCCTCCAGGCAGTTCTCTCACCCTCTGTCCTCGACCTTCTGAGCAGGCCTCACTCCGAGGCCAAAGTGACTCCTGAACCTCCGGTCAAGCGAGAAACCTACAAATCGCTCGCATCGAGCATCCTCTTCAACTTGAAGGACAACAGGAAGAGGGTGAAGAGTCGATACAGCCCACATAAATTCAAAACTCTGGAGCTTTCTGAAGGTGGCGTCCAATCTCCTCCCTCAGATAATGCGAATCATCCTCCTTCTGAGGGCAGTGGCTCTGGCTTAAGTACACCGGCCAAAGATGGGCAGACAGTTAGCGGCCCTGTTTTGGAACATATTGTATCCCCATCAAATGTTGAATTTACAGGGCATTGCAATGACAAGCCTTTATCAGATGACTATTTGTTGGCAAATTTACTGCAGACTAAATGTGATGCTGACAATAGCAATCTTGGAGAGGAGAACTCCATTTCATCATTTCTGTCCTCAAAGAAGAACAAGAGTCCAATGGCAAAAAAGCAAAACTATCCATCCCTGAATTTGTACAAGAAAGCCAATCCTGTTGACAGTGATCTGAAATATCTGCAAGTACCCCCAAGCAACAACGCTTCGATTAACGCTGATTTAATGATTAATGCAAAAAACAGAGAGCTTTCTCCAAATGCACTGCCAACAAACACAGGGCTTTCACCAAGTACTTTAAATGTCATCAAAGATTATTCACCCACAATTTCACCCCACATACTGGAGAGAGGGGGGCTATCATCAGGGGAGAAAACACAGCCAAATGTCCCAGAGAAAACTGAATGGCCAGTGAAAGATACAAAGGACTTTGCAGTTCAGCTGGCTTCACAGGAAGACGACACAGGTGGCCAAACCATTAGTACAACAAATGTAATCAGAGCCGCAAAGGAAGCAATTAATGCAGCCAAAAATAAAGCTCGATCAGCAAGTCATTCAGACAGCAACAGCAAGCAGATACCAGACGCAGATGTAATGAGGCAGAAGGAAAGGGATCAGAGAGTTTCTAAAGAGCCCTTTGAAAGCAGGAGGGATAGTTTGGTAACAGAAAACAACTATGGGTTATTGCTAAATGAACCATCTGATACAACACTGGTTAGCAAAAGTAGCAATATAAGCAAAGAGCCTCCACCAGTACCAAAAAGAACTTTTACTAAATCAGATCTGCAGCTCTGCTTGTCTCCTGACAAGCAGCGAAGACGTTATGCTGACAAAGCCTCTAATAGTGATTTGGTAGATTCAAAACCAGATTTACCAAATAAAGAACATGAACATGTCCATAAACAAGGCAAACCTAAGCATGTCTTCTCATCCAGACAGAACAATTTTATCAAACATCAGAGATGCACATTGACAGATGATGAGCAAGCAAAGGAGAGCAACTTGAACGTGAATGCGAAAATGGAGGCGGATGTCGAAGTAAAGTCAGTAGGAGACATAAGAGATAGCGAGCATATTTTTAACGATTTACAGGCTTTGAAGGAGCTGGAAAGAGCACGACTTGGTGATCGCATGCTTGAGAATGTGAAGAACAAACAGGAGGTTTGTAACATTGAGGAGGAGGCAAAGGTTAAAAACAACTTGATCTCCAGGGAGCTTCGTAACATTAAGAGAGGTATGCTATCGATGAGAGGAAACACGTCGGCTAAGAGAAAAATATTTGCAGAGAAGGAGCAGAGCAAGCAGGAGGTCTTCACAAAGGTAGACAGTAACGTTGTTGTGAACAAAGCACTTCTAAATAATAATTATGACAAAGCTAAAATGGCACTTGAGGAGATTATCTCAGAGCGGGAGAGAAGGAATAAATTTACAGAGGAGGAGGCAGTTGTAGCATCTGAAAACAACATTCTAGATGAAGGTTGTGAAACATGGTTACAGGATGGTAAAGCTTGTAAAGACTATATGACTAGACCAAGAGAAGAAAAGAATAACAGCACTTCTCCACTTCAGGAGAAAAACAGAAAACAGAGATTAGGGGACTTAAGAGTAACAAGCCATCCTAGACCTGCTGAGACCCTCGGATTGGGAAGTAGGGAAGCTCTACCGGATGTGAACAAAGCAGGAAATGAGCAACATTTACGCCTAAAAGTTAAAGATAAAGATGTTGGGGAAAGGTTAGTTGATAATCATGCTCATAATTGCAATGTCAGTTTACCAGAAACAGCAGCGCAGGTGTGTAAAGACGGCAAGGAATACTTGATAAATGAAAGGAAAGACAAAGATTTAAATGTTCCTCCTGTTCCACCAAGGAGCAAAAAAGGAGTAAGTAGAGGAGATGGGAGGACAACTAGTGACAAAGATCTGCTGGGTGGCTATGATAAAAATGAAAATTTTGAAAGGAGTGAAGAGCAATCATGTGACATCAAGACAGGCCCTAAAATATATGTAAGTGCAGATACTGAGGAAGCTCTACCTAATCAGAGAGAAACCTCTTTAAAAGAGATGGAGGATGAGGTAAAAAACACTGCAGCAGTGGCATTTACATATGGGTTAGTTAACAATTCAGTGATTAACACTAGTCCAAAAAGAGAAGTCACAGCTGGAAGTCATGCTAACGCTCAGGAATCCTGCAAGGTGAAACGAAAAGCCCCCTTGAAACCAGACCATTTAATAAAACAAGATGACGATCTGATCAAGAACTTCAAGCCAGATGAACATTTCAAAATAATTAGTGAGGATGTAACAATAGATGCAGAAGAACTTGGTGAAATCCCCAGAAACATTGTATCGCCGTTGCTGCTGATAAAAGGTGTCATTGTTGCACAGAGCCCACCTGATCAAGCGAGCTTGTCCTCCAAATCCTCCTACTTCTCTGTGGAAAGTACTCTGCACAGAACCACAGAGACTGAGTCAAATGTCTTCCACTCTTTGGAGAACTCACCAGCTGAGGTGGAGGAGGTGATTGAACTGGGACAACGAAGCAATTCAAATGGAGGTGGGGTGGGTTACTGTTGCTTAAGCGATCACGAAAGTGAGCTGGAAGGCATGAATAAACGGTTAAAGTCCACACAAAACCAACCAGAGCTACAGCATATGGATAGCATGGATACAAACATTATCACAGATGAAAGACTTGGCAATGAAGAAAGCAATTCAACTACATCATCTTCCAGTACTTTTTCTCCAACTTTGGGAATCCCGGCCTTGTTCAAAGTCAAAGACAACAGTTTTAATAGCAAGACAAAGAAACCTGTACTACCCTGGTCTCCAAGAGGTATTAACAGTGTATCAGACAAAATAGACAAAGAGTTAAACCAGTCAAGGGAAAACCCTGAGCTCTCACTGGTAAATGACATTTCTACCAACAATATCATCATAACTCCACCTGAAGACTTTAAACCTATAGAGATTTCAGCAAGCAAATCACCACAGTTCTTGACAGTGTCCTCAGATATCCGAAACGAAAGCCCCAGGACATCCCAAGTTGGGAATTCTCTACTTGTCCCACAGGAAGAAGAAAGGTTTTCCAGGGTGACCCCATCATCTGAAGATATTGAGAGTTTACCAACTAGTACTGCTGACCCAACTGATGATGCAGTGACAAATGCTAAAGTTCTTGAAGAGAGTGAAATGACAAAGAATATCAGTGAGCAATCAGGATTTATTTCCAGTGGTAATGACAGTCAGACTGGGCTGCCCAAACCTCCAGCAGTCTTGCCAAAATCTGAAAAAGCGGTTCAAAAAGCTATTAAACTAACAAACAGAAGGATGAAGAAGGAAGAGTCCCAGAAATCATCACAAAAGTCATCTCAAAGCAGCGGCAAACACAAAGCTGAAAAGGTGAGGAGTGATAAATCGGAGCACAAAAGCAGTGGCAATGCTAAAACTGGCAGGAGTAGTGAGAAAAAGCACAAAGATGGCAGTCATCATAATTCAAATAACCACAGAAATGACAGCAATCCCCAGCGTGAATCCCACAATGAGAACCACAATCAAAACAAAGTAGAAACAAACAACAGGACTCGGAGGCAGAGTCGGGATTCAGTGGAAGGCAACAGCCAAAGAACTGATGAACGACCCAATCTAGCATCGGAAAGACAAGGTCGGAGCACCATCAGACATCCTCGAGAGAAGCCAGAACACAGAGATTACAGCAGTGACAGCGTCATCAGTAATGTGCCGGTGTACAAAGCTCACATCGGTGACAGGCCCGTGTCAGACAGGCCTTTCAATCGATCACAGAGCATTGATAGGTACCTGGGAGGTAAAGTAGAGCGTAGGCTTAGTGCTGATATCCCAGCCAGCGAAAAGCTTGAACCCAGGACTCAGCGCATTGAGAAATCCATCATGCATGAGCTTCAACAGAGAGGCAGAGCTGCCGACAAGCAGAGCAGAGGTGTCCCCCTGAGGAGAAGTCAAAGTATTGATGCATACAGCACTGAGATTCCGCCTCTGTCCCGCCAGTCAAGCCAAACCAGCCAGTTTTCTCGTCAGTCTAGCATGGAACACGCCATTCTCACACAGTCCATCCCTATGACCCAACGAAAGCTCCTTCAGGATCCAAACTCAGGGCAGTACTTCTTTGTTGACCTGCCAGTACAAGTCAAGACGAAAACCTTCTTTGATCCTGGTACAGGAAGCTATGTACAGCTGCCAGTCCAGCCGCCAGATGGTGGTGTTCCTCAAGCGCCCCATGTAGAGGTCCTGACTTCACCACTGGTCGTTTACCACAGCTTCGTGCCAGTTCCTCTGTCCCCCATGGCTCCGAAAGCCAATGTCCAAGCAACTCTTGTGGAACCAAATGGGTTAGAGCAGAGGCACCAGGAAAGGGGAAGGAAAATGCATATTAAAGAGGGACATCCATACCTAGAGTCAGCCTATGGTCAACAGGAACTGATGTTAGGGGAGTTCTTGGGGACAGAAGAGCTGGACTGTCCCTGCTGATGTGCCCATTGTTTCACTTCATTGTGGTGTTTGTTGCATTCTAGGAGTTATTCTTGTGATGTTCTGTCATGGTTTAACCTTTTTCAACTGATCTTAACTTCTTTTACTTTAGGTTTCCTACAGTTTCCAGATGTTTTCTCCCCAATTTTTAAAAAATATTTCAGTTGTAATTTGCCTAAAAACACCACAAAAATGAGCCTTCAAATGCAAAGCACACCACCAATGCAGTGTTACAATGCCAGTTATTCACCCATGAATGTTCTTGGAGCATTCATGGAGGAATAAATGCTAATGGTATGAACTTTTTATGCTCGTGTCTTTGTACTTTGACTTTGGTTGACCTGAATTTTTGCTAATGCAGGACAGAATGTGTCCTGGCTTTCTGACTGCACCTCAGCCTCTGCAGCACTTGTATAGAGGAGTGAGTCTGAGTCAAGTACATATTTAGAAGAAATAACAATTTTTGGATCGCTCGTTTCTGTTTGCGAATGTAAAAATATAAATTCATGTTGAAATGAGCAGCATCTGATAAGGAAAAACCGACACATTGATGTAAATATATTGCCGTTTAAACAGAGAAGACATGCTTTAAGGCGAGATGTTTATATTTTGTAAATGCTGAAAGTTTGTACTACACTACAGAAGTAGTAATAAATCGTCACTTATTTTCAGGTGTAGTGGGTTTTGTTTTCTTACGTGGTAATTCTGTTGCCTTTCTATTTTCGCCTGATAAGTTAAAACCCTTTACCATTAAACTTACTTGAATCCATTTAACACTTAAAATAACAATACAAAATGTTCATGCTGCTGATTTTGACTGTTAACATCCACACAATAACACTTTGTAAGACATTTTGCGTGTGTTTAATTAGCCATCTGCTGAATGTGTTTCGAACGCCACAAATTCCAGTTGTTATTGGAAAAGTTTGAACTTTGCATTCACGGATTGTTTTTCAGATGTGCAGAAGAATTGGTGCAAGTTTTTTTTGCATTTGCATTTTTCTCAGCTAGTCGAGCAGAGCTGTCTTGTGTCTGTGATCCATTCCAATGAAATAAACAACTGTTTTCAACAGAGTTCAGCTGGACTCTTTATTTCACTACAAATACTATTCTTTATCTTTTTTTTATCATAAGAAATTAACTGAAAGTAATGGCAAATGTTTTTGGTTTTCAAGTTTCAATTCTGAGAAAATCCACAATTTTGCTTCTTCTTCTTACGTTTTTATTACTTTTTTTGCAATAGCATCAGTTAAATTTTAGAAATTTAGAAATTTTTCACTGAACAAGTGCCATATTTTTGACATGGGGACAAATATGGGCTTGTCCTTCAGGCTTCTGCTTTGTGTGTTGTAATGTACAGGTGTTCAAGGTACGACTCTACAATGCCATCTACTGTCCACAATGTGCAAAGACTGCAACTCTCCTAAATACAAAACCAGACACGTTGGGAATTAAAACTACATAGTAATCAATGTCTTTCCATGCAACATCAAATGCGATCTGTAACGACTAAAACGGTGCACCATAAGTCAGCTTTGATTGATGATTATTCATTTTTAGTTCTAAAACAATACAAAAAGAAAACAGCCACTTCTTTAAAGTTATGCTGACAGGGAATTAGATCTATAAACAATGTTTAAATGCATAACATGATAAACGTGAAGCTGTTGCTGAAATGTTCTTCATACTCCTACAGATGTAACAATTAAATGCTTCCCAAACTGTCAAACTGTAATTCCAATTTAAGATAACAGAACTATTATTTTATGTACATTAAA
This sequence comes from Poecilia mexicana, assembly GCF_051168715.1. Classification (NCBI taxonomy): domain Eukaryota; kingdom Metazoa; phylum Chordata; class Actinopteri; order Cyprinodontiformes; family Poeciliidae; genus Poecilia; species Poecilia mexicana. The sequence goes on from NW_028263388.1 coordinate 5,826,215, forward strand.
TAATTTATATTATTATTTAATCCCCCATTCTCTTTGCAAATGAACCGACAATGCTAAGATAATATACCAAACATCAACTTTTAAAAGTTTTTTTTTTCTCACTTCAATAATGGTTATTGATTAGTGAATTCAGCATCATGCTGTTTGTGCTGCTTCTTACCTGGAGCGTCTGAGTTCTTAGTGTTTTATTGCAGCAGCAAAGCTGGTGGACGCTTCCTTTGCTCTTTTTCTTTACTTTTCCATTTTGCGCTTGCTAAGTTAGCTTGCGGAATATACACAAATGTACTGGATTTGTTTTTATTTCTTTTTTTTTTTCTTCATCGTCCCTGTAGCTTTCTGAGGCCCCTCTGGGGGCCCCTGGCGACTCCAACTTTGAAAAACACTGGTATATCAAACCATTCTGAGTACAATAGTGTCATGGACCCTAAAGGGGTTTGTCCACTAACCGTTTTCCACAACACCAGAGAAAGTTTGGGTTAATAGTTAAGAAATCTTTTATTTCTTAAAATAAATCAATATTTAAACATATACAAGGAAACATGTTCTAACCAGCTCTAATCATCAGTTCTAATCATGCCTGAGTCAAACCGGGTCAGTGGCAGCCACAGCTCAGCGCCACCATGTCGTCGTACTGCTTCAGAACCACATTCTCCTCATCGTCAAAGTACAGCAAGCTGATGGACTGCAGTCTGTCGGGCACGCAGCAGGGGGCGCCCAAGTCCTCTCCGGGCAGCTTGAGCGCGTGCATGATGGAGCGCACTGTGGCGTGGTTGGTGGCCCTCAGGCCCACGCCCAGTGGGAACGGGCAGGAGCCCTTGCAGTGGTAGGCGTTGTAGCCGCGCGGAGAGATGATCCAACCCGACCAGCCGATCTCGTCGAAGTCCACAAAGAGGGGGACGCGCTGGCAGGACTGGGGGCGACCACGGGGAGGGAAGTCTGAGGACGCGCGTCTCCTCCTGCTGAGGTGGTCCAGAGACTCGGAGGCTGCCGTTGTAGGAGGATGGAGACCGTTAACATGGCAACAGAGGTGAAAGGTCTCAGGCTGTCGCCCCATATCGACTTACCCAGGTATGACCGGTTCGCTTCCGTCCTCCCGTCGTCTGAGAAAATGACCAGGTAGGCACTTGTGTCTGTCAACTGAAGCTGCTTGGATTCAGAGTTCATCAAGTCACCGGAGGGGAACGTCGTCACCACCAGGATGCCGTTGTTCTCCTGACTCTTCTGGATCCATTTAGACACCTGAGATTCACCAAAACAAGATTGGTCCAGGTCTGTTGGATCGGACACAACGTCCCTGATGCCTGATCTAGAATTTTTGTCATCGATATTGATATCTGAATGGTGAATCTCTACTGTAAACATTTTCTCTTACCATCTGAGTGACATTGAAAACCTCCCATCCCTGTGTGTAGAGAGGCACCAGCCTGGATGTGATGAGGTTTCCTCTCTGGGCTTTCAGTTTGCTGTCTGGAACCTCGTATACGTCCACCTGAACGAGAAAATGCAGCAACGTTGGCTGAAGAAACGTTCATATCAACGCGTTTTTCAGGGCTACTTTGGCATAAATTACTGTATTTGCTCAGGTGTTGAGGAACCTCTGGTTGCTATGACAGTAGAGGTGTGGTAAAAAAAAATCAATTCGATTGATAACTGCAATTAGGAATTCTGAATAAATTCAAATGTGTTTGCTGATTATTCTTTTTCTTGTCTCACTTTTTCCTTTCACTTAACTTTCCATATAGAGCTATATTCAATAAACTATTAGTCCCAATGAGTTTTGTCAGATCAAAAATTTGTTTTGAAAGTAAACTTTAAGCAAGTATTAAACACAATTTTCTTTAAGCCCACATGACTTTTTAAAGTTTTTTTTAATTGCCTTGATGTAATATTCTAATGTCATGTTTTCATTACCTGTAAGGTAAAACAAATATTTGCTGAGTGGCTGTAAATCATGATCACCAGAAATATTTACCATTTTACTGCACTACGAAGTATCAAAAGTTGACTTTTTAAATTACATGTGTTGCATATTAAATAAAAGTTTGAAGTATATTCTGCAAATTTAACCATGTCAAAGAATAAAGGTGACTTTTAAGAGTCACCTTATAGAAATGAGGCCTGTAGGAGTTCCCGAGGTAGAACTTGTGTTTCTTTCGGAACCAGCGGAATTCAGCTTTGATCATTTTCTCCTCTCTGCCCAGAGAGGACAAGTTGAAAAAGTGGATCCTCTGCCCGCTGTGTCCTGCAGAACCACAGAAAACGGAAGGAACATGATTGGCTACATTTGCTCAAGAAAACCAAGTACAGACGTATGTCCGTGCGTAATTGTTCCTTTCCCCGAAGATTTACGCACTGACATCTGTGCCTTTCAGCGCAAAAATATTCCTTATTAATAAACAAATGATAATCTTTTTTTCCCCTTTATTGCAACTTTATTGTATAAAAAAACAATAAAGTTGCAATAAATGTGTTTCCGCTCACCTTTGTCCTGAAAACTGCGCACCGTGTTCCCCTCCAGAATCTCCTTCTGGCTTCTGTGCGCCCCGTCAGCCACGGACACGGCGTTGAACAGATCCAGCATGAACTGCGGCGCCTTCTTGTGCGGAGAAAACGCAGGAGCTCGGGGGAAATCCTTCAGCTCGAAGGGCTCCTCATCCAGAGCCCCGCCGGGGACGCAGCTCAGGTGGAGGGCGGCGAGGAGGAGGCAGAGGGAGAGGCGCAGAGCTCCTGCTGGCATTGTCGCGCAGATTGGACTGAGCCCCGGCACCTGCGCTGCGGGGAGGACGGGTGATGAGGTGAGGGGGAGAGGGGAGGGGATGGGGGCACAGACTGGCCCTGTATTCAGCTAACAGCGAGGGGGGGATTGGGTCCTGATTGATGACGGAAGAGGAAAGACAAAGAGAAGGTGAAAACGAGCCGAGAGTCGACTAAGATAAAAAAATTAATAAACCGATGACTCATTTCCCGTTAATCTCTAGTTTGACTTTTTCAATCAGTTCCTAAACTATGAAACTTAATTTTGGAGATAATTAAATATAAGTCATTAGAATTATTTAAGCTTATTCCATGCTTATTTGTTTGAGTAATTGCAACTAAAGACAAAATGTTCCTAATTTGTCTGCCATGTGCAGTTTGTACACTATAAGAATTAATTCTGGAAGCAATTCAACATAAATCTGAATTATTTTCCGTAATTGTTGGTTTTCACTCTGCAAAAACACATTAAATATGCAATAATGATAATAATAAAGAACTATAATCAAGCCTATTAGTTTGTACAATAATATTCAGTCATAAATATATTTCCTTAGCATGTATGCAGTTTGTGGGCTGGGTTTGGTCAATATAATTTCAGATAATCAAAATTGTTTAAATCGGGTGCATTAGCTTTAAACGTATTGTTCAATAACTAATTTCCTTTGTTTTTATGTAGTTTGGAGTCTTTTTAACCCTCTATGGCATGACTTTTTGTTTTTTTGGGGAAAAAATATTTTCCTGCATTCTTTGGGAGCTTGTTGGTCCCTAATTACATATCAATCATAAAATCGGACCCTGACATCTCCCGGAACCGGATTTGGGTTTGTTGCCTCAGGGCAACATTGTGCTACAAGGGGTCTGAAACGGCAGGTTTTCTACAGTGATTATGAGAAATGAAATACAAATCAAACAAAAACTATATTCATAAAAAACTTTTTTTTGACAAAAATAAATCAGACATGGTTCCAACTCACCAAATATAAAATAAACAACTAACTTTCATTAATAAATTGTACATTTGCACAAATTACTAAAACGAGCATTTGTGTGTTTGTACATGTGTATGTTTGGCAGAGTTAGAATCACTAAGGATGTTGAAATCAGTCTTTTTCTCCATTATATGTTAAACATCAGGAAGGAATTGCTTGCTGATGTGAAAAAAACTGTGCATCACATTTTTGGCACTTGATTATTGGCGTACCTGGGAATCACCATCTGGTTATCTGATTATCTATGAGTTGTAGTGACCAGATTCACATCAGTGACAGGACTTAGGGCTGCAGGTTCTTTTTATAAGAGTTTGTAGATCTGATTTTTTGTTAGAATTTGAGCCAAGCAAAGGACAACATTTCCATCAGCTGCCATATCTGGTAGATTTGGTGGTGGTACGGCTCGCCCTGTGTAGGTTGTAAGGAACACCATCTACTCCAGTCATATCAAGTACCCTCAAGACCCGTATATTTGGGTTTGGCAGGTATTGCTTCAGTCTTTGCCTGCCTTGGAATAAGTACATTAGTTCATTGATGACCAGCTTATCACTCTTTGGGACTGAAGTCAGTTTTGAGGATAAACAAACAATGAAATAATGGTTGTACAGTGGATCCTCATGTTTTCATTGGGAATGACCCCAGCTTATGAACCATGCACATTTTGTCCATGAAATGATCTTGCATCTATCTCCTGTTGCTGTTAGTCAATAATAAAGTAAAAAAATTGGCTCTGATAATTATTTTGTAATCAATTGAATATCATCACATTAGAATAAAATGGTCTGAGCAAAAGGGCCATAAATGCGCAATGTTGCCCTGAGGCAACAAACAAAAAAACACAGTTTTAGCATATAAATTATAAAAAAAATTGTCTTGAAATGATCTATAATGCTTCTTTACATACTTACAGATATTAAAATATTTTTAGTTGGAGTGACCCAAATTTAAACATGAAGAAAAGTGATGTATAACTTACAAGTAGGAGGCAAGGTGTAGCATGCACCTCCGCTTCATAAAAAGGACTGTTCCTCTTCTAAATAAAAGGTCACATGAACCTCAATACCTCTTTTATTTGGACAAAAATATGTCTGGAGGTATTTTAAATCATTCCCCCCAAAAAGTAAAATAAAGGAACAACGTGAGGTACAGAAATGTGGTTTGTTGCCTGAGGGCAACGCCATGCCATAGAGGGTTAATTGACTTTGTACTCTGTCAAAATGATTTTGGAGGATTGTGAATATTAAACTCAAAGAATTTGGTTTTGAAATGCAATGTTTAAGAAAGTTTGATTTCTAGCAACGTTAGCTAGCAAATCCTATGTAAACATTAGGATTTAATTAAAGCTGTTCAGTTAACTGTTAGATGTTTGTATATATTATGAATGTTTTTATGAATGAATACGTCAACATGTGGCTGAGGAAGATTCTGTGAAGAAGAATGAAAGCCTGTGTCTAGCTTCAGCTAGCTAGCAACAGAGCTAATGCTAAGGGCAAAATTAGCTAGCAAGCTGAGCTTCATAACACTGAAGCTTTTTTTTGCTAATGAATGTCACATCATAGCTGCTGATGTCAGGGAAACATTTATTATGTTTCTCTGTTAGAATAGACTTCATAAGTTTATTACTGTTTTAGTAACATTTTATGATTTAATTACCAATCAGTTTCTATTTTTGTTTCTCTTTATTGAATTGAGTATGAATCAGAAAATTTCACAAAAAATTTCATTTCATGTTGCTAAAGGACTATTGATATGACATGTTTTATCAATTAACCCTCCTGTTGTCCTCGAGTCAAAATGACCCATTTTTACAATGTTGTCCTCCATAAAATACTTAGGAATCAGCACATTTTGTTGAGAACCTACACTTCAAAAATGCTAATATCTGTCTTATTCAGTAATTAATCAGTTTATACCTGGTTTTACAAACGGTGTGGAACTCTTATCAGATTTAAAGACTGTCCATGTTCTGCAGACTTTCAGTCCACGTTAGAACAAATTATTAGAAATATTTGCAACATCAGCATATAGTAGGTGTTACTACTTTAACGTGATGCATAAACTTGTCGCGTTGTGATGTTTTGTTGCCGTTCCTCCTCTTCATGTGTTTCTCCGGCCAGTTTCCTGTTATCAGCATCAGGCCAGTCGCAAGAGAGCAAACGAACGGCGGAGCAGTGACGCACATGAGGCGCGTTTTCAAAAGCCACCTGTTAATGCTCACTTTTCCACAAAACCCAAGCCCTGGTCAACATGGTCGCCCCTTCTCCCACATCCCCCCGTTACTATTTGAACAGGGACTTATCAGAATGACGTGTTTATTCCCTCTCCCTGTTAAGTTGATTCCCAGATTATCTCTGATCAATCGGCACAAAACAGGGATCAAATTCCCAAGATCATCAGGCTGATCAGTAGCTCGGTTCATTAAATCCACCATGATCCCCTCAATTAGGGGCCATTACTCATGTTTGAGGTCCCTTTGCTTTATCGCCTCAGAGACAAGTGCATGTCAGATAGCTGAGCTGCAGGATAGATTATGGTCATAAACTCTGCAAACAAGGCGGCGGACCACAGGAGGCCAGGTGATGATTGGATTTGTCTGGAACAAAAACCGTTTTTATGCAGCATAATTAGAGGTTGTAACTGCAAACAAAGAGCCAAATGACAGAACGTTTGTAGGATTTCTGTGAGTTAAAACAACAAATGTTAATGCATCTTATTAAGAGTTTATGGACAGGATGGTTTTAAGATTGCATGCGAAGCTGCATGTTTGGAGGAACTGTGATCACCCTGAACGCACCGTGAGACGAGACATGGTGTTGGCAGTATCATGTTATAGGGGTGTTGAGCTCCCCCGCGCCCCCACACAACCACCTTACAATGTACGGTTCTGCTCATATTGTTATGAAAAAATGGCCTAGTCAAAGTCTGTAAAGACGTAAAGAGTGACATTTATGGATGCTGTGCACGCTGAGTGAGCCGGGGCTGCTTTACTTTCCTTCCAAAGTTTGTAGAACTTTGTGTTTGTAAGATGACAAAACGGGAATAAGTTGATTAATACTTTTTATGAAGAATATGAAACGACTCATAACAGCAATAAGGATTAACTCACATTTAATGTCATTCTGGTATACATAGAAGTGCTGTGAACATGTGCAATCAAATGAAGAGATTTATAAGTCATTTTAATAATTGCTCTAAATTTTGTATTTGAGAAGATTTTCTGTTTAAACTGAGGAACTTGAACGCAGCCTCAGTTCTTTTTGATATTGAACAGCTGCTGTATTTAGGACAAAGATCCTGTCTGCTGAGCGCCTGGTGCTGTGATATTATCACACACACATAACACACATATGGGTATTGTTATATGGAGATAAATAGTTGATTTGTCAAGGGTTAAAGAGTACCTCTGATAAAAATTACACACCTCTGTTTTTCTAAGAGGGAAAACTTGAAATAATTGTGGTGTATCTGATACTTATTTTCCCCACTGTAAAAAAGGAAGGAGTAGTAGAAGGGATTTCACCTTTTTACACTGTAAAAAAGAGAATGGAGCTCCAACTTAAACAAATCAAGTTTATTTGTTACATGTAATAAAATTAAGTTTGTCAAACTAAACCTAACATGACCACTTAATAAACTTAATTTGATTACTTATAACAAATTAACTTCTTTTTTTTTAAGTTGGATCACCCAGTTTCTTTCTTTCTGTTTTTTTTTTTTTTTTTTTTTTGGTGTGTGAGCTAAATGGATAGCTCCCATTAAATGTAGAGGAAATATTCAAAACTTTAAGGATTTTGTGAGGGCTTGAACCTGGACTTGAATCAAAGAGTTTACATATTTGGATGGTATGGCGCATAAATATGAGACAGCCAGTGGCAGTACAAAAAATATTTAAAGTCTGAATGGAGCTGAAAATGGTAGGTTTTGGTTTGTTAAACAGTGTTTTAATGTGAGATATGCCAGAGTTTCTACAGATACAGGAGAATCTTTTCCTGTTTTATACAAAAACCAGAGTACATTTCTGTAAACAGTTCTCTGGGCACAGCATGATCTTTAAATATAATGTCTGCAGTGAAAAAACATTGTGACTGCTTGATTGATCAACATAAACACTTTTCAGTAACTTTAGAATTTAAAATGATGTCTTCTTTAGAATTTTCTCCAACTTAAAAGAAAATGAAGAGCAAAAATATGGGAGATAAAAGCTAGCTCAAAGCTAACTCAGGTAAGAGCAATTAAATCTTTATTTATACAGCACCTTTCAGCAACAAGGCATTTCACAGTACTTTATATCATAAAGACACAAAAATACAAAGTCATAGAACACACAGTCAACATTACATTTTGCACATCAGATTATTGATTAGTGTCTCATGATTAGGTTTCTCGAAAGTAACTCTGAGTTATATTTCATATAAACATGAACAAACAGTGTAGATATGACATCAATCCAATTTCAGAGAGAAATCTATTTCCAAATGTTCAGCTGAGTTATGAATCAGATGGTGGAGCTGCAGAAACTTTTCTCCTCATGTGTTCAACATATGAAGGAAAATCACCTTGAAGCTGGATAAATCCTAATAAAATTCATCCTCACATGTATTATATTCTCTACATAACCTGAAAAATATTTTTGTTGAGTACCTCTTTCCACTTCTTTAGACATAAAATTTCAGTTACTATTATATAACATTAATGTTTTATAATTGCCTTATTTGCCTTATTTATAGATATTTTTCTTTTGCCATCACTAGATGACTACAGTTCTACCTCTGTGCCACCAGGTGGAGCCATTAACTTAGGTATTAACACAAACCAAAACTTTTAAAAAAAAAATAATTTATTCAGTTAGCAGCTTGTTATACCATGCTATATTACGTCATTAATATGGATTATATCGGAGTACAAGATAAATATTTGCAAAGCTTTTCAAATTGGATTCTGAGCCCCTGAATGCGTTAGAGAAAGTTTCTCTTCACGCTGAAGAATATAAACGTGTGAACTAAATCTTGTAATGAAAGAAATGTGCTGATAAGTACAAGTCAGACGTAGGAGTAGTTCACGTTACCGTCTGTGCTCTTCTCTCCATTTTCACCCATGGCCGCCTGGCTCCACATCTGACGCGGTGCCCGTGTGTTAATGACTTCACCTCGTGTTAAACACCTCCCCACATGTAATTAGACACACATGGAAGGCATTCGCTGCAAACGCTGGAAGCTCCTGCAACTCTGCCCCGGTGAATAATGAAGAGGTTTACAGGCATGTCCAAAGTGGAAACACATGACTCTGTCCGTCACAATACAGCGAGATTACCTACTGCCTCTAACCACAAGCTACAGGGGTGATCTGATGGTCATTGTGTCTAAAATGTTCTATTTAGCTTGTAGTTTCCATCTTCCATTGATCTGATTATAATGGAACTAATTTAATAAATATACGCTCTTAATGTTCTAACCATGTTTCCAACTATACTGAGTCCTATGTAGTTATTTCTTTCCTCAACAGGGTAAACGTACTCCTATTTACACTATAATAAGCAGATTGACACCAATTTATATTGCCATGGCCTGACCTCTGACCTCCTACTGCAGGCAGTACAAGGTGAGCCTGGAGCGATTGTACTCCTTTGTGCTTTGCTACAATTGTCAGGTTATGAATTTCAAAGTAAAGATGTATACATACGCTGTATGCGCACGTTGACAAAACTGATCCAGACTGAGACGCTCAGAATGAGTATTATTGCAGCAATGTTTAATCATCATAACTAGAAGCACCAAACTGCTCCATTTCACTAAAAACATTCTTTAAAAAGTGTTCCTTTTTTATTATTATTTTATTCAACATTGAAACATAATCCAAAGCAAAAACCCATTTTCACTGTTAAAAGTGAAAGTAAGAATGAATTATGACAGGCTGGACTAGAACAATAAAAGTAAGCAGCATGAAAACAGAATCCATTAATCACATGAGCAGTCCAATGTGGCTTAATCAGATTATGAAATTAGACTGAACCAAACTATGTTGTTTTTTTTTTTTCCCCCGTTAATTTTACACACATTCCAAGAAAATATTCAGCCTGAAAAGCAGCTTTGATTCATTATCATCTCCTGGATGTTTCAGAAAAAGAGTTTATTTACTAAAAACAAAATGTTTTAGAATTATTCTTAAACATTAAGTGTGATGTTTCATTATGGCCAGTGAAGGATGAAGGACCTTTCTTTGCTGTCAACTTATTTGTCCCCATGAAAACATTCCAGAAAGTTTCTTCGCAGGTCAAAGAGAATAGTTTGAACCAGATTATCCTTAATTGTAACTTCCCATAGCAACCTGTTGCTCCACCCTGTGCGGAGGAGACTGACATGGATCATTTCATCCTCCCTTTCATTTTGCTTCAATGAATCCATAGGATCACCTGTCTTCAGGTGTTTCTTGGTCCAGTGTTGATGTGAATGTCCAGTCATTGTTCAAAGTCTCTGAGATCATTCCTCATGTTGCTGAACTCCTCACAAGTTTTCTCAGTTTGTCTGACTAGCTGTGTATAGAGGAGTTTAGCTCGGTCATGTTCAGTCAGTTCATCCATTTGCTGCAGAAGCTCGACAAACCTGTCTATTTCTGAGAGAGTTTTATCTGCCTGAGGTCCAGCTGTTGTCCTCAGTACAGCTGATGTGTATCTATCTCATCCAGCACATTCTTTATCTCCATCAGGGCATTTTTTTGTTGTTCAAGGAGATTCTTGAATTCTTCACATAGTTTGTTTACAGGTTCCATCATTTCTCTCTCTTTAACCAACATCTCTGAATCTGCATCATAAGCAGTTTTCAATCCAGCTACAGTTAGGACATTTGATGCAATTGTAGCTGCAATTCCTAAAACTAGTTTTTCAATTTTTTCACCTTCTCCAAACAATAATCCTCCAACTGCAGCCACTCCCAGTCCTACACCAAGCACTCCACCTGCTCCTCCAATCAGGCTTTTAATATCAGTGTCATTATGCAGCTTTTTGAGTTCATCAGCTATTGTCTCCAGCTCCTGCAGTATAGCATTCAGCCTCGGCCTTCTTTGTTCATATAGAGCAAAGAATGTCATTGCAGTGCCAATCAGTCTGTTAATTAGGACGGGAATGTTTGCTCTTCTCTGCATGGTAAAGGAACCATGGGTCTCAGTATGTTTGGATTTTGCAGTGCAAAGTTGTATGACTTTGAGTCTGAAATTTGAAAACAAGTTAGATATTAGTCAATGATTACTTTAGAACAAACAGGAATACAATAAAAAAAAATTATATATATCGGATGGTCGGATGGTTACAAAGAGAGGGAAGGTCATCCGCACAGAAGGGGTCTCACTCCCAGAAGGAACAATAGCAGACATAGAGCACAGCTACAAGTACCTGGGAATACCACAAGCAAATGGCAACCTCGATGAGGTCATAAGGAAAGGAGCCACAGCCAAATACCTCCAACGAATAAGGCAAGTCCTGAGAAGCCAGCTCAATGGCAAGAACAAGATCCGTGCAATAAACAGCTATGCCTTACCAGTAATCAGATACCCTGCCGGAATAATTAGCTGTCCAATGGAAGAGATAAAGGCCACGGACGTTAAGACTCGGAAGCTACTAACCATGCATGGAGGGTTCCACCCCAAATCCAGCACCCTGAGACTGTCCACAAGCCGTAAGGAAGGAGGCAGAGGACTAGTGAGCGTGAGAGCCACTGTCCAGGATGAAACATCCAAGATCCATAAATGCATCAAGGACAAAGCCTCAACAGACGATGTGCTCAGCGAATGTCTCAGACAATGGGGAACAGAGGACGAGGTGCTGGAGGAACCATCATGGGAAGACAAGCCCCTACATGGGATGTACCACCGACAAATAACTGAAGTGGCTGATATCAGGAAATCCTACCAATGGCTGGAGAAAGCTGGACTCAAGGACAGCACAGAGGCCCTCATCCTGGCCGCCCAGGAACAGGCCCTAAACACCAGAGCAATAGAGGCTCAGATCTACCACACCAGACAAGAGCCAAGGTGTAGGTTGTGCAAAGAGGCCTCTGAGACAGTCCAGCACATAACAGCAGGGTGCAAGATGCTGGCAGGGAAAGCGTACATGGAACGACATAACCAAGTGGTGGGCATAGTGTACAGAAACATCTGTGCAGAATATGGACTGGAAGCCCCGAGATTGAAGTGGGGAACACCCCCAAAGGTGGAGGAGAATGACCGAGCTAAGATCCTGTGGGACTTCCAGATCCAGACAGACAAGATGGTAATGGGGAACCAACCGGATATTGTGGTGGTGGATAAAGAACAGAGGAAAGCCGTTGTGGTGGATGTAGCAATACCAAGTGACCACAACATCAGGAAAAAGGAGCACGAGAAACTGGAGAAATACCAGGGCCTCAGAGAGGAACTGGAGAAGGCCTGGAAGGTGAAGACCACAGTGGTGCCTGTGATCATCGGGGCCCTCGGGGCAGTCACCCCCAAACTGGAGCAGTGGCTCAAACAGATCCCAGGAACAACATCAGACATCTCAGTCCAGAAATGTGCAGTTCTAGGCACAGCCAAGATACTGGAGGAACCCTCAAGCTCCCAGGCCTCTGGTAGAGGACCCGAGCTCAGAGGATGAAAGAGACCACCCGCGGAGGGTGAGAAGGGAATTTATATATATATATATATATATATATATATATATATATATATATATATATATATATATATATATATATATATATATATATATATATATAGCCTTTGAGGTCCCACAGTGGGGAAATTCAGGTTTAACAGCAGCAAAGTGACAGGACATCAGGGCATGTAGGTCCACACGTAGACCTAGATGCCTTGTACATTATGTCATTATGTCATAATGTTGTCATAATGACATGAAGCTCAAAAAAGTCTATTTTACAAAACACCAATGCTTTAAATCATTTTGGAGTTTGTTGACATTTAGAAATTCCAGTGTACCAGATGTACCTGAATGCAGCTGTTGGGAAATCCCGTGTGGTCAGAGCAACGGTCAAACATTACAAGTCTGCAAATGCACTGCAGGACATATTAAACTGGTCCAGGATAAATTCAAAGCTGGATTTCAACTTGGCTGATTTTTCTCCAGTGTCTGTAACTGTGTTTCTATTAACCATAAATTTGCTTAATAGAAACCTGTCAATTTTGAAAAAAATCCAATAATTAATTTGATCTCACAATATAATTTTTTTCACTAGTGTCAAAAAAATCCACCTGACCACAAATTTGGTGTTACATGAACTACATTATCCAGTCTTATCATAAGTGAGACGATATAGGACACCCATAACAGGGAATGAATATATTACAAAGGATCAAATAATTAACAGAAACTCAGCAAGATTTTGAGATCCATTTTACCTGGTTTTGTATTGTCACAGTTGCTAGACAACAGGACATGAGCTGTAAGAACGAGAATAAATCCAAAGTCTAGACTTTCTAGTTTCATAGCTGCTCATTTCTGGTCTTTGTGGTCAAATTAAAGTACTTCTTAGTTTGCCTCTTTGCTGTTCGTCTTATTCTGAAAAACCATGGGAACTCAATCCCATGAGTTGGTCTCAGGGGTTCGGCGGAGCCTCTGACGTGGAGGTAAAGACACAATTGTGTAAAGTCGTGATGACGCCCCGCTTTGTCATTACTTGCTGCAGAGGATCACATTACATTGCTGAGCCAATCAGCGCTGCTGCAGATGATCACGTTACATTCCTTAGCCAATTAGAGCTGCGGAGGAGCACTAATTGAAGGAGTTCAATCAGTGCTCCTGAATTTGTGTCTTTAATTATTTCAGCAAAGCTCACCGTTTTTACCAAATTCTGTAGCTTTCGGTGTACTTCTAAATCTGCTCTATAGTCGCATCTTTTCGGGGTTGGTACTGCCTCTAGTGGCGTGGGGGTGGTAACGCAGCTAATAGGAAGGAACACACCAGTTCTTCCTCTTTGCCTTTGTTCTTTGCCTTTGTCTTTATCTTCATCTTTGCCTTGGTCTTTGTCTTTATCTTTGGGGTCCCAAACCCAGCTGGTGAGAAAAGTGCAATTTGAAGCCACATGTTGTGGGGCTAACGGGTTGGTCCCCATGTGCAGAACAGTCTTCGGCTCTGTGGCCCCAGCTCTTCTTCAGCTGCAGAGTTCTTTGTCCATCTCGATCTTGGCTCGAAGCTGCCTGAAGGATCCAACCAAAGATTCCTCTTTTGCAACCACCTTATAAAGGATTTGTCCACCTTTTTGGTGTGTTTGCATTGGCTAGCGTTGTTGCTGTGCCTGTCTCATTGGCTGACTGCTTGGACCGATGATCTCATATCTATCACTGTCTTGGAGACATGATGTCTGTTCTAATGTCCCAGGGTTGCTCAACAGTCCTCTTGCGTCTAACCTTCTCTTAGGAAAGTTACAGTTCAGCAATAAGGCCTTGGTCACCTCTGCTCTCCTATCAGTTCCTCTTTTCCCCTGACCTTTCACCTACCATCTACCTCATCAGTGACCTTTAATTACAGTTACACATTTTTACCATTTCAAGTTCAATGTCAAAATCACATTTATAACCTTTTAGTTTCTCTGATTTAGCATTCATTTATAATTTTATAATAACTATAGCTTATTAGTTACTCTTATTATAATCATCATGCGAGTTATTACAGACATTTCTGAAAAGAAACCAAGAATAATCCATTATTCCAATTATTTGATACCAAAGTTACAGTTACTTCCTTCACCTGTAAGTACTTCCACAAGTTTAAGAGAGTAAGTGTAAATATTCTTATAATCAAACCAACATCAACCATTGGTTAAACCAATATTAATTATTGGCTTAATTATAAGTTATCATTATTAACTTAAGTATTTTACTCTGGGTTTTATCCAATTACTCAAAATGTTTAGATTTTATTCTTTAAACCTTTAATGCTTTGAAATGAGCAATCTGAACTATTTTTAAACACATGCAGGCTGGAAACTTCCTCTTTCTTCAGGAAACCTGCTCTTCCTGTTCCATGACTCTCTTTCTCCTATCTATGATTTTTTATGATTAAATAGAAAAAAAAGTAGAATTAAAGCAAAGTTTGCAGGACACAATAACAACACACACAACCAGATTAATTTTATTACCGTCTGACTCTACTGTTGGGTCTTGATGTCACCTGTGTAATTAGTTTTAAAGATAACTTTATTCATTGTTATTATTAAACTAAAATCTCCAGCATGGGGAAGTGGGATGAGCTCGACTTTTCTCGGCACTGCACAGCAGCCGTGTCCTATGTTGCCATCTCCTATGTTGCCATGTCCTATATTGCCGTGGATTATGTTGCTTTCATTAGGTTACTGGGCCAAGGATCTGCTCTCCTGGGCAGGTCACTATGTATGAATGCGAGTACATCACGCATCTCCGTTGAACTTGTTCCAGGTAATTCTGGTTTGTTTGGCATGTCCACAGTTAGTTGTCGGAATTGAAAGCTGTATTTTGGACTTTACAGGGATCAGATAACTTTGCTTCAGTTGTTGTACAAGTCTGAAGTTTGAAAAGTGAGTCCATCATGACCTTTAATATATTCTTTACATCAAAATCTTTAAAATCTTAAAGAAAAAAAAGATGTACCCCATCTTTTTTCCTCAGTAAGTTCTTTCCTAGTGTTGAGTTCAGAGAGTACAAAGGTTTTACTGTTCAGCTGTGGAAGACTGAAATAGAGTAAAGATGAACTAACATCCTAAGTTAATCTAAATTTGACCCATTTATAACTGTAGTAACTGAAGCTGTTTGCTGACTCTAGATTGACAATTTCATTGTTCAAAAAAAGCATAATGACTAAGTTGTCACTTTATGTACAGAAATATATATCCAAAAATAAATATGAAAGCAGTTTAGACTTACCAGTTAATAACCACTTTTGCGCAGTAAACAAAAACAGGAATCTCTCATCAGTTTCTGTGTATCACAAACACAATCAGTTGGTTTTAACTGCACAGCAACCGGGAATATCACATCTCTTCTTGGACCCCATGAAAACATTTAAATCAAAACAGTTCTAATTTGTTTATCATGTCACAAATGAAGTGAACTTGCTGCAAAATAGTTTCTGAAAGTGTTCGACTAAACATACTTCTAACTTAATGCACTAAATGTTATAGTTTCAGTTTAGTTTATTTCTCTGAAAGCATGACTTAAGAGACAGAAATGTTTAGAAAAAGGTTTATTCCATATCAGTCAATGACCCAGATGGAACATAAAGTCAGACATGTTTGCACTGATAAAAACAAAAGTGAAAGTAACAGTGAGTCAGTATTGGCTCACCTTTAAAATTTAAGGTCACTTTACTAGTTTAAATTTTGATTAGAGCTACAAGACCTTCAAGACATAAAAAAAAATTGTGTAAAAATATTTATCATAAATTTTTGTTGTTTTGCGTTTACTTTTTCTTTAAAAAAAATAATGCTGCCACTTATTCAGTGGTGGAAGAGCATAAAAGTCATTTTGGTTAGAGCCAAAATACTTAAATTAATGGAACGATGAATGTTATACTCAGTTTTTTTCTTGTCTAAACTTTTTACGTTAACCCCAACAGGGTAGGGGCCTCTGGGGCCATGCAAATATTCCCTACTTGCATAATGAGCCAACAACCCCTCTCAGAAAGACGATAATTTTTTTTATTAGAAGTGAAGTTAAGATACCAGTTCAGAGCCAAATTAGTTGGAGTCTCAGTCTCAGATCTCTGTACCAAGGAACAGGAACCTGTACAGACTGAAGAGATGTTTTACATTTTATTAAAAAAATTAACATTATTCATGTACAGTAATTGAATAAAAAGAAAAGGCAGTGTAGAGCAAAATTACCTTGTGTTGTATTCACCAGCTCACTGTGCCACCCAGACAGTGTTGTGTGTATATTTAGTCCCACCAAGAGGGTCTAAATATAGGAAGATGATTCCACCTTCATCACAGTAGCAGCCACTCCCACAAACAAAGAGGTCAAAGCAAATCAAGACATAGAATTTTCTTTTTTGTGAACTTTATCACATGAAGGATTTTGACTCTTCACCAATAAAAAATAAAATTAGGTAAACTAACTACAGTTGATGAAAAACCAGTGAGTCTTCAGCTGTAGTTACATCTCCTAGTATGAATGTGTTCAGCCTGACATAAAGACACAGAACCACACTGTTGTTTTTCATCTAGATTTTAAGATTAAGATTAAGAAATTTTCTGTTTCAGCACTGTAAGTGAGTGTGATTTATTTATTAATGTCATAAACAACTTACATAGATTTGCAAGTTACCACACATCCTATAGTATACAGGATGTTATGAAGGGCACCAAACAAGCTTCCACAGCAAAATAAAACATTTTGAAAAAAAAAAAAATTCCATGGCAAAAAAGATGTGTTGAGAATACAAAACTTGGTCTTCATTGTTCAAGGCATTGCATGTTCAATAAATTTTGTTAAATCAAGTAGTTCTTCATTAAATAGATAGAACATTAGTATGTTCTTCAGACAGACAAAACAGATCTTTTTTTTCTGTTGCATCTTGATTAACATTATTTCTGACAACAAAGAGCAGAGAAATATAACATGAAACTCATTCTCAATCTCTGTAAGTTCACAAAACTCAAACTTTTTAAAACAGTGGAGCGTTATACATTATGCTTTAGTGCTCCACATAATATACGTACATAAAAACTTTACTACAAATTGATAGATTTATTTAATTTGCAATGTACACAGAGATGGATAAAGGAGAAAAAAAGGCGAAAGGAAAGGGTAAAGTTAAAGGGGAAAGAAAAAGAGTAGAGGAAAGAATTACCGTATTTTCTGGACTATAAGGCACACTGGATTATAAGATGCATGCTAAAACATACGGTCAACAACAACAAAAAAAAAGGTAACGGAAACAAAACAATAAGTTTAGTTGGACTTTATTCGACGATGTAACAATACACTCACATTATTTTTTATTCTTCTTCCACAAATCCATCAAAGTCCTCCTCTTCTTTCTGTATCTGAATTGAACAGCTAGGTAATTTTGCCATCAAACATGCCAGGTTCCCTCTCATCATTGTCGGAGTCAGTCTCATTGCCAGGTGGCTGTTCAGCAATGAAGCTCGGACAACAGTTAAGCCAGATGCATTAGCCCACGCATTCACAATCCATTCACACATGGTGGCGTAACTCGCCCGGCGCTGCCTCCCCGTCTTAGTAAACATGTGTTCGCAGTCTGTCGTCCAGCGCTCCCACGCTGCTCGCAACTTCTTTTTGAACGGCCTGTTTACACCAATGTCCAGCGGTTGGAGTTCTTTTGTTAATCCTCCTGAGTGACGGCAAACTCCAATTTAGTTTGCTTCTCTTCCTTTTTCACAGTAGCAGTGAGATGGGCGCGCATGGAGTCGCAGATGAACAGGGACGGTGATGCGTGTTTTTACCGGAGGCATATGCTACAGAGCTCGGATAACAATTCTTGATTGGTTTATTGCTGCTTGCGTACGTACTGTACACTTTACGTCTCTGTGGGTGTGTTCACACTACAGCCTGAAGTGACCCAATTCTGATTTTTTTGACATAATGTGACCTGTATCCGATCTTTTCATGACAGTGTGAACAGCACAGGTCGGATTCTTTTTCGAATGTGACCCATATCCGACACGTATCTGATTCAAATGCGACCTAACATTCAGGTCGTATTCATCCGAACTGAACGTCACTGATTCTCAACAAATCTCACTATTCTGTGTCCTGATACGCGGAAGCAGGAAGAAAAACAACAACCATGACGGAGTATATAAGGATTAAGTTGTTAATATGCTGCTCCGGTCGGACAACAACTTCAAATATGTAAGCTAAGCTCCACCGTTAGCCTCCATGTTTATTTCCGCGAACACTGAGCACTTCTTCTTATGGCAGTTGGCAGAACACTGAGAACACTGACGCTATTGCGCCCTCTACTGCGCATGCGGGATACTTTCAGGTCGTTTACCCGTTCAGACTGCAGAATGCATACAGGTCGCATTTACTGGCAGTGTGAACGGCCCCAGCAAAAAAATCAGAATTCCCAGAAAATCGGAATTGGGTCACTTCAGGCTGCAGTGTGAGCGCACCCAGTGTCAGGGACAGATTTTGGAATTCAGTGCACACATAAGGCACACCGGATTATAAGGCACACTGATGACTTTTGAGAAAATTTGAGGCTTTTAGGTGCAACTTATAGTCCGGAAAATACGGTCATAAAAAGAAAAGTCGCCTTTGAAGTTTGCTTCTCCTGAGGCTGAAATATAATAGAGAACTAAGAAACCATAGCAACAATATATATAGCATTAATAATACTGAGAAGTACACAATACTAGTTAATACAACATATATTTAGCGACAAATGCAACCCAACTTATAGTGTTATGAAGTGCTGCAACAGTTTTTGATGTCAGCCTTTAAGAAGCAGTAGAATCAATTTCAGAAAAATAAAACCTACAAATGCAATAATTACAATAAGTTTTGCAAACATATACATATCCAGCCTTCTCCCAAATTGTATGTTGTCACCATCATCAGCTCTCCTTTGCTCCTTTTGCCTAACATTTCTCTGATGTGCTTCATTTCTGTCCTGTAATTGTGAATCTTCACTATTGTCTGAAAATAAAATAGTGCTTTCCTTTGAACGTCTTCTGCATGATCCCTGGTTGTTTGACATGACCAGTTAGTTGTTGGAATTGAACGTTGTCTTTTCTGAAGATCACAGGAATCAGAAAACTTTGCTTCAGTTATTGTACAAGTCTGTCCATCATGACCTTTAAAATAGTCTGAACATCAAAATCTTAAACATACCTCCACTAAATTTTCCCAAAAAGTTCTTTCCTGGTTTAGACATCAGAGTAATCAGGTTTGACTATTCAGCTGTGGAAGACAGAAATAATGAGTTAAGATTAATTAATCTCTCAGTTTAATCTCCATTTGAATAAATAACTACACTTAGATGGTTCTCTGTTCATATACAATAAGTAAAAATCGTACAATCTAACAAATTTGAAAGTGGTTCAAATACATTTACTGGCAGGTAAAACACCATATCGTCTCAGCAAGGCAAGTCAAGTTTATTTATATAGCACATTTCAGCAACAAGACAGTGTGACTTATATCATAACCCCATGAAACACCAGATAATAAAACATTACATAGCATAATAAGGTAATGAAAACTTAAAATAGAGACTAAATCAATAATGTTCCTGTTGAGTAATTGAAGGCAACTCTAAACAAATAGATTAATTTAGAGTTAAGTTTTTAGGAAGCACCTTTACGCTGTAAAGACAAACAGAAACCATGATTTAAAGGAACTCAGTGTTTCAGTTCTGCAGTTTTCTGGAAGTTTGTTCCTGATTAGTTGAGTATAAAAACTGAATGCTGCTTCTCCATGTTAAGTTTTGGTTCTAGGGAGTGAGTGATCCCAGAACCATCAAATCTTTAATGTATTTTGGTGCTAAGCCGTTCAGTGATTTATGAACTAACAATATTCGAAAGTCTATCCTCTGAACTGCAGGAAGCGGTGGAAGGACTTTAGATTTGGGGTGATTTGCTATATTCTCTGTGTTTTGGTGAACAAAAAAAGCATGGAGTTTCTCAAAATCTTGTTGGGACATTAGTCCTTTTAGTCCCTTAATCCAAGAAATGTTCTTCAGGTGATAGAAGGCCAACTTTGTAACTTTTTTTGTGCCTCAGAAGGTTCAGGTCTGATTTCATCACCACACCCAGATTTTGGGCCTGATCAATAACTGAAGCTGTGTGCTGACTCTAGATCAGTGGTGCGGTAAAGGGGTGAAAAGTGATGACGATTCTAGGAGCCCCAACCGACATGGGGCCCTCCACAATTTAATTATTTATATTTTGTTCATAGACAAAAAAAAAATTGGGGACCTATCAAATACAAAATTAATTATATTGTATTTTCAAAGATTGTTTTTAGCAGTTAAAAGTTAATGTTACTCCTCCCAGACCAAAAAACACACATCCGTTTTTGCCTTGAACCACCCTGGATATGCATGAAATGGTTCGTTCCTGCTTGGAGCGCTTGACGGTGACGCAGCTGTGAATACAGCGGCCAGGAAAGACTGGGAGTTACTATGTTGCTAAGAAAAGTTATAAAATCAGGTTTTTAAAAACAAAATAGAGACGGAGAGAAAAAGGCAACAGTGTTAATTTATAACCCAGTTTTTCTCCAGGAGAGGCGGGTAGACTGTTAGATTATCAACCATTTAGCATAATTAGCTTAGCTTCACACTACTGTTTGCCTCCTTTTCACTGGCATTTAATGAATTAAGGAAAAAATTACCAACATATTCATATATTTAACCTATTCCCTGTGCCTTTTACTATTTAATAGATGAGTGAGTGAGCAGAAGCTCTACCCATGCCCCTCCTGACTTCCCCTCTCCTGAGTGAAATTAAGGCTGCAGTATATCACTTTTATATGAATATTTTTTTCACATATTTTTTAAAACTGCCATGATGTTGTGACAGTATTTCCTCTGCTTTCTCTCAGTGCTAGAAACAACCAGTCAGTGGCAGGAGAGTTTTAGTGCTGTCAATCACAATCTCATGTTGCTGCTCATCTTTCCTCCCCCTTGATTTGTGCCGTGCTGCAGCTAGCATAGCACAGAGCTGTGCAGATTCAAACTATGAATGCTCAGTTTAGTTAGCATAGCTACCAATGACGGCAGATAAACGGTTTCTTGTAATGATAAGTTGTTTCTCCCCCATTAGCACATTTAGCAGTGAGTGAATGAGGCTAATTGACAGCGCTAAGAGCGTCCTATTGGTTCTGATTGGTTGTTTTGGTCAGAACGGTGCAGTGCTTTAACCAGTAATAGTAATTCAGGAAGGAGATGGAGGAGATTGATTGTTTTCACAGATTATCTGTCTCATAACAAACTGCTACGACACGGTGACAGCTTTAACAAATATGGAGAAAACATATTTTTTTTATTAAAGTTAGGGTGCAGCTTGAATAAAATGCAACTACATAGCGTTTTTAGAAGTCTGGATTGCTTTATGTGTAGTTGCACATTGCTTTTGACTGTTGCTCATGGGGAGATGCATTTCAGTATCTAAAACTAATAGAAAAAATTTTAACAACTGACTTACATATTGGATGTGGACTGTTGGATGTTAAATTCATGAGCAGTAAATATTGTGCTAATTATCAATATTGAAGCAAAGAAAGCAAGGCAGATGCCTTTAAAATTATGACACTTTTATGGGTTAAGTAGACTCAAAAAATTGTAACAACAGCCTCATGGGGGGCCCAATCTAATTTTTTGTCAGGGAGCCCAAGATTTCTGGCAGCACCCCTGCCAACACCATAAAACCCGCAAACATTTCCCACACAAAGGGCAACGCATTCAGTCCTTAACAGTTTCATGTTTTCAGGCTCGATGTTTATTTTGGGATTATAAAATGACCACAGGTCAATGACCACAGGGGTGGTTGATCGGCTCATTTAAACAGCTGCTCAAATTGTAACGATGATCTGACAGAGTTGGTGTGTTGCTCACCAAAACACTGAATTTCACTGCACATGGACATTTGTTTATTTCAACTTTTCAATGACCTGTGAAATATGATACCCTTGAACCTTGTAATCGAGTTGTCCTAGAGTTGACATTTAGTAGCAAATAATATTCTGAGAATAAAACATTGGCTTGTGAAATTGGAATGTCATTGCATTTTACTGATATTCTTGAAAAAAACAAATATCCTAACTCTTATGGATTTAGGATAAGCACTAAAAATAGTGCTTTCTGTTTTTAACGTGAGGTTTTAGTCAAGATAGTCACAGTTAGACCTTCAAGTAAGTGGGATAAAGTTTTGTCTTACAAGAGCCGCCATCTTACATGGATTTGTGCACCGATTCCAGCTTTCTCGCAGATCATAGATTATCAATCTATAAAAAGTTTGACCTGGCTATTTCGATTCTAGCCAGTGCCATTTTTTTTTATTGAAATGTCACTAAATATAGGAATAAAGTCTCTGAGTTGGTAACAGTGGGGTCACTATTGATAACTACAAGCTTGTAGGCATGACCTGGTAGGCCGATCCATCAGTCAAGCCTCTCACTGAGCAGAAGAGGAAAATGGCTGATTTCTAGACCTTTGCTGAAGTAGAAAAGATCAGAGGATGAGATTGGCTTTACGTAAATATCGACCAATCACCGATCTCCCAAAATTGAGGAAATCGGCGCGAAATTGGCTCAATTTTGTGTTGGTAGTAAAAATATTGTAGAGGTAGTAAAAAGTAGTAAATTCAACTCTGGGAATCCTGTACAAACCCTGATCAAGGTAAGAGTTTAAAACGAACCGCATTAGCTCTGGTTGAGAACCGCAGGAACAACTTGTAGTCGCGCTTTGAGAGGTGAGGGTTGAGTGGTGAGAATGATTTATCTTTGTGAACAAATAATTATGCGGTGTTTATGTCTCAACCCGCTGCCCAGTGCCCGGCTCTGTCTTCCCTGTAAAGTTTGTCTATGATCCTGGTTGGCCAGTGTATTAGTGGTTAACGAGCCAGTGCTAACCTCATCATGCAGGTTTAGCCCCATGCAGTCTCCCGGAAGAGAGGAGAAAACAAAGACAGTGATCCCTTGTTTTTCGCGGGGCTTGCATTCCGAAAATAACCAGCGATAAGTAAAATCCGCGAAGTAGTTACCTTTAGTTTTTTACAACTATTACACAGCATAATTAAATACATTGAAACCAAAGAACAAAACCTGTTTTCAGGCCAGCGGATGTGCATGTTCATCAATCAGGCCTTAATGTGATCCGGAGTCATGTCTTTAAAGCGTCTCCTCCAACCTGCCCCGAGAGATTCACAGCTGTATCTACGGCAGAGCCTCCAGCCACAGTTTTTTTTCAGCAAGCATTCAAAGTTTCAGTTTCCATCTGTAATACAAAATGGCCCATCTGTATTACGTATATTTTAGCCAATCAGGACGCAGAACACAATCCATCGTGAAAAAAACTGCACCTAAAAAAAAAAAAAAAAAAAAAAAAACGTGAAGCAGAGAGACCACGAAAGATGAACCGCGTTATAGCGAGGAATCTCTGTATATCGCTGTATTTTACTTATTTACTGTATGACTAGCTCCATGGCTAGCTCACTGTGACTTAAATCTGCAGTTGTGGAGTCACAATATCTGGAATCATGAGCGCCCCCTGCCATGAGGCAAGAGAACTGCCTGCCTCACCTTAAGTCTGTTCTCTGAAGTTTCTGATCGCTCCTCTGCATACAAAACACGATACACACACAGTTGGTGACAAAAAAAAAACAAAAAACTGTACATTATATACATAAGCTAAATTATGGAAAATCAGTCCATATATTAAATGTTTTTTAGCCATTTTATTGCTGGCGTACAAACAGGACGAACTTGCCCCCATAGGATGGCAGCCAGTGCAGTTAGCGAGAGATTGCGCAATACCAGGTGAGGCTCAGCTTCCTGCTGCCTCACCGGCTTCGCTTCTGAGCATTTGAATGGGAAAATGCAAAAATTCAGCGATTTTGAAGAAAATATCATCAGAATTGGCTAAGATAACTAAAAAATATACTTATACTTTAAAGTACAAATCAAAAGGTGAAAATAACAATATAAGTGATTTTATATCTATCTATCTATGAACTTTAGGGCGCGAGACAGGGAGTTATTACAGAGTAATACAGAAGCAGCTCAAAGTCAAGTTTAGTCAGCAATTTCTGGAATTTCTGCCACTTCAACCTTCGACTTGGGCACAGAAAAACTAATCTAGCTATTATGTTCTAACAGTTGAATTAAACTTTTCCAGTGTTTCTTGAGCAGATGAGAAATCACTTGTTTAGATTTATAAAGAAATCAGAAGCACAAGGTAATATTAGGGGAAGAATGGTGTGTTTGTCACTCTCAGAGTTTTATTATTTCTGTTGCTTTCGTAATAACAAAAGCAACTGAAAGTTCAAGGTACACAGATATGGGATGTGCAGATAGGTGAAGCAATAAAAATCACAAGCTATAAAAGCAAATCACTGTTCAATCTATCATGGAAAGAGTGTGACACTGCTGCAAAGCGACCAAGAGACAGCTATCTACACAAACAGTGTGGTCATGTAGTCCACAGGTCAAAGTAACAACAATAAAGCTAAGATTGGAAAAAAAAAGAGTCATGTCTTCTAAAGTCATGTGTTCTACATGACTTGTGGTACCAGAACATAATCATTTGAATTCATCTGGTAAATGTTGGTTCACTCCAACATTTGCCATTATGATACAGGCGCATGAATATTCAAAGAAGACATAAGTGTAAGTCGTCACAACATCTGTACAAAGACGCCACTAAAAACACTTTGACAAAGACAATATTCAATATTAAATGTAAAAGCAGTTTGGGCTTACCTGTGATTAAACTTATTTCATGGAATAAACAGGCATCTCAGTCACCATAGCTTTGTATATCACACCCAGAGTAATGCAAACCCTAGTAGAAAAAGAATGTGAAGCACAACTAGGAAAATATGCTTCTTATTGGAGAGCCTGGAAACCACTCCCACTTTATGACAAACTGTCATAAAGCTGATCATGATGGGATGAAACCAAACTACTTGCACCTTTTAGTGATTGTTTACAAACCTAACACACTGTGACTGCAATATTTTTAAGACCCTACAATTTGATATTTAAGCATTTTGAGGTGGAATAAAAGAGCATCAAATTTATATCTAATTTTATCTTTTTAATCAAGAAAAACATCAAAATTGTATATTTTCTTGGAAAAAGGGTTTGATATTAGATGAAAAAAGAGAAAGAAAAAAGAAAATGAATACGTTCCAGACTCAATGTAAAAAAGAAAAGACTAAGCAAAGCCTGTCGGTAAATCTGAATTCAGACCAAACTGACCTGTTTCTTGCAACTTTGCTTGGTTATAATGTTTTGCACACGTTAATGTGATTTTTATTTAATTTAAAATGATTTAATCAAGAATAAATACAATTGATAAATACAATTGATATTAATGGGTGGATATTTTTTATATTTATTGGTGCATAAGAGGTCTTTTGTTTATGGATTTTGTAAAGTTGGTGCCAGTGAGTAGCCCCCCCCCCGTTTCCTGCTGCTCCGTCCGAGCTTCCCAGTGCTCCAGTCAAGCTACCCTGTGCTCCAGCCGGTCCGCCAGGGTCTCCTCGTCTCCGATTCCTGCGTCAGCGGCGCCCGCTGGACCCGTCCTCTTGCCTCCTGGGTCTTCGCCCACCCTGTTGGGTTGTTTTCTGTTTTTGGGACTTGGTTTTTCTATGGACCTCATCCTCACCACCTATCAATCACCACACGACAGTTTCTGGATTTTGTAAAGTTTGATCAAATTAATTCTCCCACATCTTATTTATTTTACGTTTAGAATTACTAATTGCACTGAACCATTGAATGGAAGGTCTGTTGCAGTTTATTTTACGTTTGACCAAGTTAAACTATTGTTTTTGCCAGTTATTTTACATTGGCTGTTATACTCCTAATTTCACAGACTGAAAAAGTTGTCAGTTAGGGAGGAAAAACTGTGGAAAGTTCTTTGCGTTTTTGCTGGCTTGCTGCCATGATTATAACACCTGTGTAGCTCTGAATAGCAGCAGCAGCAGCAGCAGGTCTGCCTTATGTATGAGAGGCCCCATAGGCCAAAACCTACAAACTCTTGCATTTACTATCAAACTCTCTTACACATACTGTCAAACTATCAAATCCTCTCACATTTACCGTCACTGTGAATGTGAGAGAGTTTGATTGCAACGGAAGTTATCTTAAAATTTCAGTTTCTGATTGGACCCCTGGCAGACTTTTCAAAATAAAAGCGGACCTCCGGTTTATGTTTGATTCATGTTTCTCTCCTGCAGCTTTAAAAATGTAAAACTTTGTGTTAATTGATTTGCTAAATGTTAGAGCCATAAATAGGAAATATTTAAGTTATTTGTCAGATGGTTTGTTTGTATTTTATAAAATTTAGTTAGGACGATTGATATTTGTTTAGGCATTTTTATTGTGCAATTTAGTTTTATTTTGAAAGGTCTAGGGAATGACACAGATATTGGATCTGTTGCCATCACACTAAAGGAAATCATGTGAAAATAAATTAAAACATATTATGTTGGCAAAACATTCTGTAAACCACATATGTGCTACCTCAATCTAAATTGCTGACATTTGACATTTAACAAATCTTTCAGATTACATAAACAATAACTTACCAGGTACTTCTCTGACTTCAGGATGACACAGGGACACCTATAAGACCAATTTTAACTGAAGTTGCACATATGTGCTTTACAGGATTTTTTGCCCACACAATATTTTTTTTTCAGATACATAATGTCGTTTGGAAATTAAAACCCTCTATGGCATGGCGTTGCCCTCGGGCAACAAACCACATTTCTGTACCTCACATTGCTCTGTAATTTTATTTTGGGGGGAATGATTTAAAATACCTCTAGACATATTTTTGTCCAAATAAAAGAGGTATTGAGGTTCATGTGACCTTTTACTTAGAAGAGGAGCAGTCGTTTTTATGAAGCGGAGGTGCATGCTACACCTTGCCTCCTACTTGTAAGTTATACATCACTTTTCTTCATGTTTAAATTTGGGTCACTCTAACTAAAAATATTTTAATATCTGTAAGTATGTAAAGAAGCATTATAGATCATTTCAAGACTTTTTTAAAAATATAATGCTAAAACTGTGTTTATCCTCAAAACTAACTTCAGTCCCAAAGGGTGAAGAGCTGGTCATCAGTGAACAAATGGCCCCATTCCAAGGCAGGCAAAGACTGAAGCAATACCTGCTAAACCCAAATATACGGGCCTGCAGGGTACTTCATATGGCTGGTGCAGATGGTGTTCCTTACAACTTGAAAATTTACACAGGGCCAAATCTACCAGATATGGGAGCTGGTGGAAATGTTGTCCTTTGCTTGGCTCAAATTCTACTAAAAAAATCAGAACTGAAAACTTATAAAAAAGAACCTGCAGCCCTAAGTCCTGTCACTGATGTGAATCTGATCGCTACAACCCATAGATAATCAGATAAACAGATGGTGATTACCAGGTACGCCAATAATCAAGCGTCAAAAATGTGATACACACTTTTTTTCACATCAGCAAGCAATTCCTTCCTGATGTTTAACATATAATAGGGAAAAAGACTAATTTCAACATCCTTAGTGATTCTAACTCTGCCAAACATACACATGTACAAACACACAAATGCTCGTTTTAGTAATTTGCGCAAATGTACCATTCATTAATGAAAGTTAGTTGTTTATTTTGTATTTGGTGAGTTGGAACCATGTCTGATTTATTTTTGTCAAAAAAGGTTTTTTTTATGAATATAGTTTTTGTTTGATTTGTATTTAATTTCTCATAATCACTGTAGAAAACTTGGAGTTTTAGACCCACAATGTTGCCCTGAGGCAACAAACCCAAATCCGGTTCCGGGAGATGTCAGGGTCCGATTTTATGATTGATATGTAATTAGGGACCAACAAGCTCCCAAAACAATGCAGGAAAATACTTTTTCCCCAAAAAAATAAAAAAGTCATGCCATAGAGGGTTAATTAACACAAAGCTTTAGCCTGTTATAGCTGCAGAAGAGAAACTTGATGTGTGAATCAAACATAAACTGGAGATGCGCTTTTATTTTATTTTATTTTAGTTAGAGTGACCCAATTTTAAACATGAAGAAAAGTGATGTATTACTTACAAGTAGGAGGCAAGGTGTAGCATGCACCTCTGCTTCATAAAAAGGACTGTTCCTCTTCTAAGTAAAAGGTCACATGAACCTCAATACCTCTTTTATTTGGACAAAAATATGTCTAGAGGTATTTTAAATCATTCCCCCAAAAAAATAAAATAAAGGAGCAACGTGAGGTACAGAAATGTGGTTTGTTGCCCGAGGGCAACGCCATGCCATAGAGGGTTTTAATTCGCAAAAAGACATTATGTATCTGAAAAAAAAATATTGTGTGGGCAAAAAAATTCTGTAAAGCCCATATGTGCAACTTCAGTTAAAATTGGTCTTATAGGTGTCCCTGTGTCATCCTGAAGTCAGAGAAGTACCTGGTAAGTTATTGTTTATGTAATCTGAAAGATTTGTTAAATGTCAAATGTCAGCAATTTAGATTGAGGTAGCACATATGTGGTTTACAGAATGTTTTGCCAACATAATATGTTTTAATTTATTTTCAGATACATGATTTCCTTTAGTGTTATGGCAACAGATCCAATATCTGTCATTCCCTAGACCTTTCAAAATAAAACTAAATTGCACAATAAAAATGCCTAAACAAATATCAATCGTCCTAACTAAATTTTATAAAATACAAACAAACCATCTTACAAATAACTTAAATATTTCCTATTTATGGCTCTAACATTTAGCAAATCAATTAACACAAAGTTTTACATTTTTAAAGCCGCAGGAGAGAAACATGAATCAAACATAAACCAGAGGTCACATTCACAGTGACGGTGAATGTGAGAGGGTTTGATAGTTTGACAGTATGTGTAAGAGAGTTTGATAGTAAATGCAATTCAATCTGGAAAGACTCAGACGAAGAAAAAGGAACAATTAAAAGATTTAATGACAGCAATGAATAACAGTTCTTTGGCGCTCGGGCCCCGGCAGCTGATCTGAGCCGAGATTTGATGTGAACTCGATGAACATCCCGATAACCGATTAGGGATGCTCTCCCCCGGGGCCCCGACACTGGTGGTGGAGGTCTGGAAAGAGTGCCATCCTGGAGAGCCAAAGGATGAGGGTGGAGAAGGGGCGGTGGTGGATTGAACACAGCTGGGAAGCGGCCGATGACTTGGGTGTGGATCCTTTTATGCTGAACTTGATTGATGATTGGACACGCCAGGTGAGGTCCAGCGCTGAGGTCGGAGATGAGCATGACGCCGATGGACGAACGGAGGGGATGGAGTCTTCCAGTTTGAATTTTCGCTATTAGCTCCATGAGAGTTTGTAGGTTTTGGCCTATGGGGCCTCTCATAGATTCCGCCTGCCCCTTGCTCGGCGGCGCATCCGTCTGACAATCCCAGGATCAGTCAGCCCACACTTCTTCCAGGCTCCTTTTATTCTGGCTTCAATCAGCCTCACCTGAGCGCACCGATTACGGAACTCAATCAGTGGGCTCTGCCTCCTTAAATGGCCGCCTTCAGCCCGCTTTCACCCCAGTGTGTATGGGTTGTTAAAGGGGAAAACAAAACAATTCAAACATGCAAAGCACAACAAAAATAAAATTAAAGAAAACAATCATATTTTCTACTGTGCAACATATGGGAAGTGCGGAAAGCCCTACTGTATCAAATTGATATAGGAATAACAGAGTGTTTGCCATTCTAAGGTAAAAACAACAAACAGCTTCCAGTCCAGGAGGGGCATGACTGACTCAGTGAGCGGGCAATGCACCCCGATCCTCGCCAAGCTGCTGGGCCTGGATGCTTACAGTGTAAGTCTAGGTTTGCAGACGAACCACGCAATAAATTTCATATCATCCCGGTTTGAACAAACAGGTGGCGGAGTGCATCATGGCGGTACTTGGCTGGTAGATGTATTTCTGAGTGTGACGAACAAAGGTGCTGTAAATATCCTGTATTGCTCCAACCCGTTCTTAAGTTTGTCCCCTGGTCTACCGGTCGTGTTTCCTCCCCCAACATTAGGTTTGTTCGTTCATCTGTCCCCTGGTCTATTTCCTACCCTCCACACCCCATCTTACATTAATTCGTTCTCCTGCCCCACACCCATACCACCCCAAGCCCCCAACTCCAGGCGATATTTCCCATATTCTCAAACACAAAGCTTGACAGATATTAAACTCACTGAAGAAACTAAAAGCTGTATTATAGAGATTTTTTATAAGCATATTTGTATGTGTGTAGTGTGTGTGAGACAAAACATAGTTTTTGTCCTAACCAGCCCCTCATACCCTTCTGATAAGGCTTGTTTTATGAGTCCCAGTGCAGATATCTCAGACAATGAATAACTTTGGATTCATTCTGCTGCTCATTAACTCAGATCAACTATATTTTATGTTCCTGTCTCTTAGTCTGAGGACGAGGAGCCATGGCCCTTTAGGTTTCAGTTTTGCAGCCCATAGCTGCTGTACTTTGATTCTGAAATTCAGATGATTCAATGAATATTTTAGGATATATGAAATACATGTCAGTGTTAGACTTTAACAAATACATTCCATATAGTGTTCCATTTAAAAGGCTTGCTCTTATGTAAATTGCTAGCATACAATAACTTCATTATAGAGAGGATTTAACATTTAACATTGCAAATTTCAATGTTTTTGTGACCACTGTCCCATGGTGCCATAAGGCACAGAAACCTGGGCCTTTAGGTGAGGTTAAAGGAAAGGGTTACAGGCTTATTCAGATGTTGATCAAGCTTAATTTGGTGGCATAAATAAGACTGTAATACCCTTTGCTTTGACACTCCAAAGTACCTTCAGAAGGCAATGAATATCTTATGTACACTGGGTATAAAATGAATCTGGTCTGCCCTTTGAGTACTGTTTTGGAACACTATTAATAAAAAGCTGGAATAAACTTCAAGGTATGCATTTACAGTGTGAATAGGTTATAAAACAAACTGTTTTACAACTCCATTATCACCTATACCAACAGTGTCAGGTCTCTCAATCATCACAAGGACATGCACTCATGTACATATATATAAATTCCCTTCTCACCCTCCATGGGTGTTCCCTCTTTCTCTTTCATCCTCTGAGCTCGGGTCCTCTACCAGAGAGGCCTGGGAGCTTGAGGGTTCTGCACGGTTTCAAAGGACCCACAATGGATAGCTCAATTTTACTGTTTGAATCTTTTGCCTCAGTCTGGATTTGAACCCCAGTCATCAGTCTTTTGGGTAAAAGACTGATAACTTACCAATTGAGCTATCCAGTCAGCTCTCTCTGAGGTCCTCTCTGTATGGCAAGCCGTTTTAACATAAATTTGGTTTTACTGCCCTTACATTCCAGATATCTCAAATTGTTTCATGACTAGACGTTTTAGGGTTTAAGATATCTCCAATTATATTTTGACTAGACAAAATAACTATATGAGATATTTTTAATTACATTCTGACTAGTCAAAATGATGTCAGACTTACCATTGACTTGTATGGAGCCTTCAATTCAAGATATTGTCGAGAAAAGTCGAGCTCATCCCACTTTCCCATGCTGGAGATTTTAGTTTAATAATAACAATAAATAAAGTTATCTTTAAAACTAATTACACAGGTGACATCAAAACCCAACAGTAGAGTCAGACGGTAATAAAATTAATCTGGTTGTGTGTGTTGTTATGGTGTCCTGCAAACTTTGCTTTAATTCTACTTTTTTCTATTTAATCATAAAAAATCATAATCAGACAGAGAGTCATGGAACAGGAAGAGCAGGTTTCCTGAAGAAAGAGGAAGTTTCCAGCCTGCAGTGAATAAAAATAGTTCAGATTGCTCATTTCATGGCATTAAAGGTTTAAAGAATAAAATCTAAACATTTTGAGTAATTGGATAAAACCCAGAGTAAAATACTTAAATGAATAATGATAACTTATGATTAAACCAATAATTAATATTGGTTTAACCAATGTTGATGTTGGTTTGAATATAAGAATATTTAACATGGAAGTACTTACAGGTGAAACAAGTAACTGTAACATGGTATCAAATAATTGGAATAATGGATTATTCTTGGTTTCTTTTCAGAAATGTCTAATAACTCACATCATGATTATAATAAGAGTAACTAATAAGATATGGTTATTATAAAATTATAAATGAATGCTAAATCAGAGAAACTAAAAGGTTATAAATGTGATTTTGACATTGAACTTGAAATGGTGTAAAATGTGTAACTGTAACTGAAGATCACTGATGTTGTGTTGGAGGTAGATGGTAGGTGAAAGGTCAGGGGAAAAGAGGAACTGAAAGGAGAGCAGAGGTGACCAAGACGTTAGGTCATTAGAACAGACATCATGTCTCCAAAATGGTGATGGATATGAGATCATCTCTCCAAGCAGTTAGTACAGAAGAAACAGGAAGTGAGATTTTTGAGATGGATGAAGGAAACAGGTGCAGAAGGCAAACAGAGAACCTCAGAAAGTTCAGTTCCAAGAAAAGGGCAAGTTCATCTGAAGGTTGAGGCCAACCAAAAGGCAGTTGACGTCAAGGAGAAACGCACGTGAGGAAAGAAAGTGTGTGGCTGCTGATGAGAATAAAAAGACACCAGACAGGAGGATCGGGGTTCTTTGTTCCGCAGCGTTCAAGTCGAGCACACATGGAGATGCAGAATCAACGGAGGGCTGCGTGATAGATTACGTTAAAAACATTCAGTCCGTTATGATATTAGGTTTTCAGGCTTGATATTTATTTTGCATCATTAATAAACCTCCCTGAACACAGCGGTGGTTGATTAGTTAATTTTAAACTTCTGCTCGTTATTTTGGAAATGGAACTGAAACGCACAGAATTGCGCAACACCTTGTTGAAACAATAATCACTGAGATTATTATTTTTGTTGGGTCATTATTAATTTGAACACGTTTTGTTGATTTTTTGTTGTTCTTTAATAAAGTTACGAACGTTTTGAGCCAGTCAGAGGAGGACGTGCTGGTCTCAGCGTCCTGGCAGGGTTCAGTTTTTCACCTAATGCCGAGATTGGCTCAAAACCTTCCACGACCGACGTGTTGTACCGCTGCTCTAACAAAGAGCAGTTCAGAAACAATATGAAATGAGGGAGGAAAAGCTATTTATTAACTGATTCTAGATTGCCTTTGCCGTCCACTCTGCTTCTTGACGCTTGTGGTGTTCTGTTGTCGGTCTCAACTCCCCTCCTTATGCACATTTAAATTTGTCTTTGTTTTTGCACTTCAACACTTCCATATGATACAACACATAATCCAATCTATTGGATTGTGGATGTGGATTTTTCCAGTGGTGGAGAAAGTACTCAAAAAATGTACTTAAGTAAAAGTACAAATACACAGACAAACATGTACTCAAGTAAAAGTAAAACTACCACATTAACATTTGTACTTAAGTAAAAGTAAAAAAGTACTGCTTTTTAAAAATACTTAAGTATTAAAAGTAAAAGTACTTGCTGAATGCATTACCTAATCCCTAATACAATATCATTAAGTGAACCTATTGTATTTAATTTTAATACATTAGAAATGTGCCATTTTAATTAACAATGCCACAGATAAAGCATGTTTTATTGTTTACTCTCTGTAACATAGTTTAGACTTAGATATGTGATTCTATGCATCATAATTTCAGGGATGGAAACATCTCGTCTCCTGTCCTAACATAGCATGAACTTCACTTTTTTTGCCACTAGTGGCATTTATTTTTAAAGAAGTCCAATAGAAAGGGGATGGAAAGAAGGTGGGTGGGGGAGGACATGCAACCGAGGAGCCACGTAGCAGAGTTGTAGTCAAGACCACCGAACCTGAGACCAAATCAAGACCAGCACCCCGTGCTACGTGACACAAAATAAGTTTTACCTATCAAAATTGCTTCTCAAATTGATTCGAAAGATCCACATTCCATAAAACACCTAGATATTAAATACTTAGAGCTGAAATAAATGTAATAAGTAAAGATCCGTCCAGAAGAATCGGATCGTTCCTGAATGTCATATCAATACAGACTTTGGTCACAGCATTGTCCCATATATGCGACACCTCAGTCAACACCTCCACACAATAATTCAGAGCATGAGTGACGACTGTTTTTCATCGCAGATGCAAAATGTGTTTCAGTCAGTACAGCTAGCTTTGCTAGCATCACGTCCACATAGCTTACATTTCTTTAAGCTTTCCTTCGAAGTGACGCTAAAAGTTGGACAAAGTCCCCACCGTCTGTGAAAGCGAAGCACTGCTGATTTTACATGTCGCCATATCTTATGGTTTATGCAGCGCTATTATATTACTGACGATCAGACAGACATCTTCTCCCGTTCAGAGGAAACCACTGCGCATGTCTGGAGCTCCACGTGTGAGTAAAGGTGGAGGCAATGGGTGACAACAGACACTAAGTCACGTTATTGCTTGGATTTTACGGCGCCACCTTAAGACCCTGAACTTCACATTTTATCGGAAAAAAAAGAGCAATGCGACTTGGATGTAACGAGTAACGCGACAGTTTAGTAGAAATGTAGTGAAGTAGAAAGTACAGATACTTACTGTCAAATGTAGTGGAGTAAAAGTAGAAAGTATCCATTATTAAATCTACTTAAGTAAAGTACAGATACACAAAAATTGTACTTAAGTACAGTAACGAAGTACTTGTACTTTACTTCCACCACTGGATTTTTCCATCTTGGAAAAATAACAATAATCCATTGTTATTTTTGTTAATAAATGTTCCTTCTCCTGCACTTTAACCCCTGCATGGTCTCTCATTTTTGTTATGACAACTAATCTTATTTCTTGCTATATAACCTGACCTAACAGGGTTATATAGATATTAAACAGATGGGGGATCCAGGATTGAACCTTGTGGTACCCCACAGGTGACTTCTTTACGTTCTGATAAGTTACTTATTGACACAAAAGTTCTTGATCTTCATGTAAGATTCAAACCAGTAGAGTTCTGTACCAGAGAGTCCGACCCAACTCTCCAGTTGTTTCAGTAATACATCATGGCCAACAGTGTCAAAAGCTGCACTGAGATCCAACAGAACCAGCACTGTGGTTCTTCCACAGTCTGTATTTATGTAGATGTCACTGAACACTTTGACTAGGCCAGTCTCAGTACTGTGGTGAGACAGAGTTGAAAATGAAGGACAATATTATGTATATTATACATATTATGTATATATACATAATATAAAAAAAAAAAAAAATTCCCTTCTCACCCTCCGCGGGTGGTCTCTTTCATCCTCTGAGCTCGGGTCCTGCGCAGTATCTTGGCTGTGCCTAGAACTGCACATTTCTGGACTGAGACTTCTGATGTTGTTCCTGGGATCTGTTTGAGCCACTGCTCCAGTTTGGGGGTGACTGCCCCGAGGGCCCCTATGACCACAGGCACCACTGTGGTCTTCACCTTCCAGGCCTTCTCCAGTTCCTCTCTGAGGCCCTGGTATTTCTCCAGTTTCTCATGCTCCTTTTTCCTGATGTTGTGGTCACTTGGTATTGCTACATCCACCACAACGGCTTTCCTCTGTTCTTTATCCACCACCACAATGTCCGGTTGGTTCGCCATTACCATCTTGTCTGTCTGGATCTGGAAGTCCCACAGGATCTTAGCTCGGTCATTCTCCACCACCTTTGGGGGTGTTCCCCACTTTGACCTCGGGGCTTCCAGTCCATATTCTATATATATATATATATATATATATATATATATATATATATATATATATATATATATATGTATTATATACAGAGTCTTGGTCAAGCTTCTCAATATTTTACTATTGAGCAAAATAAGGTTTGCTCAATAGTATCTTAAGATTTGTACATAAATAAATAAAAATGGAAACAAATGTCCCTATATGAAAATCTAAGCCAAATTAGATGGTTTAAATCAAATGGACAAATAATACCAAGTTATTATCACTGGCATACAAATTAGGCTAGAATTCTGCAGACAGAAATGTATCCCAAATGATCACAAGTAAAGACTGTTATGGTTCAAATTTATGAGCCCATTCATCTAAACTGACAGGTGGAGCAAGAAGAGCATTAATAAGAGAAACAGACAAGGGCCTCATGGTATCACTAGAGGAGTTGTAGAACTCTACAGTTCAGGTGAAAAAAATCTGTTTGTATTCAACACAGAAACATTCATGGAAGATTGGCAGAAAAGATATTGTTGAAAGCGAAAAGAAAAACATTGGGAGCATGATGCAAACCAGAAAGGTGGTAAGGTGGAGGTACATTTGTTTCACAATTATTCAATAAAAAAAACCTAATCTCAATTACAAAAAATAAAATTGTGATCAAAACTTTTTGAATTGTAATGATTTTAAAGAAAAAAGTTTTGTTTAAAAACCATTTTTTTCAATTAAAATCACTCATTCTTTTCTCGTGAAGTGAAAAAGTTATTTGCAAAACGAACTTAATTGCAAATCTTGGGTTGCAATTCTAAGTTTTGCTTCTCATATGAACATCCTGGGCGGGGCCTAAAGACGAATGATTTAAGATGTGTTCCTATTGGTTAGCGCTGACGAAAGTGGATGACTCCGACTCCCTCCCATCTCTGAACTCTGCCCCGAACTGCAGGACTTGCTGCTTCGCTTCAGTGACAGGACACAGAATGTGAATGGTATGTAATCTTCACAAACTTACATAGTTTTGTTTAGTTGTTTTTGGTTAGTTGTAAATGGAACATTGATCAAAGCATTGGATGTATATTTGCTTGATGATTTTGATGATGGCATTTGACAAAATGCCTTACAAATAGCTGTCTGGTTGAACGATGTGTAAGCTAAGGGTGGGGTGGGGCGTGCCCCACAGTTTGGGAACCTCTGGGTTAATGTATGATGTTTTTACAAGACTTTGAACTGTCTTGTTGCTGAAATATGCTTGAACTTGAGCTATCACAGATATATTTTAATGTACCTTTAATGGGCCAATTTTTTAATCTGGTTGGTCTACCAAATAATTATGGAGATCCATTTTTGCCTAAATTAAATAAATAAATGGGTGAAATAAATAAACAAATGAGTAAAATAAATTCGAGAGATTAGTTAAAAACGCAACATTCAGTCCGTTAAGATATTAGGTTTTCAGGCTTCATATTTATTTCTCGGTTAACAAGCATCTCCTCATGAACACAGCGGTGGTTGATTAGCCAATTTAAATTTCTGCTCTGCTCATTAGTCGGTCTTGAGTCCCTTTTTATTTTCGTAATGGAACCGAAATGCACAGAAAGGCACAACACCTTGTTGAAACAATAATTACTGAGATTATTAATTTGAACACGTTTTGTTGATTTTTTTTTTTCCCTTAATAAGATGTATTGGATCAGAGGACGTGCTGGTCTCAACATCCTGGCGGCGTTCAGTTTGTCACCTACGGCCGAGATCAACTGAAAACCTTCCGCTATTGTAATTGAGCACCTATTGATTAAATATGACCGGAGTTGGAAAACAAACATCAGCGTTAGCTTACCGTGCAACATCTGGGCAACCGGAGGATCCTGGACAGATAGCAACGGTGCATGTCTGAAAGATGGCCTCCGATGCAGATCTCCAAGGCTTGCCCCTCTCAGTCTCACCCTCTCAACTCAACAAAAACAACTCTTTCTTCGATGATCCATATAGCTACCTTTGGATATTGCAGTTCACTTACGATGTACAGTAAAGTCTGCTCCTTATAGTTGGATCACAGCTGGTGGCTACGAACATAGGAGTGATTTTATAATTGGAGATACATTTGGCACTTCAAGAAGTGACAAAAAAAAAAAAAAAACTTTTCATTTCTTAAAAAGTTTCTTATGTAGTCTATTGAAAAGGCATTAAACTTTAAAAAAAATCTGTAATTGCCAAACAGCTACATATTTTATAATTTTTTCTCAGAAAAAACGTATGTTTTGCGGTATGTTATGTCAACTCTGTTACGGACAATATAGACAGTGAGTGAAAAAAACAATAAATTCTAGCAGACTAAAATATTTTTATTCCATTACACCAAGTGTCCTACTACCCAAATACTTTAAATTGAGATGTTTTACTTAAAAATACATTTTAAAAAATCCAAAGATACTCAACTTTTCACAGTTATTCGCATAGGGTCAAACGTTTTTCATTAAAACTCATTGAAAACCATCATTCTTTTAGAAATAAAATTGGTCAGTAATACTAAATCACAGCAGAAGTCAACCAACAATGTATATGGTGCTCTGGACAACAGTTTTCCTTTTTTTTTTGTGAAAGTATGTCATGAACATGTCAACTCTGTTACCTAACAGAGTTGGTGTTAGTAACAGAATTGACAGGACCATAATAATTTAGAACTGAAAACTCTGTTACTGTCAACTCTGTTACCCTATTTGGTAACAGAGTTGATGGTAACAGAATTGACAATTTAAAACATTTTTATTAAACACTCCACTTGTGAGTAGAAATTCTGAAAAAACATGACACCACTGAGATAATGGTTTAAAAACCATTAAATAAACTTGTCTCTGATCAAAAATCTGTGGTATTTTTCTCATGATACTTTGGTAACAAGATTCACGTTGAAAACAATAACCCCTGGTGATTGTGATTTTTAGACTAAAATATTTCCCAGAGAATGGCACATAGACCTCTCTGTGTTTGAGGTCTTATCAGTAAAAGTAAATGACTTAATTTTATGCAGTTTATATAGCCGTAGAAGGCAATTTCACAGATTTACAGAGATAAAACCATATGGTAACAGAGCTGACAAAAAATTCCCGGACACATATTTTTTCGAAAATAAGGGTATTTTGAGTTAATTTAATGTGATGTTGTTATTAAATTGACCATTTAGGCAGTTTAAAAAAAGATAGAAAAAACAAATTCACCAAAGAAAAACAATAAAACATAGGTTTTTGCATCATTTTTCAGGTTAATAAAAAAGACAGTAACCAACTCGGACAACAAGAAGTCTTGGTTTTTCAGCTATATAAAACAATTTTAAATGTATTTACTTAAATGTTTTTACTTGTTAAATATTGTGATCCATTAAAATGAGTAATAAATTACTAAAACATTTAAAAATTGAAATATTTTAATATACCAGACCAAAAATAATGACTCTGGACATCAAATGTATCTGCAATTATAGAATCACTCATAGACATAAGGATAGACGCCTCATGGACCGCTCTCGCCTATTGTCGCTGACGAGATTTAGGGCGGCCATCTTGGAGCGGTATACCATTCCACTCAGCGTTATGTGTTTAGCAGGCACAATGACGTATCAGCGGATTTAATCGATCATAACACACTTTTTTGTTACTGTAAACCATATTCAAACATCTATCAAAGCAACATTTATAAACAATTGTATTTTTTAAGTATGTTTTTAATACATAGTTCATCATATTTAAATATGCTTAGTGGCTATAACAATAGAATAGGAATGGAATATTCTGATATCGATGTATGATGAGCATATTAAAAAGCACACAGCCATTTAATAAATTATTTAGTAATATCAATACATATTTATATAACTTTACAAACACAAATAATGATTAATAATGACACAAATAATGATTAATACTGAATAATATATATTGGATACATATTTATGTATATACATACATATATAGATATATGTATGTGTTTTTCAGCCAATGAGTTCTAGCTTCAGAGTGATTCAGCAGCTGAGATTGAGCCCAAAATCCGATGTGAGATTCATCCGTGCTGCAGTGAATCCGTCTCTCTTTAAAGATATCTCCCTCTTCTTCACACCGTGTCTTTAGGAAACCTTCAAAACAAAAACAGAAGATTTGGGATGTATCTTACTTTTGATAGTGAA
The DNA here is from genome assembly GCF_051168715.1 of Poecilia mexicana. Lineage (NCBI taxonomy): Eukaryota > Metazoa > Chordata > Actinopteri > Cyprinodontiformes > Poeciliidae > Poecilia > Poecilia mexicana. Next base: position 5,866,473 of record NW_028263388.1, read on the forward strand.
AGAATTACATATATATAAAAGTCTTTACTGGTTAATGTTATAACACATAATATAAATTTTATAATATATGTTACATTGTTTAATTTCTAATGTAGGCTCTTGTGTCAGATAATCTATTTTATGATAATCAATGTTAGAGAATAATTTTTTTAAATATATTTACGGAATCTCAGTTATCCTTCATAGCGGGGCTGAACCCGTATTACACCAAGCACTGTAGCTAATATTAGCTGGTATCTCGCTGGTGGACATAAATACAGTAAAGTAATATTCTAATCACAAAATATACAATAATATGTCCATCTTACTTATGAAATGTTGTTTGTCGAGCCCTCACATCAATAGTCCATCGATCCAAACAACAATATCCCTCAGTGCTGAGGCATCTTCTGCTGTTTTGGTTGAGCAAAGTAGGAGGGACGACCGCTCCAAGATGGCCGCCGTATTTCCTGCGCCGGAGCAACCAATGCGGAGTCTACTCTTATATTATGTCTATGGCTACGAAGGTGTCCCGAACCTTCAATCGTAAGCCAACTTCAGCGGCTGCTTCATCCAAACTATAAAATCTCCGGACGATGAAGCACTGAGTCCATGAGAGCCGCCAGCTGAAACACGTTCTGTCTGAGCGCCCACACGAACAATAAAGTCAAGAGTAATAACACTATTTTCTAATGAAGTTAATGAGCTTCAGCTTATTGATAACCCGTTAGTAGGTCGCCATCTTTTTTGAAGCAAAGTACGGTGTGACGCTAACCAACCAATTGGGGAAGTTGTAGCCTGATGACGTGCCTCTCATTTGCATTTACTCTTTTCCCCCTTTTTCCAAGTTTTGAGGGGATAATGGAATGTGATGAATAAGGAAATACTAAATAAGGGAAAAGGGGGAAAAAAAAGTTTTTCAAACAAATGTTAAATGAAACTGGAAAATAGAAAATTGGGTTAATGAAAAGGGAAATTGAAAAGTGGTTAAATTAAAAAAATAGATTAATGAAAAATTGGTAAATGGATAAATAAAAAATGGACAAATGAAAAATAGATACATGAAAAATTGATGAAAGAAAAGGGGAATTTGAAAAATTGATAATATGAAAAATCAAAATTGGGTTTATGAAAAGGGAAATTGAAAAGTGGTTAAATGGAAAATAGAATAATGAAAAATGGGTAAATGGATAAAGGGATGAATGAAAAAAAGATAAATGAAAATGGGAAATGGAATAAGTTGATATTAAAAATAAATAAAAATTGGGTAATTGAAAAGTGGTTAAATGAAAAATAGATTAATGAAAAATGGGTAAACAAAAAATGGAAAAATTAAAATTGGACAAATGAAAATGGGAACATAAAAATGGTTAAATTAATCTGGGAATAAATAAATTTATAAATGGGAATAAAAATGACAATTATTTAACTCACTTTTTATTTATTTCACTCTTTTTTTCATTTATTGATTTTACTCTTGTTTATTTATTTATTTATTTATTTATTTATTTATTTAATTAATTTTGGCTGAAATGGCTCTCCATAAATAGTTGAGAGAATAAGTCATTACTAAAGTAATTGTAAATTGCAGCTCTAATAGTTTTGTATTCTATTTGCTATATTGTCTTTCTTTTACAAAAGGTGCAACTGAAAACCAGCCCTTCCCAAAGTCATTCAAAACAAGTTTCATAAACATTCCATAAACATGATCAAAGTCCGTAGTTTAAAGGAGACTCATCTGATTAAAATCCATATGTTTTCCAACATAGGTAATGATTATTCAGATATGATGTGTGTGTAATGCCACTACCATCAGATTTATTGAGTTTTCAGGGGGAAACTCTGCACAGGTTGTTGGGTTCAGAAGGTCTCATAGAAGGTTTTAAGTGAGAGTGGTTTCTAAACTGTCCAAGAAAAGGTATGTTCTTCCTGGTTGCAATAGTGACTTGCATTACTTTGGGTGTGACACACAGAAGAAACTGTGATGCCTGTTCACTGCATGGAAAAAAAAAGGTTTCCTCACAGGTAAATCTCAACTGCGTTTACAATTAACTTTGGATGTAGGGGATGTCAAAGTATTTCTAGATACATTTTTTGCATATGCTATGACAATGAATTCTTATTATGACTTCATTGAATATAACTACCACATCAACAAATGAATGAAGGAACGGTTTAGTGAACCAGTATTTAGCAGGTGAATTTAAAGTACTGCAAATTAGCCATTTTAGCTTTAGTTCAAAACTGGGAAGGACAGTCTGAATTGTCATAAACCCCATGTTTGATTTCTTAATCTCTGTGCTTACTCTCTGTACAAAGTCCAACTTGCTCATAGCTTGGGTTGAACTCCACCTGAGCAGGCCCTTGTCTCGACAGTGTCTCAATCTGCAGTCGTAAAGATAGAGATGTGCGGTTTGGAAACTTTATGTATCATTTTCCACCAAACTGATACCAGAACTCAGCCAGGGCTTCTTAATTGTTTTTGAACACTTTTTACCATTTCTTTTGAAAAAAGAAAACCTCAATCACCACCTGAAATGGTGATTGATTGCTTCACAAATCTAAACAACTGATCTCATGTTTTCACAGATTCTCAGAGTGAAAACCATCCAAGACGAGAGGAACCGACTTCAACTCTGATGTCCTGGTTCTCAAGAGTAAAAAGGTGGCCTGCTTCAGGATGCAGAACCTTAGACATTGACTGAAGCTGAAAAAGATCTCTCTGGGTTGCTATACTTTGTCGATATTCTGCTAATTTCGCAACTGTAGAATTTCCATTAAATAAGATGTGAGAATAAAATCACAAGTGAATAAGTTTGTTCACATGTCTTTATATCATTGCAGTGATAGATGTAAGCAGATTGTCCACATGAGATATATTCATAATTTAGCTGTGCCACAAGATGCTTGACGTCTGTCAAGCGTCTTATTCAGGCGTTGGAGCAACAATCTGCCTATACGTGGGAGTGGTTATATATGCAGCATTTTGGGGAAATTGTAGTCTGTGATTTTACTGAAGAGCGTTGGATTCAATATATTGGGATTTATGAACTGTGATGCTGTGAGAGCTCTGATGGAGTCAGTTGCAGATTTAAAAAAAAAACATCATCCGACTGCTACTTCCTGTTATTTTCTTCGTGGTTTCACCAATACTAACATTTGGCTGTAGAGCATGTGTGATGCAAAAAAAAAAGTTTCTACTGCACTTTTGCGAAATACGATTATTTTAATGTGGCTGAATTACCACCTCGTCCTAGCAAAAAAAACTTTTTGTGAAAAACCCGAGTTTCTTAGTTTCTTTTTAAATTGGTGTGTTTCCATTGAGCAAATTCAGTTTTGTAATTTAAATTTGCACAATTTTTTGGTTAATGAAAACTCTTAGAGAAAATTCATATGATGCTGAGCATCTTAGACATGGACAATAGTTTATGTAAACTGTTTTAGCAACACATGATTTATTTCAACAACTTTCAAATTTATTAAATTTTAGTAGGATTTTTATTTCTTGCTTATCAACAAAGAACCATCCATGAATAGTTGCTTATTCAGATTCAGGTTAAACTCGATTAATAGTTTATCTTCACATTCTATTTCTGTCTTCCACAGCTGATCAGTCAAACCTTTTTATTCTCTGAATTCTACACCAGGACAGAACTTGCAGAGGAAATTTGGTGGAGGTATGTTTTCCCCTAAATATTTTAAAGATTTTGATGCATATAATATACTAAAGTTCATGTTGGGTTGACTTTTCAGATTTCAGAGTTGCACAACAATCTCTACCTGCTGCTAAACATTTGCCAACTGAAGCATGGTTTCCTTGTTCCTGTGAAATCCAGGGAGCAACTTTAAATTCAGAAAACTGTGGACATGGCAAATGAGCCAGGATTACCCAGAAGAAAATCCAAGGAGGATCTTATTTTATTCCAGAAATATTCGGAAAATTCCCAATTATTCATCAGGCAGCAAGGTATGAGTGAAGCAGAAATTAGACGTCTGGCTATTTTATTGCAGGAGTTAGGAAATAAACTCGATGAAACTATGGGAGATGAACTCTATGAAATTATGGGAATAGGTAAAGCCAAATGGTGGATTGGACGAGCAGTTTTTGGTCTTGGCATAGGTTTGGGAATGGCTACTGTTGACGCATTATTATATGGAGGTTTTGACAAAAAAGAGAAACTATTATTTGGACTTCCAGTTTTGCTGACATCAAGTGTTTTCACTTTTGCCGGTGCTGCAACTCACAGAGGAATCCTCAATATGTGGAGAAAAGACAGAACGAAGGGAAGAATCATGGAAACTTTGAAAAACCTGTGTGAAAGATTCAAGAATATCATTGAACCACAAAGGAATGCCTTGAAGCAGATAAAGAATGCGCTGGATGAAATGAATGAAAAATCAACTGCATCAATGACAACAGCTGGACCTCAGGCAGATGCAGCTCTTACAGAAATTGATACGTTTTTGCAACTTCTGCAGCAAATGGATGAATCGCCTATCTGTGTTGGAGCTAAACTCATTTTCACACAATTAGTCCATCAGTGTGAGAAGATTTATGAAGAGTTTACTAAGATGAGGAATACATTTGTGGAAGTTGAACAATGATTGGACAGTGATCCTGAGCCAGTATTAGTGTGTGTGTTTATTTATATGTGTGTGTATGTATATATATATATATATATATATATATATATATATATATATATATATATATAACCATGACAACTAGATAACAAGGTCAGGAAAAAGTTTTAAGAAAATTACAGTGAGAGAGAGAGAAGTAGGTCAGTTACGCTAGCTTGACATTGACAACCTTAACATGTAGATGTGATGTGGAAATTCGTGTGTTTTGGTTCAGCTCCTGCACTAAATTAATAATATCTACATTTCTAGGTCTCATTTTGTTAATGGAATACTTGTACTGTGGCAGCATGGCTATGGATGGCATGTAAAATAGTCCTTTTCCCCTCCAGCGTTGTTTGCATGCGCAACTTATCCAGAGACAATAATACACAAGGGGTCTATAAGGACCTAAATGGAGCTTTCAGGGCATTATTCTCTTTAAAATCATTCTGGAGCATGAATAGATCAAAAGAAAACCAGCAAGTCATGTCCATCACTTTTGAATAATTCATATATCACATGACTGCACATATAGAGTAAGTAGTTTGGGACAATCTGTTTCTGTGATCAAATTGAGGTTTATTATTTTGCATTCTGTACTGCTGATACTATTGTACATACTGTATTTTTTTTAAACTGAGTAAAATATTAGTGCATAAAGTTCTGCTAAATACATAAAAAACATTTTATGTATTTTTGGTCATGTTAAATCCATGAAATAATGGGTTGTAATTGTGGATTTGAGTATTAACACTGCTAAGTGCAGCAAAAAAATCTATTATGTTATTTCTGATGGTCTATTCTCTTGGCTGCACTGCTTCCCGTACATGTTTGTGGATTATCAATGTCTTGTCCAATCAGATTTCAGTTTCCCATTTCTAGCCAGGGCTGGTGTAATCTGCTCAGGGCCCTCAGAATCAGTAGCAAGCCTACATTAAATTAACATAATAGCAATGGAACATTGTTGTGTTCAAGACCACCTAACCCAAGACCCAAGACCAGAGTGTATTGAGCCCGAGACAAGACCAAAACTTTTAGGGTCCGAGACCAAGTCAAGACCAAGACCAAGGGAAGTCGAGACCGAGTCAAGACCAAGACCAGTGGCCTGTGCTACATGACACAATAAAATGTAAAATATGATCAAAATCGCTTTTCAAAATAATCTGAAAGATCCATATTCCCATAAAAACACCTAGATATTAAATACTTAATACATTTTACCGATATTAAATATTCCATTTCTGTGCTAAAATGTGTGATGGTCTCGTGCTATCCCTAAAAACATAACACCCTGGGCATTTGCCCATATTGCTCATGTAAGAAACCACCACTGTCTGCACCATTAAACATAGCAATTGAGGCAATGCCCTGACGGTAAATAATGCTCAACTATGAACAGTGACCAAGGGGCAACAAGCAAGAAGTAACCAAACAGAAGACGCTCATCGTGACTGTTTTCACTCTCTATCCCAGTATATGAAGCCAGGTAGTCTGACACCATGGCAGACATTACAGCTGCCACTTTGAACAAAAACAATCAAAGAGCATTGTTCATGCTCTGCGTGCTCTTTCGTTCTTGTGTTTTAGTTATTTGTTAATTTAAATATCAACGTACAAAATTAAATAAAATAATGATGCAGTGTACACAGAGCATTACATGAACAAAGAACGAGTCTTCTGTCATTTCAGATCGTCATACGCTTAGCACGAACTCACGGTGTTCTGTCAGATCAGCATATGTTGTCAGATAGTCGTATGCTTAGCTTAGACATGCATACGCTGTCATTACCATATGATTTTATTTAATCAGCAACATAGAATCATGACGTAGATCATTATTAACAGTTATTAACAGTTGTATGGCATCCAGCTGCAGCCAGACCTGCTTTAAATACAGTTTGAAACCATGACAACGCATGTATATCTATCTAGTTATCATATTATGTCATATTATAAACAATTTAATGAATTATTTTTGTCATAACTTGTTGCGTATGCTGAACTGACAACTGCACTGACGGTCGGACTTCTTAATGCGCATGCGCTGGCATGGTACTCACTCCATGTATGCTAGCAACATAGAATCATGACGTAGATCGTCATACACTTTGTTATTAACAGTTGTATGGCATCATGACTTAGCGGTTAAGTGAGTTTTACACGGGTGTGTGTTGTAGTTGACTCCAGCTGCAGCCAGACCCTGCTTTAAATACACTTTGAAACCATGACAACACATGTATATCTATATAGTTATCATTGAAAACAATTTAATGACTTATTTTCGTCATAACTTGCTGCATATGGTGAACTGACAACTACTCTGACGGTCGGACTTCTTAATGCACATGCGCAGGCATGCATCACTGCATGTTTGCTATTCTGACAGCGTATGGTAATCTGATAGAACAACGGCTCTCAGTGAGTGACACTCCAGTCCTATCTAATAAGTAAAGAGCCGTGGAGAAGAATTGACTGTTTCTGAATGTCACCTCACTATATTGCAGACTTTTGGACATAGCGTTGTCCCATATATGCGACAAGTCAGTCAACACCTCCGCACAATAATTCAGGCAGTGAGTGACTTTTTTTCATTACAAATTCTTATGTGTCTCTGTACAGCTAGCTTTGCTAACATCACGTTAACGGAGCTTACCTTCTTTTAACTACTTTTCTAAGTGACGAAAAAAGTTAGACGTTGTCCCCACCGTCTGTGAAAGCGAAGCGATGTTGAGTTAGCTGTGGCCATCAGATTTCTTACTATTTATGCAGCGCTATTATATTACTGACGATTAGACAAACATTTTCTGCCGCTGAGAGAAAACCACGGCGCATGTCCTGGAGCGCAGCGTGCGAGTGAAAGGTGGAGAGAAGAGGGAGGGGGAGTTACAGAAACACGTAGTTGCTTGGATTTTAATCGGTGCGTTTTGCATCCACTGAAAACAAAGATGTTAACAAATAAACTGGACAGTATGCTGTACGTTTAGTGATATTTTCACAGTTGCAGTCTCGACTGGTCTTGAAATAAAATGCCGAGTCCTCAGCGCCTGAGACCGAGACAAGACCGAGACCAAATGCAGTCGAGTCCGAGACGAGACCGAGACCATCAATAAATGGTCTTAAGACCGGTCTCGAGACCAAGACCAACTTCGAGTACCACAACACTGCAATGGGACCACTTTTTATTTGTTTATTTTTTTTATCAGCTTTCTGATTGGATGGTCAACAAAGAAAGTACTTCCAGAAATTTTTAGTACTTGCAATGTTTTGACATTACACCCACAACAACTGACAAAGGACAAATTGGTTTGGTCTCAGAATTACTAAAAGTACATTTTCTTGAGACAGCATAAAGAGAGACTGGCCAAACCCATCACTTGCCAATTTGTCGCAGCTGTTGTACCTAGAAACTGTACTAATGGTGCACTACTACTGATTGACTTGGTGTTTGGAGTAAAACTTGAATTGCTTGACAAATGACTCCCGCTTGGTGGCGCCACTGTCCATTACTGTTTAATCATAACAGATGAAACTTAGAAATAGACTGAAGGTTAAAAAGATGGCTGTGGGTTGTTATAATTAAAACTATTTGTCTACTTTTTGTCTACAGGCTGGTTTGTTTGGATACTGACAAAAATTATCATTTAAAAGTTAAGGTTTTTGTATCATCTTGGGTTGTCTATTTGAAATTAAATGTCTTAATGATACATTAAACAATCTATAAGGAGGTAGTACTTTTTTAGATTGATATATGCATATGATCTTTTGTAAAAAAAACAAAAAAAAAAACAGCTTACAATATTTTCTTTACAAATATAGCATTTATATAAAAAAATTTTAAAATAACCTAATACTATTACTATTAGTTTTTTTTTTTTTTTTTTTTAAATGGAACTTAAAAAATAAAGGAGACATTTTGTCTCATGAGACATTGACTGTTGTGGGAACTTTTTTATGAAAACTACTTATGCCAGTGTTACATTACTTGGTTCATTCTCATTTTTAGTCAGTTAAGAGCCATTCAGGAGGGTCCATAAAGCCACTTATGGTTCAAGAGCCACAGGTAGCTAATCCTTGGTCTAGAGATAATTCTGATAAAATCCAATTATTGTCAGGAAACGCTATCAGTCTTTGTTTATCATTAAATAACGCAACAAGAAATATTATGTTATGTGATTTGTCTTTATTAAAACATCACCATCACCTTAAAGGTCAATCATGCTCAGGTTTAATGGGAAAGTATTATGTAAAATAAATTTTTCTGAGCTTTACATTATATTATAAAGTTATTCTCTCATCAGAAACATACCTGGATTATTGCTTTAATTCTTTCTTACATGTCAGAGAAATCCTTTAATCTCCATGGCAGCCATTCAGCTGTGCAAAACGTCTGGGAAAACTCCTGGTGAAAAATACACATTTCAAATTAAAGTCTTCATTTTTGAAAAATAAAATTAAAGATTCTAAAGATGGATAACACCTGTGCATTTTCAGTTTGTCTACTGAAATTTATTTGAATACAAGACCTTGCTGTGCAGCCATAATTTTCTTTACATTTAAACTTAGCTCGTTTTTGTTTTTCTCTCAGCAAAGATTCAGTAAAAATGTCAATGCTCTCAATGATGATGCTTATGTCGGGGAAAGATTCTAGTTTTATTTCTGCCCAAAACCTGTAAGACCAACTGTGTGATGTTTATAGCAACCTGACTTTTAATACTTTTGTTCAGTAGTAAGAAATTGGCTCAATTGCTGTATTAAGTGGAACTGGTTTCATCTCGTTATACTGGACAGGAAAATACTTCATCTAGAACAGGGGTGTCCAAAGTTGGTCCTTGAGGGCCGGAATCCTGCATGTTTTAGTTCTCTCCCTGGTTTAGCACACCTGGATCAAATGATGGCTCGTTAGAAGCCTAAGAGGAACATTGGCATGCTGAAAAGGTTGTTGCTACCACCAGGGAGGGATCTAAAACGTGCAGGATGCCGGCCCTCAAGGACCGACTTTAGACACCCCTGATCTAGAACAACTGAATTGCAGAGCTGGACAGTTCCTCTTGGAATCCTACTTACATGGATGAGACAACACTTTTAGGCCTGAACTCTTTCTTACTCTTCATTTTAATACTTTAAATTTTTAAAACAAGAATAATTTATGGAAGTTTACATTTTGTATAGATTTTCTCCCACCCATAAATAGGAAAATTATATATGCACCCCAATTAACAATTAGTAAGTTGCACCTTGATCAGATGCCATTTGGAGACATCAGAAGGTTTCTGGTAATATTTCTTTTTTAATCGGTGTTCAGACTTATTTTGTCTGAATACTATCCTACCTACCATCTAGGACAGGGGTGGGCAACTCCAGGCCTAGAGGGCTGGTCTCCTGCAACTTTTAGATGTGTCTCAACTTCAACACACCTGAGTCAAATAATGAGGTCGTTAGTAGGACTCTGGAGAACCAGACTGCACTGAGGAGGTGATTCAGCTGTTGGTTTCAAGTGTGTTGGATCAGGGAGACATCTAAGAGTTGCAGGACACCGGCCCTCGAGGACCAGGATTGCCCACCCCTGATCTAGGAGGTAGCTCCTTATTTTTGAACCAGTTTGGTTCAAATTTGAATCTGTGGGAAAAGAAAAACCCTAACCCCTTTAAAAATAACCAAAACCATTACAGTTACCAAAACTACATACATAAAAGTAAAAAAGAAAAGATGGTTAAAACAACTAATGAAAAAAATGGCAAAAATTTAAAAATCAGGACAGAAAAAGACAGAGCAAAATAAAGAAAAGCAAAGGAACCAAGTCTCTGTAAGCCCCATCACCATTCAAGAGACAGGCAGATTACAGTAATACTCCGTGGAGCCATTAGGACACCTAAAGGAAATCCTCCTGATGTGAACATGAGCGTGTTCTGGGGAGATCCAAGAGATTTGCTATTCTGAAAGGAAAGAGCTGACTTTTCCCTCTGTCCAGGTTCTGCACTACGATGAACAACAACTTCTGTATGTGGCACAGTCCCTCCTCAGATAGGTAGCAAATCGAGATGAAGACGGTGGTTAGATTAGTCAGCATCACCATTTTCGGAACAATAAAGTTGGTTTTGTCCATTGTTGGCCTCTGGGATCCTTTGTTACTGAGCAGATCTTGTTCTCCTATCTTGCTCATCCGAAATCTGACTTCAGTCTTTCATCTGTACATCAGAGGAACATCAGGGAAACATTTATTCTTGGCTTGAGTTGCACAGGCAGTGGTTTTGCAAGTGGCTCCAAAAAAGGTAATTTTTTTATGACATACATATTTATATATGTTTATTACTTCTTTGACCTACTTCATCTGGTGAGCCGCTGTGGTTTAGATGACATTACTAATTGCTAAAACGTACTTGTTTACGTTCTTGCTCCTTGTTAGTTGCAGAGACCTCCTTATGACATTCACCTGTTCTTCATTACGCCGTTACCATGGACTACCGCCTGGGTTTTTAGTGCATGTGAGTATTTGTGTAAGTGTGTCTAACTCAGTGCTTGTGTCGTTCTGCTCAAGTTGGTGTGTGATTGTTTGAGAGATAGACCTGGAGTTCTTTGTTTTCTACTTACTCTGTTTTGCCTTGAAGTCCGTGCTGCTTTTTATTTTTTCCGAACTTTCAGGTCCGTCTTTGCGGCTTAGTAAGGGACAGGTGGCGCTCACATTCACTTCTGCCTCGTTTTGCTGAATTACTGCTTTGGTATTTCCGTCAACATGGACCAATATCATTTAAATTGGTAGCAGACGTACGGAAGCTTAGCCGGACTGTCAGTACGTGAAGTGGAGTCGCCAGCAGTTTTATGTTAGAACAAGTCATTAGAAGATAAAATTTTGAACACTCATCCAGAGCAGAGGGAAGTGACTCATATTCACCAACAAGGTTTTCACATTTGAAGAATGTTCACTGCTGTGCTGGACAACGGGCACGATAATAGGAAAAAATGAAAAGTTCTAGTCATACAAAATTCATACAGCGACACAGAGATGTACTTTAGGAAAGTATATCACCGTAATAATTTATAGACAGCATTGTGAAAAAAAATCTTACAGATTTCTTCTATTTTGCCAAAATTTAATGCTGGATAAATTTAAGGATAATTTTTACCATTCTGACTCCATGGGGAAAAAGTAATTGCACTGTTAATTCATGAATTAAATGAGTTTAAACCACATTGTTTGAACGCTTATCTGATTTTTAACCCTCAGATATAATTAAGAAGCTAAACAAACTTAAGGTTGTTTAACTTAGGTGGAAGGATCTCAACTCTAAAAGAGTCAAAAAACATCGGAAAACAAAGTCATTGACGTCTCTGAGCTTGGAAAGGATTAGTAAGACATCACAGCGAACCCAAACGAGAGCCACACTCTACACCTGGAGAAACCGCGCGGCTGCTGTGAACCTCCCTGGAGAGCCCGATCGGCCAAAATTACTTAAAGAGCTCATCAGTGATTCAACCTGCAGGTCACCAAGCAACCCAGAAATAAAACATCTAAAACACTGCAGTTGTTGCTTCCCTCGGTTAAGGTCAGAATTTGTTATTCAACAAGAAACAGACTGGGGGAAAAAATGGCCATGATGGGAGAGTTCAAGGATTAAAATCACTGCTGACCAAAGAGAGAACATAAAGGCCCATCACACATTTATCCAAAACACACAACGTGACGATTCCCAACACCTTAGGGAGACATTTTCAGAGTGAAAAAAGGGTTCTGCCTATCCTGGCATTTCAGAAATGGTTCATTTCAGAACCAGACCGTCAGGTTGACAGTCAAACACTGTGGTTTGCGGCAGCTTTGCTGCCTCCTGACTCGCCTTAACTGGTGAAGTCCTGAATTTTCTACGTTACCAGGAAATCCTGTAGAAGAATGTCCAGCCATCAGTGCAGGACCTTCCTGTCACTATAAGCAGTTAATTAAATTGCATTGTAAATTAAAAGGAGCTTGATCATTTCCATTCTGATAATTACTACTGTTTGAAGAGGAATTTTGTTTAGTCTTCCTAATCCATTTTATTTATTGTTTTGGTTGTATATGTGTTTTTATTTCCATTTTAATTAGTGTCGTTTTATTTTGGATATTTAAAATATCTTTCTGTTCCAGTGTTAAGTCTTCTTTACAAAAATAAAGTTTATTGATATTTGAGACAGTAAACTTTTATTATTACACCAACATCTATATATTACTGGAAAATCATCTCAAAACAACAATATTATATCGCAATAATTACTGGGGTAATTTTGTTATCCAACAGAATTTGTTATTAAAGTTCTATTTGTAACTAAATTTGAAAGCTAAATAGTTTATTTCTAAATGAAATATTTAGTTTGGAATTCTAACATTTATAAATGTATGAAAAACATGGTGAAAATATGACTTTGGAAAATTAACAAACATTTTCATGTCTCTACGGCAAACTAAATAAATATGGCTCTTAATTTTTTACTGTATAACTTCACAAAAGGCACCCCATAACTCCTAAACACAACTTCTTACTTTTTTCCCAAACAGCCAATGGATGCTAACCCTAAAAGTAAATTTGGAACGAAGTCCCGTTTTGAGTGAAGTTGCGTTCTCCCAAAATAGAGCTAAATGGGAATCGACGTGTTTACAGTACATTCAGAGGGAGTGAAAATTCCTGCTTTTCTGTTTCTCACTTTTCAATATCCTGTGGCTCCTGCTGCTCCGCTGATGCAGATTGAGGCGGACTGGCCAAATAGACTGAGGTAGCCCAGTTGTTGTAGCTCCGGCTCCAGCAGCTCCAGGGAGTCAGGCATGTCCACGAGCAAACTGGGAATGTTTGTTTGTTAATGCCACATGTGCTTTACCCGGCGCTTTTCTGAACATGTACGGCTGAATATTAAATACAGGTATGTAGTATATTTGAGTGGGTTTGGGCCGGGTGTTTGCGTGGATCGGGTTTCCAGATGAAGTGAGGGTTTATGCTATTTAAATTGGCTCATACATCACGCTACCAGGCTGTTATTACTGAGGTCTGCTATCTGAGCCACACATCTTTAGCTCTTTTTTTTCCCCATGTGTTCTTTTATTTGCGTAAACTGGTCACCGGTTAGAAAAATGTCCATCAGAAATGGTGCGAGGAAGTACTAAAACATTGCCTATCTGTTACAATGTGTTCTTCCTGTTTTCCGTTGCGCAGAACCACAATATCAAAGGAAAAACAGAGAAAATAAAACTCCTCCAAATGACCAAACCCAGAATGGAATTAATTCCCCTGCTGAATTTTGCCCCCTTTTATAACCTGTAATAAAGATTGAGTGAAATGTCATGTTTGTGTTGCACACTGGTATTAAAGACCCGCCTAAGCAACACAATATGGACAGTGTGTCATAGTAGCTTTTTCTGATGAAGAACCAGAAGGTCATTTCTACAGGAGAGTTAATTGCCAGAGATCGGAAACAAATTCAGGAGCAGAATCTTAAGACGAGAAAATGTTCTCGTTAAAACAAGACTTTAAAAAGTCCTAATGAGATTTGTATGTCATTAAACCAAGTATCCCTCTCTTGAATAGGAAAGGTCATAGTAGTAAAACGTATTTTTAGATGACCAAACGGGGTGAGGAGGAGGAATGTCAGAGCGAGCCGTGAGCCCGTTTGACTTCTTACGAAGTCACAATCTGTCAGAGGAGCCGATTTTTATCTCCAATTAACACAAGATATAAAATGAATCAAGTCGTTCATCTCATTATAACGCTAAAGTGTTTTGCTATAACAAATATAAAACTAATCTCGTTTTAACAAAAAAGTCTAGTTCGAACTAGTTTGGTATAAGGTGAAAGTTCATTGTTGGAGCGAGATAAAATGAATCTCATTTTAATGTGCATCTCGTTATAACGTGAAGGTTTCTTGTTATGACATAAAACTTCTTGTTTTAACAAGTTTTGCATTTTGATATATCATTAATTTTTTTTTTTTGCTGTAAGATGTAAAACTCATCTTGTTTTAATGAGAAACATTCTTGTTTCATCATGTTAAACTTTTCTCACTAAAATGAGACAAGTTTTATATCAGACATAGCAAGAAACTTTCATGTTGTAACGAGATGCACATCTTGTTAAAATGAGAACGTTAAAAATCGGCTCCTCTGACAGATTGAGACTTTGTAAAAAGTCAAACGGGCTCGCTCTGACATTCCTTCTTCTCATCTTGTTTTGTCATCTAAAAATAGGTTTTACTGCTACGACCTTTCTTATTCAATAGAGGGATATTTGGTTTAATGAGATACAAATCTCATGATGACTTTTCAAAGTCTTGTTTTAACGAGTTTTCTCGTCTTAACAAGATCCTGCTCCTGAATTTACTTCCGAGCTCCGGCAGTTAAAGGCTCCCGTAGAAATGTTTTAACAACAAACTTTCTCCTTTTAACAAGTTTTGCATTTCGATATAACGTGAAAGTTTCTTGCTGTAGCGAGATAAAAAACCCGTCTCATTTTAACACGAAACATTTTCGTTTTAACAAGCTTTGCATCTGGTTACTACAGATGCTGCTCTTGGATTTTCTTTCAAGCTCTGAAGGCTTTTGTACTTTTCAAACTGAATCGAGTCAAAGAAGAATTTCTAACAGCTGCTGACCCTGGAGACAAAAATGAGGGGAATTGACTTTGATTAAATAAATTGTGGAGAAAAGGTACCACTGGAAAAACTAGTTTTGGTAACAAAATGGTACAAAATGTTGCTCAATAGGGGTTAAATTTGGCATTACTTTTGGATTTAACCAAAAGGTGATAAAAGTGAAAGGAAAGGTGCTTCACTGCTGAAGGACTTTGTGGAGGGAATTCTCAAACAATACTATCTCCTCCTTTTTTTGATTTCTGTTTCCTTAACTTCATTACTGATTATCAGAGCAAAAGGCCTTAAATACAGGCAGATGCAAACAGGTCAATGGAGTCCACCATTGGCCCACCAGGTGGGAGCAATTTGCACCAATTTTGTGCCTTCGGTTGAGGCTACTGGTAACTCACTACCATACGCCTGCTAGCTAGCTAACCTTTTTTTAACATGGGTAAGTGCAAATTTATTGCCAGTTAGTGCGACAAAGTTTGTGTATTTCTGAGATTCAGATCTTAAATACCACTCTTACGCTTCTTCCAGTCCTGTGTTTGTGTTTGTGAAATCTGCAGAAACCCTGGACAAAGCTAACATTTTAGTGCCGTAAATACATTTGAAGCTAAGGTTATGTCATTTTCGTGCCTGATTAAGTTGTTCTTCTTTATGGGCAAAAACAAAGTTTGAAGAGAAGCTGATATAAAATCCCTCAAAAAGTTGTTTCTAAACTTAAATTGAGAACAAATGAATCAGAACAAAAAAGAATGTGTGATTTTCTTTGTGCATTTTGGCAATGTTGAGTTTAATCTTTAGATCTCAAGTGTGATAAACTCTGCTAGTTGTTAGACTCATTTGAAAACTGGCAATAAATGGTGTTAGGAAAGATAGAATCGAAAATAAAAATAGAGAAATCAAATTTCTGCTGTAAAAACCAAAATATTTCTGAGTGTGCCGTTAAAGATGGAGAGTTCTGAAGTTTGGGGGCTGAAAACACATTAATCTGTGACTAATATCACACACAACGCTGCGTAACACTGAGCCCTGATGATAAACAGTGAGCTGAGACCGTGGAACAGCTCGGAGTCGAAGCGGCCAACTTTCAAATTGTTCTTAAGCTAAATCCTGCCACATCATAATGCTCTTTGGATGCATAAAAATACATAAAAGTGGATAGAGAAACTCTAGCTTCTAGACTTGCGGTCAAGCCTCCCTACTTTCTTGCCGCTTGGTCCAGCTTTGGGATTTGATTTGAGGAACACGATCCGGGCCTGTTGCTCTTGTCGGCGAGGAAAGCGGCTCATGGACTCCGTCCAGCACATACATCCATTTGTCATCATCGCCCTCCTCTTCTTTCTCCATTGTAGTACTGAGTTTTTAATGGGGCTCTGGTGGGCCATTCATGAGCCAGATCCTCTGCATCTTATCCCCATACCTCCCTTCTTCCATCAGCCATGGGTTCGCTCTCCTGAACTGTCTCTAATTTGAAAAAAAGAAGACTCCAGTACCCTGAAATCATCGTCTGATATTAATACAGCGCTGGACAGAAGAGCAGTCGTGTACTTGATCAACCTACGCATGTGAAATATTTTCAGAGCGTAAAGCAGGCGTTGGATGAAGTGCATCAGTTTAAATGTTTAAATCCCTCTGATCCAATCTGCCTGGATACCAAGCCAAAGCTCTTTAGCTCTCGCCTCTCGCTTTCACACAGATTGTGGTTTTCGTTGCAAACTCTTCATGAACAATCAAAGGCGGGCCCTCATTTCAAAATAATTGCTTGGAGCTCGAATATATTTTGGTGTTTGTATGGGTTTTTACTCGCAACTGAAAGGATCTATAAAGTGTTTATATAAAGTGTGAGGGGGTCAGTGAAAGCCAGGACGCGGAGAGAGGAGCTTAAATTTCAACCCAAATGAGTGTTTGAGTTTGCTGATAACATTTTGGTTTAACTGTAATTTTGTTTAATTAATGAGCAGAAAACCTATTGCCTATGCCAGCCTTCATTTGTCAAAAAAAAGAAATAAATAAAATACACACGAATAGACACAAACGCTTTAGGACGAGGTGCGAGGCCTGGCTTTAAAACTGCTACTGCTCCATCATTTCTCTAATGAGATAATTTTTCTCTCAGAATATTTATCACCATTCAGATCTGCAGAGCAGAACATTTTAAAGGCTGATGGTGGCCAAATATTTTTGGCAGGAAAGCAATGTTTCGTTGTTTGTTATTACGGGTGAAAAAGCAAGAACGTTTACTATGAAATGAATTTTTACTTCACTTTGGAATGGAAGAAATCAGAGTGTTTTGGGTTTCAAAACATGTTCCTGATATCCACATTTAAAAACATTATCAGCCTGCATCAGTATTTGTTGTGTTTTTGTGTAGCGTAGAATCCAAACGCAGACAGGAGATTATGGAGTATTTCAAACAAAACAAGAAAATAATCAGAACAACTGTAGACGGTGAAAACAGTAAGGAAGAACATTTTAGTTAAAAAAGACACAAAAAGATGTTTAACATTAATAAACATCTGTTTACTAATGTGGCTTTCATACCACACTCAACTGTACAAGAAAGTCCACATACATTAATCTAATATTACTAAATTTGGGATACCTTTCTCATATTTAAACTTTTATTCCTGGATTTTCTGTAATTTTTATTACATTGATTTGAAAACAGTACCAGCCTGTTTCAGTATTTGTTGTGTTTTTGTGTAGCTTAGAACCCAAATGCAAACAGGAGCTGTAGAAAGTTTACGTGAAGCTTTTGTCAACATTTCACTTTTTTTTTTATTTTAAATTTCCCATTTAATTTCCAGTCTCATTATTTTATTGATTTTTACATTGATAAAATAGTTAAGGTAACAAGAAATGTAAAGAAATTAAACAATGTTGATAATGTTAATTTAATTCTGTTTCAAGCAATCAGTATTAATTTATGTTTACCTGCATTCAATAAATAAGTTGGGAAAGTTTATGTTTCTTGGATGCAATATTTGCCACATTGATTATTTAATCAAGCCATTTATTTATTTCTATATTCATCACCAATTTTGGCAGGATCAGTCCTCCATATTCACCTCAGTTACTGGGCTGTAAAGGCCGTCTTCACTAGCTGAGTTTTCATTGACCGTGTGATTTGTGCGATTGGACATTTTGGACACAAATTCCCTTTATGGAAACCCAACAATTTAGAAAAATGTATTTTTTTTTATTAAAAAAAGTTTTGGCGCTGTGGTGAGGCAGTTATTTTGGATATTAGTTTATCTTGCAAACCTCAATGGAACCACTTTTTGTTTTTTGCATGACAAGAGTCACATGACCAACAACCGGATGATGTCACTGGCGCAAACCACAAAGAAGAAGACAACAGGAAGAAGCTGTAGGATCATGACGCGACATGTTTCTGCAATGACTTATTGTGTGAACAAACTTGATCACGTGTGACTTCAGTTGTGTTTCAATATTAATAGAAACACTGAAATTGCATTTTATCGACGTCAGAAGTAATAATGATCAAACTGTCATTTCATGTCATAATTATTCGTCAAATATAAACTGTTAGAATCACAGTAGTACAGAGGGAGCCCTCGTCTCCTCAACCCCTGAACGAGATGCTGGATCTTAAACCAGGGTGTCAGAAGCGCACAAATGTAATGATGTTTCTTTTGGCACTTTTTGCCAAATCAAAAACAAGCACAGTTTCAGGTCCTGTGATCATCCAGCCAAGCTGGAAAGTTAAAGAAAAACAGAACTTGGACGTGATCTGGGCAAATCCCGGGACTTTCAACCTTCTGAAATAAATCAAATGCTGTTCCAGGGGGATGGCTTCTTCGTTAGATTGAAACTTATACAATTTGTCTTTCTTTCCCCAAATTTCAGGCGAAAAATGTGATGTGACAGATTAGATGTGACAGACTTAATCTTTTTTGTTTGAATGTCTTATCAACACCGACTCCATCAATGTTGAATTTTCACTGCTGGATATGATCATTTAAAATAAACATTTAATGTCAACTTTAATTTTCAGCATTCTTTTTTGTCAGCTGCATGATTTTTCCTTTTAATGGTTACCATAGCAATAAGGTCTGATGCTTTTAGGATTTTTGCCCTGCTGGAAGATTTTCATCTAAAACTCACAATACATTTTGCAATATGTATTGCATTCTTTGGCATTCTTCATCAAGTCAAAGTGTAACAGTCAAATCTGTATGTTATTTTCAAAAGCTACTTCTTATCTGACAAATGGGAAAAAAAAAAAAAGAAATTGGCAAAATGCTGTAACTTCCCAGACTTTATTGCATTCAGAACACCTTTACCACAATGTGCTTTGTAAATCAAAAAAGACGCAACAATGAGTCTTTACTCATTATTTGTTACTTCCCAATGTCTGATTTACAAAGCACATTGTAGTAAAGGTGTTCTGAATGCAATCAAGTCTGGGAAAATGTAGCATTTTACCTTTTTTTTTTTTCACACAAAACGGTTAAAAACCAGTCTGGTTTGTGTTGTTTTATTTTTCTGTTTTATTTTTTCAAAAATTACACAGTGTCTCTAGTTATTTAACTGCTTCAGACATTTGGTCAACTACGTAACATTTTAATAAATGCTTCATGTGATTGTAGAAGAATTTGTGCCGACAGTTCAGTGCTGGAAACTCTGAGCTGGACAGCTTGGGGTTTAAACCTTTTGGTTGCTGATTCTCAGTGGATTCAGTCTTAGAAGCTGATTGAGTCTTAATACGAAGCTCTTGGCTTTATCCAGATCACTGCTGACCTTCACAGTGTTGGCCGCCATGTAAGTCCAAAACCCCCACCCTGTTGGGAGCATGCTGTAAAGTACAGTATTAGGAATAAGGGATGCATTGAAAGAGGTAATTTTGTGTTTTGAGTTCTCAACGGTACATCAAAAATGTTATAGTAAGAAGATGCAGTATTTTTAATGGTGGACTAGTATCTGATGGTAGATGTTTTGGCTCAAAGATGGTGGATCTTGAACAAAACGACCCGATCTTAACGTTCTCCAGAAAAGAGGGTACACATTTCCTATGGTAATAATAATGGATACCGTTGTATATAGATCGACTTTAAAACTTTGATCAGCAGTGGGAACTGGCAGTAATGTCACATTATCATAATCCAACAAAGAAAGCTAATAAAAAGAAAGAACAACTGATTGCCAGGCCCTTTTGTGGAGCATTGAATGCATCTTCTGTACAGAAGTCTGATTGGATGCGTAGTCGGACCCAAGAGTGGTGGGATTGTGATGATTTTTGGTGACACAGACTTCTTTCATAAGTAAATTATAAGTTTCAGCCGTTGTTTACATGCGGATTTACCACGTCTATACTACCAATTTTGGCATGATCAGACCTCCATAGAATAAGATGAACATAAAAACAATGTCCAGACCAGTCATACTTGGACTAATATGTATTTTACAACGATTGCAAATTCTTCATAACCAGTTTTTTTTTTTTTGTTTTTTTTTAAAGGTTGGTTCAATTTTTGAAAATCTAAACAAAATCTTTCCTGAAGGTTTTGCCAAAATATTCTCTCTTTTTCCTTTAACTAAATACTCAAATATTTTGACTTAAATTCTAACTTCAAGTGTGCCAGCGCACCCTAAACTTGCAAATATATGTATGAAATATGTAAAACAACAGAATTTAAAGTGAGTGTACTTCTTTTTTTTACCATTACTGTATAAGGTGTCAGTATCAGGACACTCCCAGTCCGAACCACCAGCGCTGACAGCTGCATATTAACTTTATGGATCTGCATCTTTCAGAAGCGTCATCACATGTAGCTTTGGTTTAATCGCTCAGTAAAATCATAACAGTAGCTGTTAGAAAAGTGCTGATTTTTTTTTTTTTTTTAATATCCAGAGTGCTGCTGATGAAAAACCCTATCAACTCCTTTTTGGTTTGTTGATTTTTTTAGCTATTGCAAGAAGCAGCTTCCGATCCTTTAGGTTTATTTTTCTGGGAATCCAATATTTTAGAAAGAATATCCACGTATCCATCGGTATGTAGATGATAGCTAGTATAAAATATTTCCCCCAGCCACCAATAATTTTTTTCTCTCCCCCCTTCCATTTGTCTGTCTCCTGTGCGGTGGCCGAGCGAGGCAGGGAGCTGATGTATGAAACGAGCGTCATGGGCCGAGCGTCTGTGATCTGTTCGGGAGTCCAGCTGGCTTTCTGCAGCGTGGCGAGCTCAGATAATGCCTTTTCCATCTCAGAGATCGCACATGAATGCCTTCCCTCTCCGCATCAAAAATAAATCTTAACGTCAGCGCCAGTGCTTTGCGAAAATATTAATGCAATTCACATTGTAATCTTAATCTTCTGTGGGTTTTATTAGGATTTGTACCTGTGATGGAGCAAAAAATATGAATCTTACTAGTGTGGCATGCTTTTGCAGAGCAACAAACTACATTCAAGACTGATCAATAGACCCATTTAATAAATGAGAACATTATTGACAAATTCATTTATTTAGGTAAAACACAATATTTGGTTTACATTTTGAGGTTTTTGTATAATTTCTGATGCTGTTCTCATTGATTTTTTTATGTACAGCACTTTGTGTAGCATTTATTTAAAAGGTGCTGTACAAATAAAGTACATTTAGTTACACAAAGACTGATGTTTTCAATCACAATTTTCTGCTTACAGTTAGTGAAAAAATTACATTTAAGATTAGAATATTACATCAAACCAATAGTAATAAAAATAGCATTTGTGAGACAGAAATGCAGGTTTTACAAAAAGTTATTTTCAAAAAGTACCTTTAATCTTACAAGCAAGGTTCATGGGAAAAAATATTCAAATTCATCGAGTATGACTGTAATTTAGTTAATACATTTTTAAACATGGCAGTGGCTGCATCATGATGTGGGACTACATGTCTTTTGAAGGCATGGGGTTGCTGGGTGGAGAAATAGACACTAGGTGGCGCTAGGTCACCCACCCTTTTTCCTCTGGACAAAAATATTTCCCTTCTGAAATTAAAAAAAAAGTGGGATTTATTGTGTGTAATAAATCCCACACAAAGTGCCTTTTTTATACTTAAGCACTTATCCCCCAGAATTAGCATTGTTGTGAATCTGCATGTGGCTAAATATTATGGAGTTAGATTTGTTTCACAATCTATGAGATAAAGAACAACTGAGTTATATCAAGAAATATTAATACTTCCAAAGCATGTTACATGTTATGAAGACCACAACAGGACAAAAAAAACAGTGACAGTAATCACAAACAGTACTGTTAAGGTAGAAAAACACAAATAACCAAGCTGTGAGGTGCAATATATGCAAATTTTCTATATCACCTTTATCAGTTGGTGGTAATTTCAAAATTCTCTCAAAATGAAGCAATTACTTTGATTGTTTCCATCTTAAATCTGATTTGCGGTCACAGGAAATGAGGTTATGCAGCGGCACATGGCCTCCTAATTTAACACAGCATGATCCGCACGGTAAAATGAAGAGACAAAACGGATGCACCTCCTTTCCTCTCCACACGTAGTACCACATTGGACCTCATGAGGGCAGTAAAGCACCACGCTCCGGCCGGACAACAGGAGAAGCGCCTTCAGCACGTCTTTTACGGGAACAAGCAGGTAATTAGAAGCAGTAAATGATAAAAACCAGAGCATTAACACCATGTGCTCTCTATCTCTGTTCTTTACAACCTCTACCCAGGCTTGAGCAACAACTGTTGTGCTTCTTCGTCATGTTCTAGGAAAACATGGCCCCAGAGACACATTAGCTCAGCTGCTTCAGAAAGTGCTTTAGCTCTTACCTTAGTCAACATTTAAGCTAGCAACGCTCACTGCATGCTCAACAGTTTCTCTAACTTGGGTTTAAGTAGCTAAAAGGTTCTGAAGGAAAGATGATGTGAAAGTCAGCCAGGAGCAAAGAGATAAGATAATCTGGCCTCCTCACTCTTCACACACAAACATTCAGACATTAGCACATTAAATTTGAGTTCAAAGTAGTTTTTATATTTTTTCACATTGTATTCTGTTTTAACAGTAAATATTAATGTATGTGACAGGATACCACAAAGTAGTGCGTAAATATGACATTAAAAGAAAATTATATAATTTTTTTGTACTGCATTTGCATTCAGCAGCCCAAGCTCATTACTTTGTAGAATGACACTTTCCTGCATTTCACATCTCCAAGCTGTTTGGAATATTTCTCAACAAGCTTTTCACATCTAGAGACTGACATTTTTTGCACATTCTTCACAAAATAGGTCATGCTAATTCAGATTGGGTATCCATGCCTGGTTTTACATGTTTCACAGAGGGGCTGATATGTTCAGGAGGATGTTGGGATGCAAAGGTTTTCCTCCACACACACAAAGCGGTTTGCAATGGAGGCCAAAAAGTTCAGTTTGTTCTGAGTGGAAGACCTTGTTCCCTTTGCGTTCGTACGTACTGTGTCCCTTACATGATTTCTGATTCTTAAAGGCCAGATTTGTGGAGTACATGACTAACAGCAGATGATTAACTAACCAGAGGTCTGTGAGAAGCTTGGAAAATATTGTTTTATAAGCAGACTCTATATTAAACATCTCAGGAACGTTCTCTGGAATCTTTGTGACGCTGTTTGTTTCTCAAACGCAGAGGTTCCCAAACTTTTCCCTGCCATTCCCTCAAACAGCATTAGCTTCTGGTCATCAACATTTAGGATGCTTTTTGTCCTCACTTTCATTCACTGCTTAGTAATTATTACATTCATCTAACATAAATATTCCCTCATACCTTCTGATTTTAGTTGGCCGTGAGATTTTAAGGTTCCTTCTGTTTTGTTTTGTTTTGTTTTTTTTTTTACAAAAACTTCTCCATTTAGTGGTTGCTATGTTAGCCTAAGGAGCGAAGCAGCTTGATACATTTTGGAATCAGAAAGACAAACATCATAAACTTACATTTAATAATATTGATTTTAAAAAGCATATATTTTATGGTAAAATCTAAAAATTTAAAATGTGTATTTAAAAATTTATTTTATTTTTCTCATCTTTCCTCTAACTGTCTGAGGCGCCCCCTGGTGGCACCCACTTTGAAAAACACTGCTCTGATGCCTCAGAGAACAGCTGGGTTCAAATGGAGATACAATTACATACATGCCTCGATTTACTAATCAGGTCACTTCTGAGATCAATAAATTGCAGCCGATTTTATTAAAGGGTTCAGTGTAAAGGGGACTGGAAACCAATGCATACCACATTACTTAAGTGTGAAAAAGCTAAAGGGGTGTGAAAACTTTTGCGAGACACTATTTGTTAAGGAGAAATTCAGCCACATTATCCTGTATCAGTGAAAAAGCAAGCTAGAATGTTGCAGGAGAAAAAAACTTGCAGTCTGTTCTATATGTAGAAAACAGATGTGGGACACTCAATAAAAAAGCTTAATATCAGGATGAAATAAATTTAGCATATTCTGAGTTTTTTCCTCTTAGAAGGTTGAGAAAAGGTTCTGCTTGTCGTCACCTTGGGTTATCTCTTCAGGTAAAAATCTTCGGATAAGAACTTAGCGACTTTAATTTATACCTATGTGTTTGCCAAACTATAATTCTTTACACAAGCAGATAACTTATAAATTTATGATTATACATACTGTGATATGCTGGCTGATCTCTCAGTCCCTGGCCAATGTCAAGATCTTCTCTCATTGGTTTCTGTGGATGACCTCAGGGATTATCAGCGACCAGCACACACCGCTTCTTAATGATGTCATCATCAAGTCTCTGTGGGAATGTTGAGGTTGGCTGAGGGCTGATAAAGGACCTTTAGCTAAACACTGGAATCATGTTGTTAGTCCTCAAATTGGCAACACAAACAAGATTACTGTCTTTGGAGGAAGTCAGTTGACTGAAACCTTGGCTGTCGTGTTGCAAGCTGTTCCAGCAGTCTGGGATTCTGTGGGTGGGAAGACAACAATGGGCAGAAATAGAAGCTAAAAGGGGAAAAAAAAAAACATGTCTGAGGAAAGAGAAGAATGCAACATGTGATACTGTAGGAATGGAAGTAGAATAAATACAAATTCTACCAATTAACATGTAAAGTATATCATCCAATTACAACCACAAGTGTGACAATAATCTATTGCACGGATATCTGTATGTATAATTAAGTTGTTGCAACATTTCAAGCAGAAACTCAAAGGATTTCTGCCAGGGCTGAGACTATTGTTGCATATTTGAGGGCAGCAGCAGCCATGTGCAAAGTGATGCACCCAGAAGTTGTTTAACATAAATAAAATCAGGGTCTTAATCATGGTTCTTTATTTTCCTTATTTTAATAGCAATGGTAACCCCATTAGCTTATCATAATTAATGTAAATTTGATGAAAAAATGACTTTCAAACACCTACAAAACCTATTCACCTGTTGTACAAAAATTGTATCATAAAAAAGTTTTCAGTGTCTTAAACTCTGCCTAGCTATTTTTTTACAGCATGCTAGGCTAAGCTAATACCTAGCATGCTGGGTATTATGCTGGATATCCATGAGCTAGCCAACAGTACTACCTCCAGCTGGTAACAAAGGGAATTGTAGAATTCCAAGATTGAGATCAATGTCTTGTTAACATTTCCAGAAAATGGGACAGTGAGCAGAGCTGCATGGTGGTGCTCAGTCGGTACTACTGTTCCCTTGCAGGAAGAAGGATTTGGATTTTGTTTAAAACATTTAAGTTTGTTTTTCAAAAAGTATTTTTATTGTGGCATGGCAGCGTATGTCTAGTTAATGTAAAGTGGCAAGCCCCTGGCTAAGCTACTGTTGAGCAGCTGTTTGCCTGAGTCAGCATGTGATCTCTGACAGATCAGCACCTTCCCCACCTAACCCCCCACATGTCCAGCCCCTCTAACCTGCCCAGGTGTGTGTGGATAGAGAAGAGCAGCTGACATCAGCAATGCAGCTTTTGGAAGACGTCTCTAATTAGTCCTGATCTCCCTGTCTTCACTTGCTTTTGCCAATCCTCAAACATCTGACTCACACACAGCCAAACAGGGGACTCCCATCTTACACAGGTGTGCTAGCATACAAAAAAATGTCACAGAATACGTTTGGGAAACAGAAGAAGACAAACTCCAGAGACACCATGAGAAAAAAACAGATTGAAAACTCTGCAAGTAGAATATGTTCCAAAACCACCCAAACCACACGATGAATACCCCGGGACTACAAAGCCGGAATGGCTTGCAGAAATCCCACTTTTCTCCCAAAATGTTCAATCTTTGTCTTATAAGACAATTTAAGTCTTCAGAGCTTTAGTCAGGCTTTTTATGCTGCTGTTGGAACACTCGCTTCTTCCTTTCTGAATGGCTTTTCAGCTCATCAGTGACACACTTGTTTATTTCCATCTGTCACAAAATTCTGCATTTTGGCCAAATCCCAGTTCTCCAGACAATCCCCGTCGAGGTCTTCCTGTTCTTTTTGTGAATGGAGGTCAAAGTGAGACAGTTTGCATCACTTTAAATTTAAGACAACTATACACATAATTATATATTCTCTGTTACAAATATTTTATTATTCTATCCTCTTTTCTAAGCAGATGTTATAAAATAAAATGAAATCTAAAAGTTGATTTTTGACCTGAACCTGTAAATATTCATGTAAAAGGGAATGGTGGATATCCCACGTAATACAGACATGCACACAAAACTTTTTACTCCATGTCACAATTTCTACTTTTTCCAAATTATATCTGTACAATTTATAAAATCATATTATTGATATTACCCACGCTTCCTTAAATTAACTCAATTGTCAAAACTCAGTCATTTTTATCAGTGGTGCCCTTGTTTTTTTTAAACTACCTGAAAAGTTCCAAGGTTGCATTTGAAAAATGCGTAAACTAATTTCACCATCATGGGCTAGACCTGTGGTTCTTAACCTTTTTTGAGGTACCGAACCCCCCAGTTTCATATGCGCATTCACCGAACCCCCCCCGACACAAAAAATAATTTGCGGTATTCTGATTTATTAATGTAATTATATTACTACCCCCATGCCACTAGAGGCAGTACCAACACCAAAAAGATGTGACTAAGGAGCAGATTTAGATTATACAATTTGGTAAAAATGGTGAGCTTTACTGAAGTAATTAAAGACACAAGTTCAAATCCATGCTGAGAGTGGAACTCCTTCAATCAGTGCTCCTCTGCAGCACTGATTGGCTAAACAATGTAACGTGATCCTCTGCAGCAAGTGATGGCAAAGCGGGGCGTCATCACAACTTTACACATTGTGTCTTTACCTCGGGGCAGAGGCTGCGCCGAACCCCTGAGACCGACCCATCGAACCCCTGGGGTTCCATCGAACCCAGGTTAAGAACCACTGGGCTAGACTATCTAAAACCTGGAATAAAGCCATGAGAAACACTGTTTGCCTTTGCACCATGTTCTGAAAATTTATTCCAACAAACTCCCTTTCTTCAGCGGAAGGGGATCAAGAGTTTCGAGAGCGTGCATTTTAAGTAGAACCTCTCAGCTAATATCTAACTGAAACCCCATCAAACACCGACTTCGCCCACTTGCTTTTCTCCCTGTCTCAGCACCTTGGCATGTCTACTACATCCGTCCCAACTGGGACTACAAAAACAGCATTAGCATAATACGTGGGAGGGGGATTTTAAAAAAAAAAAAACATTACTCAGAATCAGATAGCACCCTGTTAGCTGTGACATAATGTTGTTTATAATGGCCCGGGACCAAGCAGCTGTACAGATGTCATGTCCGTCTATGTGGGATATGTGCATGTCTGGCTGCAGAGCATGAAGACAGAGGGTGTGGATTATGGAGTATCGGACAATGCTGGTCCGAGTGTGGTGGTAGTTAAGCCATTTTAGTCAAAACTTTAGAGTAAGGAGTTAACTGTGGAAGACTGTTAACTTCTTAAGGAGGGTGTTTCCAGGGATACTGCTGTCTATTATGGAAAAAGTATTTGTAATACCAGACTTTATTCTGTTTTCTATTGCTAATGTCAGAAAAGAGTAAAAGTTGGCTAAATACATTATCTATCCTTCCATTTGTCTCTCATTCCATCCTCAATCATCTGTCCATCTATTCATCCATCAATCCATCTGTTAGTCCAACTTTACTTCATAAATCCATCCATCCGTTGGTCAAAGTGTCTGTTGGTCAATTATCCATTTGTCAAGCTATCAATCTATCCATCCATCTCTAGTCATCTGTCAATCATATGTTCAGTCCTTTTACCACTCCCTTCATTAGTCCCTCCATCTGCCAGTCTACCATCCCTTCATCAATCCAACTATCCATTCGTTAATCTCCTCTTCATCAGTCTGCCCATTAGTGATTTGTTCACCAATCCATCCATCTACCAATCAATTAAACTGTCTGTTGGAAAGTCATCTGTTAGTCAAGCTATCCATAAATCCTCCCATTTGCATCAGTCCATCAATCCAACCAATACATCTGCCAATCATCTTTCCTTTAAATCTGTTCATCACTCTGTACATCAGTCCATCCAAGTGTTCCAGCCAGTCAGTCTGCCTATGTATTCGTCTTTAGAATATGATGTTTTATCAGACCACAGATCTGATAAAACCATACATCATGGTTTCATGTTTAATCCCTGATCTGTTGAAATACCTCAAATTCACAGCAACAGCGAATTTGTAAAGTTCCACTCACTTTTTAAAGTTAATGCAATTAACATTCAAACATTTCTCTTTCAAACTTTAGAGTATTGAAAAGTAAGAAATTTCAGGGGTGTGGCATGGTGTAGTGGGTAGAGTGGGTGCCGGGTTTACATAGGCCGTAGTCGTGTAGTAGCGATTGTCCCGGATTTGACTCCGGACTTCAATACCCTTGTGGCATGTCTTCCCCCCTTCTCTCTGTCCCCTTTCCTGTCTACCCACTGTTGGAAAATGGAGAAAAGGTCACTGGCACAAGCCAAAAAAAAAAAAAAAAAACAGCGTATAAGTATATTTTTAAAAATTAGAAATTTCTTCTTTTTGCTGATCATGAAAAAACCTATCACCTTTGAATACCCTTCCTTACCTTTGTTACCTTCCTTTCTGGATGTTTACCTTCCCGCACTGGTCCAGCTTCATGCAGGCCAGCTGAAACCTGGGCAGCCGAGGCGTTCGATAGCATCATTGAAGTTACGGATCAAGCACTGGTCTGGGCTGCTTACGTAAAGCCATAACAAGGTCCATTTAGACCAACAGAACGGACCAAATTCTCCAAAGTCATTTTCTATTTATGTGTAATTAGACTAAATTTCTTTACATGCCCTAATGGGTTTATGGGTTTGAGTCAAATTTATAAATTTCCACATGCTTGGTGTAGCTCAGTAGGACACATACAGCTAGAGTACTAGGCTAAAAGAGTCATGTTTCCTTTTAAAACATCTACATTGAAAATTAGGGGATAGGGACTAGCCTAGGTGGATATAGACCATAGATAGATGGCTGGATATTGAAAATTTAAGACCAAGTACAAAGGCATTATGTAAAATTAATACAGCCAATGGGTTAATGCCTAAAGGGAATCAAAAATCACCACTATGTCTGACATTACTGCCTAAACATGTTTTCTCTGGATGGAGAGAAAGCGAGCAATCTGCAGCTAGAGTAAATGTAGCATAACTGCCTAAAAGAATAACTATGGAAGTTCATCTCGACTGCAATGGATGCAGGGAAAGCTTACCACATCTGGACCCAAGCCCACATGCTCCATGAATAATATTAAAATGAACAACAGTGCGAGTGAGTGTCAATTTCCTTCCTCATATTTTCTAGCACTAGCATAGACACATTAAATACATGGAGTACAAAAAACAGAATCTGTCCAAATGCATGCGGTGTGTGAGCATTGCGTTAAGACTAACCCAAAGGAGGACCTCTTACTGGGAACTTGTCTCAGGCTCTGGCTACTGCAGGTTAATGCAGGTCACAGTTGGCTGCGTGTTGGACCAAGCAGTTCCAGATGGATGTCAAAAGGACGCCTCTCATTTTAACAGCTTTAGTCAACACAGCAGCAGGAGTAACGGAAAACTCCGGCTTGGAATCTGTTTAAATTGAATTTTGTCACCTTAAAATGACAAACTTTTATGTATTTTATTTGTATTTTATGGGGTAGGCCAAAACACGTGGCCCGCAAGTGATAAAGATGCAAAGTCTTATACATCTAAAGACTGCTGAAACATTTTGGCAAAACAACCTCAGCTTACTCAGATTTGATGGAGAACATCTGTGAATATCAAGTTTAAGTTTTACTACAGATTCTAAGTTGGACATAGATCTAGACTTTGACTGGGCCTTTCTAACTGCTGATTATTTCTGGATGTAACCATTCCAGTATTGACCCTTTGCGAGTGATGTCACGCTCTTCAGACAGCGGCCAGCTATATGCGCCCTTACTCCAGTAAAGCTCGTCGATGGTGGTCAACAGTTGGTACCTTAAGCCATTTATTTAGTTATTTCACTGTAAAAATAGTCATAGGATGCTGTAGGATCGGCTACACAAACAGACCAGTAAGTAACATTAGTAAGATGCGTTTAATCATTAGTTACCATTAAGAAAATGCCTTAATGGTACCGCCATGTACAAGAAAACTAATAAGGATCTTGATTTTTGTACATTTTTAAGTCTGCTCTGGTGCAAGGGGGAAACACAGTGTACAAATGTATCCCCACAATTATGCAAGATGTCAGTATTAATGTGATTCTTTCACATTGATGCGGATATGTAGGTTTGTTTTTTTGTTTTTTACCTTTTTCTGCATGTTTCTTGTGCCTCCTGCATCGATTGTGGCTAATGACACGCTTTCTGACTTTCTTTCAACAATGGCATTCATCTATTATAATGGGCCGGCGTTGGGGCTATTTCCTCATTTTTTCATGTACCAAAGATTTAAAAGGTTGGGATTTCTCAAAACTGCTAAAATCTTCAATTATACCAATACTTTCAATTGCATTTTAATGAGACAGAAGCTGAGTTTTTACAGAGAAAAGGGAAACGCAGGAAAATACTTTAGATATTACTTTAATCTTAAACTGGTTTAAATCTTTCACTTTGTCGTTTCTCTTCCTTTAACATTCAGTCTTATTCAGTGGACTTCAACTGGGGAAATTCCCCTTTCTTTTTGAAACTATGACAGCAATGAATTGTGCTGTACAGGATAATCAACGAGTTCTAGAGTGCAGCCTAACCTGTAATTGGAAGGGAAATTAGTAATAGGCAGCAATTTGGGTCTGCATACAGCCGAAGCTTTGACAGTGGTCGGTTCATTCATACATTTTTTTCTTACAGTCAGTGAGCTACAGGAAAAAAAAAAAAAACTGGCAAGGATGTGGGACGTAACAGCGCCCATTCATTATAGTGGAGCAGGTATTTGCATAGCAGTTATTGTACGTATTGTGATGTTCATCTGAAACCTAATCCAGTTAGCAGCGTGATTGCACACAGATCACAGCGCTATCCCTTTCACTTCCCAATAGGTTACGTACATCATGTTCAGTAACAACGCAGAGTTCCAGAACAAAGCAGCTTAATTACGCATGTTGCATCAAACGTTGTACTCTGACGCTCACAATGTTGAAGCCATTTTGTCTCCTGAGAGCTGACTGCCCAGAACTGAGACAGTTTCTGCACATTCCGAGTCTCCCAACAGGATCTGTACAACACCATGCTGCTGAATCACAAACATCTGCCACAGTCAGCACACAACCAGGTCATTCACTGATGTTAACCCAACTGGCTGCTTCCCAAGCGCCTGCTACTGCTGCAGAGCCTTCTGGTTAGTTAGAGAAAGAGGCAAGTTGCACCAGCACAGAATATAATGGTATTAATGCCAAAAACTGGTAGAAATAACTTTTATTGCCTTTATTCAGCGCTTAAACAAGATTTAGAAGTTTCTATATTTAATTAGTGTGTGAGAAAGTCGTCCTGTTTACTTTTAAAGGGGCGGTATCATGTAAAATTAACTGTTTTGAGCTTTACATCATGTTATAATGTTATTTCCTCATCAAAAACATACCAGTGTTGTCTTGATTTTTTTTCATGCATGTTTCCCGTGGCAACCATTCATCTGTGCAAATCGTCTAGGTGGATCTAGCCCCACCTTTGAGGATGAAGCTCCCCCTCGGACCTACAGTCTCCAAGCTTCTGCCTCTCAGAGCAGCCCTCCCTGCAACTTCCCCATTCAGCTCCTTCAGACTAGCCAGCAGGAATTAGCAAACACCTGGTTGAACTCCATCAGCTGAGCTCATTATACCAACTATGTCTCAGTGCAACACTGGAAAAAACACTGTTAAAGGGTTAATAGAGGAGCCATTTTGTGATGACTTCCTGAAGGCGGAGTTTCAGAAAAAGCAGGAGTTTCTTAAAGAGACAGAGGCCTAATATTAAGAAGTTAACTTACAAAGTCAAATTGCTCTTAGTTATCCTTTGTTATCCTACTGTACGCTTAGATGAGGACATACTGACCATTTATCCTCACTCTGATACAGTCTCCTACTACTCTCCTATATTGCAATGCTTGACCTTGTTTCAATTATTTTTTATTTATTTATTTTTTTAGATAATTGTCCCTCATTGAGGGATTTTAATGTTTTGGTTTATTCAGCTTTTGTTTTTGATCGACAAGTTTTGTGCTTTTAACCTCCCTTGGTTGTAACTAAATATTAAATGTTGGTGTGTTGTTTTTATTGTGACTTGCTTTATATTTAATTCCTCATTTGGACATGAATAAAGATCTGAATCTGAAGTTGTGCCTACAGTGTAACCCTGGAAGAACTGTGGCCAAAATACATTTTAAAAAGTTGATGTGACATTTGCTCTCACAATAAATACACCTCCTATTCAACTATGTTAGCAGTCCAATAAGGTATTTTATTTATTTTGTGTTAAGACTTAACGTTAACTTTGCATTACAAAGATGAAAAAATCTTGAGCTAGCTAGATTCTAGCTAGCTGCAGAGACATCAAGAGAATACCTACAGATGGAACTGCATTCTTTGAGCTCTTTTTTTTTTTTTTAAAAAGTGTTGCTTTACTTTCGTTTGTACTTCATTTCTGGAGTTTGTATGGATATTTTTCCTTTAATTGTAGGGAGTTACAATGAATAGATGAGATGGAAGGAAGTAAATTGCATTTCAATATGAAAAATAACCCTGTCTAACCGTCTAAGAGAATCTGTGGGGGAGTTCTCCTCTGAGAGCAAGACTTAAGCAAAGATCATACGAGGACAGAGAGAAGACGGAGTGCAGAGGCTGCTGATGCAACTTCATCTTTGTTTTGTAAAGCCTTAAGTCAGAGAATTGTCTGCAGCTGTTTTCAGTTAAAAATTGATAGGTACCATAGGACATTTGGTCTATTACAAAGTCTGAGCAAATAAGCCCACAAGACAACAATACTTGCTGTCCAGCTCCAGATATGGGCAAAAAACCCAAAACAGCCTCACAAAATTTAAATCCTTCTTGAATTGTTGCACCCTGAAGAACGGCTGAATTTGGTACACACCACATTCATTCAGACATGTAGCTACTGCACATGTAGCTACATGCAAAACGAGATAGAAATGACCTATAATTTTTATTTCTTCCTACTAGGAAGGCTAAACGAATAAACCTTTTTTTTTTTTTTGACCTTTTGAGTTTTCAACACGTCTCATTAAACATGCTGGATTTGGAGCTATTGGCAGCCTTTAGAAGGACTCGATGACCTTGATTTTCCAGAGATGGAAACTAAATAAATAAATAAAGTTGAACTTAAATCACAAAAATATGACACCAAATGTTTGACTTTAACTCTTGGGCTGAGATTGGAATAACAATTAGCCATTGATGTTGGCTAATAGATCACTGGCTAATAATTGAATCTCCCAGCAGGTATTCAGGCCTACAACAATAACGTCTGTCCGGATATCAAACCGTCCATCTGTCTGTCGGTCCAGACAGTTTGATATCAAGTGTGAAATCAAACTGATCCCCTGATGTTTAGAGCCTTTATTTCTGTTAACTATTAAGTTAACACACAGCTAAAGAAAACATTTACTGTAAGATTAGAATAATATCTGCCTAAAGATCATTTTCCATAGGTACATTTAATCTGACAAGTTTCATTGGAATGCATATTCCAATTTATTAAATGTGTATGTAATGCATATATGTGTGGATTTGTGTTTGATTCATTGTTCTTCCTCAGTTCGTATTAAGAGTTCTTGAAATGTTCTCCATTGTAACGAGTTTTTGCTACAATCACAAATTAATGTGCTTAAGCAACCTGTTGTTTTGTTTGTTCATGACCACAACATATCAGCTAATCAGCTTCACAATCTGAATAGTTGATCTGAAAGTCATTACAAAAAGCAAGTGACACAAATACCAGTTTGAGAACCATAGTTATAAAACATTTAAACCGTCAATCAGGACCTCTTACTGGGTCTTTCAGAGGTGCTAACTTGTAACTTTGACCAAATACACAGAAAAGTTAAATTGGAGAATTTACAGTTTTCTCTAACAGGGTGAGTCCCTTAGAAAAACTTTTTGGGAATCGAACTTCTTTGTTATTTTTCTTTGGCAGAGCGATCTTGTTAGAGAGATGTTCATTTTCCAAGCCGACTATGTCTCCAGAAAAGTGCCAGGGTTGCCAATCATTCTGCATGAATTCTGTGGGAAACAGAAAAAACTTTACCTACCACAACCAGAGAACTTTTTAAGGAGACTTCTTTTCCCAAAGGCCAAGTAATGTTTGCCCCTCTTACACAAGGTTTTCTTGTCTGCTGTCAGGCTGGTGGTTTGGTTGAAAGGTTGACGGGAGGAGAATGTGAGCGCGTCTCTTCTCTGAAAAGCACTACAAACTTCAGAATTGACATTTGGCTCATTATTTGAAACTGGTAAGAAATAAACATAAAGTAAAAACATGAGCTGAGTTAAGATTCCGTGGAAACGAAAACGTGCGGTTCTCTGTTTATGTGCCCTGTGACTCTAAAATGCACGATCTCCAGAGATCCATAATCTCTAATGAGTCTTCACAGTGATGTAAATTAGAGTTCTTGGTGAACAAAAAGAAACAATCCATTCCAACCCTGAAGCACCGTGGCTGCATGGATCTAATTAATTTCATGCACAAGCATTGAATTAGCATTTCCCTAAAGCTGAATCTGGTTTGGAGTTTTGTTTGTCTCTAGCAAAAAAAAAAACCCAAATAACACAAGAGTTTGCAGAGTATGTGTTTGTCCTTAAGGGAGGTGTGTGTGTGTGTGTGTCCCTGTAAACGCCCCAGTTACTTAAAACTCAGTGCTGTAGAAGAACCGTGACGGGACCCTCGGAGAAGTGCAAGTCCCTGAGGAACTGACTTGGCTGTTATCCAATGCATTTATAGAACACCGCCGGGGCCTGATAGATGAGTGAGCGGGAACACAGAGCCTGTGTTCTGGTGGCTAACAAGGAAACTCAACGGAGAAAAACAACGTTGAACTCAAGCTGCTCTCACATTGTTTCCTATCCTACCGTCTAGGAGTGTTGGAAAAACATCTTAATAAAGAAAAAATCAAGCATAATTGATTGAAGATCAAGTTCTGTCAAGCTTTAGAAGTTGGGGTTGCTTTCAACCTGGGCTACTGCTTTTGTATAGTATGTCTGTAGCGGAATAAAGGGCTGACTTACTTTTCCTGTAAAATCACAGAACATTTTATTTTCTTCCTTTTTAGAAGTACCAACTGACCATCTTGAGATCAACCTCTATGCTCCTAAGAGGTCAGGAGCATATTACTTCTCTGCATGGCATAGCATAAGAGAAATAATCTTACTATTAAATCATTGCTTTGAAATTTGATCCAGTAGCGGTGGTGCATATGCACAGTATGTGTCCACTAGTGACCATGTTCATTAGCCACTTTTTTGATTACCTAGCTAGAAATCTTGCTTGTATACACAAATTGTGAATTATCAACAGACCACTACATCACGTAGTGGAGTCTCTCTGATTGGTTGATGCTTCTGGTCCAGCTACAAAAGTTAAACTTTAGCATGTTAGTTAAACTTTGGATGTGCAGTACATGTGTCAAACACTCAACATCTGAAAAGATGAAGCAACCGATACGCAAAACACTTCTAGACGTGTCATTAGACTTCTCGTCATTGATCTAATTATGGTTGTAATGTTGGTTACCTTTATCAATACAGTCACACAATTCAATGATTCAGAATCCCAAATCTTAGACTTAATTTTAGACCCAAGACTTAGTTGTTGATTGTTCAGTAGGTTTTTAAGTAGGATTGGATGATTTAATAGGTCTTGATTTCAGTAAGATTAAACTCTCGTTTACAGAAAAATGTGCTGAAAATTTTCTGCTGTTTCTTGGAAAATTGTTTGAAAACTTTGAAGAAAATAACTAACTGTGACTTGGATCTCGGTGGACCTTTAACCTAAAACCTAATACAGGGGCGTTTGTCTCTGAGCAGTGCGAATATATTTTCTTGGTCTCAACTAATGTCTCCAAAGAATAGTAGGCATTTTATAAGAACAAGCTAAAAGAACCTTGGTCCAGTGGGCCAAAGATTTCACCCTGCAGATCACTCTTCTGGGGGAGGGTACTAAATTGAGTAAAAGGGAAATTACAAGAAATGAACTTTACGCATGTGGTGAAGATCATCCAGAACCTTTTGCTGGTTTCAACATGTCCTAAGATGCCTTTTAAAAGTTCCAAGATTTACTCTGTGTTTACTTGGTGTTCCAAATAACTTCTACTTTTCCAAACAAATTGTAACTGTAGTTCTTTCTTTGGCATTCCAGAGCCACATTTATTGGGATGTGAGAGCATAATTCTGCCAAGAAGAAAAAAAATCCATCAAGAGAGCTGACATATTTCTTAAAGGAGATGTATTTTTTCTACTCAAGCATATGTATGCACATTTTATAATGTAACTCTCCAGCATCATCTTTCTTGAGAACAAATTATAAAGAACAGTAGTAATGGTAAATTGAAAACGGGACATTTTAAAGTACTAACTGTATATCTTGGCTGTTAGAACGCTTCCCACTCCTGTTTTCATGCTGAACCATCGCAGCACAGCAATCTACAGGCTCTATGTTCATATTTTCCTTTGTAAAGTGCAACTGAAATGACATACATGAACATACAGTCCACAGCAGTCCACACCGAGGCAATGCAGTGCAAGGTGGCAGACAGTAGACCTGCTTGTTTTTAATTGGCAGTCCTCACCAGGTGACCATTTTATATTTATTTTGTAGTGATGCACCTAGAAGTGCTCATCAGGTCAAAGGTTAAAGAGCAAAGATGTGTAAGAAGGTTGTTTTT
This sequence comes from Poecilia mexicana, assembly GCF_051168715.1. Lineage (NCBI taxonomy): Eukaryota > Metazoa > Chordata > Actinopteri > Cyprinodontiformes > Poeciliidae > Poecilia > Poecilia mexicana. The sequence goes on from NW_028263388.1 coordinate 5,903,966, forward strand.
CATTTGCACATTCGGCACCAGAAGGAGCCTTTGACTTCTGAGTTGTTGGCAGGTTTCAAAAAGATATTATTAAAGAGAACTTGTTATGCAGAATTTGCATTTTGAATGTTTTTGTACTTCCATTTTGGGTTTCTATTACTTCCTAAAACAGAGCCAAAAAAAAAAGAAGAAAAAAAAAAAACAACACCCAGCAGGTTTTTCAGATTAAGTTGGTATCTGGAATATTATTTATTTCAAAAACTTTTGGAATGTAACGGCACAAATCAGCAGCAACTGCCCATCTCCTAGCCAACCCAGCGAACTAGCAACCAAAGTTTGGTCAGCTGGTTTTACTGCTGTATGCGCTGTACAATGGCTGCTGGAAAAGAATGGCTGCATCATTTAAAAGCTGAAGTTGGACCTCTTGTGCAACCATCCAATGTATAAATGTGCATCAGTTTGCAGGTAATTTCACATGCAAATGTAAGTGTGGAGTTGGGGGGGCGTGGCTGGCAGCAAATTTAGATTTAAAGTGACAAGAGGTCCTAAAAACAGCTCATTCCGAAAGGAACTCAAAATAGGCAGAACTGAGTAGATTAATATATCATCTGAGAATGATTTTGTGCAAAAAATGTAATGAATATGTGAATATGACCTTTTATAATATGTTAAAGGAAGCAACTGGTCACCTTTAATGGTAACTGTTGAGCAAAGTCAGAATGTTTATCTATTAGCATATCTAGCTTATAGCATCATGCTTTTGACACATTTTGTCATGTCAAAACTCCAAGTAATTGTATATGTATTAATAATGATTCTTCTTTTCAACAGTTGCTACATTTTTGGCCATCCCACTACCTACATTAAATATCTCTTTACCTGTTGGGCCTTCAGTGCTCTGAGACAGTTTGGTTGCCAACTTTGCAGCATTCAGCTCCTGGACTAAATTTTAAAATATAGAGGACTACTGCTGAAAATGCCACTGATGTAAATTGGGAGGGTAAACTAAAACTTTAAAGTTTTCTAAAATAAATCAAACATGAGCTGAAAAGATGATAAAATGTGTTCTCTAGAATAGAGGGGATTATCCAGAAAGATCTCCGTGCTTCTTAGTATGACTAATTATTTCCTTTAAAATGAGGACTAACTTAAATTTAAATTAAATATTTTTTTATTATTATTACAAAGGGAATTAATGGAACGGCCAATAAATGTCATTATAACTCATATCCATGTATATTCTCTGGTAGTCGTCAGTCTTGCAACAACTCTGAAGAGGTTTCAAAAAGATACTGACATCGTTGCTGTAACAGTCTAATAGTTCAATATCTGGGCAGCAGAGGCAATATTCCACAGTAACACATTCTTGATGACACCACCAGTTGTTGGCAAGCACAGCTAATCCACATCATTTGCTTTTGATGCTCCTCTTTAAATCTGTTTGGGTTTTAGAGGCTTTATTTTATTATTATACCTTCTAACATATAAGCCAGGTAAATGAAACAGCTCTGCAAATAGTGGATGTTTGGAGCTGAAGAAAGCCTGTTGTTTAAAATGCTGAGTTGATGTTTTTTTCTTCTTGTTTGTTTATTAGTTATTGCCAGAGACTGTTAAAAGCTTCATGATCCATCTTTAACTGTGTTTACTCAAGAGTTAAAGTGTGTTTACAAATGCAAATTCAAGTGTGTGTGTGTGATTTGTGCCCCTTGAGAGGCTCCTTCCTGTTCTCTCCCAGGGGCTGAATCAGTGTAGTGGTATGAAGTGCAGTGCATGTTACATCACACACACACAACTCATCACACTCTGAGGAGGCCGAGGACAGGAAGAGAGAGCGGCTCACACAACAGTCTGCTGCAGTTGTTTGTGTGACAGACGTTTAGCAGAAAGTAAAAGCAAGCAGACCAGCTAGAGGAAAAATGCATCGTAAGCCTTTGCATAAGTCCTGGCTCTTGAGGTTTTTCACATTTTGCTACAAATAAACACTTCGATGGATTTTGGCTCATAATCTGAACAGGAATGAAAATATAAATGGTTTTCAATCCCTTTTACAAGGAAATGTCCCAAAACCCATTTGTTTCTCAAGGTGTCTGCACACCCTTAAATTAAAGCCTTAAAATGTCTTAAACTCAGTTTTAAAAAGCAAGTTAGTCTTAAATATATTAATCACAGGTCTTAAATTTTGTCCCTGGAGTTTTTTTTCACCCGGGGGCTTTTCAGACAGGTAAAAGTTTGTCACATACTGACATCTTCATTGCGTTGTGTTACCAGGCTACTGGTAATTAGCTGCTAACATATGTTTGGTATGTAGCTAGAGCTAACTTTTTTCCCTCTGTCATGGGCGATAGAACTGCCCATAATACGATAAGTGCAAATTTATTGCCAGTGGCTGACTTCTGCTGCCAACTCATACAAGGATACATTCAAAATTATTTTTAGACTATGCACTTAACATTTGTTTGATTTGTTTGTCATAGTTTGCTTATATATTATTTATGAATTCAACTAATAGATCAGAGCTAGAATAAAAGGTTCTCTTTTCCATCTGTGGTTTACCAGACAAAAACCCCGATGTATACTAAGCTGCAAAAAAAGGAAAAAGGGAAAAAATGAATCATCTAGGGATTTTAGATTTAGTCACAGATTGAAAAGAGTGCATGACCTAGAAGTCCGAAACTACACCAGAAACCAGTGAAACACTCTGGGAGATTAGCCACTTTAAATCGAGCGACAGTCGCAGGGCAGCAAACCCATTTAGGCTCATTTGTCACCATAGTTGCTCCCTAAAGGCCCCTTCATTGTTGCTAGACGTGTCGGGGCCACGTAAAGTTTGAATTAGACCAGGCGCCCGATTAAAACCACTGGGGTAAAATTAGGCATGAGGCCTGGCTTTCTCTCCCAGCCTGTTTTTTTTAGGGGATTAGACGACTTTTTAAAGTTATTGGAGGGCTAATACGCATGATTAACACAGCTGATTATTGTGAAAATGGAGGTGCATTTTATTGGCCTCACCTTAAGGGGTCCGGGCTGCTGCTTAGGGGGAATGGTGTTCAGTAGTTTACTTGAACAAGCTCACTCAAGGTCCAGTGAGGAATGATAATGCCTTATTTAACGCTTGCTGTGCAGATAGCATGCAGTGAACTGTGGCTGAACTATAAGAGCTCAGGGCTGGAAGCTAACAGCCTATAAAAGTTGTTTGAAATACAGTATTTGGGGGGAGCTTTTGCTTTTTTAAAATGTACTTTTACCCATGAGACAAAGCGTCCTATGCAGACAGTAAAACACAATAAATAAAGAATTGGTGTAAAAGAATTCATTTGCAAACGTTTTGTTAATTTGGACCATTTATAAAAGTAAACATACAAAAATGCATCATGAATTCATGGAAAACATTTCTAACAATTTCTAAAGCTTCAAATCTACAAATTTGGGGGGAAAAAAGGAACTCAAGAACTGGATGGATATACGTATACAGGTGAAGAAAGAGTGGAAAAAATGACTTTTTCCATTCCTAATTTTTCTTTTCCCTTCTCAAAAAAATATTTCAAATTTCACACTTTTCCAAACGTTTCTGAAAGCAGGCAGGAAGTGACGTGATTGATGTTCTGTTGGCCTTTAAAAGAGAAACAGATTCAGAAAAGACCTCCGTAAATAATAATAATTAAAAAAAAAAAAAACAGTCTGAAAACACTTGCGTTGACTAATTGGACCAGTAGCCGTGGTGATGGAGTGACATCATGTCGTCATAAACAGGTGACTCATCCGGTTGGTTGCTCATGGGAACGTTTTAATTAAATGTCCACACCCATCCTGGGCTCAATTAGTTAGTTGCAGTTGAGGGGCTGTTGTCAATGTTTACGATGTGTTGGGGGTACAGGAGGCAGGTCTGTTGTTACCCCTCTGAGTCAAGGTCAGAGGTCAAGGAGGGGGGAGGGGCTGACCAGAGCAGAATTGAACAACCTGGAGGAAATGATGGCAGCCAATCTTTCTGCTGTGACTGTTTGTGTGTTACTTTCACCACAAAGGTCATCTGGTAGTTTTCAGGCCTGTCTGGATTTGACAGACAGGAATGAAACGTGGAGAGATTTTAAAATGGAAGAAATGGAAACACAGATTAACTCCTGCTATCTTTAGGGCCCAGGTTTATCTGTTCATCAACTGCTTTCCATCTGTTCAAGTCCTGTGGCAACGCCGTTCCAAAAATGTTTGTCACGGTGGTAATACTCGGAAAATACTTGGTATCTACTTAAGAAAACTTTGAGAACCACTTCTTTACACAATGAAACACCTCCTGTAAGAACTTATACTTTACCTTGAATGCTTTTTGTAAGATTTCCACTACGGGTTGTAGTATTAACTTAAAGTTCATACGCAGTGCCTAATTTTGTGTGCTGGTGATGAAAAATCAAACTTGATATATGGAACAGATTCTAATGGAAGAATATCACACTAGACAAATAACTTAAATTTAATAAGTTTAGCCTACAGACTCGACATACCATGAAGATGTATTGGTAGGTCCAAAGTATACAGGACAAAAAACTACACAAAGAGATACTTACAACTAAGGGCAGCATCCATGCTCTGTCAGAAGCTAAAGAGTTGACACTTAGTCATGGGGTTGCAGGCCGTTCGTATTGCACACACCATTTGTACACGATGTAGACCATTCCAGAGACACTCCTCCCTCTTCACACCTTACATATAGGTGTTTCCTGAAAGATGATAGCGACAATTTCATAGTTTCACAAGCTGCATTCCTTGAGGGGCAAAGTCTGGCAACTTTTGGATATGTCCCCTGGTTTGAGCCCCTTCCTTCCCCTCCATCCAACTCTGTTGTTGTGTCCTTGGGAAAGATACTTTGCCCACCTGGCCTGCTGCTGGTGGTAGGGACTGGTGCAGTCTGACCCAGGGCAGCTGTTGCTACAACCCATTAGCTTGCCACCATCAGTGTGTGAATGTGTGTGTGAATGGGTGAATGACTGAATGTAGTGTGAAGTGCTTTGGAGTCTTCTGGACTTGATAAAGTGCTATACAAGTAAAGTATGCAGGCAAGCTCTACGGAGCTCTGCTGATGGTGTGCTAGAAGTTGGCCCCTGACAACTGGAGTTTGAGATCACTGCTTAAGATTGACTAGATTAACATACATGTTTTTAGACTGAGCGGAAGCCGACGTACCGGGAGAAAAGCCATAAATGCCCCAGGAAAACATGCAATCTCTATGCAGCAAGACCCTGTTGGTAATTTAAATTCAGGACATTCTTGCTGCAAGGCAACAGTAATTTTGAATTGTCAAGACTTAAGGTGCTTCCTCCCCAGAGCTCTCACACTGAAGGTATCGCTCTGGATTAAACATCTTTCTGTCTCAGCTGTCTTGCTCCATTTTCAGTGTCTTTGCAGAGGTTCTGTGTATAGCATGTTACACCTGCCTTAGACTTTGATTCAGCGCTCTGATGTCAGGTTTTATGGAGATGTATACATTTTCTTGATATGAGCCTGACGATTCTCTCTCCAGACTTGTGAATACAAAAGGATCTCATATTCATCAAAGGGACAAACGTTGCTACCTCCAGCTTGTTTTGTATGAAACGTTGCAGCAGCTGTATGATCGGCCAGCATTCCACAACAGCCCAGGAGGAGATGGAGTTGGACAAGAGTTTTCTCAGAGGGGTTCCAATTTATCAGTACTGAGGGAGGACAGTTGACACAGCATTCATCAGAGCCACATCCTGCTTCAGCAGTCTTTTCAAGAGGGAGCTTGGAGCATGTGTAAAACCTCACTGTCTATAAAACACAGGCACGGGAAAATATCCTGAATCAGACAAGACTTAAAAGAACAACCCATCCACCAAGAACTGTGTGCTTCACTGATTCATTGTGTATTTGTTTTCCAGTTTATGGTTTAAACAAGAGGAACACTTCTTGGACACCAGTTGCTTCAAGGCATTTCTCTTTGACAAAAGTAATTGGTTTGGTCAACTGAGAGAGAACCCAGTGGATGTTGGAGCCTGTTGGGTAGTTTGTCTGATTCTACAGTCACCACTGAATAAATATGAATAATACTGAATAATACCAGAACCCTGAAGAACCATACAGGGCAAATAAGTAGGTGTGACTGACCCCATGGGGTAACACTTGTCTGTGACACATAGAACAGACCGCTGATCGCTCTGTCTGAACAACATATAATCATGAGATGATGTCGACATGGTGACGCTACTGATGTCTACGACTGGTTGAAAGGTGGTTGGGGTTGATAAACTGAGAAAACCAAACCTGATTTTTAATGCCTTTGGATGGAACCCATAGGCTAAAAAGATACATTTCACCATATTCTTATGGGCTAAATAAAGACATGGACTGTCAAACCCTAAAAATGAATTGAAATGACATTTCTTAGAGAAACGGTTACCTGGTCATTTCCTTTCCAAGCAGTTCTGCTTGATTCTCATCTCCCTTCAGTGCTTCATCTGGGATTTAGCCCTTTGAGTAATACAAAGAGTTATGTATCTTTTCTGCTGTATAAGTAAATATCTGGCTTTAACTCTACATTAATGAACTCTAGAGGCTTACCTAGCTCTATCTGTAAAACAGAGTTCCTTTGAGTAAACTTTTCACTGTCAACAGTGACCGTAACTTCCAGCTTCCCTTCAGACAAATTAAGTGACTATCAGTTGTTTCTGACACAGCTGGAGGTCTATTTGTCCTGGTGTTTACTGGGGGCTTTTCTCTTTGCATTGACGCATGTAGTTGCACTGGCCTGTTACCAGGTGTGAAATTGGGTTAACGGTAAGGCAAGACGCCGCCGAGAGCCAACATGTGCCTCGAATCTGTGCTCTGAAAGTGAAGTCAAGATGTACGTAGCAACTTAAGAGAGGAGGGGATGGGGGGTGGAGGGGGAGCAGGTGATGTCATGCAGTTGGTTTGGGACATTTTATCACACATGGTTTCTATATCAGTCAGCTGCTGTTTAGCTGAGAGCATGGGAGTGGACTGGACCGGGTTCTAAATGAGACATGTGCAGGCACATCTGCAGATAACTACCGTCGGCCCGACTCTGACTCCACATGCAAACCTGTTCTTATTTAATTTCACCTTTACCCAACAAGCTACCCAACTCAAACGAACAGTGTTAAAAAGGCCAGAGAGTCACAGGGGTCCTGAGCGTTTGCTGTGCTGCCCCTCGCACTGCTAATGATTAGCTTAGCCGTACTCTCAGGAGAGGAGCAAATTATTCATCGGCTTTAAAATACTTTCAAGCCACATATTTAATTTTGTCAGTAGATGTCTAGAATAAAGCAGGGCAACATTAAGTTCAATGTATTTTTTTGTAGCTTGTTTAAGATTTTCAGAAGACTTTTATTAGGTATTTATATTTGACTATTAATAATTTTCTGAAAGGGTAACTCAGAATTCAGTCAAGTAGATAACACTCACTTTGTGTCTTCATCTAAAATAAATCCAGATTAGTTTGTCCCTAAGTTTGAAAATAACATTAAGTCCAATAAAATTAACCAAACTTATGTATCATTGAGAATCATTTTTTCTGAAACTTTTAAAGCCTTGAAATGTTTCCTTTGGGTTGTCATTTATAAAGAAGAATATTATTATTTAGACAGAAAGTTTAGATTGGAGGCTGTGCATCATCAGTGACCTTCCTGAATCAAACAAAAACAGAACTGAATGTAAAACATTTCCAGTCAGAGTAACTGTTTAATGTAAAAGTGGGATTAAACATGTTAATATTATAGTGGTTAAGGATTATATTAATTTTTTTTCTCTGTCTTATTTTCTATTTAGGAATCTTCCATTCTCATTTGGTTTCCATGGGCTTTTAGCACCATTTCCTGTCTAAATAATCATAAGTTCCTGTTTAAATAACTACCTAATGCTAATGTAATAATAATAATAATAATAATAATAATAATAATAATAATAATAATGTAATCATAAAATACCGTCTGCATGGACTTTTTTAGATTGGAGTTGTTGATCTGGCTAACACTTTGAACCTCTGGGACCAACTAATCTGGATTTATAGGATAAAAACACCAAGGAGGGAAAGATATGAACTGTAAATAACTTGAAGTACCAACCCTCCCTAACCTGTTGCTACACACTGCCAATCAAAAAGCATCAGCGCTTTTCTCTAGCTAGAGTTGGGCCCAAAACTATTCCTATTGCTGGTAGAGTCTACCAGAAGCTGTGGAGAGAAGTTAAGATTCGGGATGCATCGAGGTCCGTAGCCTCTGTAAACGGGGCTACAGACCACCATGCTTTTTAAAGCTAAATCTGCCGCTGAGCTGACCAATCTGAGTCTTCACTCATCTTTTTACTCACCTTTATGGCTCTACAATGTACTGGTGAACATCGGATCAACAGGTAGCAGACAGAAGCCAAAGACTTTCAGTTTTCTCCCTCAGAGCTGCTCCTGTTGCTCCCCAGCCTGTTTTTAACATCACATAATTTCATCACTTTGCTCAGATGCATACAAGTGACCCGAAAACAGGACTCCAACAACGCCACGGTATTTCAACCCCACTTTTAAAATAAATGCTGAAACTGTCGGTATTTGCAGAATGCTATTAGCTGCGTAGACAGAAAGAAACATGTGCCAAGTTATTCTTTCTTCCTTTTAATTTCATCATCCTAACTGAGCGATTTTGTCTCGTTAAAATTCACGGCACAGTTTCAGAGCTTTACCAGAAGCCGTAATTATGACTCGCTGCATGGAGCGGGCCGTCCGAAGGCAGAGGTCGCTCTGGGTGAGTTCAACCAAAAACGAATGAATTCAGCAGCCGCAAAAACACGGCTCCACAAACACATGGGCGTGCATACAAATGCTTCTCTCACGTTCTTGTTTCATGACGGGGGTTAAATTTGTTCTTCCATGTGACGAAAAGGTTCAGTACAACCAGCTGACCCTCAGTTTCCCTGGCTACCACCGTTTGCATACCTAACATGGCTCTAGTCATGTAAGCACAATCAGCAGGACCACCACGCTCCGCAGGACGAGGTATCCACAGCACTACTAATATGGATGAGTGTGTCCGCTCTTTAAATATGGTTTAGTTGTTTGGCTATGAAGAAAAAAACCTAGTTTGAGCTCAAGTTTAAGAGTCGTTGGACCAAACTTTTAAAACAAATGAAACCCAAAATCTCAACACATTTGTATTCTGCACTCTTCGAAGACAACAGTAGAGGAAACTTCAACACATTCCCCCTTCTTTAGTAACAACTTTCCTGTGAATGTTGCTACATGAATTGACTTTTGAATGTTAAGAGAAGCAGCGTGATATTAATCACGTTCAAACAGCATCAACAAATGCAAGCTGCTAACAGAATGAGACGTGATGCTCTGTACGCTCTTTACCTGATCGCTAACGTCGGTGGTGGCGTATGTAATGCACCAGCTCAATGAAGCTCACCGGATATTGCGTCCGCCTTAACAGACACAGTTTTGTTACCCCAAGTCTTCATGAGGATTGGGACCACAAAATCTTTACCAGCAATGAAATGTCTTAAACATTCCTCCTGCTTCATTCACTTCCTCCGCTGCCATTTCTAAAACTACAGGCAGACTACAATTCTAAAAGCACAGGAACTTGACGTAATCGCTCACAACTTCTGCTTCTGTTTGTTGATTGACCCGGTTGAAATTCAACCAAAGAAATTGATCTCAATTGTAAGAATCCCAGACAGATCACTGAAGGGAAATGAGAATCAAGTGGAACTGTGTAAATAGGCGCTGGCCATTATCAATCCTGAAAACAAATGTGCTTGTTGACCTTGAACACCTTGAAGAGACCTTGAAGAGAAAGAACTAGATGTGTACGGACACCCCTTTCTCTGACTGGTACAACACCACCGACATCTTGTTTTGGTTTTACTGGAAGTAAAACATGTTTCTCTGTAAGGAAGACAGAGAATCAGAAAGCAGAGATGTCTGTCTGTGTCTCAGGCATTAGGTGGAGACGGATTGATGTATGGAGAGAGAGGGGGAAGAAAACGATCAGAAGAAGCTGAATGCAGAAGACCAGAGAACATGATCAATAGAAGAAGCAGCTCTGCATTTGATCACAGTCAGTCAAAGTGGACCCAGCAGATAAGAGCTGGAGCAGACATGTCCAACACACCTACACAGTCTTCTCTTTGAAATCTTTATTTCCCAGGGCTCTCCTTCCAAACACGCTCCCAGAAACACGGACTGGGCTGAACTTTCTCCCCCTGGGTCAGGCGGTGAAAGAGGAACAAAGTGGTATCTATGTTCTGCCGTTCGTATTTGTGTTGGAGGCGCCACGCGTCCTGAGCTCCATGTTGGCTCGAGGTAATTACACCAATACACCACCAATATCCCCTCCCATTACTGCTCTCTAATGAGTCTTACTGCTTGCACACACACGCACACACACCCCCACACACACACAAACACACACACACACACACACACACAACTTTGTCGGGGCAGTGGAGCCCAGTGACATCGGTTAGCTTCATCCTGTCACGTCAGGCTTGCTTGTGTTATTCTGCAGTCAGGTTCAAATCCCCTCCCCAGGTTTCATCGGCTGAGTGTCACTTGCTGTATGTGTGACAGCTAAACTCTAGTTATGACACTATTCAGAAATTTTATTACAATGTTTGAACATATTTATGAAAAATAACAAAACCTGGGAAGTAAGAGAAGTAGAGAGACGAGAAGAGCAGAGAGCTGAGGGCAGCAGTTTGGTTTTTAAAGGAGCAGTGTTGTGTAAAATTGACTTTTTTGTTATAATGTTATTCCTTCATTAAAAACAAACATACCTGGAGTGTTGTTTAAAAGGTTTGAGAAACCCTTTAATCTCCATGGCAACCCTTCAGCTGTCCAAAACACCTGAGTGGACCTAGTCCCGCCTTTGATGACGAAACTCCTCCTGCAGTTTGTGAGCCTCTGCCTCACAGAGCTCCCCTCCACTGACTCCTCCACTCAGCTCCTTAAGACTAGCCAACATCATTTAGCAAACACCTGGTGGAATCACACAGCTGCTGAGCTCATTATGCGAGCTGTGTCTCAGTGCAGAGCTGGTGAAAATGTTGTTAAGGAGTCAATAGAGAAGATATGTTGTGATGACTACCTGAAGGAGGAGTTTCAGAAAGAACTGGAGTTTCTTAAAGAAAAAAATTACAAAGACAAGGTGAAAAATTACAAAGAGATGTTTGATATAGATTTTTCTAAGTGAAAATAACAGAGACATGATTGTGCTATAAAACGATTCTATCTGGCTGGAGAACACATACTGAGCGTTTAACACTTGATAGTCTGACAGACTTGGTTCTTTTGTGGACCAAAACTGGAACATTTGTTCCATTTCAAGCTGGTGGTTCACATTCACACGGCGCTACGTATGTCAAACTGATTTTTGAGTGACCTGTTCCCCTCCTAGCCTGTGGGAGCGCTGCACTGAAAGAAACGACATACAAAGCTCTGAAGAAGACAAGGAGCACAACTTCCTTCTTCACAACATGGAAACAAAAATGGAGTAGCGTCATATTTTAGTGTTGGAGGATTTTTTTGGGCAGGAAACCATGAGCCATTTCTCCAGCTAGCGCTAGACTCGTTTGTTTGGTTGAAATTACCCAGAATGCTCTGTGCTATAGTACTTGCATTGGACAATTACCAGTGCACATGATACTTAAAGTGACAAATGCTATTGCTAGTGTCATGCTAGCATCCAGCTTGGGAATGCTGAATCATTTTGAAGCACTTTTTTTGTCAGCTTATCAAATGGAATCCTAATAAAACACACCAATGTTTTTTTTTGTGATAAACGTCAAAAAGTTTAAGAGCTCTGAATTCTTCTGCACAGCACATTCGTGCTCTGGTAAGCCTCAAGACATTTGTAGCTGCATGCGTCTCATTTTTGGATTCCTGCACCAAGCGCGCTCGTTTGATGACTTGATGTACTTTCTGTTCTGTGCTTTATGGCTTGGAAAGGTCCAATAAAGTAATAAATGACTGATGAAATATGCAGTCAGATTCCATCACCGCACTCCCGCGTCTCATCTGCACAGCACGGATCAAAGCCTGGTTAACCGCCCTCGGTTGCTGAACGAGCACAGCCTGTTTGTACCCTTCAGTCCCTGGGATCTGGAGTGATTTGTCCTGTTTAAGCCATAGCAGTAGATCATAACTCCACGATAGTCCCCCTGCGGCTTCTGTCTGAGCAACCGAGATTTGAAATTGGGAAATTTAAAAACGCAGGAGAAGCTAATCCTGTAAATCTGAGAAACTGGAAGTTGCTAATCTAACATTCCAAAGAAGTCATTTCAGGTGCCTTCATTTACTTTTCATCAAATCCAGTCCTAAGTCTTGTTTGCTTGAGTCTGTGTTACTTGTCTAACACTTCTGAAGATTTTTTTTTTTTTTACCTTTTCTGTTTAATGAGCTCAGGCGCAGAGGAACACATGTGGAAACGCCGCGCCAAAGATGGGAAAACAGTTCTGGAGACAGCGGGGTCAGATTTTACATGCTGTCTAATAGCAAATCCAGCTGACTCAAGCAACTGATCCTCTTCTTTTAAACCACACAACACACACCACACACGCTCATTACCGGGCATGCTGCAGGTTGTTACGTAAATCAGACTGTGTTTAAAACGCGCATTGAAGCTCTGCAGGGGAAATGTTTAAAGGCCATATTTGCAACTGGCAGTCATGTTGTGGCTCAACACTCACTGAAAGATCTGAGGCATTACATAACTGAGTGAGGGAGCAGGACGGCCGGGGAGTAGAGTTTTGGCTCGAGTCTCATGTGAGTTAGACACTGATCTCTGGTTGGTGCAGCACATTCAGCTGCAAATTGGAAATATTCTAATAATGTGTGCCAGGAGTTTATTTTGTAGTAACTGGTTTGTCTGGAGCTGCTTTCATGCAACTTTAAGATTCATCTCTTCTTCAACCTGAATGGAATCATTGGTTCATTACAAGGATGGATCAATACAGTAGATCATGAGAATTAGATTTCCCTGGTGTACATAATATCAACAAACACTTTTTGATGACTTTATTTTTGGCTCTAGTGGCTTTTATTTGACATTAGTTGCATTTCCTTTAACAAATATGCGCAAACCTTTGTCTATATTTCACTAATGTTTAAAAAAAAACACAACTTTGCAATTGCAGTGTTTCCATGAAATACCTAATGAAATTAAAATCACATGTGAATAAGCTTGTTCAAGCAAGAAGTCACTAAAAATCATGGCGGCCATGTTGGAGCCTTATTCAGGTCTTCATACGACAAGACCCCCTGTACTCGGGAGCAGCTAAAAAATGAGTTTTTCTAAATTTTCAGAATTTCAGTTTGCACAGTTTTATTTACATTAATGGAAACGCAGATGGTGATCTGACAGCCTGTCGCAATAAATCAATTAACTGCATGGTTCTGTCTATAGAAACTTCACTTTCCATTTTAATTATTTTTGTCGTTTTGTTTTTATATTGGACATTTAAAATGTCTTCCAGTTCCAGTGTTGAATGTTCGTTAGAATTTTATTTTTTTTTTTATCTTTGAGAGGATGTTTTGCATCATCATGTCATTTCCATTATATGAGTTGAAAATGGTCTCAAGACAATTTTACTGTTTATTGCAATAAGTTCTGGGGCAATTTATCAAAATGTGTTATAGTGACAAGCCTAAGCCATTTTCTCTAAAAAGGTTTTAACATAAGGCATTTCAAAAGTGTTTATCACCTTCTCAATAATCAGAGAGAAACTCCTGGTGGAGTAACAGTAACTAAAGCTCTCCTGTTCAGACAGGAGATCTAATCTTTAAAGCTGTTTATCTGTCAGACTCATGTTGGGACGTTAATATCGGTTCCAGGAAAAAAGATTATTTGCAAAACTAAAAGTTCATGTTAACCCTAAATCTACCAGTTGTATGAATAATTTGGCCTTGTGTTCCTTACAGTGCGATCTGTGTTGCATCCCATGGCCAAAGGAGCCAGTTCTCATTATAAGTGCTAACAGTTGAGATGCGTTTTTTTTTTTTTTTCCTTTAGTGAGTTAACTCACCACATGAATAAGCCTGGGTAAGCAGGGGGATAAAGGGCCCATGTGTACTTTACACTAACTATAACTTGCTTCATTAAAGTCCACACGCACATGTGCAACCTAATCTGGCCGGATAATACGGCACATTAAAGAGGATCCAGACAAACGGCCACCCGTTGTGTAACCAGAAACCTGAGCAGATCGTTTAGGGTCTGCTCTGGAATTTCCAATGAGAGCTCTACCTGAAAATACTTCAGGGCTCATATGTCTTATTCACACACACACACACACGCACACGCACACACACACACACCCCCACACACACACACATATATACACACTGATTGAACAAAGGTATAAAGTGCAAGTTATCAAAAATGGATTTAATTGCATCTTTTACACATTTTTATTGGGGCTTAAAAAATGTAGGAGGTAGAATATTTTTTACATGTAAGGTCTTCTTCTAAAACATTTTTATTATTTTTTTAAATTATTGACACATGATGAGGCCTCATTGTGAAACATGTGAGAACAAATTTAAACATTTAAAGGAGCAGAATTATATTGAGTTTTACATCATGTTATAAAGTTATTCCCTCATCAAAAACATACATGGCCTCGACTCTTTCATGCATGTTTGAGAAATCCTTTAATCAGCTCCTTCAGACTAGCCAGCAGCAATTAGCAAACATGGAGTGAAACTGCATATCATCACAAACTCCTTCTCAGTGCAGCGCTGGTAAAAACGTTGTTAAAGGGTCAATGTAGGAGCCATGTTGTGATGACTTCCTGGAGGTGGAGTTTCAGAAAGAACAGGAGTTTCTTAAAGAGACAGAGACCCAATTTCAAGCCATTAAACTACAAAGTCATCATCATATATATATATGATTTTTCTAACAACAACTGAAGGTAGCAGTTACTTGATTGTACTATAAAATTCCCCCTTTAAAAAAATCATACATACAGCCTAACAAAACCTGGTTGACAAACCTTTCAACCAGTTGAAGGTTTTGTCTGTAACAACACTAGATTAGATTTTGTCAAGTTGCACATTTGGGAACTGGTGAGCATGTTGGGAGATACATGGTCCACTGGTGAAATCTGCTGGTATTTATGTGCACTTTACTCTCATATTCTGTGTGGTGACCTTTACTCACTGTTCTGACTGACTGAAGGATACTGGACAATCCCTGTTAGATCACTTTTGCTCTCTGTCAAGCCCTTCCAGTTCTGGCAAATTCTATCATTTCGCTCCCCATGGCCGGTCGGCATGTGTACCAAATTACACCCAAAGTCCTACTTGATTGCTAAACTTTCTTTGTCAATGAGCGGAAATTCTTTTTGTGACGTTATAGGAATCATGTATGGCAAAAGACTTTGACATTGCCTTCTGACAGTAATGACATGAAGTCTTTAAGACTTTTGGGTAAAAAAATCCACTATATCATGTTCTCTGTAGTCCGTTGTCACTTCGGATTATAGCAGAAAATGCACAGAAGCTCTTAGTGTTGCCTCCAATCCTAACCTTGTTCTATTTAAACTGCCCAAGATTTAACCAACATCAGGTTACGTCTCTGCTTATGCTAATATAAGTGGATGTTCACTTGGGCTTTGACGTTAAAGAAGAACTTATGTTCATCCCAGACATGGGAAAAAAGAAAAAAGAACCCCGCCAGTGTTGACACGTGGTAAACACCCTGGATGGATGAAACCGGTATGGAATGGAACCGGAGTGTGGGGTAATGATAGATAATCGCTGTGTTAACATGGCGGATTACATGATTCAGCCAGTGGAAGATGGCAACGAAACCCAAAACCAGATGGAGAAGGGAAACACACACAGCAAGTATACCATATATAAACGCGAATGTTCAACCAAGGCTTGTCCACCATAATGAATGGAACAAACACGTTGAATGTGTTTGACCTTCCACCTACCCGCTCATCCACCTCTATGCTTTCAATGAATGGGCTCCTTTTTTTCCAGTAACCTCTTCTTTTTTCCTTCCCGTAAAGGCTACTTTGTGTATACGTAGCCTTTACACCAGAGAAGGACAAAAAAACAAAAGGAAGGAAACCTACGGAAAAAAGGAAGATGGAATGATTAGTCATGTATGAACTGGAACAAAGCATGACACAACGTATTCACAGCTAGGCCACAATGGTGAACATGCTGAATCCATTATCACCAACTGCAAAAAAATCTGCGGTTCTTTCCAGCCGCCATTTTGTATTTTATTTATTTATTTAATTTACATCCTAAAACGACCATGTCACACGTCGACCCTAATGAAAGTTTTGAATGAAAAGGAATAGTTTGAAGACAAAAAATTCTTATAGACATGTTGCAACGTGACATCACATATGTCTAGAGGGCAAAAAGTTGCTCACCAACAATAACTACCACTGGTATTAACTGTCCAGTCATCAACGTAAATCGATAAATCCTAAATGTTTGATATATAAAAGAAAAGGGGAATCAGTGCTTTTCTAGCAATTGTTAACGCTATGACAACTAGATAAAGTTTTAATTAAGAAAAAATAGTGAGAGAGAGGGAAGTAGGTCAGTTATGCTAGCTTGACTTTGACAACCTTAGCTTGTAGATGTGCTGCAGAATTCGGTGTTTTGGTTAACTTATAAAAAGTCAACTGGCACACCCACTCCGGCGTTGTGTGCATGTGTGACATTTCCTGATGTAAACAGCAACATGCAATGTTACTGTTTACCAGCCATCCAATCATATCATCTTTTTCCAGTCTGCTGCTGTATAAGTTCTTGTGATCAGGCAGCAACGTGACCTCACCAGCTGGGTCGTTAGCAAGCGGCGTGGCCATTGGCTGCTGGTCCCGGCGACGTTAGGGTTATGGCTCCTGCTAAATCTCCAGGGAGGGCTGTAACAGTGCAGAACAACAATAGGGCCGGTGCTGTGTTTAGTCTGTGTCTGTGGGGGCTTACAGCAGATTCCGCGCTTTGAAACAAGACCCCACTTTTCCAGCAGAGACTTTAAGACTCTCTCGCAACTTAGCTTATTACTTCTCGGTTGACTTTTCATCCGTTTTTCCAAGACACGCCAACATTCGCGGTTGCGCCCTGGACTGCAACCAGCTGATATCTGCTGCTTCTCTATCAGTCCGGCCCATCGCCCGCTGAGGCGTCGCACTCGTTTGGGACTGTGCAGGAAAAAAAAGCGAGGGATGAAGAATGAGCTGAACCTCGTAGCTTTAATCTGAAAACAAAGACTCGCCCTAGGATTGTTGATGTTTTCTTTGGATCGTTCCTTTGACTGCAAACAATCCAAACGCCGTATACGAGTCCCATTGGACTCAAGGGAACATTTGCCACTGGAAGTCGTTACCAGATGTCTGCACGTGAACTTTCAGAGTGCAGGTGATAGAGGCAGCCTTTAGGGCAATCTTGGCTGGAAGTTGTCTTAGATGACTTTTGCCTTAGAGGTGTTTTGCAGCATACTCCCAGTTCTAAAACACAAAATGTCTTCAGCTCATGTCACTTTTGTTACAAGTGCTTCAGCCAAGAAGTTCAGAAAAGAAGGATAAATAAAACCTTAAAAAAGGTCAAGATTTTGTTTTGTAAGAACACTTCTTATTCGTGTGACCCTACAGATCTTTGGGTTAAGATTCTGGCAATGTATTCTCACACTTAATGGGATGCCAATGATGTAATGAAATAGTTGGAAATGTGAATAATTTCACGAATGCTGACAAACATCCCGCTCTCATCTGAAGAAAAATAACTCAAGACCATGATGGCCATGTTTCAGTGACTGCATGCTGTTCATTTGGTAACTTTTTGGTTTTATTTACTTGTACAACTTAAATGTTTTGGGGATAACTAAATGATGCATATGGTTAAAATGCTGAAAGGACGACTGAACTTTATTTCAGGTTAATCAGATTCACTACGTTTGATGTCGGCTCAATAAGACTGAATATTTAGGTGTGATCAAAATTATGCTTTAAATAATTTTAGTTGGATGAAACCAGCTTAATGAATACATAATATTAATAATAATAATAACACAATACTTAATACATTTCTGTCCCAGACACACTGGTTAGTTTTTCAGTTTGTACAGGCTGTATGTCACATTAAAGGGGATTTTCAAGTGATTTCTCAATCGTTTCACACCACAAACACCAGACTAGGATTTGTCCACGTTGATTTTTATTGTATATTCCCAACCTGACTCAATGATAGGGTTTGTGTTCTTTCTGAGTAGTTAAAAAAGCTCCGCTGTCTGTCAACCAAACACACACACTGAACATGTAATTCTTGTCACTGACAGATATTTTCTGGTTTCCGTGGCTTCTCGACAGCCCTCTGCGCCGTGCCTAAATAAACGTGGAGCTGGGTTTTTGGAAACTTCACAGCAATTTACAGAGGGAGAGTCATTCTTGTCAATCACCTCATGCATCTGCATACCCTGGAGCTACGGCAGCGACTCTGGTGGGCTGCTCCGCCGTCTGCTCTGTCCTGTTACGTAACAGTCGGAGAGACAACGACCAGGAGCCAAACATCTACAGCAGCTGTCTGCTGCAGGGCGCCGGTTGTAAAGTTACACTGTAAAAAATTAACACCTACAACTGGGATTATTACTTGGGTTAGACTGTCATAAGAGAAAAAAATGGGGATTCACTTTTCAGTCATATTTGCATGATATTATTCATTCACTTAGAAATGTAACAGTTTCAAACTAAATATTTAGTTTGGATCTTAATAGTTTTGCTCTGAACTAAATAATTTGTACACTGAATATTTAGCTTGCTAAATTTTTAGTTAGCTAACTAAAATATTTAGCTTGCTAACTAAATCTTTAGTTTTATCTAAATATTTAGTTAGCAAGATAAATATTCAGTTTACAAAGGAAATATTTAACTAAGAGCTAAACTTGAAGCTAAACATTTAGCTCTGATGAAGTATTTAGTCAGCAAGCTAAGTATTAAGTTTGAGCTAAATATTTTGTTTGTAACTACATATTTAGATTGAGCTAAATAGCTTGCTGAGCATTCACTAAGGGAAAGACGTTTTAAGCTTTTAATGAGTGAACAACCCAATCACACTGAGCTAAAACGTAAAATCTGAGCAGCTACAAGTTGGTCTGAGTCTGATTACCAGCGTCACTCTAAGTCTCAGGGCTGATTTGAAACACAAAACCAGACGTGAGGTTTGATCAAGAAGGAATAAAGAAACGGGGTAAAAGGAAGGAGGGGGATCAGGGAAGAACGGGAGCAACGTGGGAAGAACTCAGCCTGAATGATAAAGGGAAAAAACTGACAAAGCAAATGATGAAAATTTTTATAGTTTTAAATATATTGGGGCAATAAAGCCACCCCACTTAGACACAACGGAAACAAGAAGACATTTCTGAAAAATAAACTACTTTGATTTTTTTTTTGTACATCAATGGAATCTGAAATTATGAATTAAATTACACTGGGTGGCTTTGAAACAACAGCAGTGGGGAGCAGGGGGAGTATTTGTACACATGTTCCTACTTTACAGTGAACTCTGCTGACGGCGCAGCGGTCCGTCCAAAACCAGGGACAAAGCTAAACTTAATCTACGAGGAGAAGAGGAGAGAATAACAGAACATGTGGCTCTGACAGAAAATCAGCAGGTAGTTCATGAAGTGTTCTCACTGTTCGCTGGGACGGCGTCCGCGTCCGGCATGCTTCGCTTTATTAAAAGATCAGTGCTTTCATCTGTGCTCTTCTGTTTCCCAACAGTCACCTGTTAGCACCGTTCACAGTAGCATCAGAGTTTCATTTCTAAGAATCCGTGTCTGCAGATCGCTTTGTCTTCATCACCGCTCTATCCAAGAACAACATTCTCTTTTCTTTCATTAAAAAGGAAAGCTTTGGTGAGCAAAGTGGGATGTTATCTCTGTATGTTGGGTTTCTTTCAAAAGAAGTGGCCTGGTTTCATAAAATAACCAGCAACTGGGATTTATCCATATTCATAATTCTTTTCTGTTTCTCATACTGATCTGTCTCACATTTAAGAGAAGGTCGGAGGGAGAGAGAGAGAGAGAGAGAGAGAGAGAGAGAGAGAGAGAGAGAGAGCGAAGGGGAAGACCGTTAACCAGAAGAAAATCTCCTGTAAATGCTGTGATGTCATTCTCTAAGGTAACACCTCTGGACCTGTTAAAGTTTCCACCTCACACACACACACACACACACACACACACACACACCCACGAATGTTTGCTGAGCAGGTTAGAGGTACGTGTTGTGAAAGAGGAGGCCCAGACATCCAGAGAGACTGTTTGTGGAACTGGGTGGGTCCATGGGTGTGTGTGGGTGTGTGTGTGTCCTGCAGGCACTGTGCAGCAGCCATCCGTGGATGAAAACAGAAGCGTGTCACCGGTAGTCAAGAGTGATGGTGAAGTCATGGGTGTTTTTCCAGAAAGTCCTGCGTTTGCGTGGACGTGTATTTTTGGGCCGTATGAATCAGCTGTGTGTCGCTCCCGTTTTCTCATTTGTCCGTAAAACCTGCGGCCAACTTTTTTTTTTTCTCTTACATTGTAAAGATTTTGACGAGTTGACGGGTACCAGTCATAAGGATTGCCTTTTATCCTTCACCTGGACCACCCCAGTGGTTTCAGGTAACAGTGAGACCAGCTGTGTTTCCACTACAAATGTGTACTAAATTATATCGATATTCTGCTTATGTAAAAAAAAAAACCACAAATTTGCAATTACAGTGTTTTCATTAAGTAAGAAACACAATTAAAATCACGTCATTAAGTTTGTTCACACAATAAGACATTAAAAACCTCCTGTAAATGCCACACTTCCTGTCGTCGTCTTCTTTGTGGTTTGTGCCAGTGGTAACTTTGTGTTGTTGATCATGTGACTCATTTGACGCAAAAAAAGTGTTTCCATAGCAATTTTGCTCAATAAACTACCGTATTTTTTGGACTGTGAGCTGCTACTTTTTTCCCACACTTTGAAGCAGGCGGTTTACAGCCCAGTGTGGCTTATCTATGTATGTTTATAGTTTTTTTTAAACTTTGTGGGTGCAGCTTATAGTGAGGTGCACTCTATAGTCTGGAAAAAACGATAATTTCAATATGGCCAAAAAAAATCTCCTCCTGGTACCGTTCTTTTAAAAATGGAATTACAAGTTTTTGAAAAACTGCTGTGTTTCCATTAAATGAATTTATTTTCTAAATGTCAAATTGTAGATTTATATGGTCAATGGAAACACAGCTGGTGAAACTATCTAAAAAAGAACTTTGCTTTGTGCGAACACCAAGCGCAAAGATGCAGCAAAAACACCTTTTAAGCAAAGTGATGAAAGTTAAAGGTCCAGATTCTCCAGAGGAAAATAAACATTTATCCAAGGAGCATCGTAAATGATCCAGTTCGTAGGACAGACCTGTCCAAACTTAGTTTTCAGTGTGGGCTTACATTTTGTAAAAACAATGATGGAGTATTTCGATCATCTTGTTTCATGTATTGAGTTTTTTATTGTTACTTTTTATGATGGGAAATATCCACATAGGGAACCACAACATATGGGCACAAATATAGGTATCAGCCAATGATTTTAAATTTTTAGCACATTATTATTGACCAATTTTTTTTTGTAATTTCAAAATATAAAAACTATGTAGAGCATTGATAAATACTCTACCTATACAGCAATATTAATATTGGATGTCAATATTGGCTTAAATTTTCTTCCCTAAACTACACTGACGATGTCTCCGGTTGTATTTGGTGACACACTGTAATGGCAATGGTTTTATAGGATTTTCAATATCATAGCTTGTTGTGGGGCCTAATAGAGATCAATAAAAATCACAAAAATGTGTCATACGTCCAATACACCAAAAATAAATCATGACTTTTCTGCTAGAAGTTACCTGGTTAGTCAACAGAGTCCATCTGTATCTACGTCAATCTCAGAATAAATCAAAGTTTTCTGTGAAGGCCTCAGAGGTTTGCTAGAGAACTTTGGTAAACAGCAACATCACAAAAACTAAGGAACACAGCAGACAGAGGAAGTCGTTCAGGTTTAAAGACGGGTTAGGTTATAAAACATTAAGTCTAACAAGACAGAGCTGTTCATCTAACCTGACAGACAGGCCAAGAGGATCATTAATCCTGGAAGTATACCTGTCAAGAGTCTGGGGCAAATGTTCACCGTCCGCCATGATGACCATAAAGCATGCTGCTAGACTACAATAGAAATGTTTGGATCAAAGCCTACTCATGTCAGAGTGCAGACATAAATCCAGCTGTGCGTTTTTTTGCCAAGACTTGAAAGTTTCTGATCTTTTTGTCTGAGATGTTTTGCAAAGAAGAAGAGACAGAAACATTGGTCTCCCACTGACATCGACAAACGGGAATGCAGCAGAAATCGTGAACTCGAGCGGCCGAATGCCAACACCCACACCATTTTTGATTTCTACTTGTAAAACCATTTCTTCTGCTCCTACAGTTGGTTCATTAGTAGAAAAGACTTTCAACACAGCATTTCTGATTATCTAATCGATGCCAGATTAGATAATGGGTTCTACAAGAACGTTTAAACTGAACATCTGTGGCATCAAAATTAGAGGTGCAGAAAAAAGAAATTATTAAAAAAGCACAAAAATAGATGTTAAAACCAGTTTATGTCGTATGTCTTACCTTCTCCTATTTGAAAATATAATGCAAATCGTGTTACGTATCCACTCGGTCACTAAAGAAGACCTTCTCGCCTACTGTGTGTATTTTGAATAATTATTTTGTATTTATGAAAAAGCCAGGCAGCAAATGTACTTTTTGTTTATATATAAACTGATGGAGTTTTGTAGAATCGTTGTAATTAAATGCTCTATTTGTTTACACTAGCTGTGTTTCTGTTGACGTGAAAATAAATACAATTTATGGAAATGTCAATTTATATAAAAAAACAAACTAGTTTTTCAATAAAAGTTTTGGTGCTAGGATGAGGTGGGGTGATTTGGGTGTACTGAAATCAGTTTTTATTGCAAAACTGCAAAGTAAACACTTTGTGCATCACATGATCAACAACTGGAGGTTATTACTGGAGCAAACTATGAAGGATGAAGAAAAGGATGGTTTAGTTTGTAAACAAACTTGTTCACGATTAATTTTGTGTTTCTTCTTTAATGGAAACGCCGCAACTGCGAAATAGTTTTTTTGACATTAGAGGAACATAGACAAAGTTTTGCAGTGGAAACGCAGTTTCCATCTTTTCCTCCCTCAGTCACATAATGTCAAACTGAATCTCCAAACCGTTTGAACAGAGAAACTGGTTTCTGAATTTAAAATCAGGACCCTAAAAAATAATGAAATCAAATCGCTAGACACCAAAAGATTAGCTTCTCTAGTCAAAATTTCAACAACAATCCAGAACCAATAATAAAAAAAAAACCCAATAACTTCTAGATGCATAATTCATTTTCCCCAGCAGGGAAATGAGGAATGATGTTTATTGAGTGCTGGATGTGTGAGCGTCTGAGCGGCCGCTGTGGGTGCGGGCCTCCCTTGTTGTGCTGGCATAGCACCTCCAGCAGGCTGCCTGTAAAGCTGTCAGTAGAAACCACAGATCCCTGAGGTACGCACCCACCGAGCTCACAAGACCAGAGGCACAACATGGCCCTGCTGGGCGCGCTCTCCAAAACGCCAAAGAAAAAAAAAAAATCTGGGCCTGTATGCTGCAGCAAACAAGCAAACCCGTCAGTTTATCAGGAAGCAGAGCAGAAAGCCAGGATTATAGGGTCATTACCTTTAGTTTCTATGATGCACTCTGGCAGGTCATATTTCTCCCAGCATATAATTGTACCGCCTGCAGCTAATTATTTGCGTAAATCCAAACAGGCTACTGCTGCCGGGTTTTATAGGATGTATTAGTTATTTTAAATGACGTTGCACACAGCAGGGAAAGAGCAGCGGGTTGTAACAAAAAAAAAAAAAGGCTGACTCTTTGTGGGTGTTTGTGATGGTTTAGTGCCACACAGGCACTGGGACTCGTAAAACATAAATAAACCAGTAATGTTTACCTGAATAACACATCAAAATGATGCTTGGTGTTTTAACAGGCCGCCAAAACGCAGATAAATAAGTAGGACAGCAACGATGCAGTCGATTATTACATCAAAAATTGGCACAATCTGCAGATTTTACAATTAACTTAAGTCTTCTCTTATACAATATTAGAAATATATTAAAAGATGCAATATACAAATAATACATTTCCTTTTTTAAATAAGAAAAACTTTTTTTTTTGCCTAAAATGTAATAACATTCCTGTAGGGAACACTTAATGCAGCTAAAACGAAAAAGAGATGCTTAAAAAATTAATTTTTAACAAAATTCAAACTGAAACTAAAACACTTGTACATTTTTTAAGACAAATTCTACTACATTTAATTTCCACCTAGTGGATTCTAGTGAAAGAGAACTAAAAACTTTTAGTCCTAAATATAGAATTTTCTCTGGTATTATGATTATGCTCTGTAAAAAAAAAATAAAAAATGTGCGTACTTTGTGTCTTGTCCAAATAAGATAATCCCCTTTATTTTTACACCATTAATCATTTTGTCCCTGCACCTTTTCCACAAAGTGAACATCTCATTTGGCTCAGGCTGTGTGTATGTACCTTGACATATAAAAACATTTACACGAATAAAATCGCATTAGAAGAGGGCTGCGAATTGCAGGAAGGTTTTCGGTTTTCAGACTGCGGTTTTTGCTCCAGAGTTATGCTGAAGTCAGATAGACAGTCGGCAGGCCTGTGAGCAGAACCACCGTGGAGCAGCGTACCGCTGCCAGCCAGACCGGACCTGCGGCTCGCTGCCTGCCTGGCATCGGCCGCGCGCAGGACCCAAAGACCAGCGGCGGCTTCTTTTCACGTAGCTTTCACCGTACTCCACAGTGAGACGTTGGCGCTCATTACCTCTGTCCAGGTTCGTCGCCAAGTTTTGTTTTGACTCTCTGGTCCAGCATCAGATGGACTTTTCCATTTGATGTGACTTATTTGCCAAGTCAACAACATCACACACTGTAGATGTAAGAAACTAACTCGCCTCTTCTCTGAAGTTTCGGCCCATTTAGGAGAATTTACCATCATCACAGACATGAGTACTTTTGTTTTTACCTCTTAATGTGACGTACAAACAGAAAACTACTAGCTTCCAACAGTTTTCACCCGACAGCACTGCCTCTGAAGTGCTGTCCTCTTTAAACATGCCTTAAAGAGGAAGTGTTATATATTTTCCAGGTACATAGTGTCATTTTGTGGTACACTCATGTAAAACTATGTTACCTTCTGATGTTATTTGACTTAAAAAAATTTGACTCCCTAATTTAATATCTTGAAACTGGGCCTCTCTCTTTTTGAGAAACTCCTGCTCTTTCTGAAACTCTGTCTTCAGGGAGTCTTCACAACAGCACTCTTCTTTAACCCTTTAACAACGTTTTTACCAGGGTTTCACTGAGAAGTAGCTCCTAACAGATGCAGTTCCACCAGGTGTTTGCTAATTGCTGCTGGCTAGTTTGAAGGAGCTGAGTGAGGGAGTTCTGGGGAAAGGCTAATCCGTGAGGCAGAAACTCAGAACCTTGGAAACTGCACCTTTAAGAAGGAGCTTTGTCCTGGAAGGCGGGGCTTGGTCCGCCCAGGTGTTTTGCACAGTTGAATGGTTGCCATGGAGATTGAGAAATTCTTTAAACATGCATGAAAGAATGTATGCTTTTGATGAGGAATTAACATTATGACATAATGTAAAGCTAAAATAAGTCGATTTTACTTAGTTCTGACACTTTAATATGGAAGCCTTTCCGCATTCATCAATTGCCATCTTCTATTAAAATATAATATGATTTTAATATATTAAAATATATCGGTTCGGTATTGAACCGATTCCAGCGTGGTGTAAGATCTGTACCTTAAGTTTCAGTTTTATTTTATTTTTCGCCACTCTACATCAAATAGGATTTTGTTTTGACTTTTTCTCAAATTTGTTCGTTTCACTTTATTTAGGAAGAAGTGCACACAAACCATCATGTTCATCTGGTTTTAAAGTATTTTGTAAACACCTTTAAGCTTTGCCCAAATTCAGTTTTTTCGTTGGAACTAAATAATTCAAAGGAAAAGCCATAAAAACATTTGTACTTTTTTCTTAAAGTTTGACATATTATCAAACGTCTTAGCATTGGCATTAAGGACCTTGTTTATTTGGTTTTCCATCAATACCAAGTTTTGTTGCACACCTCTACTAGCAACATCTTGTGCCGTGAGATTTTAGCATCTGACTTGAAGTAAAGTTGAACATCTTGCACGCTTGCATGTTCGAACTTGAATTTTTTACATCCACAAATGTTGCTGGTTGCTTGGCTGAAGAAGAGCGAGAGATTGTCGCCTCATCGCACAAGTTTTGTAGTAAATTAAAGGAGACGGAGCTCGTAACTATGCATGCGTCGAGCCCTCAACTCTGGAAATCATCAAAGCTTGTGAATATTGATCTGAAGCAAGGCGACATACTGTCGGTGGATCAAGTCCAGCAGTCCATCACTGACTGGTTTACACCTGTTCAGTCTGGAGGAACATGGAGAACCTGTGACAGCTGTGGAAATGGATATCGAGAGGAAAGTTCTGCCTGCTATCATGAACTGATTCTTAACCCATCGGCCAAAACAATCAGTTTCAGAAGGAAGTAATCTGGCTCGGTGCTGACACATTGTTGACATGGAGGAGTTCTGTTGGACTTCTTTCCGCCTCCGTGACGCCATGCCCCGTCTATCCTGGGATAGATTCATGGTTTCAGGTCTGGGTTTCTTTCCTGACATTTTGCTTCACCTCAGTGATGTGTCTGTTTTATCATAATCAGATGTATTTTTGCCTCAGTTTGGTTATCTGCTGTTCTTCAGCCCGGGCTCATCAGGACACATCCAGTTTGTCGGAACCGATTAGCTTCACTTTCTTCTGTTAGCTAATAGTTTTTATGGATGAATCTGTAAAAGCGTCAGTATGGATTCTTGTCCTTTCCTCACTTTTTTTTGTTTAAGAGCCATCCTCTGGTGTGGGTTTGGATTTGGTTTTAGGATTTTTTTTCTGTTGCACAAAAAGTAGAGGTAGAATTCGTTTGTGTTGTCTGTCTGAAGGGGAGGTAGAGGAACGGCAATTTTTTTTTCTCTGCAAAAAACTCTGGCTGCAGCTATCTGCTGCAACTTCTATGACTAATTTGAAACATGTCTTGGAGCTAAACACATGGAGTTGCCCAGATTAAATTGTGCATTTATTGGTAAGTGATTAAGTGATTCATATATGTGTACACTGCGCATGAAAAAGAACTCAATAAAAGACTTTGTATTCATTATGGAACTATGTACACTGGAAAAGGTGTTCCTTGGCAAGACAGCAGGAGGGAAGTGATGATGGATGGTAAGATGTTTTCAACCAAGTGTTTTTCCCCTGGAGGAGAGATAATCAGAACTCCTGGTCCTCAACTAAGGAGTACTGTGTATTCTTAATGTTTGGGAGGATCTGGGCCAACGCAAACAGCCTCAAACATCTAATTTGAGAGAGGAAGGAGAGCTAGATTTAAGCTATATATATATATATATATTTCTAAAAATTTTTTTAAAGATGTCTAACATACAGACTACAGTCAAAACTTTAAAAAAGGCAAAATGTAAACTGCAAAGATCCCTGTGTATTGCTGAGTTACCATTGCTAATTTGCACAAAACTTTATCAATGTTCCACTAGTGTAAAAAAAACCCTACAATTTTGCATTTGCAGTGTTTCCAATAGAAAAACACAATTAAAATCACACGTGAGAAAGTTTGTTCACGCAATAAGTCATTAAAAAAACAAACATGCCATGATCCTCCACTGCCTTCTTTTTGTCTTCAGTATATATTTATTTTCATTTTTGTAACCAAACACAAGATATTAAAATTGTCCAATTTTGGTTGTTCTGATGCTACCATTGAAAGCGCCTAGTCAATATGGTGATAGTCTTTACTGAGGTGGTACTTGGTTAGTATACAATTTGAATTACACTGGTTACTTTAAATCAGTCAAATGCACTAAGGATTAGAAAGAGGAAGGAGGCCGTCACTGGTGAACAGTAATTGTGTGTGTTGTTCATGTGGAGCTGTTGTTGTGCTTCCTGTGACCTCTGTGGAAATGTTATGGTAGCAGAGCTCTGGGTTAGGTGTCAGCAGGGGGGCTACTGCCACTAGAGAGAGGGGGGTGGGGGAGAGGGGGGTGCTGATGGATGTGTTGAATTAATCCAGAGCAAATGTTCTCCAGTGAGTACCTGAAGTTGTGCATAGTGACTTATTTAATTTGTCTGGATTTTAAAAACAATATTCATGGTTACTGCAGTTTCAGCCTATGAGACTTGAAATACTGGAATCTATTCACATATTTTAAAGATTTATTGATTATATTGATTAAGAATTTGATGATGGGAAATACAAAGAAAAATAACAAAACAATAAGAAAATTAAATTAAGAGAATAAAGTAATAATATTATAAGTATACAATTGCAATATAATGAGATTAAAGTCCTAATATTTCAAAAATAGTCATAATATATGACTATTCTTGTAATACTATGACTTTATTCTCATAATTTTAGGGTTTTATTTTCTTAGCATGGCCCTAACACTCCGTTGTAAATATTCATATGAGCTTATGATAGATAAAGCTGCATGACATGACATATTCTTCTGAATTTTACCTTTGATAAAACGACAGGAAGAGAGGATTTTTTGGAGGCCATTTTAATATCTGGCAAATTGTTGCCAACTTTGATTTTTGTTTTGATTTTGTCTGGCGGGGGTCCAATTTAGAGATGTTGGTTCCAGAATTTTTGGGTTCCAGTAAGATCCAGAGATCTAACACTACATGATGTTCTGAACCCAAACGCTATTACTTCATCTTTGACTGTTACAGACACACAGGTTCTGTTCTGCTGCAGTTTGTGAATCATAACTTCAACTCTTTTGTTCACATGATGGATAATTTCACAAACATCAAGCTGATGCTTTGAAGTTTATATTCCTGTCCCTGTTATCCTTCTCGAAGTTGAAAGGCCCATTGATGCCTTCATGTTAATATGCATACAGAGGAAGTTATTGTGTTACTGTGTAGATTACGTGTGATGAGCAAAAGGAGTGAAGAAGAAGATGTTTGCATAAGTGATGAAACTTCTCCGTTCACATGTTGTGTTCAATAGCCACACAAACCACCTCCACCTTCAGCTGCATTGCCTAGCAACCATTCCAACTAAATGAATGCATTGGAAGCATGAGGACAGTGTCATCTGACAACATTAGATACAGGCTAGCTCTATTAATGTGCATAAACTGATTACAAATGGGCCCTAAAACTGACAGTGAAAGAAGGGGTGGAGGGCACAGCAGACCCCAGAACATCACGCCTTTCTGCCAGGAACATGAATGTCATTAACTACGATGAGCAATGGTTACATCAGAGCGTGCACATGTGAGATATTGAGCAACACGAAAGAGCTCAATGAAATATAAGGTTACCACATCAATGAAGGAAACAAGGTGACTTTTTTAATGTTTTTACCCTTTAAAGTTTGTTTTTCAGTGGTTAGCTGCAATAGCACTGCCAAGTGTAGCAGCAGTCTCCATTTATTTTGTAGATTAATATTCCTACCTTGTGTCAGTGTCCTCAAGCGGCCTGCCAACATTTCCAAATCCTTTATGCTCTCTGGGAGATTGAGGTCAAAAGTCCAGTAACAACCGACTAACGAGCACAACAGGAACAGAATGACCACTACAGTAAGAATATTCAAGGAAAATCTCGCCACCAACCATTTCTGGGTAAAAGACATTCTACCTTCTTCCACATCTTTGCTTTGTTACCCATAATTCCATTCCAGCTGTGAAGATGTGCTGCCGCACATTTCCTGTTTCAGCTGTAAACTTCTTCAAACCCAGAGTGAAACACAGCAAGGTCTGATCAGACTAGATCTAAGTCCTGATCTTTTTTCTTGTCAACATCTTTAGAAACTAAAATAATGATTTCTTTTGGCGTTGAGCTGTAGGATTTCATTGATTTAATGGACAAAGTGATTAAGTGATTGTAAAAACAGTTCTTAGAGACGGATGTCAAGTTGTGTGTCATCAGCACAGAAATTTTGCTGGTCTATAATCTCCACAAGAGGGTCGAGAACGGAGCCTTAAGGAACCTCAACATTGATATGTAACTGCGAAATGAAACAATACCTGTAATTCCATACACCATAAAATTGATTATAAAACACACTTTATGAGACTTAATCTTGCTGGATTCTAGTCAGATTTGGTAAAAGCCAACTCTGATAAAAACTCAGATGAAGACTGTAGCTGTTGGTTCAGGATTTGTTTTGATTCATTCCACAAACAAATCAGTGAGAACCAGCAAACCGAAAAGCAAAAATTCCTTCCAAAATCATCATCTCAGACTTTGAAACATGTCCTTGCACGTCAGAGCCTTCGTTTTTTTTTTTCTGCCTCACGTCCTGCAACACCTCAGCTATGGCTCACACAAACAAACACCGGTGTCCAGAGTGTCGAAGACGAGACCCACCTGCCAATCGCTCAGACAAGTCGGCTACTGTAACCGGAGCATAAACATAATTAATGAACGAATGTATCGCCAAGAGCGCCTTCCGACACAGGGTTTCTCTCCTCGGTTTCCTCCGCGGTGAGCCGAAACAAACTTGCCTCTGCACAAGTTTGCTGAAGGAGCGCCACTATTTCTAATAAGGCAGAAAAATAAATATGGAAAATGAAATTACCCTCTGAGTCATAATGCGTCGCGTGTTGAGTCCACACACAATTACGAGCCATTTGCACGTAAACCAGGAGGTTTGATTAATGAAACGGGATGAAAACGCTCCTTCGACACGGCAACTTGGATCCACTTTCAGACACACAATAAAGAAAATAGGGAAAATGAGAAAAGTGCTCAGGAACAAATACTTATATTTGATGAGGAGGTGTGTGACAGAGAGGGGGGTGGCTGTGTGTTTGAGTGAGAACCCCAGAACAGCATTGAGGATGTGTCAAAGCTGGGTCTGCAGGAGTATCTGGCACCTTTGAGGCACACTCAAGGCTGAGGACAGAGTCACAGGCACGAATGCACACAGACTTCAGCAGCTGGACGGCCAGACATCCTTCACTCCTCTTCCTCCTGTCCCGCCTCTATGGCTCTGGCAAATTAGAAGGAATTTGTTGGGAAGGGACGATTGTTTTCCCTTTCAGCGGGGCTTGTTTTCACTGGGGAAGTCTTGCTCTGGCTGGAGGATAGTGTGAATGGAGGTGAATGGAAGCTTTCATGAACTGTGAGGTGGTTGTGGTCATTCACTGCCACAAAGCCAGCCAAGCATCCTCTTGCAACCCGATTAGTTAGAGAACACTTCAGGCAGTTGGCTTCACTTGGTGCTCAAATTACCTTTTCTTCATATTTAGTGATATGATTCCGAAAGTCTTTCAGCTTCAGTCAGGTTGGATGGAAAGCTTTGATGAATGGCAATTTTAAGGTCTTGTCAGATTCTCTAAGACCTTGGTTCTGGCTTATCTTGCCCATTGCCTTCCTGTGCAATTCTGCTTGATTCTCATATCCCCTCAGTTCTCTGTCTGGGATTTCTCCCATAAAGATTGTTTTTTTTTCAGGATTAATTATTTGGGCCAATCAGCAAGCAGAAGGCAAAGTTCTGAACAATGACATTGTTTCATGATTCCCTCCTGTATTTGGCTCCATTCATCTTCCCGTCAACTAGGATCAAGAAAAGCATCCTCATAGTGTGATGCTGCCATCAGTTGGGTAACGTTCAAATGTACAACTTCGTATATTGTTTTGAACATTTCTATTTTGGTCTCATCTGACCAGAAACAGTTCTTCTGTACTATGGGAGAAGGCTGGGCTTTAGTCACAGCTGCAGAGGAGCGATGTAGCTGTGGTTTTGAGGAAAGTGTCAGGTGGTAGTGACTGGCACAGCGGGACAATAGCGTACTAAAGTGTCGACAGGAGAAGTCGCGGAAGAGGTCACTTATGGGTAACAGACCATTTCCTATTACTAACCAACACTTGTCATTCATGTAATTCGTGGACATACATCGTCAAATTCTTTTAGCCTTAGCATTTGTTAGTTTGATGAGTTTTTCAGCTGGATGTTTTATGCTTCATTTAACCTTACTTCACACAACACCTGTTCACTTACACTGCTGTCCAGCAACTGCACCTTTCAGCAGTCTAGGGGTGCCTTGCTGAAGGTGACCCCAATACCTTTGGACATAGAGTCCACCACGCACCTCATCTGGCTGTTTTTTTAAGAGCTTTTCTTGGCATCTTCTTGTCGACATGTGAGCCCTGACTGTTAATCACATTCACATGTTAAATTCCATTTTAAATATGCTATTCTTGCACTTTATGAGAATTTTCCAGGAGAGTTGTGCGTCCTCTGTCATGTTTCTACATGCTAATCGTCCTACTTGACAGCTGTGTTTACATCTAGGCTCTGAGGCAGCTAATGAGAAAAGACTCAGTGGAACATGACGAGAGATTTTTGGAGGTTTTCTTCGCAAAGTGTTGCATTGATGGCAGTAACCTTTAAGCAGATCGAACTGTGATGAGTCACTAGTGTTTCCTGAATGAATGGCGTATGGTGAAGACCAAGGAACAAAGCGGACATGTTGGGGACAAAGTTTTTGAAGATGATCAAAGAAGGGTTTATGGCCAATAAACTCATTGGTGAGGAGAGCAAGGATCAGTCTGCCAATTAAGTGGCCCATGGTGACTTTGGAGGAACGACAGAGAAGCACAGTTCAGGTGGTCTGTTAGTTGTATGCCTCAAATCTGGCCAAAGATGTTTTTTAAAAAAAAACATCATAAGAGGTGCCATTCATAGTTTTTCTCAGGCTATGCAGGGGACACTGTAAACCTGTGCAAGTATGTCATTGTCTAATGAAAACATAAATCAACTTATTGGGCCTACCACTATGTGAGGAATTCGACCCAAAGTCCAGATTTCAAATGATTAAAAATAGAGTTATTTTGGGATTGCTAAATACAAATACACGTGAACCTTATCAGACAGTATTTTAAAAACCAAAACAAAACCAAACAAAACCCAGTTTTAGTTTGTGTTTTTTAAAGTGACAAAAATGTCAACATGTTCAGGAGGTAGGAATATTTCACGGCACTGTATGTCATAACACAGTCATAACACCAATCAAAAGCAAAATTAAACTTTTATTTTATCTGGACTGTCCTCATTGGGTAATGACAAACATAATCAAAGTGTGCACTTAGCAGCTCAGACATATGTAAGGTGATCCACGTCTGTTACTTGCCTCTCCATCATTGTGCCTCCAGGTGTTTCTCTGTTAGCCGCTGAATGCGGCGCTCACTGCCGCAGCTGCCCCAGCTGCAGAAACCAGCTGTTTGTGTGGGTCATTCCAGCCAGCTGAGAGGAGAGTGAGGGGTCCTTTCCACCGTAGTCAGCAGCACATGGGCCAGCTCAGTGCAGCACCAGCAGCCAGACCAGGCCACCCAGCTCATCCTGTGCCATATTAGCCCCAGACGGTACATTGTTATTCTAAGGAAATAAATCCTTCTCGTGTGCTCTTGGGCTGCTCATCAATCTGCTATGCTTGCTGCACTTTCCCACATTTTATTGGTGATGAACTGTTATAATTTATTGAGCTGGACTTACTCTCAATATGACCTGCTTCTTTAGTGAGAGCACGTGTCTGAACACATGCACCTTTCTTTTAAGAACAAGGTTGTCTTTAGCACAGAAAGGAAAGGTTGGGACATAAGGACATTGGATTCAAGTCGTGACTTCTTTTAAGTGGCATCACAATGTCACCATCAGTGTGAATTAAATTCACATTGGGCTTTATACAGTTTATCAAGTGTGAGCTACAAAGAGAGAACATGTAGTTGTTGTTGAAGGCTGAAGTAGGTTATTTGGTGAAGATGTTTGCTAATATTTTTGAAAATGTTTTTTAGTTTTTAGAAACGTGAGGTTGGACTCTGAATTGCGGTGAAAGACCTGAGACTTGTCCCTCAAAGACTCAAGACTTGACTTGGACACGGGTAGAAATTACTGCTTCATGAGGCAACATCTCTACCTCATGAAGTATGAATGATGACCAAAATTAGAGGATCCTGAACACAGGTGGCCAAAATGAACTTCCTCCTTATGGGGGCCAGACTAGGCCTTACAGACTCGACACATGGGGAGTGATGGGCGACATCGGCAGGCGAAGGTTTTCACAAATCGGGGTGAAACAACACATAGGCTGCGTCAGTGATAAATGTTGAGCATTTTTCTTTCCTGTGTTGCATCGCTTCACAACATGCAAGTTCAATATGAAATGAACGGAAAGGGAACAACATTACCTCCTGCTTGTCGAGACCTTCAGAGAGCAGCGCTGTCATCTTGAGGAGATCAGAGTAAAGCCACAGCTCCTATCCATCATAAAGACTCCTGGGTCCCTCCTTTTGGAGGTTTTTAAGTCACACTGGGTGATTATGGCATCCTAATTGATGCCCCACAGTTCTGAATGCCCTTGCCCAGACTCAGGTGGGAACCCCCTCCTTCTCATTTCCTTTGAGCTCTTGCACATGTGATGGGAGTGCACATCCGAAAACGTCTCGTCCACCTGAAACCCAATCGTTGCTTGTAGCAACCAAAAGTTTTTACCTTTCTAACAAAATGATGGGGTAATAGAAAAATATTCTACATAAGGTTGAATTTCCTACAGAATGGTGCCCAGGGCGACATGGTGCAGTGGTTGCCCCGTATGCACAGGCTATAGACCTCAACACTGTTGTGTTTTTACGCCTTCTCTTCTCTTTCTGCCCTTCCTGTCAGATTACTGTTGAAAAAAGGCCACTGGTGCTAAAAGAAGTCTTGAAGAAAATGAATGGTGTCCAGTTCCTTCTCAAGTCTCAGTGTAGCCAATTAATGTCTTGTTAGGTTTCAACCAAATCAGGTGTGTCTCCATCGGCAGTGTGCTCTTCACTATATGAGCATGAATATGGGTAGAAACGTGGGCAGGAATGTGGGGACGAGGGTGGGCTGAGAGCTGATGATGTCATTTTGCGTGTGTACCCATGAGTGGTCAGTTTCTTCAAAACCTCTTGGTATATTTGCTTGTTGCCCTGTCAAGTTGATGCTGGATGCACTCTCTCACAAGTACCAGCTGTCACCGTCCAGTGAAGTAAATCTACAGGCCCATCAACCAATGCACTTTGCTATCAATCAGTTCATTTGCGCCCGACTTGCCCGGCTCGTACCACCTCAAAGGTGGTTCCAAAAAACCAGGAGGAACCACAAGGGATCTGAAAACGGAGACAAATGGAGGAAAAAGAAGTTAAAGCCACCCCCATGGAGAATGGGCCGTAGTCTAAATGACTTGATAAGAAGATTCTGAGGATATTCATGCAAACTGCAGCTGAAACCTCCTGGCTTGGTGACCTTTCTCGTGTCTCTCTTCTGGCACAAAATTGTTGTTTAATGTCATTTCTGCAAAGCTTCCTTTAAGCTCCAGAAGCTACAAGCCATTATAAAAAGCCTCAAGAACAGCTTCCTCGCACGATTTAAGCCGTTTATACCTTCCTTTCCTCCTCCACCAGCTACTCTCTTCTTTTTACCTGGGATAAGCAGAACATAGCCTGCTATTCATGTCACATCTTGCCAGTAGCCGTCGCTTCGATGGGAGCCAGTGCTCCACGAACACTCCGGTGTTGAGTTCCACCATAGGGACAGGTTACCGGCTCCCGCTGCCAACAATGTCCGTTGAGCGCAAATGTTTATTTTAAAAGTTATGTTCGGGTATTGATTTTATTTCATTTTCCCTCCTCGCAGCCCGCCTGTTCCTGGCTCAGGTAAAGTGCCTGTCCATCATGAGGTTTTCCCGCTGGAGCTCGGCATGTTGTCTGTCTCATAAAAGCTGCTACTATAGTATAATGTAGCTCCATAGCCTGAAATGTTCGACTTTCCTCTCCAAGAACACTCAGCGTCCACAAAGTGTGTGTATATGGGCACAAACCAAGAAAAATATGTTCGAGACTAACTTCTTATGATAGTCTAGACATGGAATATCTCACCTACCAGGAGGAAAAATATAACTGTTAACATTAATTTGTTACATGCCTCTTTGCCCACTTTCCTTATTTTATACCTCAAGTCTGTGTTTGTGTTCAATTACTTTTAAACTGGTTTATGTTTAATTCGAATGAAGTCACCCTTGAAGTTTTCTGCTCTCAAAACCGTTTTCTTTCTTCCTGTTAAAAGTGGGACTCACTTCCTACTGTTTATTTATGTCAAAGATCATAATGCAAGAAAAAAAAAGTTCTGGTACCTGCTGAAATTAGATGATTGATCTTTTAATAAACTTTTCAAAAAATGTATTGATGAGTGAGCATATACATATATTTTACATGTTGTGCTGAGCTACACCTTATTACTGCTGACCACAGTATATTACTGAAGTGTCTGGAGAGCCAACCATACAGCCAAATCAATGAAAAACTGACTTCATGAGAGGAAAATTAAAGTTCTGGAATGGCCTAGCCAAAGACCAGAGCCAAATATGGCTGACGATCTGTGCAGAGGACTGATATATTACACTATAGAGCAGTCAACTAAACCCATGTCAACATGTGACATGCTAACACTTCTACCAAACACTAAAAGCTGAAACTGAATCATTAGCTGCATTGTCCATATAATCGCGCATTTTGATATTTTGAAAATAAATTTGCTTATTGGAACCACGTCAGTTTAAAGAAAATTAAGTTGTTTTTTTTTCTAAAATGTTTTGGAGGTAGGACGAGCTCCAAAACTTGGATGTTACCAAACCACGAAGACGACAAGGATGAAGGAGCGGCATGGTTTTTATTGATGTTTTTTATCATGTGAACAAATGTATGCACATGTGATTTTAGCTGACAATCACATATTTATTGAAAATACTGTAATTGCAAAAATGTGCTCTTTCGCTATTAGCAGGATGCTGACAAAGTTGTAAACGGAGTTAGTGTCTCTCCATAAAGTTGTAGTAAGATGGAACTTTCAGGGGGTACACATTTACACAACCAGGTTTTATTTCTTTTGAAAATTTGTTTATTTTTCCATTCAGTGTTTTTTTTTTTTTTTAATTCAACTATTTGCCATGGTCTCCGTTCCACATCAGATCTTCTCCTGCTACATTACGGCTGTTCGTTTACCAGGCGATAACCAAAAGTGTCTTTGTGTTTTTGTGTGGTATTGTTATGCATTCATAATGGATGTTGAATGCATTCAGGCCTAACAGCTGCACAGGTTCGCAAACATGCATTTATTAAAAAACAGTTCAAGGAAGAGTGTGCAAATATGAAAAATGCCTGCGATGAAAACAGAGACCGAGGTACTTAGCAGTAATTCAGCTGTTGCATTGTTTTTGTACGATGACAAAAAAAATCTGTATGTATGAATAAATAATTTGAGATGAAAACTGTTTGCACTGCGTCTTAAATCTGATTAGTCTACTTGTTTTGGCATCAATACCGGGTGCAAGAACCCTTATATCTAAGCACCGGGTAATTATTGTGGCTAAAATAGCTGTTTGGTCTGCCATTGAAGCTTATAAACCTATCAGACAGGGTTTAAAAAATACATCTGAGTCCTCACGTTATGCCCTTTTGGCTCCCATTTTCCCCAACATTTACAGCACAAACTTTATGACAATCCATCTGTAACAGCTCTGATGAGACTGGTGCTCAGATTTCGGTACAGTTAAAGAGGTTATGCTGCTCAAAAAAAAAAAAAAAAAAAAGTATTTGAGCTAATCCAGAGGACTTTGCTTCCAAAGAGTCCTGCTAATGTAGGAAACATACTCATGGAAGGCAAAATTTATTAGAGCCATAACAAAATCTGTGAAGGCTTTTCAGCATCTGAAGTAGCTTCATTTTTCTGCTGCCATTTTTAAACAGTATTTTGTATTAGGTATAGTTTTAAAAAGGTGTAGTAAATTAATAAACTTTGAAAATGTATGTACATCCTAATAGATTTTGGAGCGGTTATGCTTTGTTGTCACACTTTAATGCTTCAAATCTTAATTTGTGCAAAATTTTCAAGGCATAAACGTCTCATATATATATATATATATATATATATATATATATATATATATATATATATATATATATATATATAAAGTGACTTTAAACGTCACTTTTGAACGTTTTCGAAAGTGACTTTAAAACACATTAAAGTATTTCAATTGAGTTAATTGCAATTAGTCACGTTTTAATCAAAAACATTGAGAAAAAAACAACATTCTCAATTTAAAAAGCCTTTTTGTTGTTAAACTAATATTTCTCTGCAACTTAGTAAGAGACATTTATCTAAATATTATTGAGGATGTATGTATATATATGATCATGTATGTAATATTTCTATTTTGTGTGCGAAAGAAAAGGAAGGCTGTTTCTTTAGTGAAAAGGTTCATGTTGCGTCCCTTTTTCAGGTTTCACATGAAGTATTAATCAGTGAGTTTTCTTTGTCAGTCTGCTGATTTAGGTTCATGTGAGGCTTACCCATCCTGTTAGGAAGTGTGACTTCGCTCTCTGATTTTTATCTTTTTATTTCTAACTTCTGTTTATCCAATAAATCAGTCGCAGCAGTCTTCTTGAAAAGCGGTACTTCCTTTAAATAAACCCAAAGCAAGCTGAGAAAACTTCAATCTCGTCCGCAGCCGGACAGCTTCGTATATTAGAGTTGACAAACGTCATTAAAATTCACTGCTCCAAGTAGCCGATCTCTCAGCAGCCCACACATGCCAGCTTTCAGCCGTTCAGCTGAAACCGTGGATATGCTAAACTCCGCAGAGGACGTCCACTGGGACGTGGAGGCCAGACTTGGGTTTCCCCCCTGGGACAGAATCCGGCTAGCACGCATGCTAATGGCTGGATGTCTCTAAGGTCTGTGCCTCAATCTTCATAAAATATTCTCCTCCTAGCTGGCTTTTCATCACCTATTAGGTCTCAAACGTTCGAAAGTGACAAAAGAAAAGTTTTGACAAAGTGCCAAAACAGACTGTCACAACCTGCTGCTTTTCAAAGAAACGCCTCGGCCTTCCTCGTTACTTCCTCCGAAATGAAGAGCCGCTGATTAGCTGCTGCTGCAGAAAAAACCAAGCGCTGGGGAAGCTACGTGAACGCCGTGGCTTCTCTAATCTTCAGACGGCAACAGAAGCGGCTGGAGGAGGACGGGTCTGCTTCAGCCTTTTGTGGCTGAACACAAGCTGTTCATGCGGCTGAGTTAAGCTAACCACAAGCTGGCCAGCAGCCGGAGTGCCAACGTCCAAGCAGGGTGGAAATTTGGCACTTTGAGTAGGTGCAAGATTTCGAGGTAAAAATAAAAGCCCCCAAAAGCAAAAGCCGCTTACTTCTACGATTTCCTATAGGAGCTTTGTCATCATTGTACACTCAGCAGAATGACTCCT
Source organism: Poecilia mexicana (assembly GCF_051168715.1). Classification (NCBI taxonomy): domain Eukaryota; kingdom Metazoa; phylum Chordata; class Actinopteri; order Cyprinodontiformes; family Poeciliidae; genus Poecilia; species Poecilia mexicana. Next base: position 5,943,470 of record NW_028263388.1, read on the forward strand.
AGAGTTAGCTAAAACTAACAGATTAGGTCAGTTTTAAACAAATACTACACCCTTGTCTGGTATTTGCAATCAGCAAACTCTGACATGGTGTGACCCATCTTAGATATTTTTTCATCCAAAGGAAAAAAAAAATCAATGTCTAAAGAAAATATACAGGTCTGCTGTTTTAGGAGCTACAAGTATCTTTGTGTGGACAGCAGATTTCTTCAAAATACCACAAACGTTGCTGCTAGAATTCTGTTCAATAAAATGTATGGTGGATCCAGTTTTTTTCAATGGAATACACACACAGGACTTACTGGAAGAGTAGCTTTAACCATCAATTAAAAAAAAGTAAATATGGTATACTGCCTTGAGCAGTATACCATATTTACTTTGAGCTGCCCGGGAATACCTAAAACCCGCTAATACTAATACTAGACTCTCCCTAAAAATGCTGAACTTCATAAAAAGTAGTTTTAAATAACAGATTGGGTACAAAGTGTCCAGTTCAGGCCTTTACAGAAAAAACTTTACTGGATTTTATTTAGGGGTGTCAAAGGAAAGTGATCTGAATAGAGGCACGCTGTTGGAAAAAAAAATGAGTTGTGAATCACAAACATCAGTTCATTCAGATTTCATCTATGTGAGCTGAATTTTAAGCTACTTATAAAGGGTGGATTTGATTGAACATCCTGGGCCGCCATCATACATTTGTTTTTTTCAGTGGTGGCTTTTAATGTGGGTGTTATGGGCAGTTGCCCAGGGCGGCATTAGAAAGGGGCCCTAGAAAATATAATACAACTCATCTGTTAGTTTTGCCCTGAAGAAGTTTGCTACTGCTTCTACTTCAGTTGCTTGTTGGTGGGAACAGGGAGGCTAGGTTACCTGCTTTCTGCATTTTAACTGGTTGAGAGGCACCAAAAGGAGTCCACTGGTTCTTTTGATCATGTTCAAGCACAAAAAACATTATTAATATGATTCAACAACACTGAAACAAACTCAGCTGCATTTATCAGAGTTCTTGCACCTTTAGAAAGACTACAAACCACACAGTCACTGATGACTGAGCTACATGGCTAACGGTGGACTGGAGCATGCTGGATTTTTTTCTGTGTCTCTTCCACATGTGTTTCCAATGGGAAGAACAGAGTGCATGTCTGATTCTCAAGCTGGTATCAGCTACAGTTGACACTCACGCACGCATGCTTTGTCTGCACATGCACATATTACGGTCTGAGCTTTAAAGCGCTTCTGATTGGAGAGAGGCTGCCTGGTGAATGTGTGCTATGGGCTCGGGTTACTTTGTGGCTGCTGAATGTCTAACGAAGGAGGATGTCAGTCTTTTCTGGGAAGCGGCTGTGACAGCAATGAGATGCAGAGGCAAATGAAACCTCAGCAGAAAAAAAAATCAAAACATTAAACAGCAGTAGCATTTTTTAAAACCTGTGTGGTTCTTTTTTTGGCTTCCACTGCCGTGATCTGGGATACTTCTTTCTTCTTTTTTATTCTGGATGCATTTAAACTAAAAATCTCATTTATTGTAATTATTCAGTGACAGTGACGCTGTCACATGGAAAACTGGAGTTTTTCAAGGTAAAAACAGAAGGTTTGTCGTGTGACAGAATAAAAATGTGTTGTAATGCATATTAATAATGTTGTGTGGGGGGTTTACAGTCACAGGAACTGAACACCTTTCAGTCACTGAATCAACCATGAAGTCTTTGTATACTCAATTAATCTAGACTCAAATATAAGCATGGACCAGTTATCACTAGCATTAACATGGTTTTAAAACATTACAGTTTAAAAACTGATTCCATTTTTGCCTTATAGCATTCCTGCAGTAAAAGTCTATTTTGAAGAGAGACTAGAACCAATGGACCTTACCAAGCTCCGCCCAGAAACGCCCCTCGACAGTCCCACGTGGCTGCATGTCTCACAAACAAAGCCTCGCTGGGCTTAGTTTCTATGTGTAAACATGGCGTCTTTCGTTTTAACTGACTCTCTACAAAGTATTTCTGAGTCGATTAGTGTAGAATTTCTGCTGGATTTTCAAAAAATATGAGCGACGACAATGGACAGGGGAACCAACAAGTTCATGTCGTCTTTTTTGGACGAAATCAAGCTGTTTGAGCCACGCGATGCCTCCAACATTGTGCGCGTCACAGCTAAAAGCTACTGACAGATGAAGAAAACAGCAGATCCTCAGACCCTCAGCATAAATATAGCTGTGGACAAGATCACTGATGCCTATTGTTCTTGCAAGGCTGGGTAAGTCGGCATTCATGGTTTTGAGGGTTACTTCTGAAATCAGTGATTTCTGTTGTTGGCAAATGTTTGAGTGTGCCTAGGCCTGATGCACTGTACTTGGTGCTAACGTGGCTAGCACGATTACAATTTAGTAAAAAACCCTGTTCAGGTAAAATAAAATCTTTAACGTATGTCAGATACGGTACACATTACATATTGATCTGTTCAGCTAACGTAAGACTGTGTAACAGACCGGCTTCAAGGTGTAGAAGTTGTATCGATACTGCCATTATGCTGTACTTAGCTAAAAGGTTTTCATAATGAATGTGTTAATTATTGACTTTTTTCAGACTTGGGGGTCATTGTTCACACCTCCTTAATATCTTACAATATTTCAAGCTTCAAAATTCAAAAGGGATCGGGAGGTGCTGGTGCCTATCTCTAGCTAACGTTCCGGGCGAGAGGCGGGGTCACCCTGGCAGGTCACCAGTCTGTCGCAGGGCCGCTCAAAATATCCCCATTCACTAAACACAAAGAAAGCAAAGTAATAATACTTACACCAGCACACACTCCTTTGTTTTTATTGATCTTATGATGGTTGAGCTGCAAATGCGGTCATGCACAAGCTTTGATCCAAGCTAGGCATTCCGTATCAGATTTGGAAAATCTGTGAATTTTATTTCCACAAATACGATCAGGATACCTGACATCGCCTGTACAGATTCCCCACTGACAGTGGAGAACCATTCTTATTTGAGTTCTGTCGCAAAACCTTTAATTGTGTAGATTGTGGTCTGCTAGTCCACAATCTACATTAGCATGTGTATACTACTTTAGCTTTTGTCTGTGAGACGGTCAAGAACGTGGTAGCTGCGTAGTGACGTCAAATGGGCATTAGCCAATGAAACGCGGACCCTGTGGTAAGGTCCATTGACGGCACCGCTAACTAAAATATTAGTTGCACTTTCCATAAAGTACTAATCTTAAACATTAGTTCTGCTAACGCACTATTACAGGATGGAATTTATTGGAAGCTAATGCTAAAGTGTTAAAATCAATCATGTTGTGTGATAAATACACAACATGCTGAAAAAAGAAACCATGGAGAACTGCTGAAAATTGAATAGTCATGCCCCACTTCAAAATAAAAGCATAAAAATAAACCTCTATTTGACAAATCCTTTGCAGTCGATAACAAAGACTTCAACACGCGTCAAACTCTATTCACCTGAAAGTTTAGAAAACATCCATCTAAGTTAGTATTTTACAATAGATGTGAAATTAATTAATTTAGGGGAATCCAAATGCACTAAACGTTTTCAAAGTTAGCAAAATGCTGAAAAGCTAAACAAAAAATTAGCTCAGCTAATAATGTGGTAGCGGGAGTGTCCTCACTACAGCTAAGAATGTTCCACCATTGAACTTTGTGAGACTCCACAGTTTAAACAGTTTACTAACCTGCTCAATTATTCCGTCAAGCTTCCACATTGTGAAAGGAAATGACAATAGAAGTGTGAGCCTCCACCACGTTTTCTACTGATTTGCTGTCCTTCCAAAAATATCCACAAAAACAAACGCTGGCAACACTGCAAATGAGTGGCAGGTGAAAGAAGAAACACCAGGATCAAAAATAACTCGGGCAGGGACCCTACATAACCCTATATTTGGAGAAAAGCTTGCATTCTATTAACACATGGCTTATGGGAGTTTATATTTTCAGCAGCCAAAGGAAACAAATGGAAGAGAATATATGAACATGGGGCTCGAAGCTTTTATCCAAGCAGCCTGGACTGGAGGAGGTAGAAAGCTGTGGAGTGACAACGGAACAGACAATCTAAACCATCATCTGGGTGAGACACAATCTAGTTCCAAGTTCATTAGCAAACACTGAGCATATACACTGAGCATATGAGAGCACAATGTGAGGCCCAACACAGCATTGATGTCCACTGGTCAACTTCACTGAAACAAAAACAGTTAAAAGCAAATTATTTTGGTCCGTATTGTCGGCAACATCTGAGTGAGCTCAGAAAGAGGAGAATCTGCTAAAGAAAGTTAAGATGTGAGAACTGAAGATGTGTACGGTAACTTAGGGGTCCGATGCTCAAAGGACAAGGTGGGAAATTTTATTTTAAGCCTATGAAGCATATTTTCAATTAAATAACAGATGAACATTTTTTTTATCTTTATCCGAGAAACTTTCCGTAGTTTGACTCCATAAACTGAAATACACATCTGCTCAATGTAGTTTTAGAAAACTAAAGTCTTTTTTCTCCTCTGGGCATCATCATTGGATGCTAATGGCTTCCGCAAATGATCTGACAAATAACTGTAATGAACTAAGAGCAGTTTTTAATCAGTAAATATAAATTTAAACAGTTTACTTATTGCACAAACTACTGGAATGTTCTCTTGTCAAACAACGTTTAGTGTTCGTCACTAAAGTCTGGTTAAAAACTCTTCTTTTCATATCCCAAATTAGGCAGAATAAGGGAACAATACAAAACAGGAGTGTTTTTCTGAGGAAAAACACTCTTTTTTTTCCTCAGAAATATCAGAGCTTTTGCAATTTGTAGTCTGAGATTTACTTTTAAGTTTTTATTTATCTGCAAACAAAATTAGTGTAAATGTTTTCATTGACTCTGTTGTTCAAAATGAGATTCTGATGCATCTCGAGTCAAAACTGTCTGCTGAACCCGACTGAACCAGGCTATAGAGACGGATCACATTAGTTTCACTCAATGCTTGTGCAAATGTTTTAATGGACAAAAATATGTATTTCTGTTTTGCTTGGGTGGAAAACTTTTTCAGAAAAAATTAAAGAGGGTTTAGTATCAGCTATGAAGAACTTCAAAGCAGCGATAACCCCAAGAGAGATTAAAACCAGATTTCTACCACTAGCGGGTCCAGTCATATTAAAGCAATGTGTCATCAAACATGCATTTGCTCTGGTTAAAAATATGAGGAAAAGCAGCACCGGCCAAACAGGAGGCATTGGACGCCTTCACACACAAGGAATTCTGGTCTGCAAGTCACCCAGATAATGGTGCGTAACCTGTCTGTACAGCGGGAAGCGAGATCCGAGTTGCTTGCCCGGCCGACGGTGGTTCCACCATTGGTCTCTGCGGGGGTCGGGCCCACACACGGCTTTAGCCCAGTCCGAGCAGAGAGAAGGTAAACACCACCGCCTCCACAGCAGCAGGTCGTCTCTGTACGGACAGAAAGAAAAACAACGGGAACCAAGTGATGAACCGTGTGATGGTTTGGAACCGGCAACTCATGCAGAAGGTCGTGACAGGTAGCCAATAAAGTGCTGCGCAAGTTCCCAAGAATATTACATTCTGTCTGATGTGACCGCTTTGTGAGTAGTTCAGCAGTGAGCGGACTGCGGATGCAGTAGAAAGACGACTAGAAGAAGGATTTGATAGAGATTTCTACAACAGATTTTTGTCCCCAAAGAAGACAGATACACTAAATAATCAGGTAATGACTGGAACCAGGTGATTTTCAGTTTGATTGGCCTTGATTGTTGACTGGATTATCTTATTCTGGAAACTAAACACACAATATTAAGGAATAACCAGATTGGTGTAGGATCAACAATCTTCGGGGTGGAAGTTCTTATTGTGTGAGAGGAAGGCTCGTGGTTTGCTTTCAGTACCAAGGAGAAGTTTCAAAATGAATTCAAACATGGGGACAAACCTGCAAGATGCTTTATTAACGGGAAATGCTCGTCAGCACATCCTTCAGCCAATTGGTACAAAGGGCAAGTTGCCATTTGCTCAATAAGGAGGAAATTGAATGGTTGGGTAAATAGTCAGTTCTCTTAAATAACTAATTGAGCATATTGTACTGTTTGATAACTAGGATCAATCGGTATGTATACATAGAATAATTTTGGTAAAATGCCTTCAGACAAAATTGTGAATTGGCGTAAAATAGATAAACTGAACTGAATCTTATTGCTCTTTTTGCCATTTCAAATTATACATTTTTACTATTCCTTGTTCTTCAATGCAGATTTTTTGCCTGCATTGGAGACATTTTGCTGAAAAGGTTGATATGACCCAGAAACAAGCTGAACTGCACACAAGATGAGTTGCTTTGGTTTATCTGCTGGAATCTTCAGAATCTCTCAGTCAAAAATTTTAGCAAGTAGTTTCGGTATTTTGGAAATCTCAAAGTTATTATTACTGTAGTGCACATAGAAACTTAAGTCTACATTTTACAGTTCCTCAAAAACATGCTAATTGATGTTAGATAATTTGAATTGTTAACTGGAAATCCTTTGGACTTTTAAAGAGCTACACAAGTACAGACATGTTTATTCAATCACTCAGTCAGTTCTTCTAATGATCTGCTCCTGATTCCATAAAAGGAAGAAAAAAGGTAAACTTTCCCAATCCAAAAGGCATATATGGTCCCTCTGGCAAGGTTCTGGTATACTCTGGGGCCAAAAACCCACCAAAGAAGACTTCGAGCTTCCTCAGGTGGCAGTCAAGTTATTTTACCATGCTCATTTCAGCTGTTTGAATCTGGGATCCTGTCCTTCCTGCTATGATCAATAGATAGACTTATAGATCAAGAATTTTCTAGACCAAAAAAAAAAAACTGATCCAGTGAATGCTGAAGGCCGTGGCCAGAAGATGCCAACAGAATCATATCATCTGTACATCTGTAAAAAAGTAAAGATGAGAGCTTGAGGTTTGCAAAGATCCTGTAGATGAACGCCACAAAGGTGAAACAGGTTCCAAGTGAGCAAACCTGGGAGAGTCCAGCCCACTCTGGGATCATCATCATCTTGTAAAGTGGACTGATGTAGCTTTCTGTTGATATATGGCACTACATAAACTGACTGAATTGTTCCTGACACACTTTAGTTTCCCCAAGACACAGGTCAAGCAACAGTAGCAACTGAAACCCAGGAAGTTACCTCATCTAGGCAGCAGGAATGGTTCTGCTCCTTTAAGACCTCCATAATTTTGCCTCATAAATTAGACTGTTCCTGAGAGACAAGAGTTAATTTAGAGTTTAGGGTGTATGGATATATGGACTGTGGAAGACGACACAAGATGAATGGAAGATGTGGGGGTGGAGGGCATATGGGGATTTGTTTGTCTGTCTATGTCAGCACTAAAGGGGATCAAGGATGAACATTACTGGTATTATCTGACTTGTCAAATAGCAGGGAAGGTCAAAGGTGAAATGTGGCTGGTTGATTGAATGCTAAAGTTTCTCCATTTTGTTTGAGTTGTCCTTTGAAAACAACCTGCCAAAAAACAAGCTGTGATCTTTGCAACATGTTTTAATACAGTACCTTATAAAATTAGCCCTTAAAACTTGGCACATTTCGTTTTGTTTCAACCACAAATTTCAGCATTTTAGATTTTGTGACACAGATTAAGTGCTACATAAATGTGGAGTGGAAGGAAAATGATACACGATACATATTTTAAATAGCATCTCTCCATTTTTAATGACTGAGTGGAACAGAAGTATACCGTCTGAATTCTGAAAATATCTTCTATTACCAACCACCTCCTGGTACGTCTGCCTCAACTTCAAACTATCGTCCTCACAAGACTTTCCACAAGAGCTTCATGTGATCAGCTGACCTGAGCTGGTCTGTTAAATTCTGTAGTCCAATGAATGCTTTAGATCAACATATATTGATGTATTAGAATGGCTTAGTCAAAATCCTGACATAAATCCAACTTAGAATCCGTGTTAAGGATTAAAATTGAATTACTTTGCGAAGAAAATTTGGCAAAAATATTATTTAAAAAAGGTTTTGGAGACAAATGCCAAAGACTTCCAGCTGTAGTTGCAGGTTGTTCAACAGAGTGATTAGTTAGGGGGGATAACATAAGGACGTCAAATTTTTTGGATTTTTATTTATAAAAGAAAAATGAAAACAAAGAATCGTCTTACTCCCACTTGATAATTATATTCTGGTGTGTGTTGGTCTATCACATAAAATCTCGAAATACTAAAAACTTGGGGTAGAAATGTGAAGATTTTTTGCTGAGAATTTCAGTGTGTAGGAGCTCTGCAGCTTTTAAAGGAAATTTGTGTGACTGTTAAATGACCTCATATGTATCTGCCTGTGTGTGTGTATGTGTGTATCGGAGGTCTCGGTTCAAATGAGAGTCAATCAAGCAAAGTTTGTGTGCTTAGGCAAAGCATGAAAAATCCAAGCAGACGCGCCTCTGCTTCCCACCGTACTTCCATATCTGTTTTTCTGTCTTTCACGTATGGACACGGACCCAAAGTTTGTTTCTGTGATCTACGTTCAAGGGCAGACCCCTAAGTCTTTGCTTTGACCCCCAGAGTTCACACTTATCCCTTTAATCCTGTCCCAGCCGACCAACAATCCTGTTTCCTCCCTCCGCTCAGACCCGGCATTGATCCAAGGCTCAGACAAAAAAACATTCGAGTGTAATCTTCACACACACACACACACACACGCACACACACGCACACACACACACACACACACACACACACACACACACACACACACCATTTTTTTCCTCAATCATCCCACACACCCCTTTTCTTCAACCAGCTCCACCCTTTCTCACCCTCCCTAACCTGACCTCCTTCCTGACCTGTGCTGCACATTTCACCTCCTTCTGGAGGATCAATCAATATATCAAATCTACAAGTAGTGTTGACATGCAGACCATCTATTACAAATCAAAGCTGTTTTAAAGATTTTATCCATTTGGTGCAACTGATTAAAGGTTTGACTAGTGCTTTGATCACAGTTTTCACCCCTGTGTCAATCTAACATTATCATCAAAAAAACATCAAATAGGCACCTTATATTTCCTCACAAATAATTCTGTCTTATGAAACTTAATCTGTGTTTTGGATATTTTACTTTTTAATATAAAGGAAGTTTAAAATTGACCTGTTGAGAAATAATGAAAGATTCTTGAAAAACAATAAAATGGCTCTTTTACGCAATGGAGATGAACTGGTAAGCTATTAAACTTCCATATGCTTTTAAGTCTTTAAAAATGATGCGCCACACATTGAACCACTGCTATTAGTGAGGAGTCATCTGATATCAATACTTAATATCAATCGATCCTGATAAAGATTTACTCAGCTTGGTATGCCAAATATTTGGAATGGTTTTGTTAGACAACAGCTCAAGCTAATTTCTGAGTAATTTAACTATTAATTATTTCAACACCCATCGATTTGCATAGTGTTGAACTTTTATTTATAGACGGTCAGATCGTTCACTTTGAAAATACATAGTGTAGTGCCACTTTAAGCAATAGAACGCTGTAGATTTGACAACTTCCATCAAAAGCTGCACAAAGAGCTCAAAGATATTCCATAAGAAACATGACATTTCTTCTTTATGTTTCAGCCTATGTACAATGTGGTTTGTTAAGCACTTCCTCATTAGGCGGGATAGGAAACAGTGGCAGTATAATCTGCCTTTTACTTTCCTTCTTAGTAATACATAAACACCAGAGCCTCAAAATGACCGTTTTGTTTTCACTGATATTTTCCTTTTTGTGATTAGCAGAAAATTTGGAGCGCTCAGCAGAAACTAAAAATACAGCCAGACTATAATAAACATACACCCAAAGTGTGACTGAATAAGGGCAAACATGCAACTCAATTCTCCCTGTTAGATTCTTGGATGCCTTAATTGATTTAACAAGTAAGAAACTGAGGGGAATGCCCTTCTCTTTACAAGCCCAGTGCTCCTTTTAGCAGCAGGTAGCTTTCCATCCTCGTCCATCGTCAGCTCCGTCTCCCAAAGCTGATGTTAGAGCTACGCGTATAAAAGTCTTGGTTTGGAGCGCCCTGCCAGAGTAAACTGGGTGGTATATGGTTTAGAGACATTTCCTTCTTCGAGAGTTAGGGTCCCAGCTCCTTGCTTATGATGGAACGGGCCGCTGTTTGCCAAGTGCCGGCCATTTCTTAGGCCTCATTGTGGCTCAGAGGAACACTTCAAAAACCACAAGTTATCATTGGAGCAGCAGACGCCCGCAGTAAGCAGGACGACCATCGCCGTCAACCTACACCCCATTATACTCTCCTCTACTGACCCTGCACACCTTGCACCAGCCTTACCTGGCACTCTCCATCAGTCAATCTGCCGCCAGCTCGCACACCTTTCTTCCTGGCACCCGTCTGCCGGTGCCAAGCCCTGCACCGTCCATCTTTCTTTCCTTCCTTTCCACCTACCCACCCAGCACACGCGCACACACACACACACACACACACACACACCCATCCATCCATCCACGCCGTCAGCAATCCATCATTCTTGTCCGGCACGGGGTTTCGAAGGATGAATGGCAGCGCACAGCGCCAGGTTTGTGCCGCTTTCTAAACACGGCCGATGGGCTCTGGCCCCGCTGTGTGGCCTCTGCAATGGTTAAATGCACATGGAGAAAGCGGTTCTAATGCGCTGCGGCAGAAAATGTAAAGCACCCGCAGGGAAGCCAGACCTCTGACTTAGAGATCAGATGTTGGGATTTGTTTGTCTGTGATGGGAGTCAGATTAATTGCCCTGAGAGGTTAAATATTGTAGCTGTAATGTGCATTTATTCGATGTCTTTCCCGGCACAAGAAGTATATTTTGTGCCTGGATTGTTCATCCTCCGGTGAAGCTGTTGCTTGGATAGCTTGTAAATGACATATAAACAATATTTTTGTTCATAAGATCTCATGACTTGTGGCTCAAACAATATTTCTGAAAACATGACCCATTTGTTCAAAGCTCCACTTTTCGTCTTGTTTGCAACTGTAGCTGAAGGTCTTGAACAACAAATAGTTTGGTTAGATGTAAAGTATGATCAACGTTTTTTTTTAATATGGGTATTGCCATGTAAAGTTGAAATCTGATATTTTACATGCATTGAATCAGACTTTAGTCAGAACCATGATGCCGGTTAGGATTACCTAAAATAAAGCCAAAATTTTATATACATTTCTTTAGTTTTTGGTTAAATTAACTTTTAATTGCCTTTCAAAAATTTTGGTTATTAGGGCCTATCCAAAGCATTATCTATGTTTTATTCGTTCTATTCCTAGTCTGGCAGAACGCTTAGTGTAACTGTTCATTTGAAAGACCCATTTGTGTCCAAGCCTTAACTTCCTGGCTAATATGTTCAGATGTGGTTTCAGTAGACCTGCATAATGGCCATTCTTCATGGTAGAATCTTTTTGTGTACTTAAAAATCAAAATGAATCAAAATAAAACCATTAATTCATATTCTTGTAACGCTGTACATTTTTTAACACGCAAATAACGCACTGGCTTCTGTACTTTTTGGACCTGTACCTTTTCACCTGCACCGAAGTTTGAACATAATCTCATTCATTGCTTCAGCCGTTTCTCTACGGAACTCATCCCCAATTTCTAAGACAAGAAAAAAAAAGTTATTTATGTGGGCGTTGTTGCAGTGGTTACAGCGGGTGCCATGTATACAGAGGCTGCAGACCTCGACGTGGCCGTCCTGATTCGATCCCCGTTCTCGGTTCCTTTTTCTACATGTCTTCCTTCTCTCTGCCCCCTTCCTGTCGAACTACTTTCAAATGAGAGTCACTGGTGCAAAAAAAAGTAATCTTTGAAATTAGCTCCACTCATTTTCCTCACCAATGTGACACTCAGAGCATGGGAAGAACTCTGAAATTATTTTACTGTTGTAGACAAAAAAAATGCAGCAAAGCATCATTTTACATACAGTTACTCACGACTGAAGCAACACTAAACTGTTATGAACAAGTAAAAAAACATGAACAATAATACATACAACAGCAGTTAAAACATGAGAAATGATACCATGTTGTCTGTTGCATCCTATTTTAAGCAATAGACTGTACTAATATACATTTACAACACATTTATTAACTTAGTTAATGTTTTTTAACAGTTAATCCTAATTAATTCACAGCAACAATGTGAATACTCCTGTTCAGCATGATGTATTTCCGCCATCATGGAAATACATCATGCTGGTGGACGACTCTTTAGTTTTCAGTGAGGTTAAAGACATTTTCCATTCCATGTTTTTGCAGTGCTAGTTGATACATGTATGCAAGAAAAATACAAAAATATAGGCATTTTTAGTTTGTGGCTGTAACTTAATACAACAGATGCGATATAGCTGTTGGAGAGTAAGCTATGAGCACGGAGGCTGATGCTGTGAAATTTCAGCAGCGCTGGAATACATTTACACCCATGACTGGTGTAATCTGAGTCCGCCGTGTGTGCGATGGCAATCGGAATTCATGCTAATATAAAATATCATGGGGAAATATGGGAGGTGAAAGTGTTATGTCTAACTTAGCTGTTTCTCTAACTGTAATATTCCTTCCAGATAACATCTGCGTCTACCGTCTACAACGGCGCTCTCTGTTCCCCGCGTAGACGTCCAGAGTCTGGCCTCAGCTTCCACTTCTCCTCCTCTCCTCCATGCAACGTTTTCACTGGAAATGGCGTGACTTATTCTTAAAAAAATACCCTTTAAAATTCTTTTTGTCCATTTTTCCTATGTCAACCGGTCACACGTACATGCAAATACCCTGAGAAAATATTATGATTTGGTTTTGCAGATATTTTTAGTTTCCCTTCCCTGGGCTGTGTTTTTAAACATGTATGGCGCACCTTGTTAAGCTGAGTAAGTTTAGATTTTCTTTTTCTGTCAATAATAAAATCAGACTTGAATTATATGTTTTTCTGTTTATTGCAGCCATCTTTTTTATGTTTTATTGCAACATTATTTAGTGAGGCACATATAAGCTGGACAGGAGTGCACAGAGCTGTCCAAAAATATTAACGTCCGCTGAACATTGTGTCACAATTAATTACAACCACAAACTTTAATAAAACTTTATTGGGATTTGGTGCCATAGCTCAACAGAAACTAGTTCATAACTGTGATTTGGAAACATTTTTTAATTATTTTTTTTCCTGCAATTATGGCAGTTACCATTTGGACAATTTTTTTGTGACCCATCTTCAAAGAGTCATTGTGGATGGTACAGTGAGACGGAAACACCTCCAGTAACAGTCAGTCTTGCACTAAATCTGAAAGAGGCCTCTGACTGAAGACTGTCAGAGACCTCTGCAGACGATATCCCACAGTAGCTGTAACCTGAATGATATCAGTTATTGGCAAGTTCTGCTAATCCACCTCGTTTGCTTCTGCTGCTCCTTTTAAAATCTCATCTGTGTTGTACTTTTTAATATACACAAGAGATTTTTTTTTTTTTTTACATAAATATAAAAACCATGTTCTATGGATGTGTGAAGCTGGTAAAGTTAAGATCTTTAGGAACTTGGTTTGGTTTTTTTGATTAATTTTGTGGTTTAGTCACTTTTGGTATTCTGTATTTGTTGGGGATTTCAAGTTCTTGTTTTGCTTATTAGCATTTCATTTATTTAGATTCTGATTTGTGATTCGCTGGATGCTTTTGTCCCATGTATTCCCAGTTCTTCTGATTTCTTCCCTTCGTGTTTCAGGTAGTCTTGTTTCCGTAGGTTCTGGACTTTTGTAATTAAAATACTCGAACCAAAGTGAAATGGTGATGTCATACTCCAAAAGTCATGATGCCATAATGTGGTTCTAGAAAATAACGACTGAGTGACAAAATATAAATGGATACCAAACTAATGTTGATATTTACTGACAAAAATATAGAAAATTATAGTTTTTATCTTCGTTACTTTTAGGCATTACTTGATTCTAGCCGATGAAAGAAAATATATCAAATTTTGTTGCTGAAACACAAAACATGAAAAAGTTCAGATCATAAAATTACTTTCTAATATCGCGTACACACAATAATTTAAAACTCTGTGGCGTCACTAAAATAATCAACACACACAGACCTAATGCTGATTAAACCAATCCAATAAAACAGGTGGATGTGACACAAGTCTCAAGTTTTTATTTACAGACCTAATTATAAGCTTGAAAGAACATTTACACAACTCCAAAGATGAACTTTTGGGATCCTTTAAAACAAATGGCTGCAATTATAGAAATCCAAATTTTCCTCATTAGGGACCGTGGAAGAAGAAGCAGCACCATGAGTCATGAAGGGATTCCTCAGATTAAACCTACCGTTCCCTGGACCGCTGACAGATGAAATATTAAAGTTAAGTGATCCAGAATATTCTCTCCTGATTAGACAGAGGTTGCTTTCACAGCAGATCCCTACTGTGAATAACGTAAATAGAACAGCGATCCGCCAAGGTTCACAGATTTTTATTGACAACTTTGTTCCGCTGGCAAGAGGAACTTGCAATTAATATTGCCGCTACGCCCAGTAGCTAATTCAGGAACACATAAACATGCCGAACCCGACCCAGAGTAAATATGCAGTGTTGACCTAATTAAAATGATTTGTAGTTCATTCTGGGTTTTAGATAGATGGTACGGGGTTTTATTTGGTTGTTGAGGTGTTGCGTAGAGATCAGGTTTGGTTGTATCCTAAAACAGTGCTGAGATTCATGAGAGGTTATCACTGTAAAGATTAACAAATCAGACAGAATTTTGCCTAAAACAAATTGTTCAACTTCCTTTGTACCAGTTATCCAAGGGTTGTAGGAACATTAGGTCAAATTTGGGACTTTTCGTTTTGCCACAAAGAACATGAATTGATAAAGGTTCCTGGAAATGTCTGAGGTTTGCCATTTACTTCAGTAGAAATTCAACCTCACCAACGTGAACAGAAGAAGTTGTGAACAATGACTTCAACTTTCTGCACTGTTTTAGGATTGTAGTCTGCCTGTAGTTTGAGCAACAGCAGTGGAGGAAGTAAACAAAGCCATGCAGGCCTGTAAACAATGAATTAACATTAACATCCGCCTCGTTTAGCTTGGCACTTGTCGTTTTTGCTTTCAATGCAGGCAATTTCCAGTAAGCTTCATAGCGTCAAACTGGGGCGGTACATACATCACTGACAAACATTAGCGATAGGGTAACATTTAAAACTTCAACAGAGTCCATGCATCTAGCAAGCAATCGTTCCTCAATAAATAGCCGAGAGCCCAGACCCTCTGTACAAAGCAAACAGCGTAGAAAAAGGGGCTGGTGTTTACCTGGCTACCCAGTTACCAACGTTTGTTCATGACATATGTAATGTGCAAGTTCAATCATGAAGGAAGCTATGCTATGAAGCTTACTGGAAATTGTGCCATTGTAAACAAACTCATGGGGAGTTTTGCCTGCAATAAAATGTCTTAAACTTTCCTCTTGCTCCAAATTTATTGCTTAATATTTGGAAGTGCCGCCAACATGGACCCAATGGCTTTGTTTACTTCTTCTGCTGCCATTGGCAAACTACAACTACAATTGACAGAAAATCAATGTCATCGTTCAGGAATTCTGTTCACTGTTTGGCCAGGATGAAATTCAACTGGAGCAATCAATGGGACAAATCTGAAACAGAGACCTGAAGAGATACGAGAGTCAAGCTAAATTGAGTAGAAAGGCAATGGCCAGGCGACTGCCGATTACTTGAACTCGTCTGGTTCTCTTTTGAACTGGCTTCTGATTGGTCACCACAGCCATATTAAGTCCCTGAACCATTTCCTGTGATTTGCGTGACCTTGCAAAGAATGCCTTTTCACTGATACCATCACTGCTGCTCATTTTACAAACCTGCGGGGCCTCGCGGCAGTTCCACTTCATCACCCTCTCTGAGCTCTTCTCTAAACCACCAGGATCGCAGCAGTCATGCAGGGAGATTCCTGAGCTTGTTAAAGAGAGTAGCCGGGACCACTGTGGACACCCCCCCACCCACTCCACCCCCACAGTCACATTTGAAACTAGAGGTATGCTGTGAATTATGGGCAGAGCGTGACTGCTCTGCCAAATGAAAATGTAGGTTTTGGCCCGTGATTTCCAGTGATTTTATTATTAGGATTTTTTTTTAATCCCCTTTGCTTCCCTCCCCCATTTAGGTCCCTAAGGTGGATGGTGTTCGGATGCTATAAAAAGGCTTTGTGTGTTCAGTAATTGCTTAATAGTTATATAAAATGTCATTAACTGCTCTCACTGGTTAGGTTACATCCACTCTGGCTACCGGAGGGACCAAAAGCCTCTCACCCTATGTGCCGTTCTTCTCTATCCTCATGCCTCATTTTTCGTGAAATTTTCTTGTCTCCTTCCATTGTTACTTTCATGTTCACTTTCACCAACTTTTGTCTTTCTCTCATCCATCCCCCATTTGACAGTTATCTTAACAATATGCGTTTGTGAGGATTAGTCTTGGGGTTTATAGGTAGGCTTAGGGGTTAGAATTAAGGGTGGGGTTCGGAGTAGGTTTAGCGCTAAAGGTTAGCATTAGAATAGTGTTTAGAGGTAGAGTTAGGTTTTAGGTGCTACAGTCAGATTAGGGTAGTTTTTAGGGGGAGTGGTAAGGTTTTTAGGGGTAGATTTAGGGGTATGTATTAGAGGATTTAGGGTTACAGTCTCCTTGCTTTCTAATCTTCAGCAAATCAGTCCAACTGATCACAAAGTTGTAGCAGGTCCAGAGCGCCTCACATACCAACAACGCCTGTCACTCTTGAGCAAAAAACAAAATAAGAAGTCCACAGCCTCTTGGATGAGGTCATCGCGCTGTTTCTTTCCCCACCCGCAGGGAAATTTCTGCCTTCCGCTTACCCACCGGCCCCATGCGCCATTCTTTATTTCAGCTCCATTAAAAATAATTGGCAGATCGCTCCAGAATAAATGTTGAGGAGGAAACCGCGTCTGGTGATTCGCGCTTAGTTCAACATATAAAGAGGATGGAGAGTATCGTCATATGGCGGCGGAGTTCACAATGTATATATTCTCCCCCCACCCCTACTCCCGTCCTATCACTTATCCAAATTGCCAGTCAATATTTGCTCTGGTGATGAGTTCTTCCAGTGGCTAATTTTTGTGGAAAAAAAGGATCGTTTTACCCCGGTGTCCGAAGCTGCCGGCTCGTGCTGAAAAAAAATCGCTCTCACCGCAGCACAGCTTCCCGTCTTAATCCACCTCACTAATGACATTAATGAAAAATAATTCTAATCTAATTAGCTCTCTTCTCCAATCAGTCTCACTTCCCTTCTGGGTTTGACTAATCTGGAGAGCTGGCAATGGGTGACGGGATCCTCTCCAGCACTGCTGCTCACTAAGTGAGAACATTGTCAGGGGAAGAATGCGAGTCTGGAAGCAGACAGAAGGATTTGCCCGATGTGGATGATTATGTGGCGAGCCTCTGTTTTCTAGTGCTTGTCATTCAATTTTCAACTAAATCTAATGAACGGTGGTTTATGTTTGTCTCATAGGTGTTGCAGGTTAGTCTACTTTGGAAAACCACACAGCTTTAGGATGAATATTATACTGAGAAGTCTTTCTTAAATCTATAACACGTTTCTGATGATTAATTTAATGTGTTTCACTTGATGAAGTTCCTGAGTTAAATAGAATTTTTCAAAAAAAAAAAAAGAAAAAAAAAGGACAGGACTTTATTCCACAAATGATGTGGAGATTAGTGTATGAGATGAGGGTATTGATGAGGTAAAGTCATAGTTTTTCTCTCTTTTAAGCCTAATTTGCAAAATTAGACATAATTTCTTCCTCAACATGAAGCAATTCCATCTTTTGTCCTAGATTAGAGATATTTTTTCAGTAGTTATAAGAATGTAATTTAAGTTTTGAGGCATATTTTACAAAGAAAAATATTCAATGAAGTAATTTCCATGTGTGTTATTTATCTTTATGAGTGAATTTTTCTATCGTGTTTCGTTTTTGCTGGAAGGTAACAGATCTTATGGTAGGAATGAGAGCGAGTCGAACTGAAGTCTCTTCAGCCTGGAACACGTTCTAATGGCTGCACAGAACAATAGTTATTATGTGCAGCTGAAGAACAAATCCACTTGTTAAATGGTTCAGTCACATTTGTTCAGAATCCACAGCTAATCTCTCTTATGGACACGTTGCCACGGACACAGAGAAACACAACAGAGAAGTGGACACTGAAAAAACAAATCATGAGCAGCAAAGCTTTAGGAAGTTTGGTGTTTTTAATTTATAAAATGTAAAAACTCCGCACTTCTGTTTGCTTTCAAATCCAGCCTTTACCACTTTAACGTCCGTGTCGGGAACGGTCAACCGCGTCTGACGCATGTAACCATCAGATTTTGTTTAACAGACTGCTAAGTAATCTACACACACACACACACACACACCCACACACAGACACACACACACACACACACACACCCTCCGGTTCCGATTCCCTTGGAACTCATTTCTTCATCCAGGTGTAGAGTTTGCAATATTTTTATCAATAGAGTTCAAAGATTCAAAATTGCAATCGTCTCCACAAAACAAGTACGGTAACTACTCTGCATTAGGCATCTAAAGTTGGCACATTTTACACTGTCTGCACCTGCTGTTAAAATTCCAGAAAAGCAACAAAGATATTAGACTTGATCACTTCTTTACTGGAAATTCAGTATTTGTCTGCAGATATTTTCAAATTGTTAAATAAACATGCCACATTTAAATGCCACTCCAGCATTTTAAAATGCAAAATAGAGTATGTTTGCTTGTTCAATACTACTGCTGTAAAACAGCCATAACAACACTGAAACAAAAAATACAAATTTTACTAAGTATTTTTGGTCTAGTTAGACAAAACTAACTTAAAAGTAACTTTTTAGGAGCTTGTTTTAAGTCAATAATTCCTTAAAATTGATGAAAAAGTTCTGGTTCCATTGGCAGATTTATTTCATGACAATTTCCCATGTTATAAGTGAAAAACTCTGCCAGTGGAAACAACACTTTCCACTAAGCACATTTATTTCTGTAAGTCAAACTGCACATCTATATTGTCAACGGAAACACATCTACAGAAGTATTGAGTGTTACCTATTGGAAGTCTGATAAAGTTTCATGGAAAGATGTCAGCACAGATTTTGACTTGTGTGTGTGGGGGTGTGTGAGAGAGAAGGGGAGACAAGGAGAGGAGAGGTGTGTGTGTGTGCGTGTGTGTGTGTGTGTGTGTGTGTGTGTCACATGCTGTTCTGGGCTGCAGGTCCCTCCTTCGCAGCAGGATGAGCTGCTGGCTCCGAGTCCCTTCCATTAATCACTGCTCTAATTTGTTTGCTCAGCACGGTGCTGACGGCCAGAGGTTCTTTATTGCGGCACAAAGGCTCAGGGACGCCGGGTGTGTATCCACACGCGTGGGATAGAGGAAAAAGACGAACCGGTCTCACAGTCTGCAACCTTAGATTGCCACAAATATCAGATCCTCTGAGCACCGACAAATGTAGCATATTCTTGACTCTTACAGACCTGACTGGACGGCTTTAGTTTGTAGAATCAGCTTTAGGTTTCCATGGCGAAGTCAAGCTAACAGCCATCCAGACCTAAAGCACTCTGGTAGTGGATTTCTGCTGTCTAGACTTCACAAACTCAAACCTTTTTGTAGCTTAAGAACGCTTCCTCATTATTTGGCACACAAGAATGACCATTTATCTCCCTCAGTGACTCACTTTACGCTGTAGTTTTTGCTCAGGATTATTTCAAAGTGAGAGAAGATGTTAGATGATCTAAAATGACTGTGAGTTTTGGCATGCTAAATAAAGAAATCTTTGCTGCTTTCTGTCGGCCTTTGGAAGAAAAATCCCAGAACATCACAGGATCCAACACAGTTAGCACTGGAGTTTTTTTTCTTCCATTTGTCCTTTATTCTTATGTCAGAGTTTCAGGTTCTGTTTTATCCTGTCATCTGTTTTTTTGTTGTGCATCATGCTCAATTTACTTCATTTTTCCAAGTAGCCAGTGTTTCCTTTATCCTAGTGTTTATTTGTGCTTTGCCGTAGCCCTAAGCTATTGTTTCTCAGTGTTTCCTAAATTCCTTTTCCTCTTCACCTTTTCAGCATCAGTCGATTAACTCCCGTGTTCCCAGTACTTTGTCAGAGCCCGTGTTTAGCCTGTCACAATGTCACATTTTTCTGGACGATAAACTGCCCCAGTAATAATTGCCCTAAACGATAATATGGATGTATTGAGACCATTTTCAACTGAAATCATGGTCATGGCAGAATAATGCAAGTTCACCCTTTCAAAGAACCAATCAGTTTTAATTTTGTAAAGTAGGGGTGCACCAATTTATCGGCCAGTTGATTTATCTGTGCCGATATCCTTAATTTTGGGAGATCTGTGATCAACTGAAACTTACATGTGAAGCTGATCTTATCCACTGATTTTATCTACCTCAGCAAAGGACTAAAAATCAACCACAGTCCTCTCCTGCTCTCCTGTGAGAGAGGTTTGACTGATGGACCGGCTACATTTAGCAACATTCCAGACCAAAAAAAAATTGTATCAGCCAAAATCGGAATTGGCAGGTCTGGCCTTATAAATATCGGTAATCGGCAGGAAAACTGCAATCGGTGCACCTCAATTGTAAAAAAAAAAAAAAAACACTTTACACTGGAACTGGAAGACGTCTTAATTATCCAAAATGAAACAACCAAAAACAAATGGAACGAAAATAAAAACCTCAAGCAACTGAAACCATCAATAAAATGGTATCTATAAACAGAACTGCCCTTGAAAAATATTCAGAATAGAAATTATGGAGCTCATTTTAATTTACAATATGATCATATGATTATTACTTAAGGCGCAGCTGGTGTTATTATATTACTATAATCTTGCCTCTCTGCTGTCGTAACAAGACAGTAAAAACTGACGAGCTGTGATTTTGCCAGTTTTACCTTCATTGAATGACGTGTTCTCATGCATTTCCAATCATAGAGAGAGAGAGTTTGGGACGTGCTAGCATGGTTTTGTGTCAAACGTGTTACACATGCTCTACATATAAAACATGAAAAGCAATATATCATAAGCCGCTGAATGACTCCCTTCCTAAAGAGCAGCACTTTACGTTCCAAAAGGTTCTAGCTGTTCTTTCGATTTCCTGCATGTACAGAAACTCTGAACCAAACAGCTGCAGCCATCTTTATAAGCAACAGCAGAGACAATACGTTTTTCCAGGAAAGCCGCAAGCCAGACCACCCAGACAGGCCTGGCTCTTGGAAACCAGCGGCACCAACTCGCTTGAGGAGCTGCAAACCACTAAGCCAACACATTATGCATCCGGGTTAAAAATATAAAAACAATAACAACAAAAATAAAAAAAAGAAGGTAATTTTTGTCGCAGACTATAAAAGTGGGACAAAGGGAATAGATGAGGGTATTATTTCACAGGAAACTGGAACACGGTGAAGTTGTACTGTGGTGGTTTTTGTACAGCAGGAAGGTTTGGCCTCTGTCACTTCTACTCCACCACAGTCTGAGCTCAGCAAGCTTCTGGGACATTTTTACACTGCAAAAACAAAACCACTGGTATATTTTCAGTGTACTCTTCACCACTTCTCCCTTTTATGATAGGAATAACATTCAAACGGCAGTTAAACAAGCAGCACACTTTAAGTGATGTAAGGTTTATCTGCTAGATATCGCTACCAAAGGTTGCCAAAGTACTAATGTCTCTCAATTTTAGACATCTGTGATGGGAGCATTAGTTTTAAGAACTGATTGAAGGGGATCTGAGTACGAATGTACACCAAACTATACAGGTTTTCATTTAAAAAAGAAAACCTGTGTTGCTGTATTAAAAACATTTGATAAATCATTTAATCTCCTGTGGCAACCATTCAGATGAACAAACCGCCTAGGTGGTTTTAGCTCCACCTTCGAGGTGCAGCTCCTCCTCAGAGCTGCAGTTTCCAAGCAATGGAGCTTCCATCTCACAGAGCAGCATTCCCCTGCAACTTCCCCACTCAGCTCCTTCAGACTAGCCAGCAGCAATTAACAAATATCTGATGGATTTTATAAGAGCTACTTTTCAGTACAATATAGTAAAATGGCTGCAAAAGGGTTAATAGAGGAGCCATGTTGTGATGACTTCCTGAAGGCTGAGTTTCAGAAAGAACAGGAGTTTTTAAAGAGACAGAGGGTCAATTTCAAGATGTTAAATTACAAAGTCTTGTAATATCTATATCAATATATACATAATATAGATCTATCAATCTATCTTTATTATATATATATATATATATATATATATATATATATATATATATATATATATATATATATATATATACACACCGTATTTTCCGGACTACAAGGCACACCTAAAAGCTTTAAATTTCTCAAAAATCATCAGTGCACCTTATAATCCTTATGTGTGCACTGAATTCCAAAATCTATCCCTGACTCAGAGATGTAAAGTGTACAGTATGTACGCTGGCAGCGATAAACCAATCAGAGGACATTACGTAATACGTAAAGTAAGTAGGCCAGCAGCAATAAACCAATCAGAGAATTGTTGTCCAAGTTCTGCAGCATACGCCTCTGGTAAAAACCAGATAGGTTTTTCCACACATCACCGTCCCTGTTCATCTGTGACTCCATGCGCACCCATCTCACTGCTACTGTGAAAAAGGAAGTGAAGCAAACTAATTCGGAGTTTGCCGTCATTCCGGGAGGATTAACAAAAGAACTCCAACTGCTGGACATTGGCGTAAACAGGCCGTTCAAAAAGTTGCGAATGGCATGGGAGCGACTGCAAACACACGTTTACTAAGACGGGGAGGCAGCGCCGGGCGAGTTACGCCACCATGTGTGAATGGATTGTGAATGCGTGGGCTAATGCATCTGGCTTAACTGTTGTCCGAGCTTTCGCGAAAGCCGGAATCATTGCTGAACAGCCACCTGGCAATGAGACTGACTCCGACAATGATGAGAGGGAACCTGGCATGTTTGATGGCAAAATTGCCCAGCTGTTCAATTCAGATACAGAAAGAAGAGGAGGACTTTGATGGATTTGTGGAAGAAGAATAAAAAATAACGTGAGTGTATTGTTACACAGTCGAATAAAGTCCAACTAAACTTACTGTTTTGTTGCCGTTACCTGTTTTTTGTGTTGACCGCATCTTTTAGCATGCATCTTATAATCCGGTGCGCCTTTTGTATGGGTTAAATATAGAAATGGACGCCATAATTGAGAGTACGCCTTAAAATCCGGTGTGCCTTAAAGTCAGGAAAAAACGGTATGTAGATATACAGAGACATCTATATTTAGATTTATATATAATATGCATAGAGAGAGATAGATATATAGATTGATATGTAGATACATATATATATATATATATATATATATATATATAGATATCTATATAGATAGATATATGTAGATATAGATTTAGAGGGCTGTTCCTTCTTTGCTAGATCAAGGTTGTTCTGAGAAGTTTCCCTCCACTTCCACTTGGGGCTGCCAGAGTGCAGAACTGTTCTCTGCTTTAATCTCTGGGCTTCAACAGCCTTTTAAACAAGGTGTTTGGTTCGCACAGTGCCATGTACAGACAGAGCGAGGAACCTCAGGCGTCCTTTCCTCCCAGTCCGTTTGATTATGTCTTTGTCCGTCATCAGGGGGCTTTTAAGTGCAAAAGCAGAACCCCCCCCCACCGCATCCCACAGATCCCATGGTGACATAATGTTAGGAGCCAAACTCCACAGGTAATGTATGAGGCTGTGAAGCTTTTAAATAAGCAAGACTTAGATGGGAACGGAACCAAAGAAAACACCGTATTTCTGTGAGCCAGGGCAATAAATTTGTTAATGCGGTGGTGGAGAAAGAGAGAATGGGACTGGCTTAATTTGTGTATCGCTGAAGAAAAAGGTGGTCAGAGCAAGGTTTTCTTTTTTTATGTTCATAAATAATCAGCAGGAATAAAGCCAGTTTATTCACATAACGACATGTTTGAAAAGTCTTTTATTCCCTTAAGACACGATTACCGATTAATTCCAATCAACAGGAACTCCACGGCCTTCATTCATTTGTTTTACTGATTTCAGTCTGTCTGAGGGAGAGCAGGGCTTATCCAAAGTATACAAATAGGCTTCAGGACATGAACCTGCGTCCGACTTGAGATTTTATTAACCTGGGCTAAGTCAGAAGTGAGGTATAAATTAATTTAATTTAATTTAACTGACAAAGTGATTGAGAAAATAACTTTCGATGAATCCAAAACAGTTTCAGCTTTGTCATGTAGGACAAAGCTGAAATTAAGGAGAGATAAAAACAGATTTTTTTGACTTTCTGCCTTCACACAAGTATTCAGAGAAAGGACTGAAAATAAAAAAATATAATAAGCAAATAATACATAGATGACTTTTTAAAATAATGACCAGGGGAAAGTTTTTCTGTAACATAAACAGACAAAATTAATGAACCCCTAGGTACCTAGCTGTTTCTTTATAACGGAAACAAACGCTACAACTCACAAGGTCGTGCTAAGCTAACGGGTTTTGTTCGTCTGCCACACTTCAACGTTCCACATCGCCACACACATTTTTACGTCAGACAAACATAACCCAAGTGAATTCAAAAGGCACTTTTCAAATGCTGACTGTCATTTATTAACTACAAAAAGCTAACCATGCCTAAGCCTACACCTGGTCAGGTTTACTTTGAGAACATCAACAGCCCTCCAAAGTTTTGATAACTATTTTCCACCATTTCGGCTCACTTTTCATTCCAGGATTTCCCAGAATGGCTTTTCCATCTGTGACTTGAAGAGGGACTTTAAACAAGAGATATCCTCAAAATCTAAAAGCCCTGAAGAGCTTTTCCTGGGTTTTCCCACCCCCACTTCACCAACTTCTTAAAGTTCAAACATCTAATCACAGCTTTTGGCAAAAGTGGCTTTTCTGTTCGAGCTGCCAATGAGTGGAATCTCACTCCAAAGGTCATCAGAAATTTAAGCAACACACTGAATGTAGTTGGTGTGTGTGTTTCTTATGTGCATTTTAAAATCTTAGTATTTTTATAAAGTGTTCATGTTTTACCCTTATTCCTTTAAAGTGGCTTTTACTATCTGTCTGAGGACTGCGGATGAAAAACAGCTTTTGAGATAACTTAGCATATTTGCAGAAAAGTTCATATGCACCATCCCTGTAATAAATACATAAGTTCTATTCTAAAAAGTGTAAGGTGTACAACTATTGTCAAGTCAAGGTGTGAGATGGTGTCAGACTCCTTAAAGAAAAATGAAGGGTGTTTTTGAATAAGAAGCAAGTTATGTGACCAAGTTACTTAACTGTTTTGTAGCTTAATTTTGTAGGAATAAATGTGGAAAATACTGTATATATATTTTTTTCAGTCACAATACCTGGGCATTTTAACAGGGGGATGCACAGTTTAAGGACAGTAGATGATACCTGATGATAATGGGCTATTGTTACTCTTACAATGAGAATCTATATTTTTGGCTAAAATTCTGGTTACGTACTAAAAAACTCTGACTTAAGTGATTTAAATCCATACACAACGCCATTTCATAGTGTGCAACTTAAACCAATTTACCTCTGTTTATGACTACAGAATGTTTACATTCAAAATCTGGGTTCACTTTTCCTGTAGCTAAAAATATGAATAAAGTACGTTTCACCCTCCATTACCTTCTTGGCTTCTATGTTTCCACCTCTAAGCTCCACTCTATTTGACATGTTTAGCACACCTAAAAGTCACATGACAAGAACCACACAGGAAAGCACAACGTCCAGATAAACAACAGGAACATGTGTGTACGCAGCGCTGCTCTCACTGTTGCTGCTTGTATTTACTTTATTCTAAACTTATACATTTTATATGGGCCCCGGCGTATTTATTGCTCCTGCTTGGGGAGCGCGGGGCGGATGGAAAGCTAAACAGAGGTGTTTATGTTCCTGTTGAAGTTTGAGGGGCAGATAAGAGAGGCAAGAAGCAGCCGCTTCATCTGAAAGGACATTTCATATGAAACAGGACAAATTACAAAAAGAGAGTAATAAAAAAAAAAAACTCCCTTTCTCATGGAATCACTTTATTTATTTATTTATTTATTTATTTATTTTTTTACACAAATCAAAAACGTGTGCTTCAATTTTATAAAATGATCTCAGTGGAAAATGTTTGTGAGCAATTCTGCACAAAAATTTAATAAATTGAATATAATTAAATAAAACCTTGGAGTTTATTTTATAAAACTAAACATTTTAAAGTTATATTTAACCCTTCAGGCACTTTTACACTGACTACACTTTTTTTTTTTTGTTTTCAGGTCCCAAAATGGTCCAGCTTAGAAAAATGTAATAAAAACTCAATATTTATTTTTTTCACTTTCACTGCATTCAATCTCTTTAATAACTTTAGACCTATCCAGACATGTTAAGTTTTTTATATTTGTTCAATCTTTTAAATGTTTTTATGCCTAAAAAACCCCTAATATGCAACATATCCTTAATTTAATCCGCAAAAGACAGTGTTTTTAATGTTGGCATGATCAACAACATCCAGATGTTTTACAAAATAAACCAATTTAGATACAGCCAAAAAAAACTTCATCCCCTCTGCATCCTGTTGTCAAAACTTATCAAAATTTGTTTTTGAAATTGCCACATTTCCTTTAAGCAAATTTATTTTGGAAATTGCAAACTGAGTAATTATACAGTCAATGGAAAAGCAGCTACTGCATCTTGTTCAGGAATGCATCAGCAGTTTTAGCTGGGCAGATCCCATGACATAAATAGTCTATTTTTGATTATTTTTCCTCTTCTATATAAAAAGTCTTAAGACAATTGAGAAGTATGCCAATTTGATGTGGAAAATATGTCAGAACCACATTAGAGGAGCATTTGGGTCAATCCCCGTTTTTGTTTCTTCAGGGGTCTGTGTTGATTTGGCTCGTTTCTGTTGCTTGAGTGATGAAGTGGAAATCTCTCCAGGGTTCATCCCTACTTTACTCTTACACAGTAACAACTGAGATAGATTCTAAAACTCAAGACCTCAAACAAGATGAAAAGCTATATTTAAGAGAAATTATGAAACCTTTTTTTATTATTATAGAATGTTAAAGTCTTTTAAAGTGGAAGTATATTAAAGGCAATCCCTAACCCCCTAAAAAAAACGCTTTTAGGAAAATATTTTCACAAGAAAAGCAAGAGAAAAAAGTGCTGTTGGGACCAGACAGACCCAGAGATAGAGGAAAAATGTCCATGAAAGGGTCTTAATCCTATATTGGCTATAGCAATCACCGCCATAAAAACAGAGCGTGAGCTGGGGAGAACACTCTTGGCTGTTAGATTTATAGACAGAAACAGGCACTGTATAACAAGAACATGTAGCTAGTGCAAGCAAATTCACAATCCTTAATCACCAAATTGGGACTTATAAATTTGCTCAATTTTTAATAGGCTGTCAGCACAGCAGAGCTCACCAGAGCAAGACATGCATATAATACCATCACGGGGACCTCGTATTGTGTATGTGAGTGCATGTCCATGCATGTATGCTGTGTCACTTTGCTTTATCCCTACATGTGCAACTTCATACGTCTTTATGTGTGTTTGTGTGTGCGTGTTAGCAGGAGCCTTCGTTCATCTGTGTGTGGCCCCAGAGTCAATAGTCCGATGCAAGTTCCCTCGATGGCCGTGAACGAAGCGGTATGACCTTTTAGCATGCCCAACTTTCTCCCTCAGTCCGTATTAATGTTAATCTATCAGACATTGAGTCTCCCTCGCCATACAGCACTGGCAATGTTCCCAGCTCCTCGGAGCGCAATCAGCGGTGTTGAAACAAGCCACGCTTAATGTGACATTGGTAAAAAAAAACAAAAAAAAAAAAACAGACGGGTGCAGTAATGTCCTACTGATTTCTTCAAACACTGCACCAAAGGTTTATATCAACAATAATAATGGGTTCTGCTGTTCGTAGCAGAGGAAGTGGAGCAGAAAATATGGAAATTAGAGGTGTGTTTAAGACTAAACTTGATTTACAAGAAGAGGTGGGCATTTATTGTATCGTTTATCATTTATCACGATAAATTCCAATGACCGATGCTTAAAATGCCCCCAACCTGTCCGTATTGTTTGGCTTGTTAAACTTATAATTTTTTTTCCCATTGTTTTTTTATTGAAAGAATCAATAAATACTAATAAACTTGTAAATATAATTAAATGCAGTTACTATGTGCAGGTTAGCAATACAGATCACACTTTACAAGTTTTTTCAAGAGCAGTGTTTGTGGATCTATGAGGAACTAATAACTCCTGTCGTCACTTTTGTCATCACAATAAGCATCACAAAAAGTTTTAATAAAACTTGAATAAAACTCCTATTAACTAGCAAAGAAGACTATCTTAGTAGGGCAGCTTTACTACATTAGATCAGTCTGAATAACTAAAATTATTTCTAAATGCTAAGAACCACAATAATGAAAGAAATAATATGTCAGAGATTTAGTTATGTTTTCAAAATCAGAAGTTCACATAAATTTCCTCAATATTTGGCAGAATTGCCTTGGGTCAGACACGCAGGGTGTCCGTTAATGGATGTTGCTCCACAACAATTCTTTTGGAGAGTTTATGAAATGAAAATATCAAAATTCATCTAGCAATATCATCGGAAGTTTATATCGTAATGCTGGAGCGAAATTTTCATGAAAACTGAATAATAGTTTCATTGTCGCTAGATTTGTTGAGTGTCTTGTGGCACTATGGTCCTACTGTCCAACTGAAACGCAGAACCAGGCTGGCAGTGGGTGAAGAGCCAGTCTGATTTGACTTATTGGCTCAGGTTACGTACACAAGGTTCTGTTGGAGTTAGTAAAACAAATCAACCCATGAATGACAGAAATCCTAAAGGCAGGGTGGAACCAGAAGTTAGGTAGGTAGTGACAAAAATTTGGCAGGATAAGGAAATAAAGAAAGCATAAACAGAGAATAAAAAGGCAAAATGAACAACAGACGAATGGAAATTGGTTTTCTGGGGCTATTCAAATAGGTATCAAAAGCAGGACAAATAGCAATGCGACTAAAAGTAACAATAATAAAAAAGCAGAAAACAAAACAAAAAAAACCTCAACCAATTCACTTTAATGTTAAAGTCAAAACTAATCAATTTATCCATTCATTTTCCCTTTTTGGGTCATGGAGGGTCTGGTGTCTAAAAACACAACCATTTTTCATCCTGTCTGTCATTGGATTAGGCTAAAAGTTTCCTGTTTTAGGTCAGTTGGTTAAATCAGTTGGATTTGGAACATCACTGGAAAATAAATGTGTCGGCCAATATGTCAGCAAGAAAACAGAGGATCTCTAAAATTCTGATTCATCTTATGGTGCAATTTACAGATGCCTGAAGCTGCCATGTTCATCTGGATGTGCAAGTTGAACATGGAACAGGAGCCTAGTGAAATGACTCCAATATAGGCCCTTCAGTGAGAAAGAAGCAAATCCCAGACTACAGTCCAGGACAAATTCCTTATTCTATGCTTTGGTTCCTACAGAGGATCTGGACCCTTGGCTAGTGAGAAACGATTGCTTGCTGGAGGCGTGGATCCTATTGAAGTCTCAAATTTTATGTAATTGCTAGTGTTTGGTTGTAATATAATGCACCAGTTCGATGCTATGAAGCTTACCCGAAATTGCCTAAACAACCATTCTCCACTGAGAAGAGAGAAGGTTGTTAAAGTTAATTAAATATTTTGATGTGTGGCCAACATGGATTGAAGGACTTCATTCACTTCCTCTGATGCCATTGCCAAACTACAGGCAGGCTACAACAGCATAGAGAGTCAACGTGATCGTTCACAACTTCTTCTGTTGGCTGGGTTTAATTTCTACAGGTCGAGGGGAGAAATCCCAGATGGAACACTGAAGGGAGATGAGAATCAAACGAAATCGCATAGGAAAGCAAAGGCCAGTATTCCAACTGCATATCAACAAGACTTGTATACAAAGGCAATAGTTTTTGATGCAGTTGTCCTGATTTCCTGTCCATTAACTTTCACTAAAAGCCACTAGTAAAAATGGTATCTATGGGAGAGTCCATACGTGTGTCATTATTAAAACAGAAAAAAATAGCATGACAAAAGTTATTCCAAAATACATTTCACTACCAACGAACAGCTACCAAAACAAACTGATTAATGCAACTTCTGCTATTTACTGGAAGGTGCAAATACAATTATGCAGAACGCAACCTCACGAGGGAGAAGGTGGACTGTAAACCTCCCCTAACTCATTCATTGCTTTTCTATTAAAAGAGACATTAAATGTTTCCATGTGCTTCAAATTATAAACCAACTTTTTGGTTTTGTAATAAACCTCCATAGCCACTAATATGTGATTTAGACAAGCCACTGGTCATTAAAACGTATCCGTGAGAAAGTAATAGTTTCAAAGCAACTGCTCAGCTGCTAGACACCTGAACAGTTCTTCAAATTGGTGCCTGACTTTCTGCTTTGTTTTCAAAAATTTAATTTCATAGCATGTAAATATAAAAAGCTCAACTCAGCTTAATTTTTGACTAGTTTTAGCCTTGACACATCCTGACTCATACCTTACCACATGTGCCTCCTATTGCAGCCAAACAGCACTATTGCTTCACCTTTTGTTTCATTATTTCACCGCGCAGCATCCAATATCAGCCTTCCCTGTTATTTTTCAAAACCGAAGTAGACATCCGACCTCAAGTTTTTACTGCTGGCTTCCACGTCGAACTGTGCAGCCAGGTGGTTTGAGTACTTCAGCTTCCATCTGCTGTCACTCAGCACCTCATGACGGCTGATGTTGATGCTCAGTTGCCTGGGAAACGATGGAACGACAAGTCCTGCTTGGTCGCTGTAGTGGGACAGCGTGCCTGCATGCGACAGCCAGGAGCCGGTGGTTTGTTATGGCGTGTCGCCACCTTTGGCGAAGCACACGGCCTCTTGTTTGTTTGAACAACCCCACCAACCCCCCTCCTCTTCAGCCCCCCCTGATTCTTGCTCTATTGGGAAGCAAGGGGAAGCAAAAAGCTATTGGAGTTCAGCTAATGCTCAAAGAAAATCTAACAGAAGGAAGAAACAGAAATGACAAGCAAAGAGAAACAAAGAAAGACATAAATAATGACTTATTAAGACATGAACAAACCGATAGATGTTCATGTCTGAGTTAGATAGGAGAAGTGGCTTGTAGTTTAAAATATGAGGACTAAGAGTAACAATTTATGCAGCAGGGTGGGGCCTGTTTCCATGACTAATTAAAATTTTCCACTGGACTGTTGAGGACACGCATGTTTTAAAATCCACTGGTCTCTTACAGCGCTTTGCAAAAGTATTCATAGCCTTAAAATTATTTGCAGATTTTGAAACTGAGCGGATCATCACTTCCCGTAGGGTACGGGTCAGGGTTGGCTAGAGAAATGAATGAAAAATGAATGGCAGTCAATGTAAAATCCTTGTGAAGATATAAAGGTGAGTATGTGTGTGCACGTGTGAGTGCATGTTTATATGTAGGTTTGAGGACAAAAATTGGCATGACTGGTGATGTGTGGACATGTTGCTGGTTCACACAATGAGTAAAGAATTTGTGAGTTAAGGGTCAGGTTTAGGTGTGAATTGTGTTTAGGTGGTTAGGTTTAAGCTATAAAAAATTACAGAAGTCAATGCAAGTCCACAAAAGTACAGTGAGATGTGACGGCGTGTGTGTCTGTGTTCTGGTTTTTGACATGCCATGGGGACGTTTTCCCTTAAGAGGACCAAACAGCAGGACCCCATGAGGAAATGTCATTTTAAATGACTATGCAAGTCATTTTAAAAGTTCTGGTGAAGTTTTTGGCGCTGGCTCATATCACATGGTTTTCTGACCACCACAACAAATTTCACTGCATTTTATTAAGGTATTATGGAATACACTAGCACCAAGTAGTGCACACCTGTGGAGTGGAAGGAATTAAACATATGGTTTTCAACAATTGTTATACTAAATGGGTACAACCAACTGTTTAGACATTACCTAACTAGTAAATAGAATTCATTGTGTAGAAGGAAACCTTGAACATTCCCCAGTTACCCCCAGCTTAACTGCTTAAGTACATACGCCTAAGTCACAAAAATGGGTAGATTTTGCAACGGTTACCGTGTCGTCCACTGAAATTTATTTATAAACCAAGGCATATTTCCTAAAATGTCTAAGCTTATCTTCAGGATGAATGATGGTGTGTTTCTACAGCATCCACACCACTGGAGGATACTTTACATGCAGGTCTGGGCTGTGGTGTAGGGCTCCCAATCAACAGCAGACCAAATAAAATCCACGCTAATATCATTTTACACCTAAAACTGACCATAAACTTTAACAAGATGTCGCGTCTGAGCGAGGGGGCCACACATACACACACATCAGTAAGTTGAGCGTTTTGTCAACTCTGGAGCACCATGTTGCAGGCCGGCAACGGGTCAGCAGCCGATGCAGACACCTAGGGGTCTATGTAACAGACACCCTGTGGAGCATGGCTCTGCTGGGGCCGGCTTGATCCTCAGACTGCCTGCTTGAGCGGGGCCGTCTGAGCCGTATATTTATCACTTAACTCTGCGTGACCGTGGCAGTTGCACCAAACATGCCAACCTAGAGTGATTCATATTAGATGTATAGACTTTGTGCAAATCAGTGATTAATAACTTTTAATGAAAGCCATGAGAGAAATCCTGCTTACTGAGTTTATATATGCTTTAGAGCCAGAGAACCAACCAGCTTGAGTTTCTCCAGCTAAAAAAAAAAAATAAAAAAAAAAATCTGCTCCTAATTTTTTTTTATTGAGTTCAGTGGAGTACGCCGAGGTTAAAATCGAAACATGCATGATCTGAGAAAAGGTACATGAGCATAAAATATAATTAGAATTCAATATCCTGCAAGTAAACCGCCTTGTTATACTGCCTGATCAAATTCACAAATTAAATTAGTTTCAGCTAATTTAGGCAGCCAATGATCAGGACGGGATGTGCTAAAGGGTCCTGTACGTTGCAGTGGATATGTCTGCTAGTTACTAGTAACAGAATAGAGTATTAGTTGGTATTTACAGAACATTGGAAAGAGTAATGAGTAAATCAATGTCAGTTCAGTAAGCAGCAACTTGGGTGAGCTGTGTAGAAAGAGTGAAGGCAAAAACAACTGAGGGAAACTGTGGATAAAAATAAATAAAAGGGTTAGATCAGATTATTTGGAAGTGAGACAATATTTTCCTAATCTGTAGTTAATCCAGATGTCGCGTTAACCGAATATTTTCCATATATCACTGGTTGCTTTTTGAAACAACGGGAAAATTTTAAGGCCATCAGTCATTTTGACAGATAAGAATTAACACTCTTGACTGGTGCACATGCGGAGACATTATAGACTTTACGCAAAGATTTAATCGCAGAGGCAACTAAAATCAATCAATATTGATAAAAAGGACTGAAACCCAGTACCCTGTTGCTGGAAGATAATGGTGTTACCAACTACACACCCATGCAGCCATGTTTGGATAATATCCTGACTATATAAGCTCATGTCTGCCGTACAGAGATGAACCATTTCACCATGAGTGTTGCTAAATTCAGCCAAAATGCGAAGTCCCTCTGAGTAGCTATGAACCTTTCCCTTACTCTGATCATTTATTTTCCTTGTTTACAAACTTAATGCAATTTGACATCTTTCTGCAACCGAGAAGTTAACTGTGACTGATGCTAAAGTCACAGAATCTCACTGCATTCACACCAGCATTGTTTAGTTTATTTCCAGTTTGTTTGCCTAGAAGAGCCGGTTTGTTTTGGGGAGGTGTTAATGCACGATAGAACCCTTTTCTAAAGACCTCGTCAAAAGCAGGAAGTGGACTAAAGCACAAGGCATTCTGGGTTAGTCCAACCAAACCAAATGCGTAAATCTAGAGCTAGCAAGAGAAATGGCTACTGGTCTTTTAGTCAAAGACAGAAGGAAAAACATGTAATGGCTAAAATCTTTTATCACTCCATATCTGTTTACATTTAGTGAAGAAGGAAGTTGCGCTTACATCTTCCTCAGAGGTTTTTGTGTCATTTCCTTCAGTGGTTCTTGGTGTAGTGGCACCACAGGGAAGAATGTAAACCGGGTTTGCAAAGATTTGGGTTTGAAGGTGTGAAAACAGTCTAAAAAAGTCAGATTTAATTAACTGACACTTATCCAACTTCCAGTCACAGCTAGTTTGCTGTATGTCTTCCCTCTTTGCTCCCTTTCCTTTAAAGCCACCGTGAAGTTAAGGCCCCAAGTGCTTTAAAATCATGCAAAAAAAAAATAAATAAATAAAAATAAACATATACAGCAAATATAATTTTTACCATCAGTGAACAACTGGAAAAAGGCAAACCATTGGTTCCTTTGGCAAAAATATAAAATCTGTTTACAAGCTGTGTGGAGAGGATACAGATGTGCAGATGCAGGAGGGTATGCTCTGAAACACACATGGTGAGCACTAGTCACAAAATACAAACCCACACCCATAAATGTGCACATTTTACCCCCTTTTCAGTCCTTTGAGGGCCCTCGCTGGCCTTTCTGAACTCTCATTGGTCAGTCACACCAGGGCTTTAACATGTAGACATACGTGAGTTGTCATGACGTGGTTTGCAGAGCTCACTGCACACGTACTAAACTGTACTTGGCACGTTATAAATCTTCAGGGAGAAGGCCAGAAAATGTAAACACAAAGGTGAAATATGGCGGACCTGACGTGGAGTGAGGGCATGCGAGCGTTATTATGGGCGGCATCGGTTTTGTCCAGAGGTGTATCATATCGTTGAATTATCTCACAGCACACAGGTGGAAGCTGGTTGAAGTAGGGAGGGTTTTTTTTTGCAGAGACTGTCGAAGTGAGACAGACTGTCACACATTGTTGTTTCTGTGTGTTTGATTTTCCTGCTACTCACTGGAAAGAACTCCTGCATGTACCTGCCTTGCCTGCGGTGCAGCGAGGTTAAATTATTCTGTGACCTGACTTTCTTTAGCCAGTCAGTCGGCGTTGGGCATCTGGCACCGTGCCTGCGAGACGCACAACCTCCGACGGCCTAACGACTCAGTCTGTGTTTTCACTCAAAATATAAAATAAAGAAGAAAAAAAAAACCCAGAACGGGCCTCTCCAGTTAATTACCATTTCCATATTCCTGGCCTCAACTTTTCAGAGAAGTTGAGTTAGGGCGGGTGCTCTGGCGAGGAAATGAGACGCCATCCCAGTCGTTGAATTAATTGTTTGCTTAGGTTATTAATAATTCCCCTGGGTAGAGCGATTAATAAATAAAAAAAGAGGCGAGTGAGAGGAACCAGAAGGGAGTTGTAAGGACCAAGAGCCTCACACAGACACATCTATTTCTGCTGTGAAGGCCAGTTATGGGTAAACACTCCCAGGTTGGATGCCTTCTGTTTTTAGGTGAATACTGCCACAACTTGACCACGACTTCCTGGATGTCTGATCTTACCTGTTGTGAGGCAACTTGGAAGAGATGGAGAAACAGTGGAAGGTAAAGGTAGAGACAAAAAGTAGAGAGCTTTAAGGGAAGAGTTCAAGACTATTCGATCTCGGTGTCTTCATTTAGTATGAATTCAGATTTTTTTTGGTTGTGGATTCTGGAACTAATGAGAAGTTCAAGAGGGACAAAGGCGAAAGCTGATAATACAATCTTCAAAAAGTCAGTTTTTCTAAACTTTAGCATCTATCCATTTACTGACTTTTGCTTTTCTCAAATAACCAAGAGAGCAAACAGGTCCAGGAGCAAACTCTAATTTGCAGCTCACTTTTGTAACCGGGATCTCATACTCTTGGTCATAGTCAGGAGATTCTGACCACCATGCGCAGTATTGCCACAAGACCATTGGTCAAAATTAGAACCGAACCTATTTTTGACGCACGCCGGAGCAAATGCGGAGTCAATCCCAAAAGGGAAATGCACGAGATGAGTGTAATGATGGAGTCAGAGCTGAAGCTTCAAAGACACATAAGGGCATTTACAAAGTCAGTCTTCTATCACCCGAACAACATTTCCAAGTCTCAAAACAGATCTGGAGAAACTCATCTATGTGTTTATCTTTAGGTATGGTTTTTCAAGCTCTCCACATCAGAAAACTGATTTTTTTTTGCAAAATTTGATTCTCAGATTTGGTTGTGTACTTTGACTAGGCCTCTCCAACTCATGAACATGCTATAATCTCATAGAAGCTCTGACTGTCTGTTTAGGGTCGCTGACCCCTAACCTTGAGGTATTTGTGGCTTCAAGTTTTCTTCTCTGATCAGCGTTCCTATCCCTGCTGAAGGAAAGCATTCACAAAACACGATGCTGTCACTACCATGTTTTAGGTGGGGATGATGTTTTCAAGGTACATTGAATGTACAGAATGTACAGTGTTACATTTTATCTTCTACCTGTGTAAATAACTGTTGACAGTATTTATAAGGGTTATGAGAGTGTTAGAGTAAACACTAATTAGTTACGAAAAGATACCTAAAAACTGCATTTAACCTTTTAAAAGAACTTTGAAACTCTTAACTGGCCCTTTAACATATTTATGCACAGCATTATATTTTGTGCCATCGTGACTCAGTTTGTAACATGAGACAGTACATCGGTTTTGCGTTAAACACCCTGGCAAGCACAAACTATCTCCTGCGGCGATCACTGTGCCCCTGCCTTGCGGTAACCTCCTGCTTTATTAATATGGAAGGTGACAGCAGCTGCTTTTCCAAACACTTCCTTGGCAAAAGTTTCTATCTGTGATTTATTTATTTATGGCAACAGAGTTGCATTCGGTTCCCTGGATATCAGCAGAGACCATAATCTGAAGTATGTCCAAAAACCGGTTTGCTTGGTGCACGTAGGCCCGAGTGATGTCGTCATGCAGTGCACAGACTCAATAAGAACCAGAACTTGGGGAGGAGGTGGGCACAAACATGAAGTCATGCTCCTCATAGTACGATCCCAATGCCTCGGCTCCAGGTTTTTGATTCGGGGGGAGGAATGGGGAGGAACGCAGAAGACGGCGACTCTCCGGCTCCACAGCTGACTACCGTTCGGTGACTGTGATGTTCCACATGTGGCCGCGGGCCTGGTCTCCCGGCGGCCGCCGACGCCGTCACCGTCACCGTCGCTCAGTGACAGGCGCTCTTACAAGGCAGACATGCAGGGGACAGTCTGGACAGCCAAGAGAAGCAACCGCAAAAAGTGTTGACAAGCAAAATGATAGTTTTCATTTGGGCTTCATCGTTGTGAGGTGTGATTGCATTTTATTGGCAGGGTTAGTGTTTGAGGAGCTAGGTTAGTGTAAGCATTTCCAAACTCTTTCAAGTTTGCCTCACAGAGCATCTCCTGCTCTACAAAACCCATCTGGGAAGATGAACACAGTTATTATATATCAATTTGAGCAAAGTATTTACACTCCTTTTACTTATTTACATCATAAGGACAAACCTCAGTGAATTTTGATATTTTATGTGACCTTGTACTTTAATCTGAGTTTAAATTGAGATCCACAACTCAGGTGGAAGAATCTGTTGAAAGGATAAATCTGGGCTTTATTGGAGCTGTAGTTAAAAGAAAGCAATAAAAAGTTCTGTATGTGGTTTCCCACAAGCTATGAACGGTAACACTTTATTTGAAGGGTTGAATAAGACTGTCATGACACTGTCATAAACATGACATAACACCTGTCATGAACATGAATAAGCCTTCATGAATATTTATGACTGTTGTCATAAAGCGTCATTCGGTAAATTATGACACTTTTAATACAAAGTTGACATTATTCAAAATGTCTTTATGACAACTTGACATTAACCAGGAAATCATTACTGTTTAAACTTTACCTTTAATAACATAAAGTTACCTAATTTTTAAAGTGCAATCAGTAATACTTTTATAACAAATTTATATCAGTAATGATTTCCTGGTTAATGTCAAGTTGTCATAACAAAGACATTTTGAATAATGTCAACTTTGTAGTAAAAGTGTCATAATTTACCGAATGACGCTTTATGACAACAGTCATAAATATTCATGAAGGATTATTCATGTTCATGACAGGTGTTATGTCATGTTTATGAAAGTGTCATGACAGTCTTATTCAACCCCCTTCAAATAAAGTGTTACCCTATGAACAGACACAAACACGAGACCAAAACTTAACATTTCGCTTGCAAGTAAAACACCATAAGTAATAGAAACCCAACACTGCATTACACTGAACACTCCCACTGTCAAACACATTTGTCGTAGTAAGAAGCTGTGGGAAACCTTTTCTTCATCAGGGACAAGGAAGCTGGTCAGATTTGATGTGAAGATGGATTTAGGGATCTGATAGAGGATACAGAGACTCAAACCTGGGGTTGAGGTCACAGGGTGTCCGCGCATCCTTAAAAAGTTTTACATGTTACTACTGGCAGAAACCATGAAGCAGACGACAGGAAGTGGTAGGAGAACGATGGTTTGCTTTCATTTTTTCTGACAACGTTCAGCCGGCTCCACATGAGCTCTCACAGCATCACACACTTAAAAAGTTTTATAGATTTTTTGTATTGAATCTACAACTACTACAACTTCCCCAAAACTCTGCAAAAACAGCCACTCCCTAGTAGGCAGGGTTTGTTCATCTAATGGCTGAATGAGACGTCGACATCTTCTCTGAGTGGCTGATAGACGCTATGGCTGAATTTTACATTAGTTACTGCCATGATTTTTAATAACTGGTCATGTGAACAAGCTTATTCTCCTAATTTTAATGGAAACACAGAAACTGCTAAATTATGTTGTTGTTTTTTAAAGTAGCAGACTATAAACAAATATTTGCACACATTTGTGTTGGAAATACAGCTACTCTGAGTAAATAGTAACAGTAGCAAAGGGAACTTAGGGGTGGAGTCATCAGGACTTCAAACCTTCACCGGCTCACTCGGGATCAGGAGTCTGTTCAAGCTGAACTGAGGTGAATGTGTGTTTAGAGCAGGATGTATGTAGCCAGCGCACAGAAACACACACACAATGAGTCATCTGCCTCTCTGGTCTCCGACCCCCTTTCAGGGGCCGTGCCAACGTTCTCGGCCGACCACCGGGAAAGCATGCTGGGTTAGAGCCACGAGACCCTAACAGCTCTGCCGTGAACCTTAAAAAACGCAGGGCTCCATCTGCGCTGAGACCTGAGTGTGGGAGATCGGGCCCCTACACCGGCCCATTTAGGTGACTGATAGCTCCGCAGATTTTCTTAAAACAGCCTCAAATTATAAGATGCAATTAAGTACCCCCAGAACAATTACAACAGACCTCTAAACATGTGTGTGACTGAGGGTGTTTCGCACGTCCTTTAGCCTAACGACTCTCAGATGATGAAGAGTGATTTTTTAAAAATCCGTCATGATGAAATAATGTCGGGCCAACTCTAATTTAGGATTAAATTTTGAAACAGTTCAGTGACCGTACGGTTTAGGTTTGGTACAAAAACTGTACTCTTGGCTGGAGCAAGGTCCAGGAAAACCACAAAACACGGATGGTACATTGCACAAGGCAAAGGTTTACTTTACTTTCACCATGTATTTATTTTACCAGGATGACCGCTGTTCTCAAAAAAGTCACATGTACATTCCAGTCAAATGTGTTCCAACATAGTGATAGCCTATTTCTGACCTATAAAAGAAGTGTCTAGTCTAACTTTCTGAGATGTGGCCATATTTATTATTGCTGCTATTTGCAATGACTTATTATCTACAAGGATAAATACCATAAAAAATTATTACAGCACAGGTCATACATTTTAGGATAATTCAATAGAATATTACAGGGGATTATAATTATTTCATACACTAACTCACAAAAGTACAATAATAAATTAGAAAATGTGAGGTTCATTTATCAGATTAAATGTACGTTATGAAAACTGACAACTTTAAAGGAGTTTTCATTAAGGTTACGTTTCTACATTTGATGGTCTAATGTAATATTCTAATATTCTTTGTGAAAGCGGAAAATCATAATTAATAGAAATAGTTTTCCCAACATCCATCTGAAATTACGTGAAGTATATCATTTACTTCACTTAGTGATAAAAGTTCCCAAAATAAACTGACATATTCTAATATATAAATACTTCTAATATTTATTGAAGGGGTCTGTAAGGTATACATGTTTTTGAACTTTTTAACACTTTGTCATTTAATAAACTCCACTGTAAAGCATCATTTTTATTTAACGGTAAGCTTCATCTAAAAGGAAAGTTTTGAACTTAGCGTCGTAGTCAGAGTGTCTGCCTCATGGACAGACAGTCTGTCCATGAGGCAGACATGGACAGGGTGCCTCCATGTCTGCCTGGCTCTTGCTGGCTCTTGTGGAACCAGCTCCACAAGAGCTCCTCTTTTGAGGAGTTGGTTCCACAAGAGAGGAGCCTGACAACTAAAGAATCTTCCGCCCATTCTGTTTTTAGAACCTCGAGTCCAATGTGACTCCTTGTACAGCAAAGATCAGTGAAAGGCTTTTAAATGCATTCTGTGGACTTCCTGACAGTAAAGAACCACAGTAGTCCAGCCTTGAACTAAAAAATGCCCGAACGGCATTTTTGTTTTACATCACATAATGCACTTACCCACAATAGCTCGTAAGGATGTGCTAGCAGCTAGTTAGCACCTTGAGTTACAGAACGTAATGAGGGTGTCTGTGTGTGACTCAAGCATTTGCCTGACAGACAATCCCACAGGAAAACCAACAAAGAATATGTGAGATGAAATCATTCTGCAACTAAGACCAGTGATTAACATATTTTAATTTAAGTTCTTACTTTTAGATACTTGTATTTAAGACTTTTTAAGGAGGCAGAAATACCCTGTGACTGGTTTGCCACAACTACATCATCCAGAAAGAAACGAGGGTTGCTTTTGAAAAAACAGGTTCTATTAGCTGCTTAATTATTGAATCCAGTTTGTTTTCTAACCACTGTGACTGGAAAACAAACCAGCATCTAGTTGACGTTAGTTTGAAACGCCAGGAGTCACATAACGCATTGATGTTAGCCTGTGAATCAAACTTTTGCCTGACAGAAAAATCCTGCCATGACTCAATTTAAGACCTATGATTAACAAACATAATGCCACATTTATCAAAATGAATTTAAAGCCCTAATTTTAGCTACTTGAATTTAAGACTTTTGAAGGATGCACAGATACTCTGTGACAGGTTGGCCACAACTGGGTCATCCAGAAAAAAAATTAAAGACATTTCTGCTAAAGCATTTCAGCTATTTGCTGTTTAATTATAGACTCCAGAGTCAGTGATATCTGCAATCTTCCATATATAAAGATAGAGACCCATTGGTGATTTATCCTATACTCATCAGACAGATCTGAAGTCTAAACTTTAGTCAACAGCTTCAGTGGGTGACCAACTCTTCAACAGGCAACGGTGTGTGGTTTCCCCCCCCCAACAATCCTATTTGATGTGAGCGAGCTGTCTGGTCACATGCTGATTCGATTCAAATTCCCTCTCTGCCAGCACGTTCCCAGAAGTGTTTGAACTTCTTATAGCAGTTTTAGTGCAACAGGGTCCATTCAGTTCTTTTCCTCTCATTGCCTCACAAACTCCGTAAAGTTTCACTGGTACTGACCATCGTTTCCCCAGACTGCCATATCATTTCATTGCCCGTTCAGCCCACTCCTCCAATATATGATACATCTACACCGTTGGCAAACCTTTAACTTTTTGATGTGGTGGATGACAACGCCGGCCCTGTTCTGGTTCAGGTAAACAGAGAAGAAGCAAACAGCTGTGTCAGACTCTCTTGGTTCCAACTCCATCAGAGATGCTTTTTCATTCCTGTCCAAGGATGTGAAAACCAACTCGGTTGGTGATCTCTGGTGAGTCAGTTCTGATCGGAAAGAAGTCTCTGTGCATAACTATGAATATCGCTTAGGATCATATGATGTTACTAGAACCTTTTGGGTTCATTTACAAGGATAAGTTGAGTCTCTTTTTAGACCCCATCTGAGGACTGAGTTCAGTATTCGCAGATTTTTCTGTGGACTCTAACTTCTAATTATACATTTAGGATATTTGCATATTTTTTTAAAGAAAATTACATTCAGGAAGTTGAACTATTTAGGCGTAATGCCAATTGACTAGAATTTCCAAAGTAGCCAATCTCTGAGTGTCATTCATCTTCCCTGGTGCTGATTAGCGGTAGCCCCAAGGGCAGAGTTACCCAAGTCTGTTTCCACTGTTTGTATTTGGGAATATGTGGTGTTTGAATTGGGGCTGAACAATAAATCAAAAGTGTATATCGCGATAGATGTGATAAATATCAGCACATGACACGTTTGATAGATTTTTCAATAATTTCACTGAGCTTTGATCCAGAACCGCACAGTATTCTGTAGGCAGAAGGAAGGCTTTAGCTAACCAAGGTTGGTGGCATCAACTAGCTCACTCACTCTTTGGTTACCTAGCAACAACCTGTTGAATACCGTGTGCAGCAGCAGTTTTATGTTTTTCCGCCATGCTTCATAACTGTTAAAAAAAAAAAAAAAACAGCGTGGAGTGGAAAAACAGTTAAGGTCAAACCACCAGTTTGGCAGTATTTCAGATATGTCAAACAAAAATCTCATAAATAATTATCAATAATAACTTATATGAAAATCTTACATCTTGATATGTTTTTCTGCCAAATCGTCCAGCACTAGTTTGAAAGATTAAAACAGGCAGGGTTAAGCGATCGTTGTGTTTTCAGTGCTATACTGTATCCACTTGATGCTACTGGAGTGTGCATTTGTGCAATGAGTCAACATAAACTTCTGTTTGCTTTTTCTCCCAACATCCTTCTTCTTCATACCTTTACCATCAGCATCCCCTCCCTGCACCGGCTGGAGTGCGTTTCATCTAATTTTCCCAAATTAGCCTCATTTCACTGTCAGGAGTCTAATGATGCTAATTAATTAGCCTGCCCACTCGAGGTAAAGAGACGTCCGTCACCCAGATATAGTATCCCCGTAAGGGTAGTATATGTACAGACCAGGAAAGTTGGCATTTAGATTACTTATCGTTCAGACTGTTCAAAAAGTGCTCAACAAAATAATACGAACTTAAAACAAAGTATAACAGTAAAAACTCTGAAAGGGGACAATGTTGCAGCAAAGCAGAAAATACATACACACAAATCAACAATAACATCTGAAAACAAGTCAAAATATATCAGAAATTTCAACAATAAGACTAAAGAGACAAACAGAACAGAAGGAAAGAAAGTACAATTTAAAAAGCTCTTTAATGTGGAAGAAACTTGAATAATTTGGATATGAAATGTGAATTTATACAAAAGCAGGAAGTGGACAGGGCTGTGGGTAAATACAACCAAAGCACAGGTGTGATTTTAGCACTAGTGCGAGGAATGGCTCACAGTCTTTAGCCAAAGAAAAAAAAATCCTACAATCTCTGAAATCTTACTACACTCAATTTTATTTATTTTTTTTAACATTTTGTGAAGAAGGAAGTTGTTCCTTCTTCACAACTAGAAGAAGACACCTCAGTGTCTTCTGAGG
Source organism: Poecilia mexicana (assembly GCF_051168715.1). Lineage (NCBI taxonomy): Eukaryota > Metazoa > Chordata > Actinopteri > Cyprinodontiformes > Poeciliidae > Poecilia > Poecilia mexicana. Next base: position 5,987,115 of record NW_028263388.1, read on the forward strand.
TTTTTATGTTGTTTCCTCTCGTGGTTTTTGGTGCAGCTCCACCACAGGTGAGGAAAGTAAACAGGTTTTTCCAGTTGGCTTGGATTGTTTGACACGGTGCAGCGTGGAAGTGAACAGAAGCAGCTGAAAATTTAACAAGCGCCGCAATTTTGGTCCGCAGTCGGATTTCAGTAAAAATCCCACTGCGGTTACCTGCCCAACATATTGCTACACACACTGCTGAAGTACCCAGCAGAGAAAAGCCTCATATACGTCCTGGAAGCTCCACACACCAAATGGCAGTCAACATGATGCAGTGATGAATGAGTTAGACTCCGACTTCGCTTCTGTTTATTTTCTGGCAATCAGGGTAGACCGGCCTTTCTCTGCGGGTTTTGATGTGACATATCTAAATACTGCCTGATGAAACACTTTGCTCTAGGACTGTTCTCAAGATTTATACACAATTTGCAAAATATCAAGAACAGAAAAGGTTAGCGCTAATACAAATGTACACAATGTTAGCTGGCTCGCGCTTTTTGTAAATAAATGTGACTCAGTAAGAATAGGGAGCGAATTAATGTGCGTGTGTATGTGTGTGTTAGTGTGTGTGTGTGTGAGAAAGAGTGGTTGTATAAATCCTTCTACACATTGTTCTTGTTTGCACAGACCTTAGCAATTTGTTTGACTCTGCTGCTATTGAGGCGAGTCATGCTCACAATCTCTGCATCTGTGCGGCTGAGTGCGTGCGCGTTGTGCACGTTGGGGCAGAGAGCGCCCATGTCAAACGACCCCTTCCGTAAAGCCACAGGATCATCTCATGCGGTTTGATTCGCCAAGTCTGGAGAGAGAGAGCGAGCGCTGTGCAGCCCCTGAGTTATTCCCCCTGTCTGATTTATTCTGCTTTCAGTCTTCATTCGGAACCCCGCTCCAATTTTTAATGGCTTTTTATCTGTTTTTAGCTTGAAAAGGGGAGACTGAGCTAAAATATCTGTAAACTTTGTGTCAGATTTTTGATTTATTTACAAGTACGGAAATGAAATGGCATCTTTTCCCTCTTAACTTTTTAGCTCATTTTGTCGTCTACGGTGTTCTGGGAGTCTTGTCACTTATTTTCTTTCCATAACTGTCGACTCTTCTTGAACTTTCCCATGTTTTATCATGTTGCAACCACTAATTTTAATATATTTGATGGGAACAGACCAATGCAAAATCTTTGTATAGTGAAGTGAAAGGAAAAGTATAAATAACATACAAAGAAAAATCTGACATGGATAACCCTAAATAAAATCCAACACAACCACCTGCCTTCTGAAGTCGCCTAATTAGTAAACAGACTCCATCTGTGTGTGATTTAGTGCCTTAGTATAAATCTAGCTGTTCTATGTGGTTTGTTAGAGAACATTAGCGAACAAACGACATCGTAAAGACCAAGTAAAACAGCAGACAGGTCCTGGAGAACATTGTGGAGATGTTTTATGCCTGGTTCACACAGCAAGATTTTGGAATTGTCGGACGATTTTCAAAACCTGAGAGACCACACGCACGACGATAAAAGGTATAACAGGTTTGGTCGTACAGTGTGTGTTGTCGAGTAACACAAGAACCAATTTCACTCACCAACATTCATCTGTGTAGTTTTGATAACTAGTCTTACTTCCTGTTATAACCTGAGCCAATGGGAGCATATAGATATTAAAGAAGAGGGGCCCCAGTATAGGACCATGGGGTACCCTCTATGTAACTTCTGTCCTCTTTGAGGAGATGTCTTTGAAACAAAGACATCAATTTACCTTTATGTAAAACTCAAAACAATTGAGTACTGGACCAGGTATAACAGTTTTGGTCGTACAGTGTGGGGTGTGAAGCCACCCCACACACAAACTGATTTCACTCACGACATCCAGATGTCAGGTGGGAAATCTCGCAAAACCTCTCAAGACCAAATCTGGGTTCAGAGTAAATAAACATGGCTCACTAGGAAGACGCAATGGTGGTGCTAAAAAAAAAAGAAAAAGAAAAGAAGATACAAAGATGTCTACAAAGTCCACCAAACTTTCTGAAATGCCATTATTTTGTCATCTGTATTTACGATTTCCCCCCATGTTTCCTGAAATTCCCTGTCTGATTGGCTACAAGTCACATTTTGGCATCAGTGATGCAGTATTGGGCAAAGACAATCCAACATGTATAATATCTCAAACTTTTAGAGCGGAGTGGTCCTACTGTCCTTCGAAGCAGACCAGATCACTCTGAACATACCACACACGGCACAAATATCTTAAGATTGTCTTAAAAAGCATGCAGTAAATCGAGGCATCCTGAAGATTGTTGGAAAAGGGAAATTAGTACAAAAATCGGCACAAAAATATTGTCACGTGAACCAGGCATTAGCCTTAATCATTGTTCAATCCATTGTTCCAATCCAGACATAAATTCAAGCAGTTTAAAGAAAGCCAAGGAGATTCTAGATGTGGCATTGTATGGCAACAAACTGTCACTTCACATCACCAAAACAAGGCATCTTGTCTGTGAAACATGGACAGATGGCTAAAAGTAACCCCTGAAAGAAAACCTGGTAGAGTGCAAAAAACCTGAACCTAAAGTGAACCTAAAGTGATGGCTTACCTTCCATCAGGAGATAACACTAAACACAAACCAATAGTTATGGTAGAAGGGTGTAGGAACCCCCACTAGACTGTACCACAACGGTGGGACTGGAGTTCAGGTGAATGCAGGCCTATGCATGTGAGTTTTCTCTGTTTTTACTTAAGGAAGAAGGCAAGAAAGATTTTGCAAATGAGCTAACCAGGTCTATTTTTGGGAAAATGGCAGAAAAATGGGACAATGTCGTTCATTACACCTGAGTAGTCAGAGAGAAAAATAAAAAGGTGACAGTGTCCATTACACATTAGCTTGGTACAAAAATGACATAATGTTGGTAGATAATGTCCAGTTCTCTCTCTAAGCCAATGTTAAGGGGTGCTGCTTACATCATGGACCCGTCAGTCACTCAGGGAGCGTGCTTACATGCACAGACTGAAAAAAGCTAGCGGACGGTGACTTCACTGCAACTGGATTCCAGCACCTCTGGCCGCTACGTGGAAAAACAAGCCAGGTCAGCTTGTGAGGCTTCATTCTGCACGTCTGCCACCTGAGGAAGACACCAAGGAAAACAAGCCAACACCGGTACGGAGACCTGTTTTTCCCGCACGTCAGTCGCCATGCCTCGTCAGCAAATACACATATGATGAAATGCAGTTCGCTGAATAGCTGGCCAAGTGGTGCCATAGTGAGCTGGAGCCCAACATAAACACAGACAGGTTTAAAACTAATGGGGCATTTCGCTTTAATGCAGACTCACAAGCAAACAAGCAAATAAACTTCTGTCTTCATTACCACTGAGGCTGTTCCTGTCATTTCTGCGGAACAGTTCTTACAAAATGTAATGGCTTTTGTTGACGAATGAAGCTAATTTCCTACGAGAAATTACTTACTCATGTGCCTGCAGAATTTATTTTTGGTTGCGTGAACGTTGACTCGAGCACTGTGTGTAGCATGACAAGGCGAGTACACTTTCATCTGTGATTGTGAAACAAAGATTGTTTTTAAACAATTTTTCATGTTTTCTGGCTCTGCGGTTGAACCGTCCTCTACGCGAAACAATCTTGTCACAACTGTGGTCTGTGGCAGGAAATCAAACTTAGCAAGGGTGGCTGCAAGTCTGGAAGTGGATTAATCATGGAGTTGTTTTGGGGGATTTTTAACGGATTAAAATGAAAGAAGGAAAAAAAAGAAAGATGATGTTTGTTGGAACATTGCAAGGGCTGATTTTATAGTTTGTATCAAAAAAGAATGTTTACTTCAACATTTGAAGTGTTTATTAAGCGACATTTGTTCAAGTGTTTTTTAAATTGTGAACACTTCAGACTGTGACAAAATTGTTTGATGAGTCAAATGCCTGAAAACACATTTGGTGAAGTTGTTTTAATTGTCCCCTCTGTCAAATTGCTACCTTTATCCAGCAACAGGAGGACACAGAATATGCACCTTCCCATCATCTCCCCAGTGACTGGTTTAAGGAATAGCATTAAAAACAACATGTTAGGGTTGGTGTACAGCACGATTAATAAAACCCAACAATTGTGAACATAACACTTAAAGCAAATTTTTTTATTTTTTGCTTTATGTTTCAGTGTTATTTCCTCATTAATAACATACCTGGAATTTTGCCTTAATTATTTCATTCATGTTTGAGAAATCCTTTAATCTCCCATGGCAACCACTTAGCTGTGCAAAACACTTGAGTGGACGTAGTGACGCCTTCAAATACTAAGTGCTTCCTCTGGGTTGCAGTTTCAAGCTTCCACAGCTTCTGAAGCAGTCCTCTCCCACTTAGCTCCTTCAGACTAGCCAGTAGCAATTAGCAAACACCTGAAGGAACTGTGCATCAGCTGAGCTCATTATAGGAATTGTTTCTCATTGCAACTCTGGTAAAAATGTTAAAAAGTTAATAGTGGAGCCATGTTGTGATGAATTTCTGAAGATGGAGTTTCAGAAAGACTGGGAGTTTCTTAAAGAGACAGAGGCCCAATTTCAAGGTGCTAAACTACAAACTCAAATTAATATATACAGAATTTTTATAACTGAAGGTAACAAAATACTGCCCCATTTAGGGGAAGTGTCTAGAATGTTCTAACACTTGCTAGAAAAAAAATCTAGAAGTTGTAGTGTTTAGCAGTATGGGACTTTAAAATGGAAGGTTTGTAGTAAACTTGTGAGGAAAAAAAGTAGTGAGAATTTGCATTGCCTTGTTTTAGGCCTGAGACACTCCCAAGCTCAACGTTAAACCCTGGCAGTCCCTCACACACAGCAGTCAGTCATCTGGCTCTGGACGACGGTCAACAACTTCCTGTAAGTCCTGTTGTTTCACCAATCTAGCAATCGCAGCTGTCAAATGCTAGTCACCACATTCCCACTAGGGCAGTGTCTATTGTACAGCGTAGCATTCTGTCCATCTCACTTTTTCCTTAGCAGGAATTCTAAGTTAATAGCCCCACTAAAGCATTCTGGTTTTGAGGAGATCTGCTTTTTGTGAATCTGTAACTTATGATGGAAGAGTTTAAATGGGCAGAAGTATTAAATTCAAAACATACTAAACAGAAATATATACTTTGTTTTATATATATATATATATATAAAATAAATTCCCTTCTCACCCTCCGCGGGTGGTCTCTTTCATCCTCTGAGCTCGGGTCCTCTACCAGAGGCCTGGGAGCTTGAGGGTTCTGCGCAGTATCTTGGCTGTGCCTAGAACTGCACATTTCTGGACTGAGACTTCTGATGTTGTTCCTGGGATCTGTTTGAGCCACTGCTCCAGTTTGGGGGTGACTGCCCCGAGGGCCCCGATGACCACAGGCACCACTGTGGTCTTCACCTTCCAGGCCTTCTCCAGTTCCTCTCTGAGGCCCTGGTATTTCTCCAGTGTCTCCTGCTCCTTTTTCCTGATGTTGTGGTCACTTGGTATTGCTACATCCACCACAACGGCTTTCCTCTGTTCTTTATCCACCACCACAATGTCCGGTTGGTTCGCCATTACCATCTTGTCTGTCTGGATCTGGAAGTCCCACAGGATCTTAGCTCGGTCATTCTCCACCACCTTTGGGGGTGTTCCCCACTTTGATCTCGGGGCTTCCAGTCCATATTCGGCACAGATGTTCCTGTACACTATGCCCGCCACTTGGTTATGTCGTTCCATGTACGCTTTCCCTGCCAGCATCTTGCACCCTGCTGTTATGTGCTGGACTGTCTCAGAGGCCTCCTTGCACAACCTACACCTTGGGTCTTGTCTGGTGTGGTAGATCTGAGCCTCTATTGCTCTGGTGTTTAGGGCCTGTTCCTGGGCGGCCAGGATGAGGGCCTCTGTGCTGTCCTTGAGTCCAGCTTTCTCCAGCCATTGGTAGGATTTCCTGATATCAGCCACTTCAGTTACAGTATTTGTCGGTGGTACATCCTATGTAGGGGCTTGTCTTCCCATGATGGTTCCTCCAGCACCTCGTCCTCTGTTCCCCATTGCCTGAGACATTCGCTGAGCACATCGTCCGTTGAGGCTTTGTCCTTGATGTATTTATGGATCTTGGATGTTTCATCCTGGACAGTGGCTCTCACACTCACTAGTCCTCTGCCTCCTTCCTTAAGGCTTGTGTACAGTCTCAGGGTGCTGGATTTGGGGTGGAACCCTCCATGCATGGTTAGTAGCTTCCGAGTCTTAACGTCCGTGGCCTTTATCTCTTCCATTGGCCAGCTAATTATTCCGGCAGGGTATAATTAGCTGGCCAATATATATATATATATATATATATATATATATATATATATATATATATATATATATATATATATATAGAGAGAGAGAGAGAGAGAGAGAACATACCCTCTTACTTATGCAGAAGTTTTGCATTTTAAACGGAAATGTATTTTTATACAGTACATTATTGGAGTATAAATTCTTCAAATTTACTATAACTCAGGACTTTTTTTAAGTGTAAAATATCCATGTTACATGTGTGAGGCTGTTAGCCCACATGATGAAGGACACACACCTCTCTGCACTCAGATCTGCAAATGGAAGCATTTACATTTTATTGCCTGCTTACTTTGACAGCTTGGTAATTTCAGTGGCCTAAGAAAATAACTGACCAATTGCTGATAATTGTTGAAAAATGGCAGCCATGTTGGGTGAGGGGTTAAAGGTTGGTAGTGACGGGCTGCTAGCCAGCTGTGTGCGGGTCAAGATAGATTAGGTCTAAGAAACAGTGGCAGCATTTGTCAGAAGGCAGGGGCTTTTTTTAAAGTCAGGTAAGACTTTTTCTCTTTTTTTGGATGGTTCATTGTTTAAAAAGTTTTCTTATACTGTGCATTTACGTAGCAGTTTGCTTTATTTTAGCATCTTTCTCTTGAACACCCAGTTGTACTTCAACTAATCATAAATGTTGAGGACTGTGCTGTCCCGGCCAAAGCTGGTTAGCTGTGAATATAACCAATTCAATAATCAATGGTAAATCAAAATCAAAAGTCATTAAAATAATATTATATTTGCTGATCAGCTTTTTGCATGTTCCAATCTGATGGGCGTATTAATAATTTGGGGTTTAACTGACGTAACGTATGGTGAGGTCCACAGCTGGTGAGGTGCCGATCCCCAAGAATCGGATCTACAATGCTACCAAATACAGAGGAAATCTAGGTAAGCTTCTAAATTTGAACACATTATTAAATTACTTTTTTTCCAGATTCTCTCATTATTGTGGCATTTGGCAAATTTTAATAATTCTAATGACCTAAAACAAGACGGTGGCCCTGATTAAGTGTCGTATTATTTGGTGGATATAAACTTCTGGATTCAACAGTACTCCATGAACGTTTAGCTCCATGTTAAGCATATGTTTCAACATGGCAGAATAAGAAGGAATGTAAAAGCCCAGCTCAGTGAAACACTAAACATCCTGACAGTCCAGGACACAGTGTGAAAGGAAAGGAAAATGTACTTCCATATGGCAGAAGAAAAAGAAATTGCACAAGACCCATAACTGGGCCTCGAAGAACCTCACAGGTGAGTGAGGGGGTCTGCAGACCATTCCTCTTATTGGACCAAGATAATATGATCAATAATAAGAGAATTACAACAACTTTGGATTGACTGATTCGTGATTAATCCAAAGTTCTCAGAATTAATAGGTAAAAAAAAAAAATCTTGTCTACTTCACAAGATGTGTCAATGTTTTTCCTCTTCTGACGGGAGACTCTAATCAGGATTACTCTAAAGACATTCTTAGATATTCCTGCAGTGTGTGGTTTGTTAAAAGCAATGTGGTCCGGTCGGTCGGTCGTCCGGACCGCTCCAAAATAAATCTGGTAAATTCAACATGTTGGATCGTCTTGGTACGATATCTCAGAGTGTGGTGTTGCCCGAGACAACAGAGAACGCAGCCTGTTGGATGTGACATGTAGCCAACTACATATAGTTCACAAACTATCGCAATTTTGTCAACTGAGTCGGCCGTGTTGGTTTAAGCTGAAGTCACATTTGGTCTCGAGAGGATTTGTGAGATTTCCCATCTGACATCTGAATTTTGGCGAGTGAAATCGCTTCATACTACTAAACCTGTTGTATGACCAAAGCTGTGGTGCTGTGGATTTTTTTAATTGGCGTCTGTGTGGTCTCCCAGGTTTTGAAAATTGGCCAACAATTTTAAAAATCTTGCCGTGTGAACCAAACGTTAGCAAGCTCTAAAAGCGCTGTTTCGTGGTAGTGACCTGATTTAAAACCTTGCTAGAAATTACTCATGTGCTACTGGTGATGTTTAAAGTTGATCAAAGACTACTTTCTCCAGTTGACAGCACGGTTGATTGTTCTTATTGTCAGTCCAACTTTGGTTTGTTAATAGTACCTCATGTTCTGGTACCCATCCACGTCTTAGCTGGTACGACTTGTTCTGCACAAACAGTTGGATTGAACAGTTGGAAATTGTAAATATTAATGTGACAACCATCCTCTCTGGAAAAAAAAAAAAAAAAAAAAAAAGAAAGCTCTCACCCTTACTGTCTGAATTTTGGCAGCTACTGAAAACATGTGGTTAGGAGACCAGTCCAGCACTAAGCAACACTGTAATCAGTGTCTTCACCAATGCAGAGGCAGTGACCAGTGTGAAGAGAATTTTAATATCTCTTAAAAAGTCCTCTATGGTTGAGAGAAGGCTGGAAGAAGCTTGTATACAGCAAAGTAGGAGGTCGTCCCGTCTTACATCAGCATTTCGAGCGATTCCCACAGTGAAATGTAAGCCTTGACTATCATTTTTGTGGATCAGCTTTACATAAAAAAGCACAACGTGCAAATTCTATCTGTTGCCGTTTGAGTGTCAGTCAACGCTGACCGCGCAGTCTGTGAGGCAAGGCCCAGTGAGCTGCAGAGTGTAATCAGGGCTTTGATTTTCCTCTGCCGGCGGAGCGTAATCACAGGCTGCAGCACCACAGTGCGGTCACCTCTCCATCTCCTGCTGAAGGCCCTTTGACAGCTAAATGCTCAGGTCCATGTATTCCCATTAGGCTCTCTCTGATTGGCTGGCCTGGTGTGGTTAAGCTGCTTAATTCCACATCATGTCTGAGCGGTTGGCCTCGCTCCCCGCCGTGGACTCGGCATTAGAAACAAGCAAACATGACAACACGGCTTCAGAGTACGAGCTGTCACACTTTTCATGACAAAATGCCCAACTTTCATTACAGAACTAGACCTCTTATGTATTCTAAAGTTAACTGCTGTGCCTCTCAAAAGAGCAGAATTTGAAAACACTCCTCTTCTTATTCCTACTAATGCTTGCTAGCTTCATGCTAAGCTCAAAACATTATTTGAACTAAGATACAAATACATATAAGTAGTGATGCAGCCGGTCAAAATGCAGTGGAACGCTGAATACCTCTCCAGTTAACTACATAGCTGCTATTAAAAAACACAGCAAATAAAAGGCGACACACATTTTACAGTTGTGACAGGAATAACCATTTCACAAAATCCCCAACGTTTTTTCACATTTTGACCAAAATAATGTTTGTTTTTTTTCCCCATAAATGCTAAGGCATATTGCTTGTAAAAGGCATCTTTAGGTAAATCTAAAATGAACTGCTTTGTCTGATTCTGATTACTTTCCTGGCACCAAAGTCTTCAGTATTTGATGATCGTTTTAATGCTGCAGTGAAAACAGGGAATTGCTTTTCCCCCCACATTTCCAAACTGATTTTTGAAGCTCCACAATGTTTTAGGAATTTTTAGTAGGGATTACTAATAAATCATACCCTCTCTTCATGTGGCAAGTGTAATTGAGCAAGTCACATGAACTTTGACGATATACTGCTATTAAATATTCAGACTTACTATGCTTCAACTGAGCCTGGGAATCCAAGGATTGGAGAGACAATCGGCCCAGGCGAAGCCGTCCCTTGGCACTTATTTCTCAGCCTGGGCCCTTGTGTCTTTAAGGCTTCCAGGTTTATGTCAGGATTTGGTTTGGGGAACAGAAAGCACCACACCCTGAAAAACAAAGTGTAGATTGTGTCGCTCAGTAAGCAGAGAATAGAAGGAATAGATATCACGCCTGTTGGTCTCTACAGATGTAGACTCTCGATAGAGATTTAGACTCACTGGTTAATCAAGGCTTGACTCACCTGCTGACAGGGAAATCAGAAGTCAATTTGAACATGACTGCCTGTGTAACAGTTGTAGAATGAATCACGTCAAGGAACCAGGATTTGCATTGATTTATTCCTGTTTAAAACAAAAAACATGTTCAGCAGCAGCTCCTGGCTCTGGCTTTCCCACTCACACCTCTCCCCAGCGCAGCTTGGCGCGAACTCACAGGAATGAGTTAAAACAAATAATAATAAAATAAAATATGCATTCATACAAAACAATTAAAATAAAACCGAAACAGAAATAATCTGCCCAAAGGTTACAATTTTACATAGTAATTTAAAAATATACAAAATACATACATTTAACAGCCAGATAACATTTTGAAATAACTCACATTCCTGTTTAAAACAAAAAACATGTTCAGCAGCAGCTCCTGGCTCTGGCTTTCCCACTCACACCTTTACCGACCAAAAGAACAAAAATAAAATAACCATGTTGGCACGGTAAACTGGATAAATGTCACCAACGTGGGAATTAAATACCCAGAACAGTGTTGTGCTAAACATCAAAAAGTTAAACAACTATTTACAACTTATGAGTTGAACAGCATACTTTTTCTTTTTACATTTTGAATATTTTAATGTACAAGCAGAAGACAACTCTCCCCAGCGCAGCTTGGCGTAAACTGAGGAGGGGAACACACAGGATGTGACACGGAGACAGGAAACAAGAAAATAAAAGCTTCTCCATCAAAATAAAATGCAATTCAAAAACCAAGGAAAAACAAAAATACATAGATAATGGGGATGGATTTGGGCCACATTGGGATCCAAAAATAAAACAGTATAAAACAGAAATAAGTGCAAAGGCGACAACAATTATGTAAATTCAACAAAAGGGTGTTATGAGAAGGTTCATCCAAAAAAATAAAAAAAAAATAAAATTAACTCAGCTACACCTGGTTGGCTGGCAGCACCACTGTCCACCATTTTGGCATGTAACCTTTGCTTTAAATTAGTCTCAGTAGGCAAACTTCAGGACTGAAAGACCGGGCAATCAGCAATTGAATGAATGTCTTGCACTATGCCATAGCAAGTCACAACCTGCTTGTCCTGGGTATGATGCATGAGTCATATCTCCTGCGCATCAGCCAAAGGTATGGCAATATCCATGGTTTTGTTATGAAAAGGCTTCCTACTTAACTGAACATTGACCATATTTTGCATTTTATGTTGGGGAGACGAAGGAAGGAACAATTATCTCTGAAGCAGCAGCGTTTGATGACATTTTCATGACTTTGCCAGCAGGCTTTTAATTCAAGCGAATGGCAAAGGATTTGGAGGAAAGATTCTCATGTTATACTGATCCCCTTCTCCCCACTACTCCCCATTACTCACCATACTTCAAAACCCATTTCCTCTTTGAAGGAAAATTAAATGTGTCCAAGTACTAAATACTCCAGTTTCTCTGACTTGTTTGCCATGGCAGTGTCTGTAATTCGTTCGGGCCCGGGGCTGCTTTTGTATTCTCAGAGAGAAATCCAAATGAACAGATCGGGATGTACTCTAAAGATTTTTAAATGCAGCATATCAATAAAAACACCTGAGACAAAAGAAGAACAGAAAGGTATAATTGAAAGCGAAGCCTTTAAAGGTTTTCTGCTAACTTCCACGTCACCTCAAGTACCTTGCAAAGAGCCGGTCCAACGTTTCGGTTCACCTCGGGGCGCACACATGGCTCTCAGTGATGTGACTCGCTTCCAATGTGTTTGTCAAACCTAGCTGGGCTCCAGTTTACAGAAGTTAACTTGAAACAAAAGGCTCTGACTGACACATATTTATACATAAATCATGTATGTTTATGATGGCAGGAGGTCTATTCAAGCTTTAAATGACGTCAAGTTACTTTTCTTTTTTTTTGTTGCTTTTTTGTACTTTTTCCAGATGCCACAGGTTCAATTGTAAAATGTGCTTCAAATGTTTATTACATTATTAGAATGTTGTCTTTGATCTAAATGGCTTGAGGTCATTATCTGATACGTTAGAAATTGTGGAGGTAAGAATAATTAGAGATGCACCAATGCAATATCTGTATCGGTGTCGATACTGGAAAAATAATCAAGAGCGGATATTGGCGACTATGTGCCTATCTGGTCAGTCCAATTCTATGTTTTGTCTTTGTTATTTATTTTACATTATATTTAGAATTCCTGATTTCACTTTCTAAACCATTTGACAGACGGTTTGTTGCAGATTAGTTTTACATTTTTGACCAACCTTGGGAAGTTATTGGTGAATTTAAGTGTCAAATAAATTCGAAATTCCCTACATTTATGTCTGTGTTTTAAAAAAACAAACATTTTAAGTCAATTCTGCTGTTTTTCCTGAGTTCCCACACCTAGTATTGACTAAGTGTGGCAAATTAACATCTGTCTCCTTCCAGGCATAGTCAAAGGTATCAGGGCTCAGACCTCTCATGCTCCTTCAGCTGTTTCCTTTCATATTTCCTCTATACGGGAATGTTGGCATGACTGCCCCATGCTTAGTCAATCTGGCTAAAAGAATTAGATGTCGAGCGGTCTAAATGTTTATGTGCACGCTTCGATTCAGATATCTTGTGTTGTCCCTCAAATTCTGCTCTTTAACGCATTCTCCTTTACTTCTAATATTATAGTCCCTGAGGCCTGTATTCAATATGCTGCGGTAAAGCGGTGCCCACTCCTCTTGTGAATTATACTGCCTTAATTGTAGCTCAATTTGGATTGTGGACCGTGTGGTCTCTGACGGTTGGGGTAGAAAGACTGCTGTATACCAAGTAATTGTACATTTAAGGTTTTTTTTTTTTAGACCTTTTTCCATTTTTCTCCAGTTGAGGTAAGATTTACTGGTAGTGGTGTTTGTTCAGCTTTGTTTGCTTAAGTTTAGTATTTCCCCTATTATCCCCGGCGCTTCTATGTTCATTGTTCTTGTTTAAACTGGACCGGGCAGACCCTTCACACATTCTTGGCTTTTCACACTCGGGGGGTGAGGGGGGGAACTTTATTAACTATGTATATTTGTCATAGGAAAAAATCCCAAATGAAATGTATCTACTCAGTCAGCAGCTCTTGTGCTTTAACAGCAAAATATACGTTGCAAAAAAACTCTTCCGTTATTTTCCTCATATATGAAAATGTGACTTGACTTTTCGGTTTTGTAAAAACCCAAAAGTCTTTACATGGAATTTCTTTTGTTGATTATGTACAAATGAAGTGCTGAATGCCCTAAAAATAAATTAAATCTGCATCTGATTCGAACAGTGTCGTGGCGATTCATGCCACTGTGGACCAAAAAATCAATAAATAAAAAAAACAGGTTCCTTTCTGACAACTTATATCTCTAAAAATTGTTTTATAAACACTCAACAACCAGCTAACCTGTTCATATCTAATATAAACTAAACCACCAAAGTACTGGAGTTTGACAAGGACATGTCCGTATATGTGTGATTGTTGGGGCACACAATAAAAAAAATACTGCTCAGTTGAATTAAAAAAACAGTTATGTCAAAATTGTAGCTCCCTACATTAATTAGCCAAATTTCCAATTTCCACAAAGTTCAAGGAATAGCTAAAATTCATACTCCATACCAGCTCTAAAAATGTTAGGTAACACTTTATTTGAATCATCACTGATTAAACTTTACCTTTCATAACATAAAGTTACCTAATTTTTAAAGTGCAATCAGTAATACTTTTATAACAAATTTATATCAGTAATGATTTCTTGGTTAATGTCAAGTTGTCATAACAAAGACATTTTGAATAATGTCAACTTTGTATTAAAAGTGTCATAATTTACCGAATGACGCTTTATGACAACAGACATAAATATTCATGAAGGCTTATTCATGTTCATGACAGGTGTTATGACATGTTTATGAAAGTGTCATGACAGTCTTATTCACCCCCCTTCAAATAAAGTGTTACCAATGTTTATAGCTACATATTTTAACAATTTAAAAACCAAATATTCTTTAACTTGCATTAATACGCACAGTGAAATACGTATTCTTCACTACCGCAGAAGCTTAATATCTGCACTTCCTCATCTCCGCTCTTGGGGTTACAGTCAATTTGTGCTAAAAGGCAAATGAATGCTGGTAGTGGATTGTCTGCTTTGCAAATGCCAACCAAAAAAAAAAGTCAAGTAGTATTATGTTGAATTATTTTTTCAAATATTTTAGATTTGCTCGACACAAAACTCCACAAAAGTATCTGAAGTTACGTTCCACAGAAAATACAACAGATACTGAATCATGAATGGATGGAGGTCCATTCAAAGACAGTCAGCCTGTCACCAGGGAAGGTTGTCTGGATCTTTTTGTCTCATCAGCTCAAAGTATTGTGACAACTACAACGTTCATATATTATCCATAAAATCTGAAGCTACTTATGCTATTCCCAAACTGAAACCCAAACTGCAGTAAATTCACATTCAGTATGCACTTGGCTTTAAATGGTTTCCTTGGCAACAACAGTACCATTTGACCAAAAGTGCAGATAAAGAAATAAATCTAGTGCATTTTAAAGAAATGCCAAACTCTTTTGTACTTTTACTACTACCTAAAAGATAAATTAACTGAACATTTGAATTGAATGAGTTTCTGTGTAAAACCCTACAGATGCTCTGGTTGACAGAATGCCTGAGGCAGATGGAGGAAACATTTGGGAAGGTATAAAAATATATATACACCCCCACTTAAAGAGCTCCCAGAGTCAGTGTGTTCCTAATCTAGGTGCAAACGGCTTTGATGTTTTTGTACTCACGACGAGCGCGAGAGAGAATCTATTTCCCAGAATGCAAGATGTGCCGGGACTTGGTGTTCCAGCTGGTGGAAGCATCAGGATTTGTGGATCTTTGCATCTCTGCATTGTGAGCTCGTCTGTCTGCTGCACTTCAAAACACTCCCACCCTTTGTGTGTCCTTCCCAAGGTTGTAAAGTTCATTCTAGTAGTTTTATTCCATTGTGACTTTTTGTCTAATTCAATAAGTTTTTAGAGTGTGTTTGCTAGTTTATGTTTGTTAAATCGTCTTTAGTTTTTAGGTGCAGAATTCAAAAAGGACAAAGCATCAGGTCTTCTGGTTCTGCTCTGCATCCGCAGAACCAGAACAAAACATGGAGAAGCAGCATTCAGCTTCTATGCACCACAAATCTGGAAAAAACTTCCAGAAAACTGCAAAACAGCTGAAACACTGAGTCCCTTTAAAACAAGACTAAAACCCCGCCTGTTTAGAGCTGCTTTTGAAGCACTGACCAACGTATTTGATGTGTGTAATTTTGATGATGCCATTCATCAAAATGTAACGTTTCTTCAGTTCTTGAAAATATGGCATTTCCTTTATAATTTTGTTTTTTTGTGTTGTATTATGTACAGCACCTTGAAATGACTTATTGCTGAAAATAAACTTGATACTGTATCGTGATTATGGATACATCGATTGGGTAATGAATACTCAACAGGACCATTTTCAAACTATGTATTCAGTTACTGTTGAACAACGAACTGCCTCTGGTGTTTCATCCAAACTTTTGCTTATAGTTTTTCCCCAATTATTTCCCCTTTTTATTTATTCCAGTTAACAAAAACTGTTTTCCTTATTTCAGTTTTCCTTATTTTGGTAGTCTTAGTTAGCTATGACCTCGCTCCTTCCACAGTTTCCACTAAATCCAACATGTCCGCCCTCCACCTCCTCTCTGTTTTCATTCACTCGTTACCTATCAAGCATTCTCTCTTTTTTCATTTCCATCTCTCATCTGCTTCTCCATCGTTCCTCCTCCTGAGCACCCTGCTCCGTTTCCCACAGAGGTGAGGAAGAGGCCGTAGAGGAAGAGGAAGGGGGGGCGGCTCAGAGTAGGCTTAATGCATTTACCATGGCAGCGGCTGGATCTGGGTGTCTGACCTATTAGCGATGTCTTTTTCATGACTCCTGTTTAGTGCAGCCATGGGACAAAGAAACATGTTTAGCTAAAATTTGGATTTTTGGGTTGTGACAAATGTTACAAGAAGAGAAAAGATAAAGGAATGGTGATATGTAGCTACTGTACTTTCAACAAAATACTGTTGAAAGTACTTTGTTAAAGTACAACACCAACTTGTTCTTCAAGTAAAGACAACAAAATGACCACGACATTTATTTCCCCTTGCTTATCACAGTGGATTTGGAGTTTAAATCGCTTTTACACAGCTTCCTCAACAATCCCACTGTTAGAAGGCAAGAAACACTGTGGTGATCTGTCTGATTTACTGCAGAAGACACACAGATGTCACAGACAGAGGCTTCAAAAATCACCCAGACCTATCACTATATGATAAATACACCACTGTTCGTAAGGGTAAAGGGTCATGTGTCTAACCAGGCAGTCGGCAGAACAGGAGCACCACAGGGGACTGTACTCTCACCATTTGTTTTCACTCTGTACACCTCAGACTTCCAGCATAAATCAGAGTCCTGTCAGCTGCAGAAATACTCAGATGACTCTGCAGCTCTCAGGTGCATCAAGGAGGGTCAAGAAGCTGAGTACAGAGAGCCGGTGGGAACAATCGTCTTATCTTGAATGTGAGCAAAACAAAAGAGACGATTGTAGATTTCAGGAGAAACAGGAATAGGTCAACACTAGTTCCATCATCAGGGAAGAGATGGAAGAGAATAAATACCTCGGTGTTTACTTTCACGAGAACGGACATGGCAAGCTATATTTTTAAGAATCTTAGGTTGTTCAGTGGTTAGAAGCTATTCTTAACCAAAAAAAAGGTAATAAGATAGACTTCTTCAGTAGGGTTCAAGTAGTAATTGCTAGGAAGTAGGGCAGGACGACACAGATTAAAAATGTACGATGCAAACATTTCATGTCAGTCAATGTCAATAATTATCGATAACTTTGTTTTAAGTAGCTGAAATACTGGCAAATTGGTGACATGACCTGTCCTGTTTACCCGCGGCTTTCACGCTACGCCATTGTTTTTTATTTTTAAGCAGTTATGAGGCACGGTGGCAAAACATGAAGCTGCGCAAGTCATGCATCTGGTTGTTGCTAGGTAACTAAAGAGGGAGTGAGTTAATTGATGCCACCAACCTCGCTTATATCGTTGTGAGAGGTTGAGCGACTAAATCCTTTCCTCTGCCTACATCACCCAGAATGCTGTGCAGTTTTGGATCACAGTTCAATGAATACTCTATATAGTGAAAATTCTATCAGACATGTTATCTATTGAAACTGATCATGTGTCTATTGTGATATATATTGTTATTGACTTATTGCCAAGTCCTACTAGCAGGACTGCAGCTAGATGATGCAAACATAGGAGATCCTCCACATCTTACTTTGATTCTTTTTGTTTGTATATAAGAAAACATGAACTAAAATGTGCTATTCTTCAAATATTAGTGTCTTTTTTTTTTTTAAAGATTGCTGCATTAAAAGGGATTCTGAAGGTTGACTTAGCTTCCCATTTCATATGAACGATACACCTTGCAATGACCTCTGATCACATCATGGCTTCTAGTCTGAGACTTTATGAAAAAGGGAGACAGAGAAGTTGAAAGCACCGGGTTATGAAGAGGTTGATTTCTGTTCTGCCTTTAAGGGATCTTGGTTAATGTAACCGGGCTCCGACACAAGCTACATCGGCTGCTAAGAAACTCTTCATATCAAATTACATGACACCTAATAAACCTGCCATTCGATTGCCACCAAGAAATTCTGATTCACTACCGTCACCCTATAATATGCAGCCTGTTTGCCAAATGTGTTTCTGGGATTTTGGATTTCAGATATCAAATGCGCTGTTGTCTGAAGGCCTGGGGATATTGTGTTGCACAGAATGTCAAAATAAACTTAAGTTACCCATTTTGTTGAATAATCTGGGCTTCTTTGCCAGAGCAACTCCAAGCAGAGGGAATTTGATATGGATTGTATACACTCTGTTGAAGTTCTAAGAGTTTTGGCCAAACGTATGAAGATGTCATGACAGGTAGAGCTGCCATCTAAAGCTTGGGTCACTTTGGCTGGGATGCGTGTAGTTTTCAGAAGTGACATCACAGTCTTATATCAATCATTATCTGAACACACAGGAGGCACTAACATGGATATGCACATGAATTAAATGGTTAGAGGCCAACCTGATGTTAACCTTGACATGGAGCATTTACCATCTTCTCTGTGGGATAAGTATGGTTTATTTTTAAAGTAAATTAACTGTGATTATACTGACAACAAACCAACAAAGTTGAAAAGGTGAGTATTTTGGGTTGCTATGCGAGAGTGTTGCTATGGTTTCTCAGTTCTTTGGCTTTCTTTTCTCTTTGTGCTGGTGTCCACCTATACAAACTTTAGTGACACTATGAATCAAGTTAATTAATATAAACCAAGTCTCAAAGGGCAATTTGTTCACCTCCAATATGCACATGGAGAATATTGTCCATTAATGTATGAAAATACATTAAAGGTGTTTTCATACCAGGTAGTCCGGTAGATGCAGTTTGATTGGGAACCAAAATTGCAACATTTGTTAAATTTCTGGTTGGTCTGCAATGTGTTCAAACAAACTGAACCCTTTGGGAACCTGTTTACCCCTTCGAGAGCGTTGGCGCTGCACCAAGAACTATCACATGAAACGACACAAAAAGCTCTGAAGATGACACTGAATTCAACTTCCTTTACGAAATGTAAACAAAAATGGAGTAGCATCAGATTTTAGCAGTTGTAGGATTTCTCTTTTTTGTTGTTTGCAAAAGACCATGAGCCATTTCTCTCACTAGTGCAAGGCATGCCATTTGTTTTGGTTGTATTTACCCAGAATGCCCTGCGGCATAGTCCGCTTCCTGCTTTTGGGGCAGTCTCTGATCTGCTTGGCGTTCACATTTGCATTTGAACCATGGTGGAGTTCACTTCAACTGAACTGTAGACGTCTTTAGGTGGACCAGCGTTTGCTTTTTTGGTCAGAGTTTGATTACGCATTTACACCTCCCCAAATGAACCGTAAGGCAAATAAACTGGTGCTGGTGTGAACGCACCCTAAAAATCTTCCATGAGTCTATGATTATTTGTACAAACAAATGACTTAACAATGACTTCTTAATTTAAACCTGCTGCTGATCAGTGGATCACTCAAAATTAAATCCAAAACCTTGTTGCTTACAACATGTGACCCATATAACAATTTTTTTTTCTCGACAGCAACCGAACAAGGTGGACGAAAAAGGGGGAAGAACTCGCTGATGACATTATTACCGAATGCCTGTCTAAACCACTTTAGTTGAACGGCTCAGGGGAATAATCTGGCTCTTTCCATCTGGTTGATGATGTTTTGATATAATACCTTGACACGTCCTTGGGCACCAGAAGTGATCTGGGCGAGTCTCTGAAGTGCCAAATCAGCATACACACACACACAAAAAAGAAATGAATCCAACATTTTTACTGGCATAAAGGCACCTGAAATGTAATATAGTGACTGAGTCCATAAGTCTGTCGGTGGGCTTAAGAAACTGTGCAAACATGCCTATGTGCCAAGACCGTTAGTATAGCAGTGAAGGCATGTGTAGTCTTTGGACAATCTTTGATAACAATCTGAAATGAAACCCTCCTTCCATCCATGTGCACAACGGCGTACCCACAGCCGACTCCGCTTACTGGTGCGTTTCGCGAGCGGGGGCCAGCTTTAATACTGAAGTTGCGTGAAATTGAATCTATGGGAACACGAGCACATCTGTCTTTGAATTATTGAGCAAATATTTTGACATAAAACAGCTTTTGGCATGTCAGACAAGACACCGGTCCGGGACAGGGGGAGAGCGGGGCCGGGTGTTAGAGTGTGAAACTGAATTGGAGTACCAATTTGATCTTAGCTGAATATGGGGCTGTTTAAATTGGCCTTTCTGAACCAGCTGTGTCATGCTACACTGTGAGCTTGCTTTATGACGCTGATCTCACATTGTTCCAAGTAATGTTCTCAGATTGGAATGGCTGTTTCCTGCTGGAGAATGATGTGGGGGCGTGTGTGGCTGCCCTTTCAGAAGGATTAGAAGCAGATGATTGTAAATAGATAGTGACCCCATAAAGCCGTCTGTGTGCCGTATTTTGGTCGGCTTCCTCCTCTCTACACAAATTCTGATGTAAATCTATAGGCTTATAAAGGAAGAGGAAGGGTAGAGGAAGCGGGCTGATCTGTAAATCAATATGCTCTGTAGGCCTCTCAGCTGCAGAGTCTGAATCTAAAGTGCAAATTCCCACTGAGCCGGGGTTATAACAGTTTCAGGTTAGTTTTATTTCATTGACTTTTTGTCTAATTCAGTTAGTTTTAATTAGTTTTTAGAGTATCTTTGCTAATTTTTATTAGTTGTATATTGTTTAGTTTTAATTGCTATTACTTATATTATTAGTTTTTTTTTCATACTTTGGTTAATTTTTAGTTGCAGAATTATGTATCATGATTATGTATACATAAATTGAGTAACAATTTAGAAGATTGTATTCAATTATTATTCTCTCAACTTTTGTTGCCATTTTAGAAACTAGCATTCACTTAAAGGAAACACGCCAATTTAGAAACTAGCATTCACTTAAAGGAAACACGCCAATTTAGAAACTAGCATTCACTTAAAGGAAACACGCCAATTTAGAAACTAGCATTCACTTAAAGGAAACACGCCAATTTAGAAACTAGCATTCACTTAAAGGAAACACGCCAATTTAGAAAAAAAATCGTTTTTCAATAAAACGTTTTGGCCGCTAGAATGAGGTGTTTTAGTTGTTTGTTTGTTTTTTTGGCCATATTGATTTATTTCACAAAACTGCTATGGAAGCACTTTTTTCAGATCACTTGAGTCACATGACCAATAACCCAGCTGTTTTCACTGGCACAAACCACAAAGAAGACGACAACGGAAAGTGGTAAGAGGATGATGGTGTGACGTTTTTAAAGGCTTATTGCGTGAACGAAACTTTTTCACATGTGATTTTAATTGCATTTCTTATTTAATGGAAACACTGCTAGTGTGAAATTGTTCGTTTTTTTTTTTTCAACATTAGCAGAATATTGACAAAGTTTTGTGCACATTTGTAATGGAAACACAGCTCCTGTTTGGAAAACAAAAACCTAAGTGGAGTTTTCTACTAGCCATCCAGCGTTCCCAGCAAAAAATTCTAGTTTTTGTCCTTTAATTAAAATCCTTTGCAGCAGATCACTAACAATTTCTAATTTCAAAAAAACTTCACAATTACGGACTACTTTGTGTTGATGTACAATATAAAACCCCAATAAAATTCATAAAGTTTCTGCTTGTAACAGGACAAAATGCAAAAAAAAAAAAAAAAAACATTCCAGGGGTTTGAATACTTTTCTTAGGGCGCTGTATAATCTCTACAGACAACAAACAAAAGTGACTTTCAGCAGTAGGGAGGAGGACCTCCTCCATTCCAAAGCCTTCTAATTACCAGCACCATTTTCACCCGTGTTTGTAAAGAGATACGTTACAAACATACAGACACACACATGCTCACCGCAAGATCTCAAGAAGGTCAAATTGGCCATGCAACCAACGCATTCAAGTTTCTCCACGGACCCCCGAGCACACGCCTGCTGGAGATTGGAGTAAACACCCTCCACCACAAGTGTTTATCTAGCACCAAGATTCACTGAAGGACATACACAGGGCTGCTTTCCCCCACTAACCATTAAACACTGGGGAAAATCTTTGCCTGGACATACAAATATTTGTTCACTGGGCTTTACCTACCACTAAGCTTTTGAAATATGCACTGACACTTAACCAATGAGGTGTTTTATATCAGGAAAATCCGTATAAATGCGCATTTAATAATAGCTTTGCTGATAAAGAAGTTTTATCAGCAAAGTTTGAACCTCTGGTTTCCTAAATTCAGTGAATGCAGAATGAGTTTAATGCTTAAAAAAAAAAAAAAAAGGGGGAGGAAGTAGGAGATCTTCAGTAGTGATTTTAGGAATTTTTAGGAAGAACTACAAATGTTCTTAAGTGTTCTAGTTAGAAATATAACTCGCTGGTAGAGCAGGCGCCCCATACAATGAGGCTCTAGTTCTAGATGGACTTTACATTTATTTTTTTTAAAGAAACATACAGGTTTAAAAAAGGATCACTGGACTCCAGACTCCACTTTGACTTAGGTGTTTTTTTTATTTTTTTATGTTAAACGCACATTAGTCAGTAGACTAAAGTCTAGTTTGAAAACTCTCTTGAGTGTGTATTCATTTCTCTGGGTATTGTTTTGTTCAGCTCTGAGTAAAAAATAAATTTGGCACACATATAGACCTGTCATGGTAACAAATTTTACTGGATGATACATTGCTCCAGAGGTTATTGCAATAAATGATAATGTTGTTTTGAGACCATTTTCAAATAGCATAATGGCAATGGCATAGTAATCCAAGAACACATCGTCAAAGATCAATAAACTTTAAATTCTAATCAACATTTTACCTTGGACCTGGAAGACATTTTAAGTATCCAAAATAAATAAAGAAAACAACTAATAAAATGGATCATGAAGTCTCTGTAAAATAAATTCAACAAAAGGGCTATCTGGAACCAAAGCACCAGACTGAAGAATTTTGTAATCCAGTTTTTGGTAGAAAGAGAAAAACAATAAATCATGCAAATGGAAATTATTGGGCTTGTTTTAATTTACCATGCATTTAATTGACTTATTGCTTATTGCAACAGGCTGAAACATATTCCCTTAATTAAACCAACACCAGTCAGAACACTAAAAACTGACCCCAATTTGAGTTCTTGCATGACATTAACCTTTTTTTTTTCTTTTTATAATTTGGCAAACTGATAATTCAAATTGATGTTTATTAAGTGTTGACATTTCCTAATGTTCTCGTAAAGGTCAATCGGTGCAAAACATTTCTTTTGTGTCACGAAAAGGACTCAGCAGAGAGTGTGAAATCCGAAAGCTGAAAACAGAAAGATTCCCATGACTGTAGAAAGGAAATGTTCCAGGTCTTCTTGTTCATGATGCGTGCCGTGCCGAGGTCTGGGAACCGTGACGCAAACTTATACGGACCGCAACCTAAACCCTGATCTCCACATAACACCGCAAAGCGATTTCTTCCCTGTCGTCTCCTAAAAATTTGACGGAATTATCTGGAGCCCAGTGCAAGTGCTGATGAGTTTACGTGCTAGCAGACGTGTTTACTTTAGCATATTTTCCCCTCGTCGGGGCTCCTCGCGCGGCTGGCACACCACTCGGACAAATTGCCATTGACAGACACAGGAACAAGACCTTCCTCCATGTCTGAGAGTGTCTTCCAGGGTGTATAGGTGTGTGTATGTGGGGAGAGCAAGAGAGAAAAAGAGGTAGAGGATGCTAACACTGCAAGCTAGCGAGAGCCACTGGGTAAGAGCCCAGGTTGTCCGTCATGGTTGGACCCAATATAGAAGTGGTCATTCCTGACAGCTCTACAGTCTTAGATTTTCCAGTCTATTTGAGATGAAGAGAGATCACAGGGGGGTGAAAGCCTGCTTGGCCCGTTAATGGTGGCAGAAACCCAAAGTTATCTGCGCTGAAAGACTCATCTATCTTCTGGCAACTCCAGTGACGAAAAGCAAACACGTGGAACAAGACGGCCATACAACGACCAGCTCTCACTCTCTTAGGCAAACATATCTAACAGAGATAACAAGACACTTAAAGAGGTCAGGGAGGACTGGGAGTTACCCACAGGGCTCAAATGTAAATAAATCCTGCC
Organism: Poecilia mexicana; assembly: GCF_051168715.1. Taxonomy (NCBI): domain Eukaryota; kingdom Metazoa; phylum Chordata; class Actinopteri; order Cyprinodontiformes; family Poeciliidae; genus Poecilia; species Poecilia mexicana. The sequence continues at coordinate 6,011,054 of NW_028263388.1, forward strand.
TGTGAATAAAATAACTGGAAGCTGAGATACAGGAGCTCTCTATGGCATAATATTATCTTAACATTGTTGAAAAAAAATACATTCAACTTTAGGTAATGAAAATTTACCAGCTTGAGAGCATTAGGTGGAAGATTCAATTCAAGAAAAATTGTTCAGTTTCTGTGAATGCTTGATGTGTTCCTTTGCTCTGATGCCTCAGAAAATGAGGGTTATGTTGACGTCTATGTTAAGCTTTATGTGGCTCTAGACACAAAAATACTCTAAGATGTAAAAGATGCCGATCCCTGCAATGAACAAATATTGAATATGCCAAGGTTTAAGGACTTGGTGTTCATTTTGTGGCTTTGGTTTGTACATTAGGTTTTTTTTTGTGCGTTGGATTGGATTCTGTTCTGAATTTAACTTCTTGTTTTATTTTGCTATCTGGTTTTTGTTAGTCACTGCGCACTATTTGCGTCTTTCTTTCTCCTCTAACGCCTGTCTTAAGACAGAGACGCAGTAGTTGCCGGAATCAGAAGTAAAACAATATTTCATTGCTAAATACTCTAGTGTTCCCTTGTGTCTATGTCCTCCATCTATCTTTCCTTAAGGTCTTATCAACTGTTTGTCCCTGTTGAAGAAAATCAGACACTAACCATCGATCAGGGTGATATGTAGTTTCAGTTTTTACCACACATAACATTGTGCATGTAGGCCAGAAAGTTCACTTTTGATCTTATCCGAATGTGTTTCCAGTATAGTCCTCCAAAGCTACTATCCAGCAACTTTTAAGCCCAATTTACATGAAAAAATTTCCAAAAATATTTTCCAATGAGTGTTCGGAAAAAAAAAAATTGCATTTACGCAACAGTGGAATGTAGTGCGCATGTAAGGCCTGTAGGAGGCAGTGAAACTTTGTGACTGGAGGCATGTTGTCTTAACACTTTGCTCGTACAGAAATTCACAATCTGGCTGTCTACATGTTTTCAGTGAAGGGATAAATGTTCCCTTTTAGCTTCAACATGAAAATAATCTATAGAGGGGCAACAGCACAGACAGAACACGGAGATCCGCCGTCGTCATTGTCGTAATCGGGAGAAAACCAGGTCTGGCTACGCAAGATTTACATGGACACCATCAGCACTGCGTCTGTAAAAACTACTGCTTTGTCAAAATGTTTCCATTTTTGCCCGAACAAAATGCTGTCACTGTGTAAACTAAACACTAAAACGCAACAAAGCATTTGTTCTTTGCTGTCCTGGCATTGTCGTGTTATTGGGCTTTTAGAGGCCACCCTTCTCCTAATTTGGCATGGTTTCTGCATGTAGTTACTGAGCTACTTGGTGGACGGCAATATCTTGGTAAGTCAGCAGTTGCATTTTATTTTTCTCATAAAATTCCAATGAAAATGAAAAAATTCAAAGACCCTGAATGCTCTCTTATGGAACTCTATGTGTGAAATAAATGACCCGTCATTGTAGGCAAGACTTGAGGATGAGCAGCAGCTGTTTTTCCATTGACCATAAACTTGCGTGAACTGAATTTATGAAAATCAATTTAACATGAAAATTTAAATAAATAAATAAATAAATAAATAAATAAAATCAAGTTTTTGATTAAATACTTTTTTTTGCTAAGATTAGATGGTTTTGTTAGCGTATCAAAGTGGTGTATTTTTCAAATTATATTGATTTGAATTGTTTCTATAGAAACACAACAATGGTAAAATTTTATCTTTTTGACACCAAGTTTTGTGCACATTTGTAATGGAACGCAGCTACAGACAGTTCTTCTGGCTTCATCCTAATAACATTAAGTTACGATTCCCAGTTAAAGATGAGCGATTCAATATAAATCAACTCTCTGCTAACATGTTTTCCTGGGGGAAAAGGCCAAAAAAAAAAGGAAACATCCCTTCCCTTGTGTCCATCTCCTCCATCCATCTTCCCCAAAAACGTAAGGTATTGCCTCTATGTGTATTTTCAAAAGGTTTTCAGTTTACCAATCCAAACAGCCTCCCTCTGTACCTTCAGTGATGGGTATTCCACTTGAAGGGGTGAAACAAATGAGTCGCTCTAGCAAACAGCCCCTCCTTGTATTCAGCCTCTCGGTCGTCAGCAGCCAATTAAACCTCTCTGAGCTGTATTCATGAAGCCGTAAGCCGATATCATCTGAGGTCGGGTTTCTTCCAAACAGGCATTTCCCCGCGCCATTGTTGTTGTTGCTATATTTAGCAGCACAGACAGTTTGGAGGTGGTGGAGGGCGGACACACTTGCCACTCATGACAGAGAATACAGGGCTTCTGTTTGACCGGACCGGGCCACAACAGGCCACTGTGCTGCTGCTGCTGCCGCCGCCGCACAGAGAACCCTGTGTCCCACCGGCACCGTTACCATAGAGGACAGCAGGTCACCGACCAGCAAGCTGAACCACTGGGGGATTCCTGACTGTGACTGGCAGATTGTGAGAGCAATATTGCAAAAAAAAAAAAAAAAACGTTGCAGAAAGCAAAAGTACACCTGATAGTGCTGAATTTTGTGCAGGACCAATGATTTAAAGTGACAGTTATATAGCAGCTAACGAGCCTTATAGCCTTTACATCTTTAACACAAATTGCAGTAAAAATGTATGTTTCTACTGGCTGGTTGTAAGCAAAACATGAAGTTACAAATAATCATGCAAAGTAAGTTTTTCAATTATACTTTTTTATACCAGATATTCTGTTTAGTAGTGGGAGTTAATTGAAGGGTCTGTAATTAATTAATCACAATTAATCTTGTTGTATGTTGACAAAATAAGAAACATTTTCAATTCAAAACCCTTTCTGCTGATCAAATATTGAGAAGCTTGATTGTCTTGGTTGTTCTTATTTCTTTTCCACCAAGAAAAGAGATAAGAGCAACTGTAGATGTTTGTTCAGACAACAGTTTCCACAGTGTGTATTAAACCATATTAAGGTATATTCGGTGGTTGAACAGGCAGTTATAAGCGTTCTTAGAGGTGGTGTCAAGTATTCTCAGATTTTAGCCATTTCCAGGCGGCTGTGCTCCCTGACCCCGGTAAATGTCATAGCTGTGGTATTGGCTGAAGAAAATATTAGTATAAAAAAATCTCTACTAAAATCCAGAATGGTAAGAGTTACACTGGCACCTTTCCTCACTGAACCCGTCCCAACTTGGTCGCCTTTTAGCCGAATAAACAACATCACCTATTTTCTATACGGCCAGCTATGAAAAAGTCAGAGGCCTTAAAATGTTACAGCGCAGTTTTTAGTAGCTTACACCAATTTTCCAGCCCCCGTCTAAAAGTCTAAAAACGGTTCTCTGAATCCCTCACTCACGCGCCTCTAAAATAGTCAATCTGCCATAAAAATGTCCCCTTATCTTTCCTGGGTGTATAAATCAGAACTCGTCTAATCCAAACCGCAGAGCCAGAGCAGAGAATGGCTGCAGTGAGACAGGAAGGATAAGTGTGCGGCGGGAGTGTTGGGGGAAGTTAAAGAAAACAAAAGGGAGCTAAAAATCCCATCATAGTAAAATTAGGGAAAAGAAGCAAATTGAGTACATGGTTCTGTATAAATAATAAGAAATGTGGCTAGGCAGAAACTCACTGCTCTGAGTGTATTAGCTCATCATGATTCATATGCAATCACTTTGCTAACCTCCCAAACTGCTGCCTGCTCTTTTATTCAGTTTTGATTGTGTGCTCTGCTTTATTTTCCGGAATAAAACACATAGATTTGTATTCATTTCTCTATGAGATGCTACAAACAATCACAATCTATTGCCCAAACAGATTTAATTAGCTTCTTTTGCTTTCCATGTCTTTCAAACTTTTAGATAGGATGAGGAGGAAAGGCAGGTTTCAGTTGACAAAGTACAAAAATGTAAGAGCTAATGGCTAAAAGAGGAAATTGCTGCATCTGTCTCAGATTTTCTTTGGAACCTGTAATAATATTAGCAGAATTTCCAAAGGGATGGCTTACAGCATTGTTTACCTTCAGCTTATTATCCCACTGCTGTGCATATTTCATTATACATTCAGTACTAGTCGCCTCTTACGGTGAGTTAGAGCAAAAAAAAAGAAAACACAATCAGATAATGACCTACAAACATATCATGTGTCCAAGAGTAAATTTTGCACTCTGTTTCAAGAATTGGGTTGTTAGCAGGGAGAACAGGCTGAGCTTAATTTTCATCAACTCTCTATTTTCTGTCTGAGTCATCAGGCCCTGGCGTTGTTTTTGGAGAGCTGCTACCATGCGAGTATCTGTCTTGTTCCAGATTAAGCAACGATTTTGGCCTCTCAGCTTTTCTTTTTATTCTTTCCTCTCTTCTCTTACCGTCTGAAACTGGATCCCCTCCATCTTTGATGCTATCATGTGTCCCTCTCCCCTCTTTGGTTTCTTGGCATGAGGATCGCAGCATGAGGTCCTGGCCTGGGAGGCCTCAGGTTGTAGTTGTGACACTGTTTTCAATAAACTGCTTTCTAATGGCACACGCAGCTCATATCGGGTTTCATACAATGGTTTATTCAGGCGGTGACTCATCACGGCTGCTCTGATTTGTTTAATGCTTTTCGGGGTAACCTTTGGTCGTCGAAAAAACAGGACTGAGCAGCTTATCAAGGCAATAAAACGACAGTAGTAAGAGCTTCTGTCAGGCCGGTGTCCACAGCACTGGTCAGAAGTTTACACACACTTCACAGTGGCTCTCAGAAGATGTTCACACCCATAATGAATGTCATTTTAGATAGAAAAAGGGAAGAGTAAATTCTCCCAAAAGAAATGTTGAGATCTCAGAAGTAATAATATTAATAATAATAATAATAATAATAATAAAAGAACATTTCTGAGCTATAAAAGTTTTAAAAACATTTACTTTTGAAACTTTGAATATTTCCAAAAGTTGTAAATTGTTTGACTTTTCCAAAAAAATTTCCAAGATTTCTTTCTAGCACATTTTAAACTTTTCAATCTCAGAAATTTTGGAAAATATCCCAGAAATTGTCAACAAAAAGTGAGAAAATGTCTGAGCTCCAAAAGTCGAAAATGTTCAACTTTCAAAACTCTGAAAATTTCCAAAAGTCAAATTTGTTTGGCTTTTGAAACTCAAACAAAAAAAATTCTTGGTTTATTCTAGAAAATTTTAAACTTTTCAAGCTCAGCTTTCCGATATTTCTTCTAGAAATTGTCTCAGATTAACCTACTGGCAGATATTTGCTCCTTCTTTTCTTTCTCTTAAAAGGCCGTCACACAAATCAAACCATTGTAAGTCACGGCCAAACCTTCTCCAGCTTTAATGTGACATATTTCTACAGTTCAACTGAAAAAAAAATCTGACAGGAGGAGGAACAAAAATGGTTCGAAGATCTTGTTGAATTGGGGTTCTTTGAGGGTATTCCAACTTTTCAGTCAAAACAAAAAAAAACATTTTAGATCTTTTGATAAACAGAAATTACATCAATGTTTGGCTTTTGTAATTGCTAATAACTATGATCATTAAGCTGTTATTAATGAAATTATTAAAAGAGTTGCCACCACCAGACTACCTGGAATCATTAGCCAAACGTGCCAGTCTCTCATGTAGGACTGAACTGAACGCTACTAAACTGCACTCTTCATACAGACATTAGAATAATCACAGACACTTCTCTGATAGAGTACAGGAAGTTATTAACAAAATAGCTCACCCTTGCAGTCTAAATACTCAGCCAATCAGCTTTTCGCCTAAGTTACCAATCATGAAATGTATCTACTTGTCCAAAGGTAATGAATAATCAAGGATCAAATCAACTAACCAATGAACTATGAAAACGGGGATGGAATACTGAAAAACAACCTCAAGACTAATTGACTAATTAATAATAATAAAAAAGAGAGATCAGCAGAACTAATTATACAATGATATCATCTCTCAGGAAGACGTATGAGGAGGAAGAGAAGGAGGAGGAAGAGGCGGGGTGACGAGGGCGAGTGTCAGAGCCGGAGATGATGTCCAGACCTGGACAAACGCGCCAAACTTTGGAACAACGAACCATAAAACTTGGACTTGTGGCCAAGCCTAGCTTCAGAAGTTAGACAAAAGGAAAACGTGGCTTGGGGTTCTCCACCATATGGAAATGGAGTGAATGGTGTGAGAGGAAAAGAGAGAGAAGAGGGAGAAGAAACCAATAAATCGCTTCATGGTGTTATTAAAACGCAATAAGTATTAAACAACGTCTAAGACGTATTATTTAACCAACTTATTTCCCCGGTGTCTCAATTTGGCCGTAATTTGTTGAAGCAAAAATCAATCGCCAGTTGGCCAGGGGAAGCTGTTTGTGGATGTTGCTCGTGCGTCAGACTCGCAGGCCACCCTGCAGCCTGAAGTGACCCAAATCCGGTTGTTTTTTTGTTGTTTTTTTGTCTTTATGAGACCTTTTAACTGATCTTTTCATGACAGTCTGAATGCCACAGATAGTATTTTTATAAATGCCACTTGGATATGTGGTCCCAAATCTGATACGTATTGCATCCATCCAAACCTGTACGTTTCTTATACTCAACCAACACCACTATTCTGCGTCTTGATGCACAAGATAAGCAAGAAGAAAAACAACAACAGTGGCGGACGATAATGAGGATTAAACTGTTGAAGTGCTCACTCCTGTTGGACAGCAACTTTAAAATCACAAGATCCGCTTCAGCATTACCATCCACACTGAGTACACTTGTTACTGCGCCCTCTACTGAGCATGCAAGACACTTTTAGGTCGTTTGTAGTTCACTCAGGAGTTCACATACATGGCATTCACATTTGAATTGAAACGCAAAAACACAAATGTTGAGGCTCAGCACTTGTCGTGGACATCCCTACAAATTTGTAAAGAATCTTTCTTCTCCCAAAACATTGTTTTATTTACTGGATGATTGCAGGTAATCAGCCAATTTTGTGACATTCAACCCACTAGGCAGTAATTTCCACTGTGTAAAATTCTTACTATTAAGCTTACGATGTATAATGATTCTACAAATGCTCAGAAAATAAAATGTTCCCCCAGCTTGGATTGATATGGAAAAGCACCATCAATATGCATCAAGAAGAAGCCTTCATTTCTGATTAATGTGAACCGAATCAGCCATTGTTCTACTTATAACAAAGCAATAAATTTGATTCGCAGGAATATATTTGGATAAATTCAACCCACAATTACTGTTCTTCAGAATCGAGGCAAAACGCAGCGTGAGATGAAAAGAGACTGCTACCGCTACATGCTAGCATGTCTCCTAAGGCTGATTGCGCACCTATCCAAACAACATCAGCGGATTCTGTTCAAGTTCACAAGATGACCTCGGTTAGAGCTGTGTCCAAGGCAAGCTAGCTGATATCAGAGCCAGAAGCAAATCAAAGGCGATGGAACGACATGGCGATGAGAACAGCGGGGGAGAACATTCATCCCTGATGTCTTCAACATTTCAGAGCCTCAAAGAAAAACAGCAAAAGCAGCAGTAAAGGGAGACAGTTGTGCTGATTTATTTGGCTGCTATCGGTCTTATATGCGAACACAAGAGCACTCTCCTGCGGTCATATCTTGTTTTTGTTGGCGGCGCTTCATTGAATTTATTTCCCCATCAGCCATCTTCTCAATTATTAACATCCAACTCAATGATGAGAATCTGATAATAACTGACATGGTTTCACTCTTTGGAAGGAAACCAAGTGTGAACATGCAAACAGCACAGAGCTGGGGGTTTAAAACTGAGAACTTCTCACAACAAGGTGCCGAACTTTGACTTTATTATGCCAGAATCTCTTGGAACATGGTTACACTTCAAACCTCCTTCAGTAGGAACACAATTATGACAATGCCTAACACAAGCCACAAAAGCCAGTGCTAGGAGACTTTCTTCTGAAAGCACCCTTATTCGTAAAGGTGTTTTCACAACTGATGGTCCGATAGACTCGGTTCAACCGGGGACCAAAGTTGCAACAATGGTTAAATTTTCAGCTGGTGAGGCTCAGTGTCACAATGCACTGTGTCACTCTTATCCAGCGGCAGACAATAAGATATATGTAAGATGCAAAGTAATGCAAGTCTGGTTCTGACTTGGTTTATTATTAGCATTGCAGAAGTCTGCTTTGTTAAGAGAGCAAGTCATAAAAAGTCTCAGTCACCTCGTTTCAGATTACCCCTGTTTCTCTTCAGCACCAGCACACTGTCCCGCAGTACATAGAAACCGCTGATTTATTTTGGCTAGTTGTGGTTTACAGAGTTTTTCTCTCTCTCCTGATTGGTTTGTGCCTGGCATCGATTCCCCCTCTCTCTTTCTCTCTCTTTTTCATATATCCATGCACAGACAGACGCAACTACATACAGTTGGAGAGTATGAAAGTTTGCCAATTAGTGCTTGGAAAGAATTAAAAAAAAATACAAAATAAGGGAAGAATATGTATGCCCAGACACCCCAGAGAGGTGATGAGGGAAAAAACGTATTACACAATTTCTGCTTCAACATATAATCTCAACTCTGGCAAGATGGAGAACTTTAAGAGGCTGTCAACATGTAGAATTGGTCTTTTCTCTGAGTTGTGAAGAGTTGATCTGTTGATAGAACAATACAGCTTGCGTTGGAGGATTTCCGTTCTTCCCCTTTCCCCCCAATCTTTCACCATCCATTGCCAAGGTCTTCACTATTAACGATCCACTTGCAAAGATTCCATACATTTATAAACACTGAACTGCTAAATGCAGAGTGCATGGCACACAATTTGAATAGGTTCAAGAAATGTTTGTGCACTCGGTTAGAAAAGTTACTTTAGAAACAACTTCTAATGACAGCTTGTGAAAGACTTGCTGCTGAGTCACCCATGTGACCTTATAAGCCATACGCTGACTTCCCGGCAGCTTTTATGCTGTTTTCAAAGCAGTAAATGCACCTATGGGGATCCCAGAGGCAGAACGAACTGGAGGAAAATGTGGTAAGAGAGAAGTGACAGTTAGGAGCTATTGACAGTTAGCATGGCAACATGTAAATAATCACAGTAGATTGAGAATGGCCTGGCTCCGTGGCACATTTCTGCCCTTTTATTCAAAAATACTGGGTGTTACTTTAGCAGAACATTCATGAAAATGTTCAATGTCTTGATGTGAATGTAGAAGGTAGTGATTATTCTCAACAAAACCAATACCCACCAAATATCTCCACAAATCTATGTAGCAGCCTGTAACTGATAAAGACAAAGCTGAACTGAGCATCTTTAAAACGCCTCAGCTAAAGAACAACTTTACAATTTGAATATAGATTTCTTTCTGTGAAAAGCACAGTCTGTGGCCAAATGATCTAAGGCTGCCGGACAACTTCTGCTTCACAAACTTTTTATGTCTAGATAAAAAGCCATTATTAGAAAGTTAACGAAGATGAAAACAAAACGTTTCATCCTTATTAAAGTGTCCTAGCACTAGTGATTTTTCACTTCATTCACTGAGGTCGTTAACAAGTTGACTGATAAAGACAGAACATGGTTACGGAGTTCCAGTGAATTAAAACAGTTTGGCATAGATAACTTTCCATCGATCAGACTCCTGTTACTGCCTCTCATATCCAGGACATGCATGTGGGTGACGGCTGATCCGCGTGGAAATGGCGCTGCGTCTTTTTGGCCAAGCCTGTGCTGTAAGAAATCTTCTATGAGCGACGGTTGGCCTGTTATTATTCCTCTTGGTGCTGCTTCGTGTTGGGATCTGGAGTGGTTAGAGACGTGAGGGTTCCAGACTTCTCTCAGCTTCATCAATCACGTTGTGACATTGAATGGCAGGATAATATTGTTACTGGTGTTTGATTGGGAAGCCCCCCCTTGAGACTCTGTACGCATGTGAATCACACGATGGTACGGTAATAAGTGCCTTCTCAGCTGAGCATGTGCAAACATCGGTGATCTTTTGGGTGGGTTATAACTTTTAAGCATGTATGAGGGTACTCATATCGACTCAGCAGGTAGCAGGGCATAGAGTGTGTGCAGTTCGGTGGCAAAGCAGGTAACACACCGTACACGCACGCGTTACACACACTTAATCACAGTAGGTGTACTTTAACTCCTTGGCGCCTGGGCCTTCCTGTAGAGCTGGAGCTGGACTGTGCACCGCCGGACAGGCTCTTCCCGTTAAGGGTCCTGTGGTTACCGAGGCACCATGTGCCCATTCACTACTGTTTGTTTTCTATGTCATTATGAGTCCAGCGCTCCTTCACTGACCGGCCCCGTCGAAATAGTCTCCTTTGTTAGACGTGGTCTCTCCCCCATCATAGAAGCATAGAAAAACATTTGGCTACATGCGCTAAGGTGTGCTTAGAGGTGCATGTCCAAATCCTTCCCAGTCCCCCGCCTCCCGACTGAGCCTCCTCTGATCCAAACATACGGATGTCGCGCACGCACACACAGCTTTCCAGTCGGCCCTCCTCTCATAATGTTTCTTTATTTAACATTTAAAGCTCCAGAAATGGGAATGTTCCAGAATCCAAACTGTTTCTTCGAGGCAGCAGTCCTTGAAAAACTGATACCGTTTTATGTCCTGCAGGGTATTTCTGGGGTTATTTTCATTTGGGCGACCATCCACCATCTGTTTTTGCAAACTGATTGATTGCACACAAAAAAATTACTTGATTAATTTTTTAAATTTCATCAATTGCAGAGTCTGTAATTGTGTTTTAATCAAGAATTGTACATTGACAAAATAAGCAACATTTTATATTCAAAACCCCCTTTTTTCTGCGACATTACTCAAGAAATAGTCACATGAGCTCAACAAAAAAGATATTTATTGCAAAGTGCTATTATACCGATTCACTTTTCAGGTGTTTCAGGGAAAAAAATTCTTTAGACATGTGAACTGTGAACACCGACATTAGCGTGGGGGACGCTCCATCTACACATTATGAATTTTGTCAAAACCCTAATATATGTTGCCTCTTACAGATTCCACCTCCCTTCTAACCAAATTCAGCACAGTCAGTGAACATTAAAGTTGCAGTATGTAACTTTTATAAAAAATATATATTTTCTACATATTTGTTGAAACTGTCACTATGTCGTCACAATATGGTATGAGACCAAATCTGTGAAAGAAATAAAGAAATAAAAATCAAACTCCTCTGCCTTCACCCAGCGCTATCTAGAAACAACCAATCAGATCCACGAGGCGGGTCTTAGCACTGCCAATCATCCTCCATGTGGCGCTACTCATGACCCCCTCTCTCTTGCTCTCTGCTACGCTACAACTAGCGTAGCATGTCATGAATGCTCAGGTCAGTTAGCTAGTCAGGGAGGAAGTGGAGATCGAGCTTTACTCAGATTAACTGTCTCAACAGACTATCACAACATAGTGACAGTTTAAACAAATATGTAAAAAACTTTCTTTTTTTATTAAAACTACACACTGCAACTTTAAGAACTAGTGGGAACACTGTGTGCACTCTGGAATTAGAACTGAAAAACAACAACACCGCATTAACAAAGTTATACGATTTTCCTTGTCGTGTCTGTTTGAAGGTCAGCACAATGTGGTGTGGTGAGAGTGACATAAATGGCAAAAAAGAAATCCACAATGGGACTGCTGTCTGTAAATGAGATGAAGTCAAAAAAAAAAAAAAATTAAAAATCAACACGGTCTGTATGTATGCACTCCAGTTTGGGAGCAGCTTTTTCCAACAACAGCCACAGGCGCCCTGACCCGTCTGCCTGTCACCGTTTGATGATGTCAACCGGAAGGTTCCAACTCGGTAGCCGCCTCGTGTCAGCGTGACTGGGCGGAGGAGGGCAGGTGCTCCCCATCACGTCCACTCCACAAACACAAACACACACACTCACACACACACACACACACACAGGGCACTTATGTAAATGTAAACACACCCTACCGGTAAGTGCACAAAAAGCTTGTGGTGGTCAGCAAACGCGATGTGGACATGGAGTATGCACCGATATGAATAAACATGCTCATACTGTACATGAAAAACATATACACAGTGGGTAAACCACAAGCGTGCTCATGTATCAAACCCCACCCGGGAATGCCTCATTGTCCCTGGCAGAGGTTCCGTTTTCAAAAGTAGGGCTTCCTACCAGACAAAAAAAAAAAAAAAAAAAAAAATTATATCTGTCAATTACAGAAGCCACATAATTGTAATAATCATAGGCTCATAGGGATAAATCAAGGGATGTGCAAATTAAAAAGCCAAAAGTCTCTGTCCCAATGACAAGAATCGACCACATTTCTATAAGAAATCAATTAAAAGTCAATCAGGAGCAAAGAAAGGCAACAGGGATGCCGGCTTTGTCGACGTCACCAGCAGCTATAAACTCACCACAGCCTGCAGGACTCCAGCCTGTGGTTCCCACAGTGTTTATTGGTTGGCTTCAGCCTGTGTCACCAGTGTCACTTTGATTTGTCTCCTTCCAATAATCTCTTCATGTTTTTCCATAACAATCAGCTCGACGTATAATTACCCGAGGCACTTCGATGGTTGCTGACAAAATTGTTTGTAAGGAAAGAAAATGCACTTATGCTTCTTGTTTTTTCCCTAAAGATGAAAGATGCAGCTACTTTGGAAATCTGATGAGCATGTTTCATAACGCTGGTTTGAAAAGATGACGTTGCAACCACCACAAATTAAATTTACACTTAGGCTGGTCACGATAAGAAATTTTGCAGGACGATAAACTGTCCAAGTAATTATTGCGATGAACAATAATACTGTCTTGAGGCCTTTTTCAAGTAATGTATTGATAATGATAATGCCTTAATAATACAAGCTTCAGGTGTGATTTATGGCTGACTTATAAAGTTCACACGACAACAACAAATTACGAAAGGAGAGTATTTAAGTAGAGACATTCAATGGTGATTCCCTCTTCTGAAACAATGTATTGGAAAAACAGCCAACAACAGGAATGTCAACGTCTCAATAACATGTCATGTTAGTCGGCTTAGGGTGTTTTCACACCGGATAGTCCGGAAGACTTGGTTGGGGACCAAAGTTGCAACACTGTTACATTTTCAGCTGGTGTAGTTCTGCACTGAGTCAAACAATCCAAACCATTTGAGCGACTTGTTCACCTTCTTGCCTGTGGTGGCGCTGCAGCAATAAATGCTACAGGAAACGACACAAAAACTTCTGAAGAAGACACTGAAGTCAACTTCCTTCTGTACTGGAATACATCAGGTATTCCAATACAGTTCAGCGAATGTGCCAGTGCGAGTAATATTAATGGGGGTTTTTACTATTTCATTTTACAAAGTCAATGGAATGCAGGTTAACTTAAAGAAAGGGGTTGGGGGTAAATGCTGTTGCATTTGACTTCTGAATGCAAAACATTAGTTGTGTTTCCATTACAAATGTCCACAAAACTTTGTTGATATTCCACTAATGTCGAAATGGCTAATGTTGTTTTGTTCCCGTTAAATAAGAAGTGCAATTAAAATCACACATGCCACTGGCACAAACCAGTGCCATTATTTATGTTTACGCCTACATTAATGATCCACACATATAACTAAAGGAAGTCATTTTACTGCCCAGCTGCTCATCAGTTCTGGTAAACAGTTTGTTCCTTTCTTTCTGTAACTGCTGTGATAAACCACTCAGCTCTGCTTTAGCAACAATAGTAGTGTGGCTCACGGTCAGCTGGTCCACAGGTGTGCATGCGTGCACGCACACACACACACACGCACACACACACACACACGCATTCATACTTCTGGATGTAATTTAGGAAGAAAATAAAAAACAAATTATGAACATTTGACGCTTTCTAATTTCTCTACCGGAGAAATATTTGCACAGAAAAATCTTGCGGCCTCATCTTGTTTGCTTTGCCACCGTGGTGTTTACCCAAAAGGGGGCTGGTAATAATTTGATCATCCCAAGAAGCGATGCAAAATATAATTACTGTCATATCGTATTTCCGTGCGCTGTGACACAACCGTTCGGATGCTGCGGCTGCAGTTCAGCGCTCGGTTTGGAGCGCGTTGCAGAGAAACCAGACTGCGTGGAGTTCTGCCAGCCCTAAATCAAAACGAACCATTTGACACATTAACGGCCTTTGACTGTTGATTTATGCTGGTGTTGTGCAATTAGGTTTTTTTGAGGTATTAACATCGTTGTGAACTGATATGTCAAATTTTTACTGCTTAGGACCCTCTGTGCTGCATGTGGGACCCCATTTATTACCCAGTCGTTGAACTGCAACTGGGCACTGTACAACACAATTCCACTTTAAAACACATAGAATACAAAACAGTACTGGGACGTAATTTCAATAAACATCAAGATGTGTGGCAGACTCTTTTTTACCACAAGACTAGGAAAGGCCTAAATATTTCATAATAATCTCTGACTTTTATCCAATCACGCTCAAGTGCATGTGGTCAGAGAAAGTGCTTGACATTGCGAAGTGAATTACTTAATATAATCCACTAAGGCTTCCTTAGACAGCCCAGCTACTTTTACAAACTGATTTGTCTGGATTGCGTAATAAGAAGAGATTGCTGCAAAGTTGATTTGATGCAATCCGCCGTCCAGTGTCAACACATGCTTGCTCAGTTTGAGAGATTGCTGCAAAGCCAATGACTCGGTGCGATCAACCATCCACTGCCGCCACAAGGAGGGATTGCTGCAAAGTTAACAATTCGATGCAGTCATGCTTGAGAAAGAGAAGGAATTACTGAAATCCTCCAAGGTTTTCCCAAATAGATCAGCTATATTTACAAACTGATTTGACTGCGCTGTATTAGAATGTATGTCATGTGAATCTGAATTAATGAATGCATTAAATTAACTTCATATTGCCATATATGCACTGTTTGTCTTTTAAAAATGTCTTTAAATGACATCTGTTGTTAACTTGTGCAATACAAATAATCAGAATGGAACTCGGTTAAACTTGTGACTGAAAAAAAACATCCAATGGTTGTTTTTGATTAAACTTGTGGTTTATAGGAAGAGACACATTTCAAATGCATGAATTAAAAGTCACTGTTATTCATTTAGGACAGGTTCAACAATGGGTTTTTAAGCACATTCATTAACCAACCGTCGAGTGTCTGACACAGTCTCTACTAATCAATCCAACACTTCCATCTTATTAGTCCAGGCAGTAAAATAACAGTTTAGGCATGCCAAGGCCTCACACTATGCAGTATCACCCATCTCAGCTTGCCACTAAAGCCCAGCAGATTCAAGACTGAAACTAACACAAAGTTCACAGCTTCCCTGCACATTTTCAGAGGATTAGAAATGTCCGCTGTGCATTCCTCCCCCGAGCGATTAGATATCAGCGTCACTGATTGACTTCTGTCTTGGCAGACTGGAATATTTGGGAACCAGACATTTGAAGATGTTTTCTCACTCTTAATTATCGAGAGATAATTTAGGAGGCTGATTTCTCCAAGAATTGGCAGGAAGGTTTTGGATATCTTACAGTTTCTCAGGTTTTAGTTGGATTTTATCTCCGTGAATCTAATGTAAATTTTTTGTTTCCAAAAGAGCAAATTAGTTCCAAAGTTCTTTACATTTAATTAATTTGAAGTGGGAATATTTTGATAGCTTTGTGGAAAGTCAAAGTAGTTGATTCAACCACCATGGTAACCCCATGTTGTAACTTGTTCAGGCAGCCTGGTTGATACGCAAAGTTTTTAAATGAACAGCCAATACCTCCCACAGTTTGTTAACATTTTTCACATGATTGACAGGATTTTTTAAAACATTTTTTTTTTTTATGAACGATGTATTTATTTTAAAATCGTACTTTGTTTCCCGTGTTGTCTCTGCACTGGCAGCAGTGCCAGACATATTGTGATTAAATGGTCCCATTTGGCTCGTAGTTTAGCCTGTAGTATTAGGTTTCACCTAAAATTAGCCATCAGACTCAATTTATTACCCCAATTGAGAAGTTTGAAAAGTGGCCGCAGCAGCGGCCTCGCTAACACAGACTAACCTTGGCCAAACCGTCTAATGTTGCATTTTAATTCAGCTCCTAAAATTGCCGATGAGGCCGAGCCCATTAAATTTCACCTTTTTCTCTCTGTCTGTCTGTGAGCCTGAGAGGAGGAGTGCTCAGATATTAAACACTGAACTAGGTGATATAGTGAGAAAACAGCATTTTCAGTCAACGAAAGATCTTATAAATTTTTGTTTTTCCTTTTAAATTTCAGACATGAAAATATATTAAAAGCAACCAAACATGTGCACATCAGTCAATATGGAATTGAAATGTCAAAAATCAGAGTTTAGAGTGAATTTCTTCTGATTTATCACAGGGTAATAAATTCAGACTTAATATTTGTAACCAGCATTGAACAGTTGTGGAACTTGTGTGGCTTTCCTAATATCTCCTCCTGTGCTGCATTGTGGGAATACTTGGCCCTGTTTGATGCATGATAATCTGATGGCTACTGGGTTGCTATATGTATTTTAGTAGTTTGCCTGAAAATATCAGGTTTGGACTATGATATATTTGGATCAGAGGAAATGTAAAAGACTCTATTTTTGCAATGAAAAAATGGCTTCAAATGTTCTCACACAACTTCCTGTTTTGTCTGCATCTCTTCCTCCAATTGGTTTTCTCTCTTTCTCTGAATTCTTCCTCTCTTTTACCTTCCCTGTATTATCTACAGTGGGATCATCCACAGTCGCTTGGCTTTCTGTGGCCTATTCTTAGCCCGAGCTGTGGCCTCTGCAGTAATATTTTTAAAGATTATTACAGTATTCACTAACCCTTTTTCCCCTTAGGCTGGGCTCCAGACTGCTGGTTTCTCCCTCCTCTCTCCCAACCCTCCCCCTTTTCTCCGTCCTCCCCTTCTACCTTTCTCTCGACAGCGATCTTTGGTTGTAAAATAATAAGAGCATCAGCCAGCAATAATTTGCAGTCCAAACAGAGCCGACGCAGGCTGACGTTTATTGAAACCTCATCCCCCATGAGCCAGTTTCCCTTTCCCTCCCAACTCTGTCGCTGCGTGTTTGCGCAGACGAGGCCTGAATCCAGACTTTTGCTCTTAGTAACGGGGCCTAAAGCTGGCCTCGGACGCAGCCTCCACCAGGTAAAGAGAGGCTGATGTTTAGCCCTCGTCAATCCTAACTAGTAGTCATCAGTGGAGGAGTCACTGGCAGACAGACTGGTTCAGGTGTCGAGGCTTAGAACTTCAACGGTCTGGGGAAAAGAAGTTTGTTTTAATCAGACTGTAAAATAGGCAATATCTTGATTATTTTTGCAATTTTTTGGTTGCGTTAATACAAATGGCAAACAATTTAGCATGGCTATGCGTCTTGGAACAAATCTTTTTTATTATTAAATTTTTGATGTACCTTTTAAACTAAATAGCAAAATGTGTGTATTTGTTGCGTTATTGACTCTTAATACAATACATTACAATCTGGGGAGTTTTTTTATTCCCTGTTGAAATACCTTATATACCTTATATATAACATATATTTTTATTGTACTCTAAATCTACAAACACCAGGGGAAAAGAATTGAAGGAAAATAAAAAATAATTATTTTGATGGTGATTTTTGGCTTTCCTAAGCCCACATTTATGAATTCAGAGCAGGACCAATTAGTGAAAGAAGTTTAAACCATCTCAGTGGGCAAGGCTTATATCCCGTACTCCAACGTCTCTCTGCTTGGGTTTCTACCCATTAAGCCAGACAAAGATTTAAAGAGTAGTGGCAAAAGCAAATGAGGCAGATTAGCAGAGCTTTTATTCCAATCGATGGTGTCATCCAGAACATGCAACTGTTGAATATTGTTCCCGCTGTCCGGAAATTGAGCTGTATCTTCAGATTCGTTGCGCTACTGGAGGTCCTTGAGTCAATACTTGGTTCTATAGCTCCGTTTTGTCAGACTTCTGTTAGCAGTCTTGGTGTTTTCTTTGATAGCTGTTGAAATTAGATTAACAAGTCAGTTCAGTTGTTGAATCAAATTCTTTCCACCTACATCATTTAGCAAAGCTGAGCTCAGAAGGTGAGCAGCTAAACCAGGTGTTTGCTAATTGCTGCTGGCTAATCTGAAGGAGCGGAAGCTCGGGAACAGCTTCTCAAAGGAGGAGCTGTGTCTCGAAGGCGGGGCTAGGTCCACCCAGGCGTTTTACACAGCTGAAGGGTTGCCATGGAAATGAAAGGGATTCTCAAACATGTGGGAAAGAATCAACACAACAGTCCAGGAATGATTTAGATGAGGCAATAACATTACGCAAAACTCAAAAAAGTAGATTTTAAATAATACTGCCCCTTTAATCATGATGATTTTCCCCTTACAGTTAATGAAAACATTTAAAATTAGAACACTGCTCATGTAAGTACTCTCCTGCTCTTGTACATAAACTTGAATGTGTGGATCAATTTCTTATCTGAACGTGAATGAATCATTTAAGAAAAACTAACGGGAAAAAAAGCAACCTAAGCACCTGGAAGCTTATTGACACATGTTCATGTAAAATATATCCTCAAAAAAAGAGTGAAAAAAAATGCTGACAGTGCAGTCTCCAGTGGGAGGTAGTTTACTGTACGGTTTGATCAGTGCTGTGCTAACTCAGGTGTAATTGGCAAAGCGTGGAACAGGTGACTGCAGACACTAAATTAAACTCCAATCTGCTGCTCTGTGCTCTAAAACCTCACTTACTGGAACTCTTGCGGATTCCTCTGGTCAGCGGTCAGAGAAGACAAACTAATCATCAGTTTCTATGGACTGAGGTCGGACCGCAGCGCGGCCTAAGAACAGGCCTCGCCAGCTTTATTTTCCACAGTCGTCACGTCGCCGTAACTAGCTGCAGCTGAGCCAAAACCGGGCTGAAAACACTCCGGACTGCATCAGTTAGCTGCACCTCCTCGTCACAATCTGGCCTTAAGAAACCGCTGCCGTGTGAAGTAAAAGTTTAATTAAATAATATTTGGCACGTGGAGCAACTTCGGCCGCAGACAGGAAGTCAGAAGTGAAAAAAAATCCATACATTGGAGCAGACGGCAAAGGGGTACAGACTAGAGGTGGGCTTGTGTTTCCTGCTACACAGCTTTCATGGCCAAGAACAATCTCCAGAAGCGACGCTGAATGTTTTCATTGTGCTAAGCTGGGCACGAGAACTGGGCTCTGCAACTTGGTGCAGAACAAACTGGTTCTCAAAACCCAAAACCTTGACTGAAGACATGGAAGCAATCCGCTGGATGTCATATGTAGCATCAAACCAGGATAAAAATTTAAATATTTCACTCTTAACCTGCTTTTTATGCACTAGAATGCATTTTGTAGATAACATGTTTGAATGTGATGGAAAGAAAGATGATTGCCTTAAGAAAAGGAGCACATTTACACAGTAATCGATAACATGGGGTTCCAATTAAGGTTAAAAAAGATGGCAGATTTCAATCATTTCTAAGTACTTTTGGTAATGCCGATGCATTCATACACTACAGGTTTTACCAAGCAGGAGTCGCTGTGCTCAGGGGGTTTCAGCTTGTAAATGAAATCTATCAAGTTTCACAGCATCTTTTACAAATCTCATCCCGACTCTCACTTTATGCATTTTTAAAGGAACGGTAACACAGAGTCAATTTAATTTAATTCAAAACTACTGTTGAGGGAATTTAAATGTTGCTGTAACTCATATTATTCAAGTGTATTCGAAGAGTTGTTGGTGCCAGTAAGGCCCCCCTGTAGCAGTCAGTTTTGCAACAAATCTGTACAAGCTTCTGATTGTGTGTGTGTGTGTGTGTGTGCGTGTGTGTGTGTGCGCGCGTGTGTGTGTGTGCGTGTGTTGGTGGAGATATGGTAATCTCTATGGTCATCACGAGGCCACAAGTCTCTTCTCACATCATGCAGATCCCAAAATCCTCTCGGAGTCTGAGATTAAACAATATGGATGGATTGAGAATGAAAGTACAGCAAAAGGAGAAGCAGGCAGCAATATTTCTGCAGAAAACAGCAGGGCGTTCTGGGAAGGGATGGAGAAGCGCAAATAAAAATGAGAAGCAGATAAAATTTATGGCCTTTTATATAGTCCCTTGTTATCCTTAAAAACATGTTTCCTGCTAAAGAAACATTGTTTATGAAACAATTTCCACCTCCAGATTGAGAGAGAAATCAATTCAAATCTGAAAAGTGGGGCTTGTTGGTTTTTCAGACCACCACAGAGTGAATATGTTGTAGAAACACCCTTTACTGCACTTAAAACAAAACTTAAGATAAATATGTCTTCTTGTTTGCTCTGTTCTCTACTTATCTGCTCCTTTAAGGCCAAATATGTAGCAGGCTTCCCTTTCATTTTCTCCATAAATTTCTTCCTGACTCATTTGCTGTGATTCTTGGTCTTCATGCTGCTGTTCTTTTCCTCTAACAAACCTCTAAGGTATACACAGAACAGCTGGATTGAGCTAAATTGTACAAAGATGAACTCTGTTTACTATTTAGGTGACTTGTAAAAGCCTCTTGCTGCCTGGATTTTATTCACGGCAATCGTGGTACATACAAATACTTTTTCAAAAATCATGTTAAAATGACCAAACATATTGATGTTTATAGTTGTTATTATGTAACAAAATGTAAGGGCTATAAATACCTTTGTAAGTCTATGAAGGTTTCCAATATTTCCTACAGCCAGTGGCGCAAAAATTGGGTGTGGCCTAAATGCTATGCATATGGGTGCCGCTCTAGAGCGGGCGCCAAAGTTGGAGGATTAAAATATTTCTGCCAGGTATTTTCTGTATTTGTTTGTGCATGTGTAAGTAATATGATCAATAACAGAGGAACTATTTAGTAATCGGATAATTTATAAAAGCCTTTAGGTGGCTGGATTTTATTTAGGGTAGTCAGGATAAAGGGTAAATAGAGAGTAAGTGCAAATACTTTTTCAAAAATCAGTCAAGAATGGCCAAACATGTTGACGTTTGTAGCTAATAATGTGTGAAAAATTAAATTCTCTACAGCCAGTGGCCCAAAAAGTGGGCATGGACTATATGTGATGCGCATGGGCGCAGCACTAGAGCGGGCGCCAAAGTACGGTGAACAGAATATTTCTGCACCACATTTTCTGTCTTTAACAGCTGTTTGTGAATGTGTACATAATATGATCAATATCACTTGATGACAGCGACAAATGGAGACAGAAAAAAAAGTTTAAAACAGGAGAGGATAAAGATGTCTGTGTTCATACCTGGACCTCTGCCTACAGCAACTGACCCTTACTCCTTCTGACTTATCTTTCACTGGCCCGTCCCCCCTAAATCCTTTCCAAGTGCATGGTTGGAAAGCAGATATATGGAAATGTAACTATTTTTAGTTTATTTTACCCAGATTACTTCAAATCACCGATAGCAATCTGGATTTGAAAGCCCCTTTTGAGTAGTGAAAGACGAACATTCAACAAGCTGCTAATCCGTCTATTAAGGAGCTTTCGGAGGGGTTATTACGTTGACTGACATATGCCCTAACTCATGACTTTCAGGTGTGCCGACTGCCACACACAAACTTTCACCCCTACCACACTGTATTCAGGTTTTACCAAGCAGGAGTCGCTGTGCTCAGGGGGCTTCAGCTTGTAAATGAAGTCTATCAAGTTTCACAGCATCTTTTACAAATCTCATCCCGACTCTCACTTTACGCACTTATAAAGAAACGGTAACAAAGAGTTATGAAACAGTGATCAAAACTGCACTGGTAAGTGAGTGGGGTAAGGGAGACTGAGGCAAAACAAGAATACATCGGGTACTATGATGCTGCCAGGAGGTGTGACAGCTTCTGAGAGTTGGAAAAGCACAGAAAGCAACAGGAGGTGTGAGTGGGGCAGGGAGGTGGGGGGGCGAGAAAGATGGATGAACCCAATTATCCCGCTATTTTCCTTCACGGCGCTGAAGCTCAGTCAAAGCACAGAGCAGAAAAAGAGAAAGTAAATAATAGAAATGTGTCGAATGATGGAGGGAGATAATTAAAACGGCCTGCATTTCTGCACCCGGCCGATTGTGGTAATTAACCCATTACAGTTCCCACCCCCTTATTTTTTAGTTTTTTTTCTTCTCCTCTCTCTGTAATGATTACAATAAGTGTGAGGGTGAAGGCTTTTGGCGAGGGAGCGTTTACTTGCACACTCCATTTGGTTCACTCAGACATGTCACAGCGATCATTAATCATGGGCTGTTTTTTAAAGATTCCAAAAAGCCTGGCTGTGCAAGGCAGACGCTTTAGCTTGTTAGCAGAAAGTAATAAAAAATGACCTGCCGTCTCATGGTCATTTCTGCGGAGGAAGAATGGAAGTTTGAAACATGGGAGTGTTAAAAAAAAAAAAAAAGAAAAGAAATTGTGGCATCGTTTTTGGAGGTCGGCACACCGTGAGTCACCGCGGTTCACTGGATATTCATCATAAAACTATTCATCATTGCTAAAATACTGTTAGCTGTTGTACACAAATATGACTAATGGAGGTGCACAGACGGGGTCCTGGAGCAGAATTACTGATGATTAGCCGCAGCTACAGTTACATTCCTGGAGATTAAGAACCTCTGAGAGCAAAAACGTCAGAGAGCGATAAGACACACCAAAAAAAGAAGAAGAAAAAAGATAAGTTTCTGTGACAATGTTGCATGTCAATTAAAACCATCTTCTTGAATAGAAGATGGTACAAAATATGTCAAGACAAATGAAGCCTAAATATTGATGTACAGTTGGTAAAAAAAAAAAAGTGTATAATTGACAGTGTGTTCTGAGCTCTTAAAGGGGCAGTGTTTTGTATTGTCCAGGAAAAATTGTTTATAGCACAATCAAGTAACTGTGATACCTTCAATTGTTAAGATGTGTACATCAAATATGACTTAAAAGAAAACTTTGTAATTAAAATACCTTCAATTGGGCCTCTATCTCTTTAAGAAACTTTTTCTCTTTGTGTAACTCCACCTTCAGGAAGTCACCATGACATGGCTGCTCTATTAAGTCTGACAATGTTCTGAAGAGCATTTCACTGAGAAGCAGCTCCTATAATGAGCTCAGCAGATGCGCAGTTCCACCAGGTGTTTGCCAATTGCTGCTGGCTAGTCTGAAGGAGCTGAGTGAGTCAAGGGTGCTCTGTGAGGCAGAAGCTTGGAAACTATCTCCGAAGAGGAGCTGCAACCTCGAAGACACTTGAAGCACCTTAAGGTGCTTTTTGTAAATAAATGTTTTGGAGGCTGTTCTTACCAGTCTTGAGAAAGAATCATCCGTCTGTAAATGTTGCAGTTTTTTCATTTATTTATGACAGCGTTAAACATTTTCTGTTATTGCTTTGAATATCCTGTAATCTCGGTGTGAGTTCTCTTGCAAAATAGATTTTCAATCTCAATGGGATTTTCCTGGTGAAATAAAATTTTAAACAAAACAAAAAATTCCAAGAAATCTGTGTTGATCCAAAAGGAAGATGGGATGAAAGGGATAGAGTTCTACAATTTAGTAGAAATGGTGGAAGTCGTTCTCCTGTATCCTCGGTCATCTTGTCATCACCAAGTGCTTTTTTTGTTTTGTGAGCATTTGTCTCTGCCATTCGTCAGAGCCTACTGCGCAGCTTGAGCTCCGTACCTTTACATGATAACATTATTTTCCTTCATTAAAGCGAGCCGCGGCGCTGTACCTGCAACCCAACACCAACCTTTCACCCCCAATCACTCCTCAGACGCTAACACGGCCGCAGCGGAGGCGGAGCCGAGCGTAAGCTTTATGTGAAGAGACTAAAATTTAAACACCGCTCTGACACGAACAAGCACAGCGTGATTTATTCCAGCCATTATAAACGTTCGCTAATCTTCTCCCCACCTACACGTTGAGGAAGTATGTTGTCTTTGCGCCTTTAATTTGTTTTCCTTCATATTCCCTGTCTCCCGCTTTTGTCACGGAGGACAATTGTTCTTGGAAAGGGGAAAGAGACTGGAAAAGGAGTGAGACTGAAAATGTTATTTAAGCGAATCCCCTTTTTCTTAATAACGCCGTGACCCGCCGGGTTAAGAAAAGAGGCTAAATATTCCTGAAAGCTGAGATGTTTTTTTCTTTCTGTCTTGTTTTTTTAATTTCTCCTGTATGAAATATATAACAGAAGTGAAAATGGGGTGAAGGGGCAGAAGATGATATCATTTTGGTTTTAGGAAGGATAACTTACGCACATTTCCTTAATTTGAACAGCATTACTGCATGGTGTGGGTTGATTTTAACCTCAAAACAATATTAAAACAATTTCACATCAATGATCTAACTGCTTTTAATCGAAACAGGTGAGCTACAATTATTATCAGGGCTGCTAGGGCAATATCCTGATCAATGCAAACAGTCAGCTTCTATACACCACACATCTGGAACAAACTTCCAGAAAACTGCTAAGCAGCCGAAACACTGAGGTCCTATAAGTCAATACTAAAATCCCACCTGTTTAGAGCTGCTTTTGATTAGTGATAAATGGAACATTAACTAAAGTATTCCATGTTTATCCATGATTTTGACAAAACATAATATCTGTTACTGGTTTACCCGACTGTTGGCTGTTTGATGCGTTTATGCTTTTATGATGTAAAGCACTTTTATTTGCCTCGTTGCTGAAACGTGCTACACAAATAAACCTGATTGATTTAAATAGTAACAGATTTATTATCAAGCTTAGGCAGGAAAAAAAAAAGAATACAATCACATTCAATAAACAGGAATTCTGATGTTGGTTCACATTGGAAAATTGAATTATCAGTGTTTTTCCAGAAAAAACTAAATTACCGATACTACTAAAAGGTTTTTAAATGCAGCTTATAAATACTCCGTATTAAAAAATCTTGAATGTGAAAATAAAATTTTCAAGCAAAATGTATTATAAAAACTCCTCTAAGCAAAGTCATAGACTTTAAAAGTTTTATTACCTAAAACAAAAATTTCTGTCAAAATTTGAATGAGATTTTTTAAGATTCCGATCAGCTGTTTCAAGGCGTCCTTCGATAAAAAAAAATCCATATCTGTGGCTGCATGTTGACTTTTCCTCAGCTGTCTTATTGAAGCCGAGCTGCGGGCTCCATATTGAGGGAGACAACTTCCCCGGGACAACAGTCACATGTGATTTTCCAGATCAAACCTGGTCTTGAATGCTGCTGTCGCCATTAGCTGGACAGCTGTGATTAATGCTTGTGAACCTGCGACCTCAACCCCGGAGCTGTTTGCATGACTTGATCCCACTTTTTATCAGTCAGTCTCAGGTTTGAGTACCGCCACATAAACTCTGCTGCTTTCTGAAGGCTGGTTGCCCCATGGAGAAAGCTTTAAACAAAAAAAAATTACGTTTCCTATGACAGTGTATTAGGGTCACTGTAGGTAGAAAAAAATGTAGTAAATTTCCACCAAAAATCTCAGAAAATTTGAGATCTCAAAAATGTTTGATTTTTGAAACTCCAAACGTTTTTCTTAGAAAATTTTAGATTAATCTCAAAATTTCTGAGTTTTTTTCTTCCTAATTTTTGACTTTTCAAACCCTAAAATTTTTAAGTTTTTTTTTCTAGAAAGTTTCAGGCAAAAAAATCTCAAAATTTCAGTTTTTTGTAGTAAATTTAAAATTTTTTAAACTTAAAAATTTCCAAAGCTTAGAAACTACTGAAAGTTTGATCAATTCTCCACAGAAAAACTTTTTCACACATTATCCCAATGAATTACAAGTTTGTTTTCCAAAAAAGTTCAAGGGCCATGACTACATTTGTAAAGTGCAGCACACAAACCTACTGGCTGATTTTCAAAATACAAACTAGGTAATAATTTTCAGATGTCAAATCTTTAGAAATGATCTCCGTCTCTTTCTCTACCAGGCTCTCATGTGGGTCTTTTTCTTCCACTGAGGCAGGATTATTTTAATGCCGTGTGTACCCCTAAAACCTGTGTTTGTTTTACTACAAGGCAGCTCACTTGGAAAAATATTATCCCCTCTACCCCCATCTCCAAAATGGTATCTGCGTTTCCATGGATGGGAGGGCGGGGCCCGAGCAGGGTAAACATCAACATCCAAACCCGGGGGCCTCGCTTGTTTGGTTTAGTGAGTCTTTCTAAGGTTTTGAGAGAGGGGTGGCGGGGGACCTGCAGCACCGTGTCGAGTGACGGGCTAACACAGGTAAACGCCAACTCCCCCTTCTGACAGTAAGCCCAAGGGATGCAGCCAAGAGTTGGTTAAGCTAAGTGAAGGTGAAGCAGGTCACCGGCAGTTCTGGTCAAACAGAGCACAGCTGAAAATCAGAGGTTCAGAAGTTTGACTGGAACTTCAAAGGTGACTGTTGTGTCAATTGATTAAAAATTTTTATAAGATTAATTACACTGAGGCACTGTGGTTAATCACAGTTAATTCCTATTTTAAGAAAGCTTAAAATAGAAATATGCACGCAGTTATGTTTTTTGCCCTGAGTAAGCCCATCCTTCTGCCGCATTCCAACCAATTAAAACGCAAGCAATTGTCTGTTGTTGTTGGAAAGCGGGTAATGTATTCTCCCAATACTCAGAAGCAAGTAATCGAAACTTACTCCACTACACATGCGTACAAGTAGTAGTAAATTTGTATTTTTTAGTTCTTGGGTGCCACACTGTTTCTGATGCAATCCTGGTTAACGGCCCATATCAGAACCCAGCCCTGCAAGCATGTTTCCAAAACATGTTTAAGACAATGTTTCGTTGTCTCGGACCAAACATGTCTGAAAATGATTAGTTTTTCAGGTTTTTTTTAGTCAAGAAAGTTTAAAGGAAGTCATTTTGTTTTGAACGTTCATTTAGAAACGTTCCTCTCCATTCATTTTCTCTGGAACTTGTGTGATGAGGCGACAGTCACTCGTCTGCATCCAGCCGACCGACCATCGTAATTTGGGCATGTGAAATTTCGAGCTCATACACATAGATGTGAACAGGCGGGCCAGCAACGCAACACAAGAAAGTTGAAAACTGTTCAACTTTTCTTGCCGTCTTGGAAAACTTTCACCTTTCACCTTCATTCGTCAGCCCCACTGTTAACTGGGAACCCCTCCGCAAAATGGGGAGTTTGATACTGTGTCGATTTATACCTCCTTTTGTCCCTATGAGTCAAAAAGAGGGAAGCATATGAAATCAAGATGGCCAAATTAAATTGTTGCTATGGAGTGGAAGGTGACCTCTGTTGTGCCTGAATCCCACACCGTGGCACACACCCACACATTCCAAGGGAACAGACTCTCTGGCTCGGTGCCCAATGAGAATCGCGAAAAGTCTCTTTTATCGCCATGTTTGGCATCTTCCACCACGATCAACAATCCTCCTTTTCACCATGTGGCGCTCAACACTCACAGACCCGCATATAGTCACACACAGGCACAGTTGGAGTGCAATTTAAAATCCAGTCAGGAGCCAGTTCAATAAACTAATTCCCTCGAGAAGAGGCAATATCAAAATGTTTGCATGCAAATAAAGAGTTTGTTGTTTTGCTTTGATCGCTGATCCTCTGCAGCCATGGGGGCTTTAATGGGATGATGCAAACCGGTTTAATGAGTCTGTTTTGGTAATATGCAAAAGAAGCATACCTGCTCGTTAATAAGCGTTGCTGTATTTTGTGGCGGCATTGCAGCGCAAAAGCATTCCACGTGTCCGTCCGAGCATTTCACCTTTGTTGCTCGATGATGACCTTTCGGTTTGCTATAAATCACCAATTTAATTTCACTGACCTCATCTCCTCCCCTTCATCCGTTTCCACTTGCTACTTTGAAGCGGCCTGTTTTTTATCAGTGGGCTCTCCTGGACCGTTTATGAATGGGAGTTGTTGTGCGGCTCCTTGGCGCTCGCCCTCGCTGGGCTTTTAAAAGGTTGCATTTCCAAACTCTCTGTTTACAGTCTAGGAAAATACTGTGACCTCAAACACATCATGATTCTATCTTAAAGCTGCAGTATGCAAATCCAAAAATGCTTTTTTTTTTTTTTTTTTGCATATTTGTTTGAACTGACACTATGTTGAAAAGATAATGTGTGAAAGGATTGAGCTAATCCCAGAGCTACTATTGTTTCCTGCAAAAAAAATGCAGAAAAAAAACAACCAGTCAGAGTCAAGAGGAGGGTCTCAGACATGTCAATCACACCCATGTACGCGCTGTTCAATGTGTAAATGGCACAGAAACTACTTAATAGTTACAGGAAAACTGTTTATCTGTTATCTCATATTATTGATTAAGTCAATTGGAACTGCCTTGTTGCTGAAAATGTGCTATATAAATAAAATTACCTTAATCACTTCTGATCTCTTATAATTATTAGTGTAAGACATTTTAGTCTTCTCATCCTTGACTGCTATCTTTCCATTAGAAAACTATCTACTAACAATTTCAAAGTGCCAGGATATCATCAAATTTAGTGTTGTAATTCAAAATTGTCTTCAGATTGTGTTTTTAATGATTGCAAGCATTAAAAAAAAAAAACATTTAAAATACTGCCCTGTAATTAATGTCCATCGAAGACATAACGCGTCCTAATAAACATGACTTATCACCACTGTCTCCTCCTGTAATGATCCATGTTTCATTAAAACACTAGTGTTGAAAGAGACAAAGTAAAACTTCTTTTGTACTGCAGATAAATCAACTTTAAAATATGACATGTTAAACTAGGTGAATATAAAACAAGACGGTTTCAAATGGCTTTTAAAGGAAGCCACAGAGTCTGCTTATCTCAGTGCCCGTGGAATGGAAGTCAGGAGTCTTGGATAAACTAAACAAAAGCCTCTTTCTCCTTTTGTTTTCAGCTTAGTATGGGAAACCACTAACAGACCCAGATCATAGAACCTCAGGCACCTGCTTGGTACGTATGGATGCAATAGTCTTCTGATATAACCTGGTATCTCTCCCAGTCAGAACAAGAATCCTGAAATCCACTCTGAAAGCACACCAAGAGCTAGAGGCATTAGCAGCGGACAATTGTCAGAGGCCTGGCAGCAGCATTTTAAACATACCACTGCTAGATCTAGAGAGGCTATTGGTTAGACATGTGGAAAGTATATTTTAATCATTTGGACACGATGAAAGAAAAGCATGAATCATCATTTCCAGTTCAAGGTATGAGACAATTCCTCAAATGATAAAGAATGATTTTGAGATGATTCTTAAAAGGAAAATCTGAGTCAAAGTTGTCTTTTAAAGGTTTCTAATGGAGCATTTTGCTAAAGCACAAAGATGCCCAAGGACTCCATTGATCTTTGTCTGGCACATTTCAGTTTATTTCATTAATTGAAGAAAAGTCATCCACCTTCTGAAGAATTATACATTTAGTAAAATGTATAAAACTACATATATGCACAAAAGTGAGCTGTATACAAATGTTGACTCGGCTGAAGATGGGAAAACATATAAAAACAGGGACGCCAGGTAGGTACGCCAAATTGGACTGGATGAGGATAAATATTCATCCATCAGAAAAGTAGGATGAGATGCACAGCAAAACAGATCAATACTCAAACACAAAACTTCATCCTTTTGGGCAGGAGATTATGGTTGACTGTATCAAATGAAAATTTTATCATTGGTCTCCAACTGCCAAAAAAAGACAGACCAAAAGAAAAGTGTGCTTTTTTAAGCAGGTAGATGGCAGCATTTCTGAAACTAACAAGTACCTGACCAGAAAGCAATGATACACTGACTATGGTGGACACCCTGGGACCAAAACACAGAATGACACTCTTAAATAGGGATAGAGGTAAAATGACTATCAAGAAGATTATGCTGAAAATTGCTTGGCTAGCTCAGGTAAAGACACTGGTAAAAAATGGCCCAATACAGCAGATGCAGACCAATGTTTATCACATTTCTGATGCTGTGAGCAAAGAATCAAAGCAGCTGTTTCCATTACAATTATGCACAAGACTTTGTCGATATTCTGCTGTCGAAAAATCACAATTTTGTAATTGTGGTGTTTCCATTAAATAAGAAGCACATTAAAAACCACACGTAAATAACTGTTCATATGGTAAAACATTAAAAAACTGCGCCATCATCCTCCAACTACTTCCTGTTGTCTACTTTGTCTTTTCCAGCCGTGGTAACATCAGGTTGTTGATCATGTGACTCATGCGATGTGAAAAAAATTGGCTCCAATGCAGTTTTGCAAAATTCATTCATTTCTACAAAGCCAGAAAACCATCTCATCCTAGTGCGAAAACTACTGAAAAACATAATTTTTTTTCTAAATTGCTGTTTCCATTAAGCAAATTTATTTTTGTAATTACAATTTGCGCAATTTTAAAGTGAAAGGAAACACACCTATTGTGACATTTGAAGGATCTTAGTTAAGTGTTGGTTCCTTTAAAATACTTACAGAACGTCAGAGTTCAGTCAAAGGATTCCTATTCAGTTAAGTGCTAGAAACAGAAGGTGTGTCGATCCAAAACAGTGCAAGAATAAGAAGCTGTCAGTTTTTAAACCTCTATTATTTGCTTGACCTATGGTCTGTAGTTGGACGTTAAATTCAAACTAGGTGAAAACATTTTATATCTTACCATTTTGTTCATGTAATACTTATAAGTATTGAAATAAGGTGAAATTTCCATGATGTCTGTCTAATATTTAAATGTACAAAATAAGCCTGAATGGAAGCGTTAGAATGTGTGGTCACTCCTTTGGCCTTTATCTAGTTTGGGTGGATGAATGAAATGACTGTCAGATTTCTTCAAATGTCTCACAATTTCTCCTCTAGGGTTTTTGAATTTTCCTGCTATACATTAAACATGGAGCTACTTGGGGCCATAACTGAAAAAAATATGGCAAAAGCTAAAATAAAAACTGGCAAGCAACCTATTCCAAATCAGATAGCAACTTCAACCGTTGAGGTTCGGGTTTTTCTCATGGCATTAGGATGAGGGATTCCCAGTTTAGTAAAAAGAAAATCTGCATATGAAAAAAATGAATCACTCACCGATTCCTTCAAACTATTGATTTATATTTTCACCCACACGTTTCTTTTTTCTTGTCTTATACGGCAGCTATTTAAAGTCTGTAGGACGACCCGTCCAAAGACGACCCATGACTCCGCTAATGAATGGTGGCATCGGAAAAAACAGAGAAGGCCTGTCCCATTGTCCTCTTCAATTAATCTTCCCGCCAGACAAGGCCCTCTTTCATCAGCTTTCCCCCACCAGCATTTTATTAGAGTCTCGCTTAAAGGAACGGGTGATAATGGTCCCACAACTCAACATGAAACTTGAAGAGTTCAGGGGTCAAATGTGTAGGATGGCATGAAGACGAAAAGAGAATGAACAGGAAGTGTCGGGGTCAGGACAAGAAAGCAAGAGGGTTGGGTGGATGAATGGTGGAGGATACAGGACACAAAATTCCAGCTTAAACAGTCTGAACTTGAGTTCAGCAATAAAAGAGGAGGATATAACTCAAGCTGCAAACACCTGCAGATTCTTTAGTCAGTCAGAGGGCTCTGTGCATGGTTCCATCATTTTGCACAAGAGAACTACGACTGTGGAGAATATTTATTTTCAAGCTAGACAACGACCCGAAGCATCCAGCTAAACCACACAGAAATTTCTTTTTTGAAGACATCATATTTAAATGCAACGGCTTATTTTATGTTAAACCTTTTTATTTTGTGAAAAATCTGTTTTCACTTTCAGGGCATTTTTGGGATTTTTTTTGACAATAAAAAACAATGTTTGATAATCATGACTGACTTGGAAAAGAGACAAAAGGGGAAAACATCAAAGAGGATGAATACTTTTTTACAGGCACTGTGGCTGCCTCCAGAGATTTGCTATTGGATTCAAGGTCCAGACTTTGAGATGGACAGATCCAAAATAGTAAAATTTTGGTAAAATAAGTTTTCAGAAAAACTTCACACCCTGTGTCTCAATATTTTAGGGTGAAGTGACATCTCTTGAAATGAACTCCTATTTCAAAAAGCCTGACCTGCCGATTCCAGTTTTGATCGGTTTACTTTGAAAAGTTGGTAGCAATAAAGTTTTTTCAGACCTTTGCGGAGGTAGATAAGATCTGTTTCACATGTAGCTATCAGCCAATAGCCCATCTCCCAAAATTAAGGAAATCAGGGATGAATTATCCATACATAAACTCATTAGATTAATGTATTTTCAAAGGTACTGGATAGGAACTAATGCTCCCAAAGCATCCTAATGGGTAGCAGAGAATAGAGTAAATGAGAGGAGCTATACGATGTAAAGGAAATGTCAGATCTTTCTGTCTGTGTCTCACAAAGTTGGTCTTCTCAAAGGAGAGAACAGAAGATTCAGTGAATGACCACCATACAAGCCCATCAGAGTTGGGTATTACAAGATGGTTGTTACATTACATGGAGCATCAGAAATGTATATAATTTTCCCTTCAAGACAAAAAAATCTGTAAACATCACAGTGTTCCTGAATGAGACATTCAGAGTGTAGAGCTACAGAATCTGAGAAACTGCTTCGCTTGCAGTTCCTAATTAATTACTCCGCTTGATGGATAGCTTGTAAAAAATTGGTTCCAGCAAACGGTGAGTGAAATTTGACGACCATATGAATAGTTGTGAAGGAAGGGTGATGAAGATTAAAATTATTAGAATGATTAAGCGCATGCAGCAGCTTCATGTTGCCATGAATTAGTGAATCACGGGATGGTTCCACTCCAATGCTACATTTCCCACACTTTCCCATTTTCCTTCCAACTTCAGCGAGGCACACGCCAAGCCGCTATGGCGCTGGAAAGCCATCGTTTCCCATCACCACCACATGTATGGCCGTCTATTTCCACAGCATGTGACTGAAGCACATGTATTCATTTCACCAGAGCACATGTATCTCCTATAAGATCTTTAAGTATTCTGCTTGGATGATCCCAACCACTGAGTCTGTTTATAGATTTTTTTTTTTTTTTTTTTTTTTTTTAGTTCTGCAGTGTAGACAAGCAAGAAGTTTGAGTTGCTAGACAGCAGGCCCAGATTAAAGAGCAAGGCAGGAACTTTTGGAGAAACACAATTGACACGTAAATTATTGGGTCGATGTACTGGTACTGGGTTGACAAACTCAACTTGATCCAATAGGCAAGAAAAAAAAATAGAAATATAACACAGGGGCGCAGCGGTGGCACGGGGGGTAGAGTGTGCGACCCATTTGCAGAGGCCTCAGTTCTCTACACATCCGTCCATTCATCTGATTATACTGGCAGAAGTAAGCAAAATATATTTCTGCCAGAGGCATCTTCAACGGATGCATACTGCCTCAACATCCCCCTACAGCGGAGTCGGATCTCGGAGGAGGCAGCCAAAATGGAGAGACCCAGACTTCCCTCTCTCCGGTCACATAACGTCCCAACAAACTCTGGCGTATCTCATTTTTCAGAGGTCCGCGCGGAACATCCACCGGACATCCAAATGCAGAGTAAATGTTTTTGGACAGTGCACTCGTCGCACAATACACTGCCTGGCAGAAAGCAGCGGTCACATCAAACTGTTTTACATGAGCTAAGATTGCGAGTCAGGGCAGCCAGTTGCGAAGATGTAAATTACGACTGCCACTCTGGCCACCCACTGATAGGTCCGAAGGAGAAAAAACGAGGCTAGGCAGCCAAGTTTCATTGAACTTGTTACTGTCCATTAGGATTATGAGAAATTATGAAATTTGTCCAGAGAAATGTAGGCAATCAGTCCGCTTGACAATGAAATCCCAATCATATGCATGCACAAACTGATCGCAGATTGCGCTCCTTTCTATGTGAAGAATAAGCAACTCTTCTCTGAGCCCCTCATGGATGACCAAACTTCTCACTCCATCTCTAAAGGAGACCCCTGACACCCTACAGAGGAAACTCATTTTGAAAACGATCTCGTTCTTTCGGCCATTAACCAAAACTCATGACTATAGATTACGGTAGGAATAAGATCGACCGGTAAATCAAGAGCTTCACCTTTTGGCTCAAAGACATGGCCATCTACCTAAACCAGGGTGTCGAACTCAGTCACAGCAGTGTCCGAAAACTTAAAATGCGGCCTAACAGGTTAAGTAATAAACTGGTGAAAGCCTGGTTAAATCTAGCACAGTTTGTTCTTGGAGAGAATGTGCAGAAAACCACAGAACTAAAAACAAAATTTGTTGGAGATATTTTGTTTTTTTTCCTCGTTTTGCCCTTTTCTCTGAGGAGAATGCTTGATATTGTTTAATTGACAACAAATTCCATTTCGCTAAATGTTACATTCTGAGTTGTTAACCTTAGAAGACCTTACAGCTCTCTCAATGTCAAGTCATTGCATCAAGAAAAGGTTTAGAGAGATTCTTAGTTTTCCGCATCAAGTCAGTGAAGAGCCCTGACAACGCATAGAAAATGTGCAGTTGGGAAGACATTCGGGTCGAGTTTGTTTATTACTACATGGCTCGTCAGACACTGACATTGCTGCATTTGACACAAGAATGGGATGTTTAGTCTAACTTGTTCCTAGACCTTTAACTTAAAATGTTTGGTCAAAACTGTCAAGGCAGACAAGGAGAGCATTATTCAGAGAAGCAGCCAAGAGGCTCATGGTAATTCAGGAGGAGCTGCAGAAATCTACAGCTCAGGTAGACAAGCCAGCTGCAGAGACAGGCATTCCATAAGTCTAGAGTACATCGTTGTCATAATAAAAGAGAGAAGTGGCAAGAAGAAAACTCCCTTCCATAAAGCATGGTGGTTGAGGGCTTTTCCTTAGCAGGGACGGGGAATCTGGTAGAATTTGAATGGAAGAAGAATGGCATTAAATAAAGGGAAAAAGGAAGTAGGGAAAAAAAACTGTTAGATGCTTCAAAAGACTTGAGACTAGGCAAAGGTTCACATTCCAACAAGACAGTGACCCTAAACATACAGCTGGAGCCACAATTGAACAGTTTAGATCAAAGCATATATATGTGTTACTGCGGCCCAGTCAAAATCCAGACCTAAATCTATCCATTCATTAACCGTGCAGGGTCCCGTTGTGAGGAGACCCTACTTTATGTTGATCTATGACGTAAACTGAATAAAGCGCATAAAGTTTGGGATTTCCACATGTTAAGAAGTTAAAAACTGGCATTAAATATTCTCACAGCAGTGCCAGCAGTGTGGACAATGCTGTTGTTGAGTCTTCCTACAGGGCTGCTTTACGGTGGCTGAAGACCACCAGGGCTGTGGAATTACTAACCATCTTCCCAATCGGCCTTGATCAACTCCAGAAAGTTAGTAAAGAATGGCAGCAGCAGAAAGAAGAGCAACAATAAATCATCATTCATGCTGTGCCTAGTGGAAGTGCAGCAGGACGAACCAGACATGGGTGCATAAACATGCCTCTGTTTAAATAAAGACCTTCCAATACACACACACACACACACACACCTGCTCTCTTATGCGACTCACTGCCTTCTGTGGCCTGTAGTGGTCTGATGAGGAATGCTGAACAGAACCACAAATGGACCAGACACCCAGCCAGATGACATAAAACTCAATTGGCTGGTTCCTGTGCTCTCTGCTTCTCTTCCTCC
Organism: Poecilia mexicana; assembly: GCF_051168715.1. Taxonomy (NCBI): domain Eukaryota; kingdom Metazoa; phylum Chordata; class Actinopteri; order Cyprinodontiformes; family Poeciliidae; genus Poecilia; species Poecilia mexicana. The sequence goes on from NW_028263388.1 coordinate 6,046,509, forward strand.
TCCAGAAGTTCTTTAACTCGCCGTTCTTTTGTTACCCACTCTTCCCTTCTTTTTTGGCTGATTTGCTGTATTGCCTCCGTCTGCTTAGCTTTCAGTTTGCACTTTGGTGTGTTGCTTGGTCTTAATGACGCAGCTTTTCAATGATGTTGTCTACCAAACCATCAAGTCTGTCTTATCTAATAAGCAAATCAGGAACCTCTGGGGGCAATTGATTAGACAAGATATCTGAGTTGATGCAAAAAAAGGCACACTTTTTAGATTTTTTTAATCTCTTAAGACCTTTGATGTCCTGACACACGAAATCAAGGAAGTAGAAGAAGACAAGCTTAGTATTTACTGTAAAGAAAATAAAAGTTACAAACTTAAGATTCAGGATAAGTGAGTGAAACACAGAACCAAAATGCTGCCTAACATCTACGTGTTTGTGGAAAACTTGATGAGAAGCTGAAGGAAACATACTTGGCAGACACGGTTTGGTAAATGGGGGGAGAGACGTAAAAGAATGAACAACCTGGTAAGAAAAAAAAACGGTTTCAGGGATGCAGTTTTTGAAGAAGACGGTCATTTGACATCGAAGTGTTTCCAAAGCTCTCTCCATTTGCCAGCAGTGATTATACCCTCGCTGCTGCAGTTACTTTAGATGAACATGTTGCTTGAGACACTTGACATGGATTATAGGATAGACTGTTACTCGACAAAAAAGCCAGGAATGATTAAAAAGCATCGTGCTATGTGGTTAAGTTTGTTTACCCAGTAATTCATACAGTAAATAGAGTTGCTAGGAGGTAAATGGTTTTTGGAAAGTAGATCGATAAACAAGAATGACGTAAATACATTCTCTTAGAAGTTCGGGTGTGAAGCTTTGGTACAGAAATATATATGGTCTTCAAGAGATACAAATTAGTTTTGTTAACTATTTTTCCCAGCAGGTGTACCACAGAGATCAGATGGGGAGGAAAAAGTCAAATTTTTTCATGAAATTAGCCTGAGAATGATCTGAACAGAACAGGCGCCAAATGTGGTTTCCAGAGCATTTTGTTTGGTTTCGTGATTGACGGTTGAGTTGATTGACCAAGTTTTTCCAGTTTTCCCAGGCCTTGCTAAATAACCTTCCATAATAAGACCAAAATACATAAATGAAGCCATTTTTGCCATCAATTTATAGGTTTGTACTTCATTTTTCTAAAATTGACTTTGACACGTTTCATGTCCCAGGTTGGCAAACTTCGAGGGAAAGTTGGCAAATCACATTGTATCTACTAAGGTAGGAATTTGTATTCAAACCTAATGTATACAGCTACTGATGACAAGTACAGGGTGATCACCCAATGATGGCCTGCCTTGTCCAAAACCTGGCGACCCTGAAAGGACAGAAAGTGATAATGGAATAATGAATACAATTCAGCTAAAGGGTTTAACCTTTCATTACGTCTCATGGCGAAACACTGCAATCATCCTGATGCATTCTGTGTGAACGATTTGTGACTACAAAGCACAGAAAAGGAACAGAGACGTCAAACAGCAGCGCAATCTTTACAAAAATAATAAATGGATGCCTCCATCTATGGATCAGCTTTAAAATTATTCAGCAACGGAAGCCGAAAGTGTTGCCACAAAATCATAAGACAAGGGAAGCTAATAGATCAAATTAAATTTAGGCCTACAATAAAACCCCATAAATATTTGTGTTTCCACTATATGCGCTCTAACCAAGTACAGGGTACAGATACCAAAGTATGCTTACTAGAATTCTTGCTCTGTGGAACGCTCTTGGTTTCTTGTTTCTGTTTTCTTAGAAATGAAAGTCAGGTTGTTAACCTGAAGCCAACAGTCCAGCTTTTTAAATGATCCCTGTTTTTAGGCTAATTGTTGGCACTTAATCATTGTTCAAACTGACCCAGACAAATAAACATGTAGATTTTTGTTCAATGGCTTTGATTACACACCTCATAAACTTGTAATTATTATTGAGAGCCACAACTCAGTGGCTCTCGATGATTTGCTTTTAATTGAGACCAATATGTTTACACTAATGAATTCAAGTGAGAAGTTTTGAACTGCATCACTCAGGTCAGCTAAGAGCGACGTGTCAGTTACTGCTTTTTCGGTGCTGTAATCAAATCTTTTAGAAATATCTATTATAGTATCTAATAGCTGTCTATCCTTTGTGATATACAGTGGATCTGAAAAGTATTTACACAACTTCACTTTTTCCATATTTTGTTATGCTGCAGCATCATTTCAAATTGTATTAAGTTAATCTCTTTTCTCAAAATTTTACACAAATGTAGTTAGCCTACAGTTACACTGCTTACTCAAATGGTGGACTAAAAATTAAAACAGTAAAATCTTAATTAAAATAATACATTGAGTTTACTTCAGGCTTGGGCCTCCAATTCAGGTTTTTCAGTCGGGTTGGATCAGACTTGGACAAAATGCCAATGGGCTCAGTCCGGGTCTGGTTGGACGTGTCAGAACAGATTTCTCCTCCAGATGCAGACCAGGAGGAAGCTGTGAGGCTGTGCATTCAGACTACAGCAGGTGAAATTGTTCAGAATTTCAGTGCAATTGTTTAATTTCATCATTCACATGTAGTTATTAAGCCACAGACAGTGATTGTGGTCACTGCAGAGAAAAAGTTAGTGCTGATCTAATGTGATGTTGAATAATAATTTAATCAAATGAATAATGTGATGCAACTGAATACCCTACATCATTATCATTTAATATTTGACAGATAAAAATTAGAACAGACTTTTTTTTTTTTTACGGTCAAAATAATGGACCACAAAACCTCTTGTGCCCAGTTAGCTCACTGACCTCACTAGTGTCGATTCGCATGGTAGGAAATGAAGGAAACGTATGCAATGTTGATGCTTGACTGTGAAATATCAACCATCCACAGACAGTGGGAGCAGAGTTTGTATGACTCTCAGAATACACACAGTACATCCAAATATGTTGGACCTTTAACTCTAAAATCCATGGCCGCCTAATGAAAGGAATACAGTTAGAAGGCCTAAAGTTTTAGATCCAGTCTGCTGATCTCGTTGGTCTGTAAATTACCCTACAAATGGATGTCTGGTGGATCAGCAGTCTTTGGGGAACACGTATTGTTACGAGGATGTTGACTGAATTTATTTCCCTGAATGCCAATGGTTTTAATAACAAGAGCACAGTTTACATTTGCTCAGATATTAGTGGAGATTTCAACCACAGTTTGGTAAACCTTGGTGGAAGCATGGAGATCAGCTTCATTGAACTTCAGTCAGAACGGGAAACGGGAAACACATGAAGAACTAAGCCCGTCATTTCTCAATAATCTCTGTGGCTGGAGCGACCACACATGACTCCTTTACACTCAGAGCGTCTGCTTACCTTTAAAGTCACACTTCAGTGTTTAAAGAGGGAAAGCCCTGCCACACCGTGAGGTTTCTTGTTGACCCGAATTCATTCCAAACCTTATTAATACTCCTTGGTAGGTACATGCTTCTGCTTTGGTAAATCTACTTAATGCGGATGCATTCTTTGTGGCATGTTCTAGAAAAAAAATCTTCTGCACATGTTACAAAGACCCAACTGAACGTACGGCTCAGCCCACACACTTTTTCCAGTGGTTTTTGGCCTTGGTAAGGCTTCGCCCACTATAGCTACATGCCAGTATCCAAACTCTAACTAATATGAGAAGGTGATGTGCATAATTTGTAATATATAGATTTCTTAAAAATTGAAATATAAACACAGAAAAGCGACAAGCCCATAACCATCAAAACCACAAAAAAAATAACAGTTCTGGCTGTTTGAATTTGATTGGAAAATCAAATCTACACTGAATGCCTGAAATGAGGCATTGAGTTTGGGGGGCAATCATAAATCAAAGCATTTTTTATCTCATATTGACGGAGCTTTTGAAAATATTCATAAACCTTATTTTGTGTGTGTTTTGCCAGATTTCTTTAATATTGGTAATGAAAATACACTACAGTATTTATTTAAGCATTATGTGTTTCAGTCAGTTCAGTATATTTCAGAAGCTTGGCACCTTTGAAAGAGGACACTTTACGTGTGAAGAATGTTGATGCTGTTCTCTGTTCATCAGCCCATGGGGGCTGGGAATCTTTTATAGTGCCCACAAAAAAAATAAACTCATAACTGATATATGGAAACCCATCTGCAACTCAGTGACAGACCAGAGTTCACACTTTTGGTGTTCAGAGTTCGATCACGCATTCACATCTCCCCAAACAAACTGGGCATTCTAGGCAAACTAAAAGGAATTTGATCAAAGCAGGACGGTGCGAGTGCTCCTTTAGAACACATGACCGCATTGTAACACCAAACACATTGTGCGCATCAGAAACGTGTCCGACGCTTCAAGTTTGACACGCGTGCACTTTGAAGTCAAATGCTTGACATTCTGCTCTAGACGTACATCACATGCATCAAAATCGCTCTAGGCGGGCATTGAGAAGAGACTCCTTAGCATATGCTTCCTTCAAACTCTTCCATCGTCTCCTGATTATTTCATCTAAATAAATACAATGTTTATTTAACGTTTATTTTAACGTGACGAGCGGTGAAAGTCCAGATTTTTTAACTCCAGCATTGGTCACACCATCGACATGCCTCTAGATAGACTTTGAATGTAAAGCAGACGCGCCTGACGCATTTGGTGTGAATGCACCGTAAGTCCTGGTGTGACCATGAATTTAGCTGTCCTTTTGTCATCAAAAGGATAAGATAAGGATTTAGATAAGCAAAGCCACTAAACACAGGAGGTTTCAGGCCAGCTTTTGGTCCTGCTTTGGGCCCATAAAAAACACTTAATTCTGGAACATTCCCATGGTTCCACAAATCCTTCTCCCTATGTCCACATGTACCTGATTAGACAACATGTAAATGATTCAGGTTTGTCATAAACACTGAGGCATCTGATTGCCATTACCAGCAGAAAACAAACAAGAACATAAGCAGGAGAAAGCAGTAGCACCGGCTAGAGCTCGCCGAGACCGACACCCGGAGCTTTTCCCTCCACTGTGACCCTGATACGGAGCGCAACATGATGAAGTACTTTACAGCCTCTAATTAGCACACTCCAGCTCTTTGGTTACTACTTCAGAAAATATACAAATTAGAAAAACATTTCCACTCATGCTCAACTGATGAGAACAGTCCCACTTTAAGCGATGCGAGAGCGGCAACCAGAATTTATGCGTTACCGAGCTTACACACATCTGTGGATGCTGAAGAAAAAAAAAAAAAAAAAAAAGAAAAAGTTCACCAGTCCCTTCGAGCCATTCCCGAAGACAACCCTAGCAGAAACAAAGCAGACACGCAGCTCTGCACTCTCACTTTTTTTGCCCAGTCTCCGACACATCATTTGTTCTCTCTTTCAAGTTGGCCAAAGTGCCGGTGTTATGAGTAACGCCTCATAACGCTGGAGCTCCTGGCAATCCAAAAGGGGGAAAAAAAAAATCCAACCACATGAACAGATGACTAATTAAAAACACAGCGAAGTGAGTGTAATTAATGAGTCCATTAAGTCTAGGTAATCTCACAGATCCAGTATTAACAAACTGCGAGTGGGCCTGGGATGGAGGTGATTAACAGTGCGGCCACATTGGTTCTAATTAACTACACAACCACAGTCACAACTGGATTTTGGAAACATATGTCAGGGTGTTTTATTTTCCTTTGAGGGTCTGAGAGTAGAATACGTTTGGGACTGCATGTGCACGGCCTAAAATCCAACCATCATTAACCTGTGGAATTGCTAGACAATAAAAGAGAGCAACTAGGTCGCACTTTCAGACCTCTTAACAGTTAGTAATAGTTAAAACTGAATTTTCCAACTACTTTTGGGAATCATCTAGCATATCTAAAGTGTCTTTCAAAAATTTGGTCAGGTTAAAACCTCATGTCTTTTCTTTGGTTTCTGTGAGGTAGAACAAAACAAAATAGCTTATGAAATAAAATCTAGAATGTTAAGGTGTGGGTTTTTTTGTGATTGCTATGGCCTAAAATTCTTTATTTTGTGGCTTTTTTTTCTCAAAAGGTTGTGGTCAAAGTTGTGACATTTTTAAGCTTTATTTTTGCCCAAAGATGGCCATAAACAGAAAGTTGAAATTGCTGTACCTTCTAAAAACTTAAAGTTATTGTACTTTTTTAGTACATTAACTAAAAAAGTTGTTGTACCTGTTGAATTGTCAATATAAGATGAGGAACTTTTGTTTAGGGAAGCAGAAGGTGAGTGAGGGTTGGGACCGAGTGGCAGGAGGATGGTGTGTGAGTGACAGGTGGTGCAAGCTGGAGGTATTAGGGATGAATGATATGAAGGAAACTTATTTTGCCGTTCGTCCGTAAAGCTGCACTTACCCTATGTCAACATCAGCTGCAAAGCTGAAGCGTAATCCGTTGCATTCAATTTTTCTGCACTCATCTCCACTCCACAGCACTTTGCCTCCAGCTAGGCAACAGCTCGGGGAGGACGTCTAAGAAAGCCTGTCTTCTTCCATGCAGTCAATTTAAAAGCCAGGATATTTTCATCAATCAATGAAATTCCCCTACATGCTCCAGAAATATTGCAAAAACTCCTTGCTAGATCTCGCCTTTTGGGGTCTCAATGATTTTGAGAACGGTGAAAAGTCAGCCCAGAATTAAATGAGAGAACCTGGTTAATGACCTGAGGAGAGCTGGGGCCATAGTTACCAAGGTTACCAGCAGCAGAAATATTCAATTTCACCATTAGTAACACACTGTGCCATCATGGATTAAGATCCTGCCATGCATACAAGGTCCCCTTGCTCGGGTCAGCACATGTTCATGACCATCTGAAGGTTGCCAATGGTCATCTGGAGGATCCAGATGGGGCCGGGAAGAAGGTCGTGTGGTCTGATGGGACCACATTAGAACCTTTTAGAACAAACTCCACTCATTGTGTTTGGAGGAAGAAGAAGAAGTACAGTCCAAAAAACACCATCCAACCGTGAAAGTACAGGATGGAAAAATGATGCTTTGTGGGTGCTTTTCTGCAAAAATAACAGGAAGACTGCACCGTATTGAGGAGAGGATAGATAGGATAGAGTATTTTGAGATTTTGGACATCAACCTATTTCCCTCTGCAGGAACACTAAAGATGGATCTTCCAGCATGATAATGGCCTGAAACATACAGTCACAGGAACTAAGGAGTGACTCGGAAAGAAGCATGCCAAGGTCCTGATGTGGTCTAGCCACACTCTAGACCAGAACCCAAAAGGAAATAGTTGGAGGGATCTGAAAATCTGTTGCCCAGCAACAGCCCTGAAAATTCAAAGAATTTGAGGAGATCTGTAATAAAAGATCTGATGTAATAAAATCCAAGTTGGCTATTAAAAAAGAAAATCATACAATGTGGCTTTATTGATATTTATGTTGATTCCATGTCTCAAATGAAATGATAACTTAATACAAACTAATCACTACAATGCAATGAACATTAGAGACGTCTCTTCTGCTCAAGAAGGGAAACTTGGAAAATTACTATGTCGTATCAAATACTTCTTTACCCCATTGTAATTGATTCATTTGACAAACTTTAAATAGCTCCGAAATATAGAAAATAAAATCTTCCAGTGTTGCAATGATTTCTGGTAAACAACCATTCAACATGTGTTCCTGCGTTCGTTCCCTCTGGAGGAGGTTTTATCTTATCACTACCATCTGCTCTGTCTGCTCCTGTTTTGTCCTCAGAGATTTGGAATTAGATAGTCCCAGCCCTCCCAAAAAAGAAAAAGAAAGCTTCCCAGTGCAAAGAAGTGTACCTCCTGCTGCCTGGAGAGCTGCTTTCATCTCCGCTGCTCATTATGCAGCCACTTTCCTGGCTCAGGAGCCCTGTATGACCCAGAGACAGTAAGCAGGAAACCTAATGCATTCCCTTTGTGGGTTGTATGTTTGTGGTTCTGTGGGCACATATGCATTTAGTTGTACTTCATATAAAAAGTTTGGAAGTACATTAAATACACCCCTTAGATCCATCACGTATCATCTTCTGCTGGAAGTCTTCTGCAATTAATGAAATACGACTGTAGACTAGGAATGTGCGATACATGCGGTACGCTGTAGAAACAACAGACATATGGCCTATGATAGAGATTTGTATTGTACCGGCTAACTGCAGTAATGTTGTTCATGATATAATCGGCTGGCGTCAAGACATGGAGCAAGAGGGAAGCGGAATGGCAGAGAGCATAAGGGAAGAACTCGTTAAAAATGCAGGTGTGAAAACATCAATTACATTAATCTGGTTAGGATTTAAGCCAGGTTGTCAATGATAACTTAATACAAACTAATCACAATACCTATTTTTTTTTTTTTTATCAAAAAGCCTCTCTTCAGAGGGTTACTTAGTTCACAGTGGCCCGGTCTTGTACTGCAGTCAGCAACATAGAGCTGTAAATACGAGTGAAAAGATGAACGAGGGGAGTCAGACTGGTGTGCTCAGCAGCAAATTTCACTTTAAAAAACACAGACTGACATTTGACTTTAATCGCTCAATATTTGGAAGCATGGCCAAAAAACCAGACCGAATGGCTCCCTTCGCTTTCTCCGCCGCCACTGACAAAACTAAAACCTTAGGGGAACTGCAATTCAAAAACAACACGGAAACTCAACGTCACATCTCCTGCCACTGTCAATTAAATGCTAGATGGAGCGCTGAAGGAAGACGAGGACTGAGCAAGATTTCATAGGAAGACAATGGGCAGGGTACCACAACGGCAAACCTACCGAGACGTAGAAGTCCACCAAACTGGCAGATGAGGCAACGAGAGCATTAATCAGAGAAGCAGCCCAGAGGCCCACGGTTACGCTATAGGAGCTGAATCTAAATCTGTTGACAACGGCACGACAATTCTGGGAGAAAACCAGAGAGAGGCAGCAAAATGCTTAAGACGTACGCAGCACTTTACCTCATCCATGCCTCTTAACAGTTTTACCTGTGAAATACTTAATTTTCCTTTCCTTCATACAAAATAAACACAGTCAATGCTTAATAGATGAAAGGCAAATTATAATAGGGCTTTTATAAACCTTGTGTGCTAGACCTACATTTTCTTGTGCACATATATGTGGCTGCGTGAATGTCTTCTACCCATTTCCCCCATGGGAGATACACAGAGTGTCAGTCTACGAGGCTGTCAGTGCCTGTTCACAGACACGCTATAAGTTCCCCTGCTTCAGTTTAGGAATAACAGTCACCCCCTTATTGAGCAACCTCCGTTTAACCTAACCCATCAGTGTGCCCCTCGTCTGCCTGCTAAAACCCCCAAATCAAAACTCAATAAGCCCAGTTATTGATAAATCCACGTTCTCCTACCCCAGCCGCTACAAATTACTGTATTATAAGGCTTACAGGTATTAGTTTTGAAAGGCCCCAGCCCAAATCAAACAAGGCATACTTGAATTACTTTAGTGCGTCTGGACAGGCAGTGATGCAGTCAGTGAATTAGATATGAGCAGGGGGAGGCGACGTGAAGGACCTAACATATGAGCTGTTGGAGGGTGGCATGGAGGTGGCGTCATCTGTACTCAAAACCGATTAGTCTCAAAGTACAGGCAAGACATAACGCTGTTCAAAACCTTACCGAGGTTCGAGCTACTGAAACGGTATTGGCACACTGCTTTTGAAACGTTCACTTAGGAATATTGTATGGCAAGAAGAAACTGGACCATTTTTAAAGATGTACTCACACCAGCCCTGTCGCTTTAATCAAACTCTACTCCGTTAGCCTAGAAAGTCTGGTTTGTTTTGGGAGGTGCGAACGCATAATCGAACTATGGTCCGTCTAAAACCGAGCTCTCAGTTCAGTTTAAATGAACGCCAGTGTGTTTCGATGAAAGCAGAAAGGAAACCGCTCTAAAAACAGGAAGCAGAAATCTGGAACTACTTGAGACCCAAACTAAACATGCTTACAACTGCCTATTTTAATTGTTCAAGCACCAATTATATCTTAGCATCCATTAATGTGCAGAGTGGAAACCATCTTAGCACTACAACAAATACAACAAGATAATACCAATAAACATTATTATGAATTATATAAATGGTCTTAGCTCTAGTGCCAAAGCTGACATCTACAGTCTTCCACTTTTCTTTCAACCTTTGTCTGTGGTCTTGGGGTTACAGCCAATCAAGGCCAAGGAAAACAAATGGCGCTCCTGGATTAGTTGCTTCGCAAAAGCAAACCAACCATTTGCATTGTTCCTCTGTGTTTCAGCATCTCAATCTGCATTTTCTTCATAATATTTTAGATATGCTCTATGAAAAATCACAAATTTTCCGCACAATTTGGAGTCATGTTCCACATATAAAATACTGAAATGTGAATAAGGGGGTATCCACCGTGGTGTCTCACCAGCACAAGAAAAGAAACTAAGTTGATCTCAACATTCTAAAAAAGTTAACCAATAGCTTTGAAAAAATACTCACTCGCTTTTTGATAGTTATGTTTTTCAGATACTGCAGCCATGAGCCATTAGATTAGACTACTAGAGAAGCTTAGTTTGAGGCACAAGTAACACATTTTTTTGTTTGTTTTTTTACATCAACGGGGTTGAAAAAGAGAATATACAGCTACAGAAAAAGGAAAAAGTCTGAAATTTGATCTCAATTTCATCCATATTTAAAATTGTTACATGGGTTAAAATAGGTTTTCTTAAGTTTTTTTGTCTACTGGGTTCTCTTATCTTCCTCCACCTGACTGGTGGTGTTGAAGGTGGAGGTTTACAGGCTGAGGAGATCCAACCTGGGATGATCAGAGACATTATTGATCTGCAAAATCTGAATCTGGGATCAGAAACCAACGCTCGGTTTTCTACAATGTTTTTAAAATTGTTTAATATTCAACGTCTCACCCATGAACAGGTGAAATTTCAGCATAGGATTTTATGGCAATGCTTGGTTTGTTATTGAAGGACCTACTTCACATGATCTCTGTCTCCTTATTCTGTGTCCTCAGCTGTCCCCCTATTCCACCAGGAAACTTCTTCTATGGACTTTCAGCAGGATTTTCTGTGTCCCCTCAGTCCTCTGTGTCTTCTTTGTGTCCAACCTGGGATGATCAGAGAATCAGAGATGTGAGAAGTCTGAATCTGGATCAGAGACTAGTTTTGGGTATTTTTTAAATGTCTCTTCTCTTTAAGTGATCTTTCTGTGTTGCAACACATGAACATGTTATTGGCCATATAAACCATTTGTTTCATGAGATTAATAGTTTATCTACATAAAACTTTACTCCATATGCTCTTATTTCCTTCCGTCCCATCCTGTTCTCTAGGGTCCCTCTGAATAAAAGCTCTTAATTAAATCCCTCAATCATAAATTCTATGTTCTCCCTTGTCTTCTATGTTTTTTATTGTCCTGATGCTTTAATTTGGTTTCTGATACAACATATTGTCAGGCAAGCATTCCTTACTTAATTTAAATTTTAACTCTACAGTCAAATAGGCGCAAGGGGACATAGAGGATTTCTTTTCGCTCTCTTTAGTGTTCCCTCTCAAAAGTTTAGCCTTACCTAGCAACACTTTATTGCAGGGGTCCCCAAACTATGGCCCGCGGGCCGGATCCGGCCCGCCACGTCATTTGGTCCGGCCCCCTGAACAATGCCGGATCCGGCCCGCCTCCTCATACCTGAGAGCATTCAGTGTTTTTTTTCATATATTTTATTTTCCGGTTTATATGTGGATTTTTTTTCAACCACCAGGGGGCTTGAACAGATGTGAGACTAACTTTCCCTCAATGGAATATATACTAGTCAGTCCCAGTCACCGTTTCACTCACGTTTTTTTCCATTTGCATTCTGGGTAAAAATCTATCTAAAAGCGCGAATGTGTCATCGCCCGACCAGAGAAAGGAACAGCTATGTGGCCCTCGCAGGAAAAAGTTTGGGGACCCCTGCTTTATTGCAACGCTGATGAACCAGACAGCATTCACAATGAAACCATAAATTATACAAAATATTTGAAAACATTCGGCATTTATGTTGGATTAAAAACTAAATCTTTTTATGTTGAGGGTAGTCTTACGGAAAATGCACGACGTAACGAACAACTTTGCAAGGGAATAACCAAAAAAAATCCCCACATCCTTCTTCTTGGAGGCTTAACATTAGCAGTTTGCAATGTTGGCTTTTTAGATTCACACATGGCCAATATTTCAAGTCATTGAGTTATACAAGTATTATTCAAGATGTAAAATATCAACTAGAACTTACCAAATATAACAAAATTCAAATTTACCTGTTCGCCTAGATTTGGCAAAACGTGGAACCTTGAGTTTGGTGAATTTTCCATGCAATATAGTGCGCTTGTTGAAGTCGCAAATTAAAAAACACAATTTCCAACGAAACAATAGTTATGTCTGGGTATTTAGCTCACCCTTAGGAAAGAATATTAGAACAGAATATTCAGTATGTTGTAGTGTGTTTTAGGCTTAATGTTTTATTAATAAATAATTGCTGTGGTAGATTAGCTACCGCTTCTACTTTACTGAATTACTTAGACATACAAACTGTAGCCCAAAAAACGCACATTACATTAAAAAAACAAAAAAAAAACATCTTATTGCTGTCTTACCTTTACTTATCAATGAAATCCATGCACCGCTAATTTTGCACAAAAATATCCGTTCATCCAAAGCCAAGTCTATCCTCAGTTTGTCTTTTCTACTCAGTTTAAGAATCATCAAACTATCTCGAAGCAAAACTTTCAGCTCCGGTGTTCTTCTTCCTTTAGTTATTATCTCCTGCTTCAATTGAAAATCCACTTTAGAAAACTGTTTAAGTGTAGAAATGTAGTCTTTGATGTTGACGTTGGAAGAGAGAAAAAAACAAATATATCGCTGTACTTTACTTATTTACTGTATGGCTAGCTCCATGGCTAGCTCACTGTGTCTTACTCTGCAGTTGTGGAGTCACAATATCTGGGATCATGAGCGCCCCCTGCCATGAGGCAAGAGAACTGCCTGCCTCCCCTGGAGTCTGTTCTCTGCCGTTTCTGATCGCTCCTCCGCACACAAAACACGATACACACACAGTTGGTGACAAAAAACACTGTACATTATATACATAAGCTAAATTATGGAAAATCAGTCCATATATTAAATGTTTTTTAGCCATTTTATTCCCGGCGTACAAACAGGACGAACTTGCCCCCATAGGATGGCAGCCAGTGCAGTTAGCGAGAGATTGCGCAATACCAGGTGAGGCTCAGCTTCCTGCTGCCTCACCGGCTTCGCTTCTGAGCATTTGAATGGGAAAATGCGAAAATCCAGCGATTCTGAAGAAAAAAATCATCAGAATTGGCTAAGATAAGTAAAAAATAGATACTTTATAGTACAAACCACAGGGTGAAAATTGCAATATAAATGATTTTATTATATTTTATTTTTCCATGATGACAGGTGAGGCTCTGCCTCACCTGCCTCCCCTGACTGCACGTCACTGGTATATTCCCTTCTTTTTTTAACTCTGTTGTCTTTAATCTTTATTTTATTTCTCCACATGACTTGTTGACCAACAATTAAAGAAGTAATGCTCCATCTGCTGAGTTACTGGTTGTAACAGATTGTGGAAAAGGTGAGGACATGATGATGACTTGATCAGAAAGTCTCTTTCAATCATTTTTATATTTAGAGAGAGATTCTCCAGCATAACTGAGACAAGACAGCAACACTAGGCCAATCAGGAGAGAGAAGACAGCAACGATGGAGAATTCTTCATAAAATTAAGACAATTATGGACAACTCTGACCATGCTCTTCATGAGACCGTCTTGAAAAAATAGTATCATCAGTCAGAGGCTTCTTCAAATTTGCTGTGATACAGACCGCTACAAAAGATCTTTCCTGCCAACAGCAATCAGCCATCTGCAATAAATGTTTGAAGAATCTGAATCAATGAGTTACAACAACATTTAATTTTGCTTTTCTATCAATAAAGTATTTTTGAATTGAATTTTGAATTTGAATTTTTTTTTCCAATCCAGGCTTCACGGCAGAGAGAAGTTTTCCCATTTGGAGGTCCGAAACTGACATAGTTAAGAATAAAAGCAGAAAAATTAAGTCGCACCAGTTGTGTTGTAAAAAATGTCATTGTGAACTTAGATTGGTTGGCCAGTAGGTGGCAGCATATAGAGCGATAAACAAGGCAACGCGATATGAAAGTCATGGAGACATGAGCGTTCTCAACCCTATAAATGACCCTGACCTTCTGAATTCTTTCCCTTTGCGACGGGACTTTTGAGAGACGCCTAAAGGAGCATTTGAAGCCTCGGAAGGTTTGAGCTTGTCGAGAAGTCTGCTAGCAAAACTTGCTGAAGAAGCTTTTGGTGAACAAACCTGCGAAAGACGGTTCCTGGCCAGGAGAAGCATCAGCAGGGTGATCAGCTGGAAGGTCAAAATCATTCTTCTACTATTTTTAATAAACGAAAGCAAGTTATTACTAGGATATTAGTGACTTGTTTAGCTATGCTATGCGAAGACGAGATTATTTTGTGTTTGTGTTTTAAAGAAATTCTGACTGCTGTAGAAAAAAAGACAAGTAGCATTTTTTTGATAGCACCTTTCTTATCCAATGAGCTTTATTCTTGACTGAATTTCGCTGGAAATGTCTGGAATTTTTAAATGTGGTATAATGATTTAAGAAATGTATTTTATTTAATTATATTCAAATTAGTTAATTAACGTCAAATTCCTGGAAAATTAGCTTGTTTTTGAAAGTTTTTTTTTTTTTTGAAAAATGCCGTGATAAACACTCAGTTTCCATGGATACGCTAAATGAAATACATTAAATATTTAGTATTATTTTTTTAAAAACATAAAAAAAAATTAGTATTTACCCTTATAATAGTCTAAATTCTCCTGATTACCAGGAAAAAAAAATAGTCTAATCACCATTTTTTTTAATCCCACATTCTTTGTAAGGTAATAAAAGGTTTTATGCACTTACTTTGTCTCTTCCCATAAAATGTGTTATTACTGATGAACGCAATTTTTATGTATTAGAAAAAGATACGTACAAAAGTCCCACCTCTTCACATGTGGCATCATTGAAAAGCCCTAAATGTCCTCTCCAGATACCAAAAAGAATTAATTCAGTAGAATGCAGGGGGTGGGAGATATTCAAGTTTAGAAATGTCCTCTACAGAGGACAAAAATGAACTACTGGTAGTCAGGAGGATATTTTAATTGTTTAGTTTCATTATTTTTTTCAAGATAGGGACATGTTGATGTCTTTTATTTATTTATTTATTTATTTATTTATTTATTTACTTACTTACTTACTTACTTTAAGCATAGCCAGGTAACATGGGTGAATTGATCTGAAAAAGAAAATGGGGATATTTAATCTAAGAACATCAGGGTTGATTACTTTGGTGTCTTTGAAATTTTGATGACTTCTTTGAAATAGTGTAGTACTTGTATGCATCTGCTTGTCTCTGCATTATTTCCCATACTGACTAGGGTGATCTGAGTTTAAGTGCGTTACTGTTCATTTACTTCGTTAACAGAATTCTGCATGCAGCGGTTGTGTGTTCTGGGGGGAATGTTTTGTTTTTGTTTTAGTTCTGGATGCTCGCTGACTCTGGTGTGGACATGTAAAGTTAGTCTGCATCGGCGTTAGAGCACGTGAACTATCCAGTTGTTCTCAGGTTCGGTTATCTTCATTAAAAGAAGATCTACATTATTCCCTCCTGGAGTGGTTATTATCCCGCACCTTTACAATCCATCCGTGGCCGCCGTTAACAATATATAACTTTAATAGGTCTCTTTTGCATTTGTGGGGTGAAACAAATTTGTGAGTTAATTTAAATTGTTTAGTGACTTACTGTATGTGTTAGCATATAGACATGTTATCTCTTAATTCCCGTTCTTGTTGTATAATCACATCTGGTATAGCAATAATATTGTTAATTAAAGAAAAACAAACACATTCACAAACCTGGGTTATTGTATTGTTGGTATTTCAGTGTTCCCTCGAAACATTGCTTTGGACTTTTGTGAACTTCAAGATACTGAATTATAGCTTTTTTTTGCTTTGTTTCTTTCCTTCACAGGCCATACTATGGCGCTTCCAGCAGATGGATCCCCAATGTTGGAGGGACATCCAGACAAAGGTAAGGATCATGGTAAGGTATGGTTAAATGAAGCCGACATGGTTTCTGAAGACCATGGAGAGGAGTTGAGGTATAGTTCACCTCCACAGTATATGGACTGTTCTACCAGCTCCAGTGGTGGCAATACTACCAGCTCCAGTGAAGACGAGGTAGGTAATGACTGTACTACCAGCTCCGATAAAGATGAGGTTGATAATGAAGACCAGGATGACTTTAAATCCCAACTTCGGGTTGTCCAGGTCCTTCGACCAAACATTAAATTCCTGTGGGGCATAGGAGTGCTTGAACAGTCATTGAAACATGTGAATTTGATGGTTGATCAGCTGTGCTCCGCTGACAGTAGTCTAACTATGGACCGTGCCGATGTTGCGTCACAGTTGCTTGAGATTCTTCCCCAAAATTTCAAATACATACAAGACATTAGGGTGGCTCAGAAGCCTCAAGAAGACACGGCTCCCTGTACTTCACTTGAATTCACATCTGGACTTGACAAACAGGAAGAGCCTATTTTGCATCCAGAGAAGTCCAGACCCATCGCTACCTCGCAACATCATCAGGTAGGTTTGGAAGAGGACGGGTCTTCTTTGACTTCCGGCCACACCAGGAACATTACACAGAAGGTGGATGCTGTGAAGGAAGACGACCCATCATCAAAGCTTAGTTTTGGTACTGTGCTTCCTTCCAGCTTTACATTCACATTTGGACTTGACAAAGAGGAAGAGCCAATTTTGCATTCACAGGACTCCAAACCTATCAGTACCTCACAATATCATCAGGAAGGTTTGAAAGAGGACGGGGCTTCTTTGACTTCTGGCCGAGCCAGGATAACAACGAAGAAGGTGGATGCTGCGAAGGAGGACGACCCAACATTAAAGCTTAGTTTTGGTACCGTGCTTTCTTCACTCTTTATATTCACATCTGGACTTGACAAAAAGCAAGAGCCCAATCCAGAGGACTTCAGCCCAATCTGTACCTCGCCACAACCTCTCGGGGGCTGGAAAAATTTAGTGGCTTCTTTGACTTTTGGCTGCACCAACAGAACTACAAAGATGGTGGATGCTACAAAGGAGGACGACACAAAGCCTAGTCATCAGGTAGGTTTGAAAGAGGACGCGGCTCATGTGACATCTGTGACTGGCATTAATGGAAAGAGGACAAAGGACACTGATGCTGAAGAGCAGCCCCCAGCCAAGAGGACTAGGGACACTGTTGCTGAAGAGGAGCTCCCCACAAAGAGGACCAGGGATAATGATGATGCTAAACAGGAGCCCTCTGCCAGGAGGTTCAGGGAGAACCAAGCTGATGATGAGCTCCCCTCCAAGAGGACCAGGGACACTGTTGCTAAAGAGGAGCCCCCTACCAAGAGGACTAAGGGCAGTGTTGCTGAAGAGGAGCCCCCAGCCAAGAGGACCAAGTATAGTGATAATGCCAGTTGGGACGAGGTCCTTCAAAGAATCGGCAGAAGGTTGGCATGGAGATATGGTAAAGAATGGGAGGACGAGCCCATTCCGTCAACTCCTCTGTTCATTCCCTACCAAAAGACAGAATATGAAGATCCCATTCTGTTATCCCTTGTCCTCAGTCCCTCACCAAGGACGTCGTGTGAGGATCCTGGTCTGTCATCCCCTGCCCTCAGTCCCTTACGAGGGATGGTGCATGAGGATCCTTTTCTCTCTTCCCCTGACCTCAGTCCCTCACCATTGACACACTGTGAAGATTCCATTTTGTTACCCCGCGTTTTCAGTCCTTCGCCATCAACACACTGTGAAAATCCAACTGTGTCATCCCCTGACTTCTGTTTCTGGGTGGAGTCTGAAGGGGTCATAGAAGAGGAACCAACACCTTCAACATCTGGTGGAATTACAGAAAGAGTGAGTTCCAGACACGTGTGGTTTAGACCTCGCTACGTCTTGTCAAGTGACTCTGATTAGATTGGGATCCGTAAAAACTGAAGACCTTTTAGGAAGTCACATTAGGATATCATTATTTCTCAGGGTTTTTTAATTAAAGTCAATGACTTTCTAGCAAGCCTGAGGAAGCCTTTGGTAGCGTCTTGCACTGGGGTTTTTCTTTATCCCGCTACTAGATTTAGCATTTTAGATGTTAAGGATTCTGGCAGGATTGAGGAAGTCTTAGGTAGAGCCTTGCACTGGGTTTTCATCTTTGCGTTTTCCTCTCATCTCCCCCATGTTGCAGGGTGTAATAGCGGTTCTTCCCCACACGGTGCTCTCCAATATAGTAAATTACTCTATCTTGTTCCTTTACTAATCCACTCTCCAAGTTTTTAATCTTTCAGGTTGTAGCTGCTCATTGCTGGATCCTTTTATCGTTGTCCATGTGGTTCCTGTCCTTCTGGATCCCTTGTTTTTCACACTGCTTGTAAGTTTTTGCATTCTACATTCACATGATGCTGCTTGGCTCCTGCTGGTGGTGGGGACCATCAGCTTTACTAAATAGAAATAGAAATTCACTATTAGTAATTTAGAAAGTGTTCAACCATATAGAGTTAAAATTTACATTACGTAAGGAATGCTTCCCTGACAATACGTTGTATCAGAAACCAAATTAAAGCATCAGGACAATAAAAAATTAGAAGACAAGGGAGAACATAGAATTTATGATTGAGGGATTTAATTAAGAGCTTTTATTCAGAGGGACCCTAGAGAACAGGATGGGAGGGAAGGAAATAAGAGCATATGGAGTAAAGTTTTACGTAGATAAACTATTAATCTCATGAAACAAATAGTTTATTTGGCCAATAACATGTTCATGTGTTGCAACACAGAAAGATCATAAAAAGAGAAGAGACATTAAAAAATACCCAAAACTAGTCTCTGATCCAGACTCAGACTTCTCAGATCTCTGATTCTCTGATCATCCCAGGTTGGATGTAAACCTCCACCTTCAACACCACCAGTCAGGTGGAGGAAGATAAGAGAACCCAGTGGAAACAAAACAGTAAGGAAACTTACTTTCCTTTTAAATATGGATAAAATTGAGGTCAAATTTCAAAATCGTTCTTTCTTCTGTCCATGTATATTCTATTTGTTAACCCTGTTGTCTTTTCTCTTTATTTAATTTCTACATCACAATGACCAACAATTAAAGCAGAAGACCTGCTCCACCTGTAAACCTCCAACTTCAACACGACCAGTCAGGTGGAGGAAGATAAGAGAACCCTGTGGAAAAAACATATAAGGACATTTATATCTGCACAACATGACTAATCATTTCAAATATAACTGCAGAGAGTTGAGCTGAAAGTTAGAAACTGTTTCTGTCTGCTGCATATTTTTCTCTTTAACTCTGTTGTCTTTTCTCTTTATCTCATTTCTCCGTCAACTCATGTCACATGACTTGAGTTGACCAACAATTAAAGAAGACGACCTGCTCCAGCTGCTGAGCTACTGGTTGTAATAGATTGTGGAAAAGGTGAGGACATGATGATGACTTGATCAGAAAGTCTCTTTCAATCATCTGTTATTTAGACAGAAATTAAGGAATGTGTGTCTTATTATGTGATGATTCTCCAGCATAACTGAGACAAAACGACGGTACTGGACCAATCAGGAGACAGAAGACAGAGGACTAAAATGAAAATACTATGCCTGTCAAAAAAGGCATATGATCCAGTGGCCCCAGGTTTACACACCATCCGTTAGAACTAAATACATTTTTTACATCCTTAACTTTTCAGCCATTTTATAGTTGAGATTATTTTCTTAATTATTCAAGAATTAAAACCTTGGTTTTCCTTCCTGCTAGATTATAAAAGCAAAAAATAAACTAATTTTGATGTGCAAAAAGTTTATTTACAGTGAGCAATGATAAAACACTTTCATACATACAGTGCAGTAAACAATTCTGATTAAATTCCCCACTGTTTGTGACCACCTGTTGGTCTTTTGCACATGACTCAAAGCAGTTCTATAATACCTGCATCTTTCTACGTGCTTCTATTAAAAAAGTCTGAGTTTGTTTGGATTTTAACACATTTATCAGCAGCTTTAGTGCCGAAACAATCTTGAAAATTCTTTTATTTCTCAAATTGCAGTGGCATAATCACACACTGAAAACTTCCAGAATGTTAGGAATTATGTCTAACTTTGTACATAATAACTGATGTAGTATTGAATGGTATTTATGATTCCTGTAAAATATTACTGAACAATTTCTTATGCTTTACTTTAAGGTTGATCAGCATTTAGGAGTTTTTATTTTGGAAATTCCCATGAAGATGCCAGGCTGCCTGTAGCCCCTTCCTGTGAATCCACTAAAGTAATAATTAGCCTTTTTTGGGTGAAGTTAACTTTAAAAAACCTACTATGAGTACGTTTTTCCCACCTAAGAGAGAAGGAGCAGAAGAAGAAGGAATGACTGTTACATAACAAATGAATCTAGCAGGTTAATGACATTTGACTTGTAGCAGACATGTGTCTCTGAAACTGCTGCAGAAGTGATGAGATCACATGGATGTCACCATTTCTTCTTTCAGCTCATCTTTTGAGGCACATTCAGATGGAGAAGTGGAATAAAAATCAACAGTGGAAATGGGTCAAACAATGACGGATGAGGAGCCGATCACTTTCAGACTCAGTCACCCCTCACCTCCATCCACCTCCCACCTGGAGGGATGTGGATGGGGGTTTAAAACCTCCTCACCTCCATCACTGTCAGGGACATAAACATCCTGACGTGTCTGAATTTATCCGACTGGCTGAGGTGGATGCAGTTACTCTGAGGGTGAGTTCTTGAGATTTAAATGGTTTGACCTCTTGTGTACTTCCATGATTTTTACTGTAACATATGTATTTGTTTGCTTCAAATGTTTTGTTACTTGTATTTTTTGTGCATAGATTCCTAAATCAGAGCCCTGACAACTGAAAGATTGTCAGGGCGTTTGCGTCTTCTAGGTACTCAGAGCAGGTGAAGTGTGTCGTTTTCCAGAAGAGCAGGAACTACAGCGACTCTGCCCTGTCGTCATGGCTACCCCTCAGGTCGATCATTTGTTCATTTTGCATTTCTTTAGATGGACGGTTCAAATGTTTGTGAAAACAAGTAAATATACTTTGTTGGAGTTTCATGTAACAGACCCAAACTAAATGTTTTTTTATTTTGGAGTGGCAGGAAAGTTCTGTCACTTTTTTTTTTTTTTTTGTAGTATAAGAAATCTGAAAAGTTTGATTTTTTCCCCCCCACTTCACACTAATAGTTTGTTGTGTCAGTGAATCTCATAAAGCATCAGTAAAATATGTTGTTGTTTATAGTTTCAGGATATGTTTCAGTGAACAACCACATTGTGTAAAACTCCCCAGGTCACACTGTGAGGCGCGTTATGTGGGTCCGTGTTTCTGTTGAGGGTCACAGGGAGTTTGCTCACCACACTGACCCCAACCAGATCAACCCGTCTCACCGTGGTGAGAAGAACTGCAAGTGCTGTTATTGTTACAGTAAAATTACGTTACTGACATGCTGCCTGCATTCTAGCTACGCCGGGGGAAGCTGTTCCAGCTGTTCAGTTCAGACTCAGGGTGTAAAGCTGGGCCAGTATCACTTCAGGTTTGAGACAGACCAACCGCTGGGGAGATGGACCTCACCTGACGCCATTACTCTGGATGTAACAGGTAAAGCTGCTGAGACATCTCAACAAAGTTTCAGTATTTAATGACTTGTGTTTGTCTCTGTGTTTCTAAAATTTGTTCTGTTTCCTCAGCTCCTCCACTCTCCTGTCAAAACATCAATGACTCTCAAAAGGACAGTAAGGTTTCTGGTGCCTGGCTGGAGACGAGATTCTGATTATTTAAATGCCAAAACAAAATATCAGAATAAATAGTTAGAAGGCAGATTTGTTTTCTATTCATTATTGTTTTCATTATCGATGGTCCATAACGCAGCTTTACGGCCTGCTGCTTTTTCTTCAGTTGCTGTGAACCAGAGTGACGAACAGGAACAGTGAGCAGAGAGAGACGGTGCCGGTCAGGACGGCTTCCACCAGCAACACCGTCCAGCTGCCCAGCATGAAGACATGAACCAACAACCTGCAGACACGAGAGAGACGGACGTTACTGACAAAATAATGTGTTACAATAAGAGTTTGGCTGAAATATTTTTGAAATGATTGAGAAATATGAAAAAAAGCAAAAAAAACAAAAAAAAAACAATCAGACTTAATCATAAAATGATAAAGCTACACAATGGTCAACAAACAACCAAGACAGGAGCTACAAACCCTTCAGTCATTGCATTGTTATATATTTTATGTGGATTCTTTCAAACTAATATGTGAAAATAGATTCCTCTCATGAGACCAGATGAGACATGATCGTGGGTTTGTAAGAACAAGGCAGGAAGTTAGCTAAATTAGGAGAAAATTAGAAATCCCCACTTTTCTGCTTATGTGAATAGAATTACAGTTTCACAAATCATTTTTTTTTTAGAAAATGTATAATCAAACCATAACTCAGTCCAGGTTTGAGGACAGTGGACTCTTAGTATTCACAAGAGTTAGGGACCAACATGATCAGCTGAAATCTGTGAACACCTGAAACCACTTCAGAAAAAACATTCATTTAAAAGCATAAAAATATAATTGAATGGTAATAAGTTGTTTTTTTCCTTCCAGCAGTCCAACCATCTGTCTCTCATCTTTTGAAAGCATTTACCGTTCACTTCTCTGTGGGAGACTGAAGTGTTGATAGAGAAATTATTTGTGTTACTGATTCCTTATTTTGCCAAACTCATCATCCCAACCTCAGTCTTTGGCCTGGGGAGTCGGAGCCGTGGCCAGACTGGATGGACACACAGAGGGAGGTAAGAAGGGAAATCTTCTTCATTACAGAGAAAATGACTTTTCTGAATCGTCTCCAGAATTCAGTCTTGAACTTTTATCTTTTAATCAGAAAGCCACCAATTAAAAAAACAAACAGCATTTATAAGGTGCCATGTGAAGCATATCAATAATATACTGTCATAAACTCATATCATACATTAACATTGGCAAATATCTTAAAATAACTGTCATCATTTCATGTCTTGACATTATTTTTATGTATTTATTCTTTATTTACACTGGTTGCCAAGGTTACTTATACCTCTTCAACTTTTTCACATTGTTAAAACCACAAGGGACTTCTGTGAAAATACAGATTCCAGAATATATGCAGAAAAGCTGCTATTGCAAATTGTTTAATAAATCATACCTAAGATACTCAAAAGATTGCAGCTTTGGAAGATGAAATATCTCTGTGCAATGCTACTTCACATCCGATTGGCTGGAGTTTGCAAGGCAGCCAATCTAGAACCGCCACTTATTTTTCCTTTGTGCTGATTGACTGTATCCACAAGACCAGAGATACCGGAGAGTTTACAAGCGTCATGGTGGAATGGGTCAAAGTCCCTGCTGACCAACATGAATGTTAAAACATCATGTTAGCATGGCTGCTAACACCCAATCACCCATGGGAAGGTATGAAATACAGATATTGTCAGAATTATAAATCAAGACTGACCACCAAAACAAAATGCCAGCACAACGCAGAAGAGCAAACAACCTCTGAAGTCTTAAATAATAGCCCAGCCCTCATGAGCCAGCTGGCCAGCATCAACCTGTTGGCGAAAGTAGATGAAAAGCCAAGTATTTCAAATGTAAACACGTTAATTTTACTGTTCTCCCAAGCATGACAAAGGAAGGGTCAACTCAATGCTCACGCAGCACCGTAGTGAAAACCTTGACCTGTAGTGATGCACACAGGGTAAGTGTCAGTCTCTACACGGCTACTCAAATGACCACTGACAGTTTATGGAGCAACCATTTCCTTTGTGGTGACGTCGCACAGACTCGAGCCTTTAGATGACTCAGCACCAGACGTGAAGCTTTCATTAATTTGGGCCACTTAAGGCGATTTTCCAGTTAGGCTTGTTTTCTAATGAGGCAGGGCAGGGCAGTTAGGTGATTAGGGTTATGACAGCACTGTGCTTTTTTAGGCATACAGAAATGGACAGAATCTACCTCTCTGTCTAAACTGTGAAGGAGTCATTAGATAAATAGATGACAAACTGGACAGAGTCATGGACTCCGCACTTTTAAGGAACCGTTAATGTTTTATTTCTCCCGAGTCTGTTTTACTAAACGTGTGGTCGCAATCATCATTTTAATAACACTTCCAGCTAATAGGGAGGCTTGAAACTGTCAAATGTGAACAATTTCCTTGCCTAAACTGTGAAATAGAGGCGAGGACTGACTACATACCCAGTAGGTCCCCGAGAAGCATGTGAAAGAATAAAGAAACGGCAACAACTTTCTCCTCGGTGTCCTAGCAACCTGTATTTGTTACTTTTCCCAAGTATGCCTCAGTTCTGTGGTCTTTCCAGCCGTCCACCTTGTAACCCACTTTCCCTTTTCACCACCTTGTGAACACGTCTGGACCTGAAAGGTGAAAGCAGTCTTCACTGCGCGTGTGTGTGTGTGTGTGTGTGTGTGTGTGTGTGTGTGTGTGTGTGTGCGTGTGTGTGTGTGTGTGTGTGTGTGTGTGTGTGTGTGTGTGTGTGTGTGTGTGTGTGCATGGCGCTAGCCAGTGATTCAGTTCAGGATTGTTGTACCGAATGGAAACATGGTGCTGGAGGGCAATGGTTGAGGCTATGCTGACAAGCTGACCCCAGGGTGGTGCAGTGGCGTTAACCACCGTCTATGAATGCGTATTAATCCCTAGTGATCAGCTGAGCAACGTGAGGATTTGTATTATGTTTTAATGTGTAGAAATACACTCAGCAAAATTATTAAGTCCACCTTCCTATTGCTTGTTAACACAGAGAATGAGGCAATCACATGTCAGAAATTCAATCTATACATGGTAAAAACAACTCGACGTTCACAACAAGCACCAGAATGGTATAGAAAGGTCAAGGAACAGCCAGTACTATGTAAAACTAACTTTTTTGAGCTCTACATTATGTTATACTAGTCCCTCATCAAAACATATCTGGAGTGTTGCTTTGATTCTTTCATACATGTTTGAGAAATCCTTTAATCTCCCGTGGCAACCGTTCAGCTGTGCAGAACACCTGGGTGGAACTAGCCCCGCCTTTGAGTCGGTGCAGTTTCCAAACTTCTGTTTCCCAGAGCAGCTTTCCCTCGTGACTCCCCACACTCAGCTCCTACAGACTAGCTCCAGCAATTAGCAATCACTTGGTGGACCAGCACATCCCCTGAGCTCATAATAGGAGCTGCTTCTCAGTGCAACACAGATAAAAACATTGTTAAAGGGTTAATAGAGGAGCCATGTTGTGATGAGTTCCTGAAGGTGGAGTTTCAGAAAGAGCAGGAGTTTTTAAAACAGCAGAGCCCAAATTCAAGGCATTAAATTACAAAGTCAAATTTCTTTTAAGTCATATTTGATATATGTAGCATATTTTTACCAACTCAAGTTAAAATAGTTACATGGTTGGCTATACGATGTCCCTGGAAAACCCATAATAATTCAGGTATTCTCACATTTGATAGTCTGGTAGACTTTATTTGATTGGGGAACAAAATTGCATCATTTGTTCCACTTTCAAATGGTGAAGTTAGCTTTCACACTGCAATGTGTCAAACGAACCAAACCTTGTGAAGAACTTGTTCACCAACTCGCCTGTGGTGGCGCTGCATCAAGAACCACTGAAGGAAACGACTAGAAAACTTCTGAAGGCACCACTGTACACAACTTCCTTTTTTCTTTGGAAAAAATAAACTACAAGCCATTTTTAACTCTAACACTAGACTTGCACATTTGTTTTGGTTGTATTTACCCAGAATGCCCTGCTCTATATAGAATCGGTTTCCTGCTTATTTCAATTATGCACCATTAAAATCTAGAGTGGCTAATCTGTCAATGAGGATACTTATTGTTTTTAATTCTGAGATCAATTAAACTTAAATTCGAGAAAAATGTACAATCAGATCATTAATAAAACTTCCTCCCATAAAACCGGGGATAAAGAAAACAGAGCCACATCACAAAGGCGACACACTTCATAGACAACACTTAAGTTGTGAATGAATTACTTTCTTCACATTAAAACCCATGTAGTGTAAGTAGAACAAGACAAAACTGTTTGAAAAATACAGCAAACAAAATAAATAAATCAATAAAAGACAGGTGGCAATCAGAGAGCAGAAGACAAAAAGACGACTCAAAAACAAAAGGCCGACTCTGAATTTTTTTTTTTTTAGTTCTTTCACTTTTAATCTCGAAACCTCTTCTGGTAGCACAGCCACTTTCCTGGGCCTTGCAGGAGACCATTTTGGTAACGCAATTTGCAAACAGAACGTACAGCACTTAGAGCACTTTAGAGACTTAAACAGCAACCGTGTCAAGTTTCACAAATACCTGTCAGTCTCTACATGCAGTCTAACCCACTAATGGACCTGCGTTGCTTGGGTTTTCAATCTACTTACACCAGGTTCACATACCGACGGTTTGATAAAAACTGCATCGTAAAACAAAAAGAAGCTCACACTAAATCACTTCACTGACTAAATCCACGTTCTATTTTAAAATGAGTTCTCAGGTCAGTTACGGACCAGGGAAATAAACTGCAGTCTCCACCACCGCAGCGCGGCCTTGACGGAGTCCTTTCACTTTCTGCAGCCGTTGCCGTCACAGAAAAACTCAGGTAAGAGATTTACTAAACAAAACAGTGTCCAAATAGGAGAGCAAGGAAAACGAAAAGAGCGAGAGAAACATTACGAGAGCTCTCCCTGTGTTTACCTTCGCAATTTTGTCCAATTTGTCTAAATTGCTTTGCTGACTTCTATGAAAAAAAAAATATATATATGTTTAATGTCAAAAAAAAAAATAGCAGCAAAATATGACTGATCACCTTCATTTTTGTCCGTTTGGCTCCTTGGCGCGAGACTCTAAATTGTGTATTCTTTCCATGGCGCCAAACCACCCGCCCTGCATTTAATTAATTTCCTCTTCTTTTATAGGCCGTGGCTACGACTCTACAGAGCCTTTCTGCAGGTATCGTTGGCTTTCCTCTCTCTGGAAAAGGCCCGACTGTTAGTTCATCGCTATTTACACCCAAAATTATATCTTTTTTTTTTTTTTTTTACCTGTCTCTCGTTTTGTCTCTCCGGAGTCGTTTTTAAAAAGGCATGAGAAGAAAAAACAAATGGATTAGTTGGAAGATGAAATTACTGCCATCAAAATCAATCAGAGTAATGTCTGAGAACGTCTCTTGTGGCACGGTAATGACTAAAACGGCTTCTATAACTCATTGGAGGAGGGCAAAGATCTACCCCAATTTCCCTGTTGATTTGGCTTCCCATGGATCACTGCTCAGTCGTTCTGCTGAAGGCAAGAGAGAGATCTCAAATCACTTCCAGGTAGCGTTTGGGTTTGAAGCGCCCCATCGAGAGTGCAAGTTTTTAGATCTAATCTTTATGTAATCTGCTAATTTAGCAAACCGGTTGGAACACGGATGACGAGGGCACGCTGACATTTAAAGATGGAGCCTGGCGCGGGTGAAACGCTCCTGTTAACACACCCTGTCAGTTTCAGCTTTTAAAGCCTGCAGCACTGACCGCATTCTGGCCTCGTTTCCGTCTTAGCTAAAAGGTTGAATGTGTTTTCTTTCTCTGCTCCGTATTTATTATAATTCTGTGCTTGTTTATCTGAAGTTTTTTTTTTTTTTTTTTTTCTAAAAATGAGTCACCACTCCATCATGTCCGGATGGAGCCAAAGCTCGTTTCCATGAGGGTAACAAGGTCTTCTCTGGAGGGAATGCAATTATCGACCAACTTACATCTTTTCCCCAGAAATTATTTGCAGCGACTCCACAAGTATGTTCCATTTTGATTCGAAAAGGGATTAATAAAAAAATTAAAACTACTTTTTTTTTTTTTTTTTTTTTACAAAAAGGGCAGCATTATGTGCTTTCCAGGCACATTGTGTCATTTCATACCACAATCAAGTAACGATGTTAACTCCAGTTGCCATGAAATGCTAAATATATCAAATATGACTGAGAGGAAACTTGACTTTGTAAGTTTTTAAAAACTCCTCTTTCTGAAACTCTGCCTTCAGGAAGTCATCATAACGTCACTTCTCGATTAACGCTGTAATGACGTTTTCACCAAAGGCAAGCAGAGGAGGGCTGATTATTTTTGACTTGTCATTTTTCAGGTCATCACCTCAATAAGACATACAATATATATGAAACTTTGCAGGTATATATGAAACTTGGCACAAACCTCCATGGTTTCATCAGAAGAGCTAATAAATAAGTTTGACCTTGACTGAAACAAATGCAATATTAACCGGTGAATATTGCATTTAAATATCACATCCCTTACTAAATGAAGGTAATTTTACAAAAGAAAGCCTATTATGATGAATTAGACTGATATAGAAGCTCTTACTATGTACAACAATTCAGCTGATTAGAAAACTAAAAGCTAACGTAAAACATATACGCTTACTCTTCAGGTGTCCAGAGGAATGTAATGTTTTAAGGCAGGTAAACGGATTACTGTTTTTCTGACTCATACCTCCACTGGGCTTTGATCTGAAAATAAAAGACTAAGACAGAGTGTAATAGTGAGACAAGTACATAAAGCCAGAAACAGTTCTCCCTTCCAGTGGAAGGAGGCAGAAACATGTTGGGGACCATCAGAGTGGCCCAGCTGAGCCTCCAGCTCTGTGTCCTTCCAGAAACAGCACTGAGGCTCTCTGTTTATTAAACTCAAACCTGATGTCTCTTTATGTGTGTAGAGGACACAGCACACACACACACACACACGCACACGCACACATACATATTACAGGAGTTTCCCTGCACTATTTTGGGCTTGGCACTGATTCAGCTGTTTGTGTTTGGGTTGAATATTTAACCACAATATATTGCCTCAGGCCACGAGTTTTCGTTTTTTCTTTTATTTTTGCGTCATGAACTTCACTTTAACACCTGTGATT
Organism: Poecilia mexicana; assembly: GCF_051168715.1. Taxonomy (NCBI): domain Eukaryota; kingdom Metazoa; phylum Chordata; class Actinopteri; order Cyprinodontiformes; family Poeciliidae; genus Poecilia; species Poecilia mexicana. The sequence continues at coordinate 6,075,615 of NW_028263388.1, forward strand.
AGTTCTCAACACAAATCTAGTTTGTTCCTGTTTGGATGTAAAACCTAAAAGAACTGAGCTTTTTTGATGAGGTGAAACTGTTCCCAAAACCAAAAGGAGGGAGTTTAACCAAATATGCATCTTGTAAGGATTTTGTGTGTGTGTGTGTGTGTGTGTGTGTGTGTGTGTGTGTGTGTGTGTGTGTGTGTGTGTGTGTGTGGTTAGTAAGTTGCAAAGTTACACTGTCAAAAGTTAACAGCAATTATTTTGGTTCTTTATCCCATCATAAGAGGAAAAATTTGGGGGTTAATTTTACAAATTCACATTTTCACCATGTTAATCGTTTATAAATGCCACAGTTTAAAACAAAATATTTAATTTGCAAGTCAAATATGTAGTTTGCAATTCAAAAATTTTGTTCCAACTATTTAATTAGCAAACTAAATATTTAGTTCCAAACTAAACCTAGAGCAAGTGACATAAATATTTAGTTAAAAGCTAAATGTTTAACTCTAAGCTAAATATTTAGTTCTGAACTCCGAGATAATCCTTGGTATTGCCGTGAAAACAGCTCAGTCTGTGTTTTAAGCTAAAATGTTGTTCATGTCAAGAGGAAAATAAACAATAATGTAGTAAAATGAGCAACAACTGGAGCAAATCAGTCATCAGCAGGAGTTTATAAAAAGATTTGCTTTTATTTTGGTAGTTTGCTTCCTTTTATTGGCAAAAGAATTAGCATATCGGAAAAATATCCAGCTGTGTCAAATATTTAACTTGAAGCTAAAAATTTACCTCACAAGCTATATATTTACCTTGAAGCTAAGAAAGCTTAGAAACTAAATATTTATCTTGACACTATAAATTCAGCTTACAAACTAAGTATTTAGTTTGGAGCTAAATATTTAGCTTACAAACTAAATATTTAGTTCTGATATATTGCAGAAGCTTGGGAATACAGACGCTCCCATCAGCATTCCCTGTGTTTCCGATGTTCTTTCTCGGCGCCTCAACATGATCAGGTGATGTAGTTGAAATGTGTAAATAGAAACCTGCTAGATTTTCTGAGTTATGCTACAGATTTAAATTTTACCGGAGGATGACGTAACTGCTAATTTAGGACAAATAATTTGCAGACCAATTACATCTTTTGGTCGTTTTCAAAGACAAACTCGACTAATCGAGCATCGGCAAGTCAACGAGATTCAACAAATTGCGATTAAAAATAAATTTCAAAGCAGTGCATCTGTTACAACCAACAGATCAGCAATAAGAAATATCCATAACCAGAAACTGTATATATATATTTTTTATCTTTATTATATTTTATAAAGATTTACATTACACTTGTCTGTTTAAAGGAAAGCTTCATGATGTCATTTATTTTCTGAAAAGTGAGTCTTTCATGAAGAGACACTCACCCGTCCGCTTCTGCCTCGTGGTTTTCACACGTTCGCTGGACCGAGCGCCGCAGACCGAGCGGCTCATGCTTCTTCTCATGACAGACACGGAGTGACACTCGGGACATGCTCGGGTTCATCTCAGGAAGGCCTGGACTGTGTGGCCCGTCAGCGCGAATAACAACCCGCTTCCCAGCGAAAATATTTACAGCGCGCGACCGCGTCCAATTCACAGTGGACGCAATTATCCGCGCCGATGACGACGCCAGCGACGCCATGCATCATGTCGGTGGCAACGGGGGTTTGTGCAACATCCAAAGCGAAAAAGAAAATAATTCAGAAGCAATGCTGTTTGCTTTTCTTGCGGGGATCGATGGACAGACGTGCGCGGAGCCGACGCTGAACAGGAGAGTTTCTCCGCAGCGCTGGCTTGTTTTCTTCTTTGTGATGTCCTTGTTCATGATTTCCATACGATGTGATAAATCACGACGTCGGAGCCGGGATGGTTTCATGACATCATTCACGCTACATTTCCAACCATGAGCCACTTTCTGATTGGGGCTGTAAATCTCTTTCACCACCTTGTGCCTCTAAACACAAACAAGCACAAATGTTTTGATCCGTACTGATTTTCCATGAGCCGCAGAAAAGGGAGTTTTCAAACGTCTCACCAAACTGTATTATGATTGACTTTTCATATTGTGTGTCAATCTAATGAGTCCGAAGTTCTTTTTAAAATGGATATGCATATTTTTCCACCTTTTTCTTTTTTTATCTGGATTCACACTATCTGGGGGAATTCCAATTAAAAATAAACACATCAGAAGGTAATGGTGATGTCGACATTACAATAAATACGTCTTGTTCACATTGTCTGCTGCAGGCTCTGATTCTGGTTTGATGGCCTGAAATGAGGTTCAACTTCAACTAAAACATCACAAATGTAAAGTCCCTATTTTTGCTAAACTCAGTTATTATTTTTTCATCTCTACGTAATCATGTCACTTTCAGTTTTTACAAAAAATATATGCACAAATATATTTTTTAAATATATCTGACATATGTATAAAAGTGCTACCTATATCAAAAATGTGAGTTAATAGAAACATAACTTGGTAATTTAATGCCTTGGTATTGGGCCTCTGTCTCTTTAAGAAACTCCTGCTCTTTCTGAAACTCCACCTTCAGGAAGTCGTCACAACATGGCTCTTCTATTAACCCTCCAACAACATTTTTACCAGCGTTGCCTCAGCTTGTCTGATGAGCTCAATACATGCGAGGTTCCACTAAGTGTTTGCCAATTACTGCTGGCTAGTCTGTAGGAGCTGAGTGGGGAGACTTCATTACATATGATTAGAAAGGGGGAGGAAAAAAGATATTTACTTAAAACTATTCAAAAAGATTGCATTTATTGCTTCCCTTTATTAAAACACACCTTCCTTTACTGCCTTTGATTAATTATGAGTTGTCACTTATGTTTTATTAGTCTTTGTTGGATGTCTATGCTTTGCTTTGCTTTTATTTTTATTTTAATTAGCATGCACAACCCTTTGGCAAACTTGGCTCACAATTCAAGAATGGCACAAATCTGGTTTAGCAACAACAGGCGGTTGATGTAGCAGGTGTGCAATTTTCACTAATGGAAGTAATAAAAAAAAAGAGAGAAATTGCATTAACCATGTTTTTTTGCATCTAATTTAATTTGATAGTAAACAGGACTTTGACTGAAAAGCAAACTTGGGCACACACATTTATGGAACTTGGCTAAATAAAACAAGAATGAAACATTCTGTTCTTGTTGCTGAAAAAATACGCACACAAGGAAACTACAAAACATTGAGGATATTGTGGGATTTTTTTTATTTTTAACAGGCAAATCTGTGGAGACCCTGGTAATGTTTCAGATCTACAGTCATTTACAAATCCCTCTCCTACGTAGAGGCTACTTGGCTTGTTTCAACAGAATATTGTTTGTTTTTGTTTATGACTGAAGAAAAGAAAAAAATGAAAAAGCAATTAGGATTTGAACATTTCTGACCGCAGTGGTGAACAGATTGGACACCACTGACCTAGATCAAGAGTTATTTTCCAAATGATTCAGAAATTAGAATAAGCTTGAAACTGAACATTACCGTTTCCTTCCAATCTGGGGTCACAAAATGCATAAATATTTTTATTTCCAGCTTAATAACCATGTCAATATTTCCACTAAGCAGAGCTCAGTGTTAAATTTTACTCAGCGGTCTCATTAGTCATAATGAGTGAGGTGTCGATGTTGACACGTTGGTGTTTCAGGATATGAGTCCATGAACTCATTTCATCGTTACACTGTCAGGGTGAGGGATTCCTCCGTCTCCTTCATGTCGGTGCAGAACAGGTGAGGAACTGTGGTGAGTAAAAAAGTCCTATCAGTCTGACGTGATTCGCTTCAAGGCTGAGCGTTGGAGTACGTTTGCATGTTTCTCGTCGTAGGACACACTGAAAGTTTCCACCTAATTACAGTTATGCCACTTTATTACCACTTCCCCGGTTTCTCCCTCCTTCATTACAGTTAGAAAAACAGAAATCAGAAAAGCACACCCAGAATCCCGGCGACACAAAGCACTTGGTGGGAGGGAGGGGGGGGGGAGGGGGGGAAAGGATAACCCCTAAACCGTCCCGACGTGTCTCAAATTCAAATTCCTACTGGCATTCCCGTTTCCCTCGTCTCTCGGCTCAGGTGTCAGGAAATAACGTGGAGTGCTCTGCTCCGGCCCGCGTTATTCCGGGTATGGAAGGTAAACACAATGAGGAGCAGGTGGTTCAGGGGGATTTCTGCACAGACTTTTCAGTAATGTCTGGTGGCAATTAGGTGTAATACAGGATGTCAAAGCCCGCAGCCGCTGGCTTCACATATCTGCTGCTTAGTGTTAGCTTTACAGATTCACTCTGGCGCACGGCTTCGGCTGCTCAGCCCAGGGCCAAATTAGTGCAAGATATTACCTCCTTCCCCCTTTGTGGCAAAGGGCACAGCCAAGAGAGAAACTGTGGGAGAACATGGAGAAACTTCAGCCACAGTCAGAATAGATTTGTGACTCACTGATGTTGAACAAAAAGTGTTGTTCATCATGGAACTAAATCTGTTATCTCATCCAAAAAGCATTAATGTAGTAATAGAGCCAGGCCAAGAAAAAATATAGTAAAGATGGAGTAATAGAGTAAAGTCACAATAACACAAAAATAGTTGTAATAGTCTGTAATTTTACTAGAAAAAGATTATAATAAAATTAGAATAAAGTTGTATGACAAAAGTAGTAATAATTCAAAAATATGTTATAACGTAAATAAAATCGCAATAAGGTGGAAATAGTTGTAATTTTACCAGAATAGTCACAACATTTTTAGGATAAGGATGTAATAAAACAAGAATGAACTCATGATAAAAGTCACAATGATGCAAAAATAAAATAATATGGGAATTAAACCATAATAATACCAGAACATTTATGTTATTAGGAAAGGGTAATAAATTAGGAGTATGGTGTAAATTTATGAGAATTAATCCAAGAATAAATGTTTAAAAATTAAGAGGAATGTTAAACATCTTGTGATGATACTTCAGTATCAGCTTCATGAGGAAGGAAATACTCTGAAATTGTATTTCTAGATAATTATCAAAGCTTTGCTCTCGTTAAAAGGACTTTGCTTGTAATTGTACGACATTCTTCAGTTCATATTGCTTATAGGTTTTCAAAAAAGTACACAAGAAAACACTGTCCACTCTTTATCTTCTTTTTCCCAAATCTACCCAGGCCTCAGATGCATTTTGAGTCCATGCAAGAACTTTGTGGAATATTTATTTCACAGCATCGACTAAATTTTAAGAAATTAGACGAGCCCTTCAAATATGTTGGAGAATTAAGAAAGTCTTAATGTGGATGGAAATGATAGATTGTTTAATCCACCAGACTTTTTTTCTATCACTTTATTATTATTGTGACATTATATTTTCAATACACAAAGTTCTAAAGACTTCATAGAGGATGTATTAGATTCCACTAGTTATTTTTCATCAAACCCTTTCCTAATCTAAAACTGGATTTGATAAAATGTTTCTTATTATATATATATATATATATATATATATATATATATATATATATATATATATATATATATATATATATATATAGATAAATAATTAGAAAAGATGACTCAAAGATCTTTAACATTCACAACAAACTGTAAAACTCTAGGTGAAAAAAAAAAGAGCCTCTTCAGGCTTTAAATCTCAAACATTCATCAAAGTGACGATTATCCACAAATTTCATACACATGTTTCTGAAAAACTCAGATCTTCTTGATGTAAAGCTCCATTAGTCACAGTGTAAGAAAGTGTACACATTCACCAAGGCCTGCTTGAGTAAATAAAGGATTTCAAGAAAAATTACCTCCACTGTGTAGGCAGTGAATCATTTCTAAAGGCTCCATTCGCTCCCCGACATAAATAGACTGCAGAATTCATCAATTTCCAAAGATCCCATAAACCATCGGTTGGAGGAAAACGGCCATCATAGGAGCTTCTGTAGTTCAGGAAGTGTTGCTGCATTAAAGGCGACAGCCAAAGAGGAGTTAGGCTGGGCGTCCACACCCTCACTCTCATCTCAGTAAAATCTCCTCTGTCACAAAGGTGACAAGGCAAAGCTAATGGTTTGGTCTAAGTGGAATTATTAAACATTTTAATAAAGTGGAATAATTTTGTTACACATGACGAAATCTGAAAATTTCACAAAACTTTCATGTTTTGTGAACATGTCTTCAATGGATTTTATTGGGACTCTCTGAAATAGACTAACACAAGGTGTAAGAAAAAAAAAATCAAATCCTAATAAAAATCTGACAAGTGTGGCATTAATTTGTATTCAGCGTCCCTGTCAAAATTGTGTTATATAAATTTTTTATGCGCGTTTTGTAGTGTCGACAAAATTTGAAAACTTCAATTTTCCCCAAAAAAAAAAATATATAAAAAAAAAAGGTTCCACTTAAAGCGGTTTTTGGCTTTCAAAAAAAAACAAAAAAAAAACGTCAATGCGCTGTTAACAGTTATTGGGGAAATGGAAACATATTTGTCAAATATGTATAGCTATCTGGTTTCCGACCTCTACATCTTATTACAGCCGTGCTTCACGTCAACATCTGACAAATTAGCCTGTCAAATAAGGAAAGTCAAATAGATATGAACTTACACCTTTACTGTTGAATGTCTCAATCTTTTATCAAATCACTTGATTTCCAACCACAGCAAAAATCAGCTGAATTCCATGAACAAGGTAACCGGATGTGCTACTTTTTTTTTTTTTTTTTGCATGTCACATGATGAACTGCATTGAAGTTTGTAACAATTTGTGGAAAAGTTAGAGGAAATAAAAGTCCAAGCCACAGTAATCATGACCATCCTGATCCACGCTGGCTGCATGGAAGGTCATTGAAATGTGTTTCTGGATCGGCGTAAACCACAGAAGGAAGTTGGGAGTTGATGTCCTCCTAAACGTGAAAATGCCAGAACGCCTGTAAGGATGTCAGCACCAATCCATACGAAGGCAGTGTAAGGAGTGTGCCTCAGCGGGGTCTCACATGGTCTGCCACGCCCCTGACTGAGCCGTGTGAAAGTGATTTGACACGCCGCCAGGTACAGTGGGAGGGCATCTGCACAGCCTGACGGAGGGGCCGCTGACCAGGTTCCCAAATGTTTGGCAGGACCGCTTTATAACCATCTCAGAGCGATAAACTCAGGTTACAGGTCACCTGCTCTCCATTGGATACAATCAAGTGGCATTTAGTCTGAACAGACATGGGCTGTTATTGCAAACATATGTGCGACAGAGAGGGGAGTGTACGTGTGTGTTTGGCCTTGAATCTAACACACTGCTAGGACCATTTTCCCAGCACATGCGCTGTGGAGACCTACTGCTCCTCATGAGGTCCAACGTCTGGGCCCCATAAGAAGAAGAGCTGTTTTTGAGTAAGGTTTAGGACTAAGATGTGAACTGAGTTTAGGTTACGTTTAGGATTAGGTTTGTACTGGTAACGGTTAGGTTTAGGGCAAAGGTGTCATCAGGTTCTTTTGTTGTTTTTTTAACTGATATCTAAAACATTCAGAGTGAAACAACAGGACCATGCGGTCTGCTTCAGTGGCCCTGACACCCGATCTGTCAATTACGACAACACTGGGTCCAACAAAAAAACATCAAATTGGATCGGTTCCATCTTCTGTTGTGGACTGACAAAATGCGAAACATTTCAAGGGGAATGAATAGCTTTGCAAGAAACTTTAACTTTGGATTCTTCTTTTGTTTCAGCAAGTACACGTCTGGTATTCAGTTTGACTCACTAATGTCTGTAGCCAACACCACAACCACAATATTTATTGTGCTAAAATTGCCAAGTAATTATCAAGATCTGGAAGCTAGAAACTCTAGCTGTTAGATGATGAGATATGCTTGATATAGTCCAACGTTTGGACGGAAAAACTGGCGCACTAATTCTCAAATTAGGATCTTTAAATATCAATTCTGCCAACCTGATTAACCAGTGAACTGTTTCACTTAAGTTTGGATTGGACAACAATTTTGTTAAGAATATAACCAAAGCTCCATGAAACACCGTCCAAACGGAAAGCTGGACAAAGGTTCAGCCAAACCACAGTCGTCTTACCCTGCAACCCAACTGTGAATCTTGACAAATCGGACATCTCAAATGTGTTTCAAATGAACCAAGATCTTCTCAAACATAAGCGGAAGATGTGCAGAAAAGCAGAAAGTAAAAAAATGAACAAAAGGCAAATTAGGCAAGAGTGGAGTTAGACATTGGACACCTGAATCATTTGTTGGCTTTCATCATTTTAGCTCAAAAAGAAGATGCCATGATTTCTTTTTGCCACGTTGCATTTTGACTGGAGATGCATGTAGAAGTCAGATGATGACCAAAATGATCATTATCAACTGTTTCAGCCAGTAAGAAACTAAAAAATGCTATCTTTTATCAATTAGAGACCACACCGTACCTAACTGCTAAAACAAAATACAGTTTGGGTTGAATGCAACAACCCTTTCCTGTTATATCTTTTGAAGGGAAAATAGTAATCCTATTTAGGTTATATGCAGTTTACAGTTACAGACTAAGCCATCATAATGCAATTAGTTAATAAAATGATTTGCTTAAAATCCTTGTCCTGCATTTGATCTTTATCAGAATCAACTACCTGAAGTCCAGTCACCAAATGATTTAGTATTTGTGTTTTTATTATGAATTTGCTCAAAACTTTATCAATGTTCTGCTAATCCTGAAGAAAAAAACACTATTTTGTAATTGCAGCGTGCGTTTTGTGGGCTACAGTTTGTAAGCTAATAGCAGCAGTAGCTAATCTACCAAAGCAATCACTTATTCATAAAACATTAAACCTAAAACATACCAACAGACTGAATGTTCTGCTCTTTGTGCAAAATATTTTAGTGTTTTTTGGTGTTGAATCCTGGAACACAGTGGCGTTGTTGACAGTTGCTATGGGAACGAGTCTGCGTGTAGCTTGGCCGGCACAAAGGGCGGGAAAGAAATGCTTTCGAGTTGTACTTCTGTCTTTTCCTTTGCTATGGAGCATAGCACGAAATGAATACCTGCATTTCCAAGTTTCATTGAATTAACAGAATTATTCTACCACAGCAGCGCAGCTGTGGATGGCATGTAAAAGGATCGTCTTTTTGCCCTCCAGCGTTGTCTGCATGCGCGACATTTCCGTACGTAAATAATAACGTTTGGTGTCTATTTATAAATCGGACCAAGTCAGTGCCTCACCAGCTATGAATCTCACCGCATGTCACTGCTAGTTAGGCATCATATCGATACCAAAATTCATAGCATCATACAATCTTTTCAGCCAGTCAAAACCTTACAAAGCAGATCTGAAGTCGACCTAATTATTCTGATCAATGCATGTCCGATTATGTGACAACTGTTGTAGAAATTAGTACAGCTGTCCTCTAAACACACCCAAACGGTCCTACACATACTATTTATTTAAAGCTATGGACACATGGTACATTTTATGTGAAACCCAGCACTACTCTAGATGGATTTAGCTTTAATGCACCTTTTACTGTACACCTCTGCAGTAATACTAAGACAAATTGTGTATCTTAACCTAAAAATGGAAACAAATTGTGGGCTTTTTGTAGGTAAAAGTTTATACAAATTGAGTAAAGGCAGAGCGGAGCAGCTTTTACCGTTTTATTTTTGAAAACACATGGAGAGTGCCGCTAATGTGAGACCGCATCATGAAAATGGATCGAGTAGAAAAGGGTTTCTATGCCCACTTGCCCACGTCTGTGTTACGAGACCAGACAGAGGGTATTTTAAATAAATACAGGATGCCACAGAAATGTACACTTCCCTCTGGAGGATCGGGAGCCAGGACTGGATCTGCACACCTAAACACTATATTCATTATACCTTGGCCTCATAAAGTGATTACAGTAGAGCTTGATGATTGGGGGAGAGTTCGCTGCCAGGGAGAACTTTCCAAACAGAAAACGGTCACCCTTAATGGATTGCTCGCCAGGTTTTCCTGTTTTATCACTCTCAAACACCCAATTTCATTGTCAGTGTTGCTCTTTCTGCTAATATACTCGCTTTCTGTAAAAGTGTCAAGACGCACCCAAGAAGTTTTAAAGCTCAAAAAAAAAATGGGGCTATTCAGAGGAAAAATCACCATGTAGATTTGCTTATAATGTTAGTTCTTGTTAATCTGTGACATTTTAGAGTGGTTCAGCAATTACTTTGTGATGAAGTGGTGTAATTTTGCTTTTTAGTGTAGACGCTTTCCATCCACCCGTCTCGTATGTTCCTGTTTAACTTTCATGCATCTGGATGACGGAGCGCCATTCGTTCAGCGTTGAATGAATGGAGGGCGTGCAGGGAAGTTGCACTTATTGCAGTCGTGTGGACAAACTACCAACATGACTCCCCAACACAAATGTGATATTTTACTGTTAACCCTCAGTTGTAAAAACAATAATTTTGTTCCAGGCTAAAGTAATTTGGTTTTTGTCTGAGTGCCTTTCAAGAAAAGCAGTCTGGAGTCACAAAGGCTTGACGGCCAGCTTCACTAATGTTTAATGGAGATGGTGACGTCATAGCAACGATGGTGTACGGACAAAAGAACTTTGCTTTATAGTCTTCAAGCTTGAATGCAGATGAGCCTTCAATCCTATCCATCTCCCACATCATCCTACTGTCACTCATGAACAATCCAAGAGGGAGGCATCCACTTGCCTCAAAGTTACGAGTGGACTCCTCTTGCGTCTTTAGTCTAAACCACAATCCTCGAGAGCAACTATCCTGCAACTTTTAGATGCATCTCTTCTTCAACACCAGAACCTAAACTGTGAGCTACTGAAGTGTAAGCTGTAGGTCATGGCTTCAAAATGTCAATAAAAAAACAACAAAAAAAAACTATGTAATGCTTGAGATCTTGAAACTCTGGCATTTTAACAGAAAAATTAGTAAAAAAAAAAAAAAAAAGGGGTCAACCTTTACGAGGCTAAACCCACATAGGGGGAAAGCTCGACTGTGTCTCTGGTAACTAAAAAGTTAGTTGCACTAATCCTAAAGCACTAATTACACACACTATTTCTGCTACCGCTATAAAGCACTACACAAACACCACTTCAAAATCAGAGCATAAACATATAAAGGTGTATTTGAAAAATTCCTAACAGTCGATAACCAAAACTTAAACACAAAGGTTGGCCTGTCAGCTGTCAGCTGAAGATACAACCAAGTAAATTAACGCTTTAGACTTTAGAAAAATATTAGTTAAAACTTCTAGACGTTTTCAAAGTTAGCAAATGCAAAGCAAAAAGTTAGGATATTAGCAAAAATGTACCAACCACTGAATTTGATTGTAGAAAATAAATAAATTGTTTATTTTCAGGGCAGGTATATCTCCAATACCAGGTGTCATTGTCAAAGTTAGCAGAAGGGTGAAATAAAAAGTTAGCAGAAGTGTCCCCACCACTGGATTCGATTATGGCAATTTACTTTAAATCGTTTGTTGTTAATAGACTCAAGGAGCAACTGTCCTGTGGCAAACAGCTAAATGTCGAACTTGAAAAGGGACCAAAATGTCAAAGGTGTGAAACGGCAAATAAGTTAAATGAGAAGCAGCCTGACATAACTTGTGTTCCTCTGCCAGTTGTGTATTAAGACAGTTCCAGATGTTAACTAGAAAAGGTTTGCATGCGAGTTTTGCTTACAAATTCCTTGTAGAATCTTCAAAATCCTAGCAAAGTTCTGGAAGCGACTAGTTCATTTGTCGTCTCCCAAAGAAAGAAAAGTCATGTTCTGTTCCAAAAAAAAAAAAAAAAATTAAATAAGTCTGGTGTCAAACTCACCTGACTGCCTCCCACTATACAGACCTGCCACCACTCAACTGTTACTCCTGACCTAATCTTTCATGCATACACTAACACACCAATAAAGGTGCAGCTGTTTGTCTCGTGACAATAAAGAGCTTGTTGAGGGGAAACTTGTGATGGAGTGATGCCTGATGCGCTCCTTTCTTTTAGCTTCACTGGTGTCAGGACTGGTTGGGATAAAGAGTCACAGAAGGAGCTGGAAGTGAAACTTCACAATTTCATTTAGTTCTGGACTTTGACTGGGTCACCCTAGCACACAAATATGCTCTCTTTGTCGAGCTGGATGTATATGTTGAGTTGCTGTCCTGATGGAAGGTGAGCCACCAGCTGGTTTTCTTCTGGGATTATCCTGTCCAATTTTCCATCAAGTCTGAGCAGAATCAGCTCAAAAAAATCCAGTCCTGCTGAATAAAATCTCCTCGACGGCATGATGCAGCCATCACCGTGACGATGGTGCGTTCTGGGAGTGTAGCGTTAGTTTTCATCCACGTATTTTGCCTCCATGTAGGGCAAAGTAATTAGTTTTGAAGCCCCGATTCTGTTGGGTGCTTCTTTTGTTGCCATGACAGCCGTTCATCTTGAGCAATAGATGCTGCACTTGCATTGCAGATGGACTTTTGCAGCTGTGTTATAAGGCGGTGATTGTCTTCCACAGGTGTCTCCCTCATAAAAAATGCATCAATGTCCATGCCTACTCACACACACACACGCACACACCCACACACGCAAACACACACACATACACACTCTCTCTTTTCCTCTGTCCATGGTTAAAACTATGAATAGACTCATTTGCGTGAGGGAGGAAGTAAACCATTAAGATTCAGTTTTTATACGATGTAGATTATAAGTAGTTTTATGTGGAATTTGCACATTTCAGCCAATGGGACTGAACGCTGCTGCCTCAGCCTTTTCCAAAAACCCATCCTCCCCCCTTCCTCTCGATTTTTCTAGAAAGAAACAAAAATTGTTTGCTGAAAAACGTTTTCAGCTTCCCTGTTTTTGCTCTGCGGTCTTCAAATCAAGCGTCTTTTTCGCTTTTTTTTTTCTTTCTTATTTTTATTTTATTTTCCTCAAGCCGCGTGCCAGACCTGTCGCCACCCGCCGGCCTGAATGCCTTCTTTCATGGGCCAAGTGAGCTGACCAGGGAGACTCTTTTTCACCGTTTAATATACTTTGCCTTCTATAATTTACTTTTCTAACATAAAAAAATAAATAAAAGCATATACTGAACATTGCAAAGTATTCATAGCCTTTAAACTTTTTTTCTCCCAATTTTATGACATTAGAACCAGAAATATATGACTTGTTGAACAACAATTAAAGAAGTAAAGCTCCATCTACTGATCTACTGGTTGTAACAGATTAAGGTTGAGGAGATAATGACTTGATCAGAAACTGTGGTCGACAACTGCAAGCGTGCAGCAAGCAGGAAAACGAGCTGTAAACAGGTGAAACGGCCCAGGAAAAGCTAAACTTAATTATCTTTTTACATTTTTTGTTTCATTTCATTTAAACCACAAAAAATGTTTCCAGCATAACTTCCAATTGTTCAATATTTTTTTTCTATCAAACTTTGAGTAGTGAGCAAGAATTACCCAAACATGCTTTGACTTTACTGATCCCAAAGGGAAATTAAATGTAGTTGTAGCTCATTAATTCAGATTCTTCAAAGAGTTATTGCAGATGGCTGATTGCTGTTGGCAGGAAAGATCTTTTGTAGCAGTCTGTATCACAGCAAATCTGAAGAAACCTTTGACTGATGATACTCCGTTTTCTCCATACAGAGGATGGTCAGAGTTGTCCATAGCTTTTTTGACTCTTATGAAGAATCCTTCTTTGCATCAGGATTCAAAGAAGGAATCTTCTCCAGAGGTTCCAGAGTCGTCTCCAGAACAGAACCAGAACAAATCCAGCCTTCTTCATCAGATTGTTGAGCCCTTTGAGGTTTCTGGCTCTGATGCTGCTGGACCAACAGATGACAGCAGAAGAGACGACCCTTTCAACAGCAGGCTTGTGGATCTGTAGCATCGTGCTGCAAACCTTGAAGGATGTTAGCTTCCTTGAGAAGTGCAGTCTGCTCTGTCTCTTTATAGACGACTTCACTGTTACAGTCCAGTCTGTTGTCAAGGTGACCACTGAGGTATTTATATTCCTGAACCACCTCCACATCTTCTCCCATGATGGAAATAGGGTTTGATCCAACCCTGTTTCTCCTGAAACCAACAACCATCTCCTTTGTTTTGTTTACAGTCAATATTAGATGATTGTTCCCACACCAGGCCACAAAGCGCTCCACCAGATCTCTGTACTCAGCCTCTTGTCTTTCTCTGATACACATAACTGCAGAGTCATCTGAGTGATTCTGTAGATGACAGAAGTTGGACTTGTGTTGGAAGTCTGAAGTGTAGAGAGTGAAAAGGAATGATGAGAGTACAGAGCCCTGAGGTGCTCCTGTGTTACTGACCGCCTGGTTGGACACACAGTCCTTCAGTCTTACAACCTGTGGTCTGTTTGTCAGATAGTCACAGATGCAGGTGATTGTTGAAGCCTCCACCTGCGTCTTCTGGAGTTTCTAACAGAGCAAATCAGGCCTGCCTGCTTTGTCCAGATGACTGTGGGTTTGTTGAAGCAGGTGTCTGATGGCATCATCAACGATGAGCAAACTGCAGGGGGTCCTGATATGAGCTGCTTTCATCTGCTTTCTCAAGTGGGCCTCCAGGAGTCTCTCCAGGACCTTCATGATGTGGGATGTCAGGGCAACTGGTCTATAGTCGTTGATGACTGATGGGTGACTTTTCTTTGGTACCAGAACCTGGCAGGATGTCTTCCACAACAACAGAACCTCTGCTTGGGTCAGGCTAAGGTTGAAGAGATGCTGCCGAATCCCACAGAGGGACTCTGGGACTGACACCATCTGGACCTGCAGCCTTGTTCCGGTTCAGCCTCTCCAGCTGCCTCTTCACTTCTAGATACAGAAAGCTGGAGGTGGAGGCAAAGGGAGCAGCAGCCTTTCCTAATGTGGTTGAAGACAAACTTGTGGAAGCAGAAGAGTCCATGACTGAGGTGGAAGATGGAACATCTGAGGTTTGACAGGAACGTGGTCAGAGGAGGATCAGATATCCGTTTGGCTGGAGACAGGAGAGGATGATGATGATGAGCTTGTTCCTGGATGGAACCTGTTGAAGAATGTGTTCAGCTCATTTGCTCTGTCCAGAAACTAATATTGTTTTTATTTTTTAAAGTCATGATGGCATGTTTTATGTAATAATGTGTATGTAATGTTTGGAATGAAGAAGATATGCTGCATAATCTGATGTAATTGTGGCTCAGTGCAAAAACACACATTTTGTTGGCTTCTGAAGAGTAAAAATTGAACAAATGTATACACTTAAAGATTAAGTTTATATTTCTCAGTCATCACAATGCTAAAGAAAATTCTCACAACAGTGTGAAAATCATGGTGTTTATCTACAAGACAAGAAGCGGGAGGAAGATATAAAAAAATGTAATAAGTTTCACAGTGTCATAGGTTATTTCTATGTATTATGATGTAATGATACATGTATTTTTGGACTTATTGTATTCTGTTTTATACTTGTGTGTAACTTTCACTTGATTTATGAAAGCATAGAAAGTAATTAAGCTGATCGTAGAGTAAAATAATATTAAGTTGTGAGCAAATTCAATAAAAGCTTGTTTGGGCTTATCACATGCTATCCCAGTACATCATTATTTCAATACAAGGTGACAATGTGAAAATGTTCAAGGGGTATGAATGTCGTATAATCTTAATTTTACCAACTTTTAAATGTTCAGCTTTTCTTTGCATTTAAAATACTCCACACGTCTGATAAACTTGCAGACTCTTACGGATCTTGCATCTCTTTTTTCCCCCTCATCCGATGTTCCTTCCTCCTCTCCGTTTGTCGACCTCAGGTCAGGAGCCAAATTTATGGTTCCTGGTCTGTGGCCAGGCGCAAAAAAAAAAAAAAAAGGGCGTAGCATCCCTCCTCTCAAACCAGGTTTGGATTTCAAACGCATGCCAGCTCGGTCCAGTTGTAGGGAATGGCAGGAGTCGGACCACCTTGCCCCCCTATCTAAAAGCTCCGTCTGTTTACCGGACGAGGTTGGAGCGTGTGTGCATCTCGTGGGTGGTGAGTCCACCCACCACTTGACTTTTATATTTAATTTGGTTCTTGACGTTGGATGCTATTTCGATCATGGCCAATGAAGGGCGCTTTCCCGCTCTCTGACTTTTTAAGGTTTTCTTGATACCCGAGGGTGACATGCAGAGTCTGACCGTCCGGAGGTTTGCGGTGGGAAATGAAATGTGTCGCAGGACAGCAGAAGACAGGCACCATTTCTGTCTTTAAAAGCTTCGTCATGGGAGAGGCGGACTGGGGCTGGGAGGGTGAGGGGGTTCTCCGCCTAGGTGGCCTGCGGATGGAAGCGTTGTGGTTAGTTGATTTGTCGTCCCAAATGTTTGCTAAAGCTTGCTGAAGGTGGAAGCAAAATTATTGCAATTTTTCATCGGGAAACACCAGTAATTGGCACAGCCGTGCTGCCAAACACCACAGAGGTTCCTTCAGATCCAGGCCTGGTGCGACTGTCGCCTTTGGACTCCATAATTATGCAAATCGTAGTTAGAAGAGAGTCTCCGAGGGCGGCGGTTAAATCTGAGTTTAAATCAGCAACGCCCCATAAAAAGGAAGCATTCACAGCACCGATACTCCCCGTCAAAAGCATGAGGTGTCTTGGAAAGTATTCACACCTCTTGGTCTTACCAATATTCTGTTAAGTTACATGCACAAACTCTAAAGCGTTGTATGGGGGTGGTTTATGGCGGAACAACAAAAGGCAAAGTGTTATTTTTTTTGTACAAAAATGTAAAAGAATCTTAGAGTGGCTTGAATGTCCTAAATTACAGCTACATGGTCTTTAGGGTTTGTTTGTCTCCACCAGTTTTACACATCAAAAGTCTGGAAACTAGATGAAAATCAGATAGGATGGAGACTTCTTAACCTGATTTAGATTTAGACATTGAGTGAACCATATTAATGTCCATTTAAACCTTTATTGAAAAAACACTACAATAATAAAGTAATAATAATAAAAAAAAAGATGTTTTTTTTTTTTACATTAGTATGTAATGTATGCTCTTTGTAATGTCTCACCTGATGTCTGGTAAAGTTTGAGTATTTGGATTTTTAGGAAAAATATCTGTTCACTTATATGTTAAGCTGGAGGGTTTAAGGATTTTAATTGGCTGGTAGCCAATATTTGACAGGAAATGGGCAGAGAGATAGAAGGGGGGGCAAGACATGCAGCAACGGTCTCAGGTTCGGAAATTAAACTCTGGATGGCAGAGTCAAGCACTGACACCCTGTCTATAAGCTGCACCCGCTCTACGGCTACACCATGTGCCACCCCTAGGTTGTTGGCTTACTTGGATGTTTTGTGTTGTTACAGTTCAAAGAACAATAGTTTTGCAAACCTCTGTGCATGCCTTTTCCTTTCCTTTCCCTTCCTCCAACATCTCTCCACTCTTCCTTTTCTGTCTCCTGGACAGGGCTGTAGCTGGCTAACATCTTAGGCTAAAGTCCTCCAGTCGCTGGGGAAGTCTGCTAGAAACAGTGCCGGCTCTAAACCATACATCTCTGCCTGGTCGCCAGGCCAGGAAGAGTCACAGACCATTTAACTCACGTATTAATGACCAACAAGAACCCAGTGCCTCCAGAATGAGAGTATAGGAACCTACCAAAGTGTGTACAGAGGCCAAGCCAGAGGAGGCGCAGAGGTGCCAAGGCAAAGAGAAATGATGTGTGGGGAGGCGAGGCAGAATAAAAACAAAACACTGAAAACTGAAAAAAACAGATAAAGACTGAATGATTTTTTTTCCCGTCTTAAAAAAGTCATGTTTGGAGCAGAGTTTTGAGTTAAGGAAATAAACAAATGTCAGAAATTACATTCAGCAGTGATTCTCTGTCCAAATGGCCCCACAGAAAAGCAAAATAAAGATACCTCAAGATACTTTTCAAGTATGCAATATTCATGACTTGCAAAAGATGTGTGAATACCTCAGAAAATAAGCAAACTGAAAGCTACAACAGCTCATGTGAAGGTTAATGACAGGCTGTGTACAGTTCATCCATCGTATTAGTCAACTGTGACAATTACATTTTTTTAAAATTGAAATGAAAGCAGATTTACACTTCAGTGCAAAACATAAAATGTTCCCTCAATACCAACTTTAGCAAAGTAAAACGTAAATAAGGTATGAGTATAGGGATAGCGTGGAAAAGTTTTTCATCATTTCAAACTGATAAAATTCTCAGAATCTTCATACAGTTTAAAGACGTATGAAACACAAGGTCAGAGCTGCTGCACTTCCTCCCTCTGCTCCTACATACTGTTATAGTTAAGCCAAGGTGCTAAACGCTCATCATCTATCAGCTGTCAAAGGAGACGTCAGCATCTTACTCAGGTGTTGGAGGGATTTTACAGAATACGTTTGAAAGACACCTAACTGTGATGTGAGATTTCTGGTGGAGCCAGCTGCACATCATCTGAAAAAACAAACCATAATCCTCCTACCACTTCCTTTTGTCTTCTTTCACGTTTTTGCCAGTAGTAGCCTCTTGCTGGTGATCACATAACTTGTGCAATGCAAAAAAGGGGCTTCCATTGTGGTTTTGTGAAATACATCTATGTCGATACGGCTGACGAACCCCTGAAAAATGTGCTGCTTTTTTTTTAAGCCAATTTATTTTCGCTATTTCAATTTGTGCAATTTTGCAGTCAATGAAAACGAAGCAAGTGTGTGAAAAGTTCAGTTGGCAACAGTGGGGGAAAAATATGGGAGGTTTGTTAAAACAGTTTGGAGGGTCAGCTCCTCTCTCTGTGTCCAGCTGAGACAGAGATGAAGGCACCTTTTAATCAGCCTCTCTCTGCTGGAACACTGACCTCTGACCTCTAGGCCAGACCACATGCCCCCCGCCCCCTGAGCAGTTCCACTGCTCAACAACAGACATAAAGGGCTGCTGGTTTGGCAGTGTTGAAGGGGTCACTGGGACCACTGGGGGCCATCAGAGGCCTGACGGCTCCCCACCGGACTGGGACGTCCCCTCAGGTGAATCCCAAACAAAGTAACTCAAACCTCTAGACATTTTGTCAGATTACAGCCATGAACGTTAATCCGTTTGCCTGGGATGTGATAGAGCGACACAAAGTAGAGCATAATTGTGAAGTGGACAGATCCATGGCTTTCACAGGTTTTTACAAATCAAACGGAAGGAATAAATTGGTATTCACTTGTAAGTCTTGGGCTGTACATTTCTACCATCTTTACACATCTATAGGATGAAATTTATTGATTCTTCTATGCAACATAATTTACGCTCGAAGAGATTGGATGAAGAGCATCTGTCAACGTCAATTTTCAAGTCTTGCATCATCTCATCAGGTGGATTTAGGTCTGGCTACACGAACACATGATTATGCTTTTTTGTAAAATCTTTTCTCTTTGAGTCGTAGGATACATTCACAGCAGGTGAATGAAACCCAAATGAAAATGTTTTTGCCCATGTGACTTTTTCATGGCAGTCTGAATGGCCCAATTCTCATCTATTCACCCCATCAAAAAAATCTGATTTTGCCATTTATACTTTACTAAACTGCATACGTACCCGAAAGTTTTCAAAGCATCTGCAGTGAAAACTGTCATGTCGTGACGTGATTTACATTTTACGTGATTGACAAGAGACAAGTGTCTAGAAGAAACCACATGCGCTAAACAACGGCTGGAAATTCTTATTCTAGAAATAAGAGAAGTCTGTGTCACTGAAATGGATCCCATCACAAACCCACCACTACACATCCAAACAAACGTCTCTGCAGAAGTTGGAGTCAATGCTCCCCAGAAGGCCATTACTATTAGTTGTGCTGTTTATTTATTAGCTTCCTTTGTGTTATGATCTTGTAACAATACTGTTGGCTCCGAATAACTGAAATCGATCCATAGGCGGGGGGCATTCATTATTACTGTGGTAAACAGTGCTCTGCTGTGTGACTTCAATGCTTTGAGGTCGTATAGCATTCACACAGAAGTCTGATGGCAGTCACATTCAATTTCTAGTATGAATGATCACGCTGAGGGAAAAAGACTGGAATTGACCCTCAAGACCCGCGGCGTGAACGTACCCTCTGGATCAACTCCCTTTGTGTTCATCAGTCTCTCTCCTTTGGTTTCCATGGTTTCCTCCTGCCACATCTCCTTTATGTAGCTCATCTGGTCCCTCTGTCATTTTCTCAGTATTTCAGCTTCTGATTTTTCTTTGTCTGTTCTACTTGATGCCAGTTCCACTTTCTGTACAGTACTGTTTACTGTAAAAGTCTCTACTTCACCTTTCTGACTAAACGATTGAGCTGGTCTCTTTGGTCTAAAGTATTTACTGTAATTGTACTTCAATTACTGATCAACACAGAGACAGATTGAATCTACAATGAGACAACCTGTCGGGCCCTTTCTGAAATGTTACTGGAGCTGCTGCTGTGTAAGTGCAAACAGTGACACCAGGGTGCCGCACGTGACCCAGACACTTTAAATATGCATACACACACCTATGTGAATATGAAGGTGGGCCCACACGCAGAAGCAAAGTCCCTCCACGTACACGCAATCACAGCTTCCTGTTTCACCATCTGAGCCATGGCGCTGTGATGTCACTGATGAGGTCACCAGCAGCAGCAGCGCTCTGAGGTCGCCCACGTGGCCCCAGACAGCGATTATGACTTTTGTGGATCAACTCACAGTTGCAGCCACTCATGAGCAGGCACAGCGGCTCTCTGGGTCATCTTACAGAGCTCTCTGCATGAGTCTGAGAAATCTTCACGCCAGGTATCCAGTCAGATCCGAACTCTTTGGGTGGAGAGTCGGGGGGGAGGGAACTACTTCCACATGGCTTTAGTGGAAAAACTTGACAGTATAATTAGAGCCAATTGTTTTGGCACACACACTTTTTTTTGTTTTGGCTGTGAGAGTTCAAATTATTCAATGTATTTTCATTAAGGCAGGTACTTGAACGCATTAATTTAAATTAATTTCAAGCAAATTTTAACAATTTATCTTTATTTTTTTTTTAACATACAAAAGGAACCTTTGCCCTTTGCTGTGTGTTTCTGAGGATGAAGCTGCTTCTCTTGGTAAACTAGGGATTCATTTTTGCGTCAAACAATGATGTGATGAGACACTGATGAAGGAAACTGTTGAGTTCAAGTTGTGCTAAAAGGAGTTAGCCCATCAGCGAAGCTATTCAAACCTAAAACAGCATCTCGATGTTGCAGCAGCATGGACGTCCCCACTGCTAATGTTAGCATCTACAGCTTTTCAAAGGTGGTTTTTTGGTTCTGTCATTTTTCTCCATCTTTGTGTCCATCTTTCTTCCCTCATGTCTTTTATTTCTTGTTTTCTTCCTTCCTCTTCATTTTCCTTTTTCCTTCCTTCTTTTTTTCCTTCTCTTTGTTTTTCTCTCTCCTTCCTTATCTACATACCTCATGTTTTTTCTTCCTTTGCATATTTCCATACTGAAAATCTGACAACTCCAGAAATATTTGCCATAAACTCACCATAAACTTTTTTTATTTAATATCTTAAGAACACCCATAGAGGACTATCGTCTTTGAATCTGTAAAAAGTAAGAAAATATTTGGATTTAGAGCAAAGCAGGTTCTGGAGACAAGCCAAGTTTTTCCTACCTCAAACAGTGGACCACCAGTACGCAAATATGTGGACTTCACATAACCCATTTACTCTCTCTATGGAGGCAGCTGGGTTGTGTGTGTGCGTGTGTGTGTAGTGGGGGGGGGCGTGTGTGTGACATGTCCTCTGTGTGGCCGCGCGTTCCCAGCGGGGCCTCAAATGAAAATGACCTCTGAATGCAATCAGGCTCCGATCTGCAGTAATGGACTTTGTATTAGGCTGCCCCCTTGCCGTACCCTAATTACACACAGGAGGCTGCACGCTCCCACTCTATGCCGCCCCTACTGTACAAGCATCCATGCATATGAGTGTGTGTGTGTGTGTGTGTGTGTGTGTGTGCGCGTATGACATCATGGTCGATTGCAGATTAAACTTCTCAGGGAGCATAATGCGCTGTGGAAGCGGAACATGTTCACATGCACACAACGCGACCATAGAGTCGGACGGAGGGAGTTCATTTATCTGCCTTCATGCAGGTTCTACAAACACACTCAGTCATTTTCACGTATCAGTTATCGGATCATCTCTCTGCTCCTTCTATAAAGTTTCTTAGACGCTCTTTTGTATTTGTGTCCAAGAATTCTTTTGTTTTTGTATATTTTCTGTTGTATGTTTATAGAAAAAAGATTTGCCATGTTTTCTGGTTCTAGCCGTGTGAGGAAAATGGTTACAGTGTACGTCTGGCAGCCGTCCCACTCAGGACATTTGACCTTGGGGGAAAGTTTTTTTTTTTTTCCTCCACTTTTTTTTTCGGCCCCTCTTTCCTTTTCCCCTCTCGCAGAGGCTAAAAGGCTCAAAAGGGTGGAAAGCTAAATATTTTCTTTAGTCTCCTGGACGCCAGGTTGCCTAAAAGGTTCCAAAGCCGTTTGCATCAAACCTCGACCGTCAAAACCACAAATTCTGTTTTTGTAGCCATAAAACTCCCCCCACCAAAAAGAGGAGGCAAAAAAAAAAAAAAAAAACAGATTTCCATTCAGTTGATTCTTATAAATTCAATAAAAAGAAAACTGGTGTACACCCCATGGGAAACACGGTGTTACATACATGTTTCAGTGGCTCTGCTTGTGAATGCTCTCATTCTGAACCGTAACACTTATCTTTAGATCTTTAGTGAAATATCACTCGGAGAGATTTGGAGTTGCAGTTTTAACCAGTTTCTCAGAAGTGAAATTAACACATCAGCACTGAAAGTCACTTTACCAAGTTTCTGAATGGGCCAGTAGATTAACAATTAGAGCCAGAGTTGGGTTTTCTGTATTGTTTTTTTATTTTAATAGAAGAAATGATCATTTTAGATCTGCCTCAGAGAATCTATAACATAAGATCAAGACATGTCAAGAAACATGCAGTCCTGGTCAACAGCACTTTTACCAATCCGTGTGCAGTTGGATCATATTCACAGAAAACTGCAAACGCTAAGTTGAGGAGAGGTCTGTCACTGTAAAGTCTGATGGACAACAGATTGTCCCAGGAATTATTGCAACAGACATTTCCAGACCATTATTAAGGAATAATGGAATAATAATAATCATATCAGCTAGTTTTTCCTCTCAAACACTAAAACTTTAATTTAGTAAAGAACACTCCACTAGAAACTGGAAAACATTCTAAATAAAACCACCAAAAACAATAAAGCAGGAATAAAAAATATAAAAAAGAACCCACATACAAGCAAAACCATAAATAAAATGAATTATGATGGTTCTGTAAACAAAATTGCTCTTAAAAAATATTAACCATCATAACAGATATTATCGAGCTCATTTTAATTTATCATGCGATTAACCGACTAATTGCTTACAGGTTTAGTCGAGGCCACATAAAATTATTCCAAATCCCACAGGAGGAAATTTTATCGGAGTAAAAACAGACGACAGCGGCTGATGTAGGACTCTGGAAACTTCTGGATGATTCTGGTATTTCGTGATTGATCAATATTACAAACGACACCAGGCCTCGTGGATCTGTGCGCAGACCTGGGTGAGACGCAATGCAAAGAGCACATACGTTGAGTGGCATGATGCATCACACACGCGTGTCTCCAGCAGTGACGTGTTTACAGAAGGACCACACGTAAGTGAAGGACTCCTGCCAAAGCTGTTAAATATCCAGCTACAAGTGTGTCAACAGGCGCACGCGCACATATTCGCACGCAGCACGGAAAGCCACAGAAATGTACCTGGCAGTGTGCTATATTTTGCTGTAAGTGCCTCTCCCACCCATATAGTTTGTGTTTGTCAATATAAACTATTTGGGCAAACATTCGCTGAGGTCGGCCGAGCTGTCACTGCCCTCCGACTCACGGCCTCCAGGTATGCGCTGTGGTGGTAACCGGCGCTGCTCGTTGGAGGACGTCCACGGCCTTTCAAATAAGGTGAGTCCGGCAAAATAAACACTTTTTGCACTTTAAACATTTTTTTGAACAAGGATATGGCTTTTCCTTTAACGTGAGCCGGGATCGTGTTGCGTTCAATTTATCATTATTTCTAAACACTTGAAATATCATACGTCAGGTTTGTTGGATTTATTTATTAAGGGGTCACTGAGGTGTGAAATTCAGAGCAGTTTCCCTCATAATAGTAGCAGCTGCATGTTCCAATGTCTTCCCTCAAACTTACTGTACATTTCTATACGTAGTGTGTTTAAAGAAAATCTATAAAACATGAACAAATAGGTAACATTTAGTGTTGATCTGCAGAGAGGAAGAGAAAGAATGGTCACCTTCCTAAAATAATGGTCTGTTATTTTTTGCCAAAAGTGATTTTGGAAACTATTACTGCAGTATTACAGGCTGATCTCCAACCTTCAGGAAAATGATTGGAAAAGCTGCGTTTCTAAAATCAAATAGTGTCTTAAAAATGACCTGCTGCTCTGATGTCTTTCAGTCTGGTTTCTGTGCTCACCACGGTACTGAGGCTGGCCTAGTCAAAGTGTTCAGTGACATCCACATAAATACAGACTGTGGAAGAACCACAGAGCTGGTTCTATCGGACCTCAGAGCAGCTGACAATGTTGACCTTGACATATTACTGAAACAACTGGAGAGTTGGGTCGGACTCTCTGGTCCAGTACTCAACTAGTTCAAATCTCACATAAAGAACAGGGATTTCTTTTTTTCAATACTTAACTTGTCACAGTATACATACGTCATATGTGGAGTACCCCAAGGCTCAGTCCTGGAACCCTTTCTGTCTAATATCTATAAAGACTAATGAGATTAGATACCATAACTATGCAGATGATACACAGCTCCACATTACAATATTACCAGGTGACTCTGAACACATCCAATCAGAACAGATCAATCCATGGATGTGCCAAAACTTTCTCCAGCTGAACACAAACAAAACTCAAGTTAACATTTTTTAACCTAAAGAGGAAACATCTACATTCAACGGACAACTTCAGTTACTACAACTTCAAACTAGAGCTCAGGTCCAAAATCTAGGTGTAGTGATGAACTTTCAGAGTTACATAGAGACAGTTACAAAATCAGCCTTCTATCACCTTAAGAACAGCTGCAGCTGATGCAGGAAGACAGAGCACATCAACTCCCGCTGGCTCAAATAACAGACTTTAAAATTCTTTGTTTATAAATCATTGAGTGGCTTTGCACCAAAATAAATTAAAGATATTTCACATCAACCTTCCAGACCACTCAGGTCTTCTGGTTCTAGTCTGCTCTACATCCCCAGAACCAGAACCAAACATGGAGAAGCAGCAGCCCTTTAGTCAACTGAGCCTTGTAGGCAAATATTTATGCACAGCTCTGTTAAGGGTTTGAAGCACAGCACTGCAATCAGTTCAAGGTCTAGCCTTTTTCCACTTGTGTGGTAGGTAACTACCACATTCTGCTGCCGATTTGCTGCTGTTCCTGGGAACTTTTTGACCAAATCTAGACCAGATTCAGCTGTTTGACAGACGGCTCCGGCCCTGACGTCTGAACGTTTTGATACTCAGACGTGTCCGTGGTTCACTTTCTAAATACAAGGCGTTGGTGCAGGACCAAAAAGCTTCACTTTAGTTTTGAGAAGATAAAGTGTTGGAGAAGGGCTGTCAGTAGATAAATCAGGTTTCAGAAAGTAACTCCTTGATCATTTCTTCTCGTTAAATAGACCAAAAATCCCACAGAACTCTGTGGCACATTTATTGCACCTAGATGATCCTTGTGTTGAAGTAGAAAAATGACCCAAAGGGGGGGCAGATGCCTATAGAAGGGTATGAATACTTTTCTAAGTGCCAATTTAAGAGGACAGGACTTTGACAGATAACTGGCCATATTATGTCTCTGCCCTACACCAGCAGGCGCAGAGAGAAGATGGCTCCCTCTGTGCATATTGTCCTTAATGCACAGACAACGTAAATTGATAATGAAGTGTGTCAATGGAGTATTTATTTAAAACACCCACCAGTCATGTCATATGTGAATTATGCCATCTAAGTGGGTGTGGACCATATGTGATGCATAGGGCTGCAATGCCAAAATGATGGCAAAAAAATGAATTGTAGTTTTTTCTGAATTTAAATGCTGTTTGTGCTGATTAGGCGCTCCTCCCTCCACTTCTTCCCCTCCTGTCGCTCCCTTAAACACACACACTGAAGGTGCTAAATCTGCGCATCCCTTTGAGAACGCACCGGATCGCCATTTTTTTAATTTGAATCATATCGTTATCTGATAACATGAGGAGTGTGCTGACATGTGATGCTCCTAATAAAAGTCCAAAGAAGAATCAAGTAGACCTCTGAGATGAAAAGCTCAGTTTTCCAAGTGTTGGTCACTATAAGACCAACTGCTTCAGAAACATTTACTGGGAATTCAACTATGCCCCATTGTCATCACTGCACTTAATATGCTAAGATAAACACTCTAATATTTCCTGAGCCGCCGATGATAAAAGCATGTCTCCATGGCAGAGCACACCACGACCTGGCATCAACCCTGACCCCTGACCTCTCTGTCTGTCGTCGCCCAGCGGACTTCGAAATGAAGAGGAACGATGAGGACCGGCGGGAGAGCAGGGTGGGTGTCATGTCCACGTGTTGACAATGATGGATCGTCAGTCGGGCAGCTGCTGTTGTAGCTACACCCACCTGTGTGACGACCAGAAATAACGAGCCGCTACGTTATTCTGATTTCTGAATTAAGCACCTTCTCGTTCTGGTGTTTGTGTTCAAATTTAAAAGCCCCAAGAACTGCCTTTCAAAAGACTAGCAGTCCAGTGTTATTAATAACAGCTATTTTAAAAGAGACCTGGGATTTTGTTCTACTTCCATGATGAATCCTGTTCACCACGGACATCAACAGCTTACATACTGACACTGACCTATCGGAAAGCATTCATTCGTATTAAAAAGATATTTGATAAATATTCTGACAGCTAGTGATCAGAAAAGACACAGCTCCAACTTCTGGAGATTAATTTGAGAAACGATTCTGAATTTAACAGCAAATTCTTACCTCCAAATCAAAGGCACAACCACCGGGAAGAAATGTACTCCTGCCGATGCTGATGTTTTTGTGGCACAATGGGATACAGAGGCACTAAATAAATGTATTAAAAGGCCTGTTTATTAGTATAAACAGGCTTTTCAAACCTATTTAATACCACATAACATCAGTAAACACAAAATTTTATTTTCCAATCAGGAATTATTTTAGCAATGAAAAAACATTATGTAAATGTGTCTGAAAAACTAATTTCCCCCTAAACATAATAACTGGCAGAAGCTTATCAAAGGTTTGCATTAACTTGCATGAATGAGTCCTTCACTTTTAAATGAGCTGCATTTTTGACAGCACTGTGTTCACTTCTAGACTCGATATGAAGAATCCCTTTCCTTTTGCTACTAGGTTTGATGACTTTTTATCATGTGGCAGAATACAGTTTGTTTTTCCTACCAGAGACCCATAAGAAAATTTTCACCTCTGTGGCGTCGATGATGACCTGCCCTCTGTCTCTACAGGGTTTAATCTAATTTAAAGCTTGTTTACTTTCGAGAGTCTGCTGTGAAAGATGAAAAAACTCAAAATGTCAAATATGCCAACTAAATGAGTAATGTAAATAGTCGAGACACTTTTTAATAATCTTGTCTTGTGCAAAAATCACCGGCATGCACAGCCAAATAACCAAGCTGCATGATTCCTATTGGCACACAGAGCATCTTCATCTAACTGAACTGTATGTGGCAAGTTAAACTCAACTAGTTGGATACGTTTTGTGTTTTCCATCCAAACTGTTGTTACTTTCAGCGTGTGCTTTAATTTCAAAGCCAGTTCTTAAAAGAACATATTTTGCACTGATTAATTCAACTTTTTGCTCAATGTCATGATTAGCCGTGTTCACTAAGAAACTAAGAAAAAAAGGAGAAACAATCACTTTGGTCATATAAACTGCGTTGTCATTGTGTAAATTGGAAATGCAAAAATAAAGTTGCTTAAAGGAAACGGGACAAAAATGATTTTTTGTATAAAAAGTTATTATGCTAGGATGAGATGTTTTTCCAGTCTTAAAAACAAACATG
Source organism: Poecilia mexicana (assembly GCF_051168715.1). Classification (NCBI taxonomy): domain Eukaryota; kingdom Metazoa; phylum Chordata; class Actinopteri; order Cyprinodontiformes; family Poeciliidae; genus Poecilia; species Poecilia mexicana. The sequence goes on from NW_028263388.1 coordinate 6,103,724, forward strand.
GAATATGATTTTTTTAAAATCCCAATCAGCTAATTACTTCATCAAAAGTTCATATTGTAACAAAATTATGAACCATAAACTATGACTGGTGATTTTTTTCAACACAGTGAAAATGTAGTTAGCTTCAGCATTAGCTGTTAACTTAGCTTAGCCTGTCTATTAGCTCAACAGTTTCTCTCACCATGACGCTTCTAGTGTTCAGCACTGAGATGGGATTTGGTCCACTTCATCCGCACCCATACCGACCTATAACATTTGAAGTTCAGCCATTACATTTTTCATTAGCTGCTAATGAAACTGTTAGCTTGACAGTTGTCCCATTTTGACCTACTGTGACAGTACCAAGACTTGATATATCCACCAACAGGTTGGTTCTGCTCCTCTGGTCTTCACGCAGCTTTACAGAGCAGACACCAGCTCAATTTGTCTAGTTTTCAGATTTTTTTGTTTTGTTTTTTGTTTCAACAATTAGCTTTCCAGTTAGTAACTGTCCCCCATGCATTTCTCTTTGTGTCTTTGGAGGCAAAGGGCCCAGAACAGCAGTGGGTGGGGCTTGTAGTTTAGGTCCATTACTCTCCTCTAGGCTCCCTAACTTACTTTATAAAGCGAATGATGTCAGAAAATTAGTAATATATATTTATCCAAAAAGCTAAACTGAAATGGAATTTATGCTACAACTAAATTTTTCGCATTTTTTAACCCATCTTGGCCACCACATCGATTTAATTCATCTATAGTTTGACCAATAAGTACTGTGAGTGGTATTCATAAAATTGTAAATTACCATATTAATGGTACAGCCATGTGTAAACCCACTTAGCATATGCAGTAATAGCAGAAATTAGATTTTAAAAAAAAAATCTGAATACCACATTAATCCACTATTAAACTGTGCCAACGTCATTCTAGCGTTTTCCTTACCTTCACAATAACATTAACAAATTTACCTACACCAAACAAACACACGCAACTGTACGTGTTTTTGTGTATCTGTGTGTGTGTGTGGACTCAGCTGGATTTAAACTACATGACCTTTCACTGCCCTGTTTCCTGCTGTAACCATACCTCAACCTGAATCCACCAGTCGCCCCCTCCCATTACCATAAAGCAACACAGCAAGCACAATTAAAGATAATTTAAGACTTAAGCAATTAAGGTCACATCTTCCCTGGAAACGTGCCCCCGCGGCGGTCCTGGTGTCTGTCTTGCACAGGGTGAACTTGGACAGGTTTCCAAGTTTATGATTGTGTGTGTGCAGTACGCCTCTGTAATTGCAGCTCAGGCGCACGGGGTCAGCCAGGGCCTGCATGGCTCTGTTTTTGGATGAATTGCCCAGGAGGAGATTAGGACAAAACGGCATGCTCTGTGCCTACTTGCGCTCCGGTTACAATTAGGTAAACACGAGCGCACGCAGCGATAAAAGCACAGAAATTGACACGTTCTTTTAAATAAATAAATAAATAAAAAATAAGATCATGCCGTTTCCGAGCACACATGGTATAAATAATCCCGTCTTCGTGCAGACCACCAGCAGAACGGATTAACAAGTACAGGCCACCGAGCGGTTCAGTTTTAAAGGCCTGAACTTCGGCTGATGTTATATCAACACCATTTTATTGAGTGGGAATCAAGTGGGATTTTCTGGAGGAGGAGGACTGTTAGAACACCTTCGGTCTGCAGCTTGGAAACAGTCTGCACTCCGGTGCCACTAAACTTGGTCCCATACACTGTCAGGAGCTTTTAACTTCCAACTGAGCGCTATCTGTTAACGTTCCCTGTATCTTACAAACACGTGAAGCGCACCCCTTACTGCTGAGTCAGGATATTGAGGCAGCCATGGAGGGCAGAGTCTTCCTGGGTGGTCCCTGCAGCCCTACAGGCACCAGGAGTGCCACCATAAGCATTTTGGTCAAACAAGACATGTGATTTTGTGTGTGTGTGTGCACGCGTGTGCGTAGACATGGACCAATTTGAAAGATACCATGGCTTTTAAAAATTTCACGGTTTCAGAAGAAACAAAAATTTTCCACCACACCACTCCTCCAGTTTAAAGCCAATTCAGTGAGATACAGAAAGGAGCCAGAGTATCTAGAAATTTGTTCCTTCTCTACATACTTTTCCTGATCTTGCAAAATTAAATCATCAGTATGTTTCTAGTAAGGGAGGATACGAGATGCGTGCCAGAAAAGAGTGGAATAGAGACTAGAATACATGCAGGACAGAATGCATGTGTGCCAGTGAGAGGGGAACAAGTGGAACAGGGAGGAGAGGCAAAGGAGGTAGAAGACGATGTACTTTGGGTCAACCGTCCAGAGCAACGGAGAGAGTGGAAAAGAGGTGAAGAAGCGTAGAGACAAGTTGGAAGAAAAGTGCCGGGTGTGATGAAAGAGTATTGAGAAGAATGAAAGGGAAGGTGTACAAGGTAGTGGTGAGACCAGCCATGTTGACTGATTCAGTGGCATTGAGAAAGAGAAAGGAAACAGAACTGGAGGTTGCGTGGCTCTAGATGTTGAGGTTCTTTCTTTGAGTGACGAGTGTGTGTAGAATCATGAACGAGTTCATCAGAGGGACGGCATACAAAACAGTTTGATTTGATTGCTGTTTGCTGCAGAGCAGCTTCCTATGTGAGTCAGTGGGTCACAGAGCACCAGGTCCTAGAAATTGGCTTTTGTGCGATTTTGTCCAACGGACATCCGCTTTGAGTCTTTTGGACCTCTGAGAAGTTGAAGTATCCTCGAGTATGTTCAGGGCAATATGAAACTGCTATCATGGACGTTATTTAGCAAGTTGAAGCTAGCTAACCAAAGAATGAAGGAGTTAGTTGATGCTACCAACATTGCCTAGTGGGGCCGTGACAGGTTTAGTGGCTAAGATCTTTCCTCAGAGAGAATGCTCTTTGGCTCTGGACTGAAGGTCAGTGAAATAAATCAACATTCTATTGGATGTATTTTGTACCGATATTAATCATGTGTCTATCGCGATAGGTATCGTTGTTTTATCGCCCATCGTTAGTGGAGGATGCAAATGATAGAGACAAATGATTCGCTATGGTAAAATCTGAAGGGAAAAGTTGAAAGATAAGAAGAAGGCTTAAATAAAGTACACAAAACCAGAAGCTACGCCACATTTTTAGGTATTAGAAGCCTGCCTGAATAAAAAGGAATAGTAAGTAAACCTTGACTGTCTGACCACAGCAACCTGGTGGAACTAGGGAAGCTCAACAACTCGAAGAGACTCAAAGCCAACCTTAGTTGGAGAATTAAGGTTATGACAGCATTTTTTATTTCATAACTTACAGTAGCTTTGAAATGCCAACGAAGGCTTATTGAAGAGTGACTTATTTATTTAGGAGAACGCAATGCTTTGGAATAAAATATTTCAGGCAGCAAAGGAAGCAGCAGTTTCTGATCACGCGGCAAAGAATTTGTAACTCAATACACAACTGGTTAAAACCTGTTATCCAGCTGGAATGTGCAGTCAGAAACAAAGAGAAACACACCCAAAAACAGCACTGAGGTTATTTTAGATTTTGAGCAAATGCTGACAACTAAACATAGAAATGGGCAGCTGTCCTCTGACCAGACTGAAAAGAAAGGCTGTTGCTTTTTTACTAAATATGGAATTGTTATATATCTATACACAGCAGTGGCAACCTGTAAAAAAATATGATTAAAATCCTCAACACACACACACAAAAACACCATCTGTGTTATCAGCAACTTCATGTGAGGACAGGGTAGCCGCCACGGAAACCAGAGTGATGAAATGCCACCCGGCAGTAAAGTGAGGCAAACTTGCAAATGCCAAATATAACTTCCTTTGGTTCCAAGTGCCACAATTTCTCATGGAGCACACAATTACTTGGCAAGAATGTTTTCTTTTTTAAGACATTTTTTGTAACAGTTATCCTGATAGTGATATTATGTAATCTTTTGAATTTGTGGAAAAAAGTTCCAAAAAATGCTCTGTTCAAGCTTTCTGGTATTTACCAAATAGATATAATTTTGGTAATTCTAAATAAACTAATGCAAGAAAAATGTGGTCTGATTTAACTTCAGTCAATGAGAAAAGAATATGTTTGCATCTTTTTAATCAGTGTACGTAAATATCTGGTTTGAAATGTTTGACAAAATTTCAATAAGATGCATTTAAGTAAAGTGGCAAAATCATTCAGAACTTCTATTTCAAAATTCAATTTATTGAGTTTTTTTTTTCTGTGTGGACAGAAAATCAAACTTTTTAAAACAGAAAACTTTCTAGCAGAACATTTATTTTTGTAGAACAAAATCCAAATAAAAACCAAACTCGGCATCTGTTTATCGATGCTGGTCGCATCCTTGGAGGCCATATGGCAGTCCCACAACAGCTGAAACCGTATGAATCTGTCAGCACAATGCTTTTGGCCCCCTAAGGTCCTCTGTAGGTGGAACAAAATCTGTTGGTACAGGAAATGTTTGCAGTCGCTTGCTTTGTGCATTTCAAGTTAGCAGCTATAAGGTGAAAGCAGCAGACTCTGGGCAAAGCAAAAAAACAGCACAAATACATAACCTGAGTTACTTTCCATAAACTCTCAGTGGATTTCAGAGTTACCAAAAAAAAACAACAGCTATAAAATATGTATTAGATGCAATGTCACAAAATGAGAAAGTACGGTGGGTTGGAAAAGTTCAATTCTCAACAGTTGGAAACAGTAGAAACTGTTGAATACAAGCAACATAAAGCAACATAAATCATGGTTTATTTGACAAACAACACGAAGAGCAAAATAACCGTTGATTTCTATGCTAGTTTCTAAGGAAACGAGAGTGAAACTATCCTCACTGTTTTTCCTAGCTTAGTAATTCCTTAGAGTTTTGTCATTTGTATGTCGGTGTGTCAGGGGCATTGTAGATAGAAAAACATATTTTTGAAAACTTTCTTTTAAACTCAAAAAAGTCCATGCTTTTTCTCTCAAAAATTTTGGAATTTGTTCTAGCAAGTTCTCGACTTTTCAAACTCAGAAATTTACATGTTTTTCCCCATAAAATTTATGGGATTACTCTCCAAATTTCTGAATTTATTCGAGCAAATCTTTGACATTTCAAGCTCAAATTTTCCAGAAAATATTTTTTGAAATTAATCTCAAAATCTGAGTTTTTCGTCATTTGAAAGTTAGAATTTAGATGCTTTTTCTAGCAAATTTCTGAAATTATTCTCAAAATTTCTGAATTTGTTCTAGTAAATTTTAGACTTTTCAAACTCAGAAATGTCTTTGTTTTTTCTAGGAAATTTCTGAAAAAATATGAGCTCAATCTAAAAAAATCCTTGTCTCTTTTCCATCTACAATGATCCCAAAACGCTGTTGTACATCTGAAACCTCTAAAAGGCGATATCAGGTAAAGTCAAGGGCTGGTGTCTGTTATTTAGAAGGATCTGGAGGAGCTGATCTCCATCCTGGCTGCGAGTTGCTCCAGTGAAACCTGGAGACGACGGTCCAGTGAAGTCAACAGGACAACCTAACCAAACCGTAACATACAGAAAAATAAAAAATCAGAGGAGGCCACTGAGGCCATTAAAAATGGATGCCCTAAACACCTCGGCTGCTCCTTGAAATTCTGTCCACAAAGGTAATAAACAGAATCGGTGACCGCTGCTGGCCGGAGCAGGACTGGCAAACTCTCTCTGTAAATATTATGGACGGAAACTGGTTGCTTATTCCCGATACTCTGGCTGAATCATTGTTAGGACTTGAAGTTCATCCAACTTGTTAGCCAGTGATCTCTCGCCGCCCATTATGATCTCTGCTGCCGCTCTGAATCGACGACGCTTCCTTCTCAAACTCATCTGGGATTTGTGGCTCCGGTTGAGTTATTATTTCAACTTTAGCAACGTTAATCAGCTGCTTCTAGTTCTAAACCACATTGTTGCTATGGTTACGCATCACAGCAAATAACCGAAAGTAAAAAGGCAAAAAAAAATAAAATCCTTCCAGCTGCACGGCATCCAAAACCAGAGAATATAATCATCCAAAATTGTGTTGTTTCTGCCAGGAACAGTGGAGATGAATTTTTTCAGAAAATCAGAATGTGAGAAACAGAGTTTACTTCAACATTTTGCCACCTGGAGTAGCACAACTCTAGAACATCAAAATCAATTTCTAGATTTAGATAACGGGACATCTGTAGGACTTCTAACATGAGCTTCCACCCCTATGGTTTGAGGGCTAAAGCAATCGGATTAATCGTGATGAATCAAATATTGAAATAATTGTCAACTAATTTAGTAACCAATTAATCGTTAACTGGAGTACACAGACTCTAACAAAGACTATTTGCTAAAAGAACAGCACAGTCAGAGCAGTAATTCAGTCAAAAATGTACAAAAATGTATACAATTTGCATTTAAGATAAAAAAAAACCTTGTCTGTAAATATGTTCAACCCAAAACTTCTCAAACTGCGAAGTTTTGGCTTCAGTTGGGTCACATTCGGTGAAAAACTCTTGTTTAAGCACCTTTTGCTATCCAGTCATTAGTCAAGCAAATTTTTTTAAAAAGTCAACAAATCAGTTCTACCCTGTACTGATGTTGGTAAATGGTCTGAACTTATGTTGCACTTCTCCAATCATTTTGATCTCTTGAAGCTCTTTATCTCAACATGTGGCAGCAGGAAGCTGGAATTGAACCGACAACCTTCCGATCACAGGAAGACCACAGAGCTACAGTCACACGTACAAGCAAAAAGGTCTGAGAGTTTCACATGTTGATGTTAGAAATATGTTTTGACTGCATATTCACTGTTTGCTACAAATGATAAAGCATATTCTAAGAAAATGCTGTTATTGCATTTTAAGCGTTAAAATTTTTACTTTTAAATTCGGAAAAAGTAATTTTTTTATTGGTAATGTTAATGTATCTTAATATTGTATAAAAAAAAGATGGCAATTAAAAAAAATCTGATTAATCAATTGATTATTTAAAAAATTGTTACTTGCAGCCCTAATTCTTTCCTTCACTGCTTTTCTCCATCTAGCTGCTGACTCACACCTTTCTCCCCATTTCCTCCTAACCTTCTCATTCATCACCCATTTGGCTTTCTTTTTCTTATTCTTTTTTTTGCTGAATCATGTCCACATAATCTGTCTTGAGCTTTCCTCTCTGTGGCCCTCTCAAGGTTCTTCGTGCAAAAACTGCTGACGCGCCTCCACCGTTTTCCCTCCTCCTTTTCCTTCCTCCCGCTCTTCTTGGCTTATCTCAGCATCGTGACCTTTCTGCCTGGAACCATTGATGGGGCATCGTCGTGAAACTCTCCTCAGACAGTTCAACTTAAAACTGCTTGACTCGAGGCGGCCAAACACTGGGATTTAATCCGCCTCGCGCTCCTGTCTTTCCCTCCAGAACCCAGCTCGATAAAGCTAAAAATGTGCCGAAAACACGAAGAGTCACGAAAGTGGCGCTCAGACACCTGCTTAGGCATCTCGCTACAACGCCTCGATGGAAGGGAGAGCTCAGACTCTCTCACACGAGCCAGACCTCTAACGTGGTCCAGATTACAAAAAAAAAAGAAAAACGAGAGGAGAAGAGAAAGAGCTGGAACTCATTAGCGCTTTTCCTTCAATCACCTGTTATTTTGTGAAAACGGACGAATAAAAACGCAGAGACATCTGGTACTGGAATCCGCTTCGGGCAGAATCTGCTTCGGGGCCTGTGTTTCCCCCTTTTTATTTATGGTACAGAAACAGAACCGCACAAATGGGCTTGAGGGAGCAGCTCCGTAACATATGCTCCTCGCCGCAGGAGAGGAAAAATAAATGTACGCCAAACCCTAAAAACCTAAACCAATATAGGAGCACTCTGAACACCAAATTGCACCATCGGGCTAAATAGCAGATTTTTTTTTTTTCTTCTAATATGCCTTAAAGTACAGTAAGATTTTTTTTTTTTTACAACATAACTCAGACTGTGGGTACTGAGAGAAACACTGCCAACAAACAAAGTGTTCAAACCTCAGCAAGAGTAAAAAGTTAGAGAAACGCCTTCGTTAACAATAACAGAAAAGACGTAGAAGACGAACGTTAAACACTGACAGAAATTGGTGGTCAAAATTAGAAAATTGAGAATGCAGTGAAAAAGTGACAGTGACAGAAATGACTGTAATTTATTGCATAATGTGGAAACAATTACCCCTTAGTGGAGGAGGGGCTGGCACAGAGAAGCAGATGTGATGTCCAGGTTTGCTACCCATGTGGACTTAAAGCACATGCTCTCGCAGTGTGTGTTGCTCTACTCCACACACACTGGCAGAAGGAATTTAGCTGAGGTGGGACAGACTTGTGTGTTAAAAGTAAGAGTGCGTTCACACCAGCACTGTTTAGTCTGCTTTAATCGAAATTCTTGTTCGTTAGACGAACATTCGGGGAGTTTGGTTTGAAAGTCCAGTTCGTCTGGTCTCCCTAAAAACCTAGATCTCTGTTTGGTTGAGGTGAATGAACTCTGCTTATGTGAACGCTAAGTGGACCAGAGACTGCTCTAAAAGCAGCAAGAAGACTGTAACGCAGGGTATTTCTGGTAAATAGAACCAAACCAAACATGTGACTCTGGTGCTAGAGGGAGAAATGGCTCGTAGTCTTTTGCTAAAGACAAAAGAGAAATCCTACAACCGGTGAAGTGTCACACCGCTTCTCTTAAGGAGGAAGTTGAGTGTCGTCTTTGGAGGTTTCTGTGTCGCTGCCTTCAGATGTAAAATGTGAAAGAAAAAAATGACAACATCTAGTGGACCTATAATCCTACATCAGTGCAGGTTCCAACATGGCAAGGTTTGTTTTTTTCCTCCTAAAATACGTAGGCAAATCTACTAGCAAAAATGTTCCAGTTCATGAACAACTGGTTTCTTTCTTAATGTGTTAGCTCACTGTAGCTCCCTGTTTGGTTTCTATATTTGACTCTGGTCCACATGCAAATTCAGCCTTTGGCTCTTGGTGACGTTAGATTTTAACCACTAAAATCTGACACCACTCAATTTTTGTTCTTATAAAGGAAATTGTGTTTCGTGTCGTCTTCTGAGGTTTTTTGTTGTTTCCTTCAGTGGTTCTTGGTGCAAAGCAGCGAATCCATGTGCTCCATTCGTTGTCCTTGCCTCTGATTGGCTGAACCCCCAGGAGCAAAGAAAGTCTACAGATGTTAGGTAGTGCTAAAATGATTTTCACTGTGCATATGAATGAATATTAACGTACATCATATGTTTAGACAAGTGGTGGAAAATTTTTAATGGAATTAATTTCAGGGACAGTCATATTTGTGTTTGGGACATCTGTGCTGCTAAATATGTTTAGCATTGAGATGCTACTTTAGGGTTTCCTTCGCTGATAGGCTAACTCCTTCTAGTACAACTTGTAGTGAAAATAAACCCCAAGAGGATCAGAGAAACAACTGTGTCGTCCATCCCTGTTTGTGAATGGTGCTTGTGCGTCAAATTTACGGGCGTACCAGAAACGTGTGAGGTTCCGGCCGGAAATCCAGTAAGTAAACTTAACACATTAAAATGTTATGTAGTTAATTAATCAACATTAACTCGCTAAAATAGGTAGCCATAAGCCAGCAGCGTCACAAGTATCTTTTCATTCATGCTATTCCATTGGCTGACCAGTTGATTTCCTTGTCTACACTAAACGGAAGAACAAATATCTTCACGGCAAACATAAAAAAAAAAAAAGATTTTTACATTTTTTTCACCAAAAACATCTTGAGGTCCATTTTGCTAAAACTTGCAGATTTCCATATATTCCTTTGCCACAGGGGTTTTCAATGAATCCTTACATAAGTAGGTGTCGTTGAGGAATATGGTAAACAGAAACGTACTTCCAAATCCAAAGTGCTTTTTTTTTATGCATAACTTGTGTGTTATTTCATTTCAACATGATTCAGGAGTTCTTGGCCTCTGTGCAGATATGACTCCTTAAAATTAATCACTCCACTAGAAGCTCGGACTCCACCCTACTCCAGTTGCCAGTACACTAGAGCCACGCATGTCGGCGCACCAACAGCACCACTGCCGCCACCATTTCCTCTCAGGAAATGAATTAGGACTCCGATTGGCTTCAGTTGCAGTCTGGCTGGTGATAAGGAAAAATCTGATTGGCACAGAAGCGACAGGCCTTAGCCGAAGAGGGGGCGAGGCGGGGCGGGGGTGGCGACGCTCAAAATACAAAACAGTGCGCAAAACATCTTTTGAGCGCCGCCACGCAACCGGGTCACCCGGATCCTGATAAAGCCACCAGCTCAGGTGGCTTAAAGCAGCAGATTTACCTCATGAGAGCGACTTGGCCGGCGGACAGAGGCAAACATGCAGGGCGAGAGAGCGGAGCGTGACTAGTGTGCAGAATGCTGACTCATTTTCCTCCGAGGGGAACACAAACGTCCAATGTAAGAAGCTCTGGACTGGAAAGGAGGAATAAAATATCGTCGTGGTTAATTTCTTATTTATAACTTCACTGACAATTTTTCAAAGGAATAAATATATATACAAGGCATACACAGGAGTAATGCTTAGATCACTTAATCGGCCAAACATTGTTACCATGACAGTCAACAGTGGTGATGTGTTCGTCTGTTTAGCCTGTCTGGAGCGAATACAGCAACTTAAAAAAAAAAGAAAAAAGGTAAAATTACGTTCTAAATGGATGAAGTGAAAAAGTTTGGCAGCCATGGGGAGTTTTTTTTTAGTTCAGTTGTTTTAATGGGGAGTTTTATGTAACAAGGTGGTTTTTAGTTGTATTTTAAGACAAAGTAGTGAATAATAGTTCAGGTGTTTGTCTCTGCCCTCTTTGCACATTTAGAATGTGTTCACACCAGCTCTGCTTAGTCCACTTTAACCAAACTCTAGTTTGTTTGCCTAGGTGAACTGGTCCACCTAGAAACCTAGGGCTCGGTTCAGGTTAAAGTGACCTCTGGTGCGGTTTGTGTGCGAACGCCAAGCAGACCGGAGACCACTCCAAAAGCAGGAAGCGGACTGAAGACCGGGGCACTGTGGGTAAATACAACCACAACAAATGCATCAGTCTCATGAACTTTTACCAACAACAAAAGAGGTCAACAGGAAGTCAACAGGAAGTCAACAGGAAGCGGTAGGAGGGTGATGGTGCAAAATGTTTTTTAATGACTTATCAAGAGAACAAACTCATTCATGTGAGATTTTAATTGCATTTCTTATTTAATGGAAACACAGCAACTGAGAAAATGTGTTCTTTCGACTTTAGCTGAAGATCAACAAAGTTTGGTGAACGTTTGCAATGGAAACGCAGCTGCTGCAAGTTAGCTTTCCAAAACAGAATTAGCATATTTTATGTAAATACTGAATAATGACCTTCAATTTTTTTATATGTATTTACACTTCTGCAGAATATGGCGAATATTATTTTTAAACTAATCAAGGGTGATATTTTACCCCATTAGTAACCTACATAGGCACTTTATGCACAAAGAAAAATAATGGAAAGAGATTAAAACCTGTTAATGTTGGCTGTCTGTTATTTTTTTTGTCTTTGTATTGACCTGTTTCACATTACATTCAAATCCCAACACACTGACGTGTCGCTGTTCATAAAGAAGTTCAAGGAGTGAGTACGAGTGTTTCTACCAAGTTCTTCACAGGGTAGATCTCAAAAGGTAATCCTTTAATGGCAAATATACCAACAAAAAAACCTTCCAGCTCATGAACAACTGCTTCCTCGCTTCAGGGTGTTAGCTGACCGTGGTTCCCCGTTTGGTTTCCATCGTTGCCACGAGGCTTCGCGGCAAAACTCAGCACCGCTCTTCGGAGAAATGTTTCTCTTGCTAAAACTACAGACTGCTGACTCTCCCAGGTCAGAGGTGTAGCCTTACACTCTGGCTGTCAGACAAGCGGCTCAGACTCGCACAATAACGACGTGACGCAGCGTGGATGGAGGAACAGAAGGAGAACGCAAGGGGGTGGAGGGGGGCCGTCTGAGTGTGAAAAGACAGAGGATGAGAGAGAAGGGAAAGTCGGAATAAGACAATAAGCATGACAGGTGGAAACCAAGAAATAATAGAAATATAAGCGACAATAGGTTTTGGGTTTTTTTATAATTCCGAGGCAAGGTGAAATATTACAGTCAGTGTGTTCCTCTTATTCGTTTTTGCACATATGGAGATGATTTCTTGCAGTGGTTCAGGCTTTATGAAATGACAGCCAGATGCGTTGACTTAAGAGTTATGTTTTGTTGGCTGAATATGACTCCCGGCTACAAGATGTTGTGGCTTACAAGGTATGCCCCGACAAACAGGCCGGCATCTGAACCCTTCGAGCAGAGCTCCGCGCTCGCCCTCCGTCGCCGTCCCGCCATGCCGCCCCCTTGCTTGTTATTACTCTTTGGATGCCGATTGTCAATCACCGGCCAGTGACTTTTTAAGAGGCGAGCTGGAACGGGTCCGGTGGAAACTCAAGAGACTGACGTTGACTCGAGGCGAGCAGGCGAAGCGAAGTGGCCTGAAGATGGAGTGCGAAGCTGGACGGAGGCAGAGGAAGAGGGCTGAAGAGCTGAAAGACCCTCGCTGATCGTTTTAGAAGAAAAAGTCAACGTTCCGAAAATAAACCACAAAAATTATTGCAACCCCTGGGAAACTTGTTAAAAGCTCATAAAACTAAAGTCTGCTATAATACATGAGGCTGTAATGGAGATCCAGTTCGCTGGGTTTTTTTTCCTCTCGCCCCTCCACCCCCCTTCTTTAGCCGAACGGTGTTCTTAATTTTTATTTTCTTACCAAAAGAATGGAAGCGAGAGGTGTCAAAGGCCAAGAAGAACATCTCCTATGCACGTTAGGTTAAGAAATAAGGTGGTGACTTAGAAAATAGTAATATGAAGTGATGCATGTTGCTTTGACAGACAAGAAAGGACATAAGATAATGACAAAATAACCACATTTTTTTATTCAGAACTAAACCGTCTCTGAACATGTAGACTATGTTCTATCAATGTAGCTTATGATTATCACCATTAGCAAGAAAATGATAAGTAGAAGTACTTATCACAGATAACAGTGTTGTTTTTGTGATGAGCTACTTTTTAAGATAAAATATTTGGTTTTGTTGTAGTAATTTTTTAAAAGGGTTTTCTAGTCACATAGTTTCACTTTATAGCAAAATAAAGTTACTATGTTTTTATCTGTTGTAAAAATGCTGTATTTATATCAAATATGACTTAAAGTTGATTTTGTAATTTAACACCTTGAAATTGGGCTTCTGTCTCTTAAAAACTCCTGTTCTTTCTGAAACTCCGCCTGCAGGAAGTCATCACAACATGGCTCCTTTATTAACCCTAAAACAACATTTTTACCAGAAGATGAAGCACCCCTCCTCCCCTGCAACTCCCTCACTCAGATCCTTCAGACTAGCCAGCAGCAATTAGCAAACACCTGGTGGAACTGCACATCTGCTGAGCTCATTATAGGAGCTACTTTTCAGTGCAACACTGGTAAAACTGATGTAAAGGGTTAATAGAGGAGGGATCTGATGACTTACTGAAGGTGGAGTTTCAGAAAGGAGTTTCTTAAAGAGACAGAGGCTCAATTTCAAGGTGTTAAATTACCAAGTCAATTCAATTTTTTCATTTTTGATCTATACAACATTTTTAAATAAAAAAAGAAAGTAACATAGTTACTTGATTGTCACTACCCAGATAGCACATGATGTTAAATCAACGTTGAAAAATAGTTAGAATCGTTGATTTTTGGTTGAAGTCGACAAATGACGGTGGATGAACCATCAAACAACCAACCAATCAAACCGTTGAAACTGTGACATTGAATCAACGTTGTTTTGTGGTTGAAATCTGATCACTGAAATGCCGAAGTCTGATTAATGGTTGATTTTTGGTTGAAGACGACAAATGACGGTGGATCAACCATCAAACAACCATCCACCTCTAGCCAAGTAACCAATGTTGAAACTGTGTCATTGAATCAATGTTGTTTTGTGGTTGAATCAATGTCAGATGTATTGCCGCACCCCTTCCCCTCCTCTCCTCCTCATCAGCGCTCTGGGTCAGAGCATTTTATTACTGAGCGGGGGTTATCACATTTAAATTAAGCACTGTAGAGGATAGTCGGTGGTGATTCCTTTCTGTACATTTTCTTACTTGTTCATAACAATTCTCACTGACTGTGTGTGTGTGATATATTGACACAAAAACATCTACAACTTACTACAAGGAGTGGAGGGGTCCACCCCCACCGTTTACATGAGTGGGATGTCCCAAACACACAGCTGCTTCGCTGTTGGCTTGTTGGAAAATATGTTAATTCAATGTTGAATTGTCATCACAAAGGTTGCATGTTTGGTTGAGGTCGACAACTGATGGTGGATCAACTATAAAACAACCATTCAATTCTAGCCAATTAACTAATGTTGAAACTGTGTCATTGAATCAATGTTGTTTTGTGGTTGACATCAAATAAATGAAATGCCAACGTCGAATCCAGTGTGTTTCAGCACTGGTCCTCCAGGCCCTACAAGTTTTAGGCATTTCCCTAATTCAACACACATGATATTAATTGATGTCTGATTAACGGGGTTTTGCTGAACTGAAAAAACGCAGGTCAGTTTGATTGACGTCAAGGTTTGGGGAAGAACTACCCAGATAGCACACGATGTTAATTCAATGTTGAATTATGATCATAAAGGTTGCATGTATGGTTCAGGTCAACGACAGAAGCTGGATCAACCATCAAACAACCATTCAATTCTAGCCAATTAACATTCATTGATTGAAATGCCACATTGAATCCAGTGTTTTTCAGCACCGGCACCAGGCACACTGCCCTACAAGTTTTAGCCATTTCCCTAATTCAGCACACATGATTTTAATTAACATTTGATTAACAAGGTTTTGCTGAACTGAAAGCATGCAGGTCAGTTTGCCTTGAGGAAAAACTAGTAATCAAAGTGTTCAGGTGTTTTTTGCACCCCTCACCACTGCCTGCCATTCAAATGCCCAACCCCCTTCCCTCCACCCGCCAAAAACACACACACACCTCTTTCCCCCCACCTGGGCCCATCTATCCCTCAATCAGGTGAAACAACTTTAATTTTAAGTGAGGGTTTTTCATTTTTAACATTTTATTTTTTAAAAGATTGTTTTGGCTAGTGGCCTTTATTTGATGGTTAATTGACAGGAAGGTGGGTAATGAGAGAAGGGGGGTAATGCAGCAAAGGTTGCCAAGGTCAGGAATTGAACCTGTGACAGCTGTGTTGAGGACTGAGTCCTTGATTGTGGTTTGTGCTTAACCCCTGCGCCACCACTGCACAACCCCTTTTAGGTGAGGGTTAATCACGTTTTAACTTAAGCACTATGTGTTGACAACACAGTTGTGATTCCGTTCTGTACCCAGATTCACTAGCGGAACAAGTCAGCGTTGGGCCGGGGGGCGGGGCTAATTACCGGACCCCTAACGAATCACCAGGCCCCTGACGTTTATCGCCTGCGCTACCAGAAACTGTTGAGCGAGGGGCGGGGAGGTTGGTCTGCGTTTTTTGGTTGATCTTTACCCAGGAAACACATCGGCTAAACCGTGAGTGAAACGGTCACTGGGACTGACTAGTATATATTCCATTGAGGGAAAGTAACTTTAACATTAAATAGACCTTTCTCAACAGGCGGTAGACTTTCTCAGTCTATAATCAGCTATTTAAGCCCCCCCCCCCCATAGCTCTGCGCCTGCCCAGATTGCACATGATGGCAATTCAACATTGAATTAACATCTTTTGCCAACAAGCCAACAGCGAAGTGGCTGTGTGTTTGGGACATCCCACTCATGTAAATGGTGGGGGTGGACCGCTCCACTCCTTACTCCTTGTAGTAAGTTGTAGATGTTTTTGTGTCAATATATCACACACAAATGGTCAGTAGGACTTTTTTTATGAAAAAGAAAGAAAATGTACAGAAATGAATCTTCACCCACTGTCCTTTACAGAGGTTAATTTAGAATGTAATACCCCCCACTCACTAATAAAATGCTCTGACCCAGAGCTCTGATGAGGAGGAGAGGAGGGGAAGGGGTGTGGCAAAAGAGCTGACATTGATTCAACATTGATTCAGCATTGATCAGTCGTTGATCAGACATTAGCATTTCATTCATTAGATTTCAACCACAAAACAACATTGACTCAATGACACAGTTTCAACATTGGTTACTTGGCTGGAGGTGGATGGTTGTTTGATGGTTGATCAACCGTCAGTTGTTGACCTCAACCAAAAATCAACCATTCTAACTATAATTCAACGTTTATTTACCGTTGTGTGCAATCTGGGCAGTTTGTTGCAGCCCTCATCACCTCCTCATCTCCCCCTACTCCCTCCCAAGCCTCCCCCACCCAGCCGCTCCTCCCAACCTTCTCCTCTTTACCCCCTCTCATTCCTTCTTCCCTCCCCCTCCTTGAGCTCTGGGTCAGAACATTTTATTACTAGGTGGGGGTTAATCATGTTTCACATTAAGCATTACATGTTGAGAACAGTGGGTTGTGATTCCTTTCTGTACATTTTCTTACTTGTCTGTAAATATTATTACTGACTGTGCATAATGTGTTGACACAAAAACATCTACAAGTCTGTACTAGGAGTTGTACAGTCCACCTCCCCAATTTTACACTTGTGGTTTGTCCCAACCAAAAAGCCACTTTGCTGCTGGCTTGTTTGCTACCGGCTTCTGAATTGAATTCTCCGCTGAGCACTTTTATGGTAAGTTTTTCAATATTACTTTGATCTTAAATGTGTTTATTGAAAAATAAGGGCATTGTTTTGTGCCCATAGTAATCCTGGTTATTTTGGGGCAAAACGGATATTTTTAATAATTGAGGTCATGTCTCCTTTTGTATTATTTTCATCCTACCCACCACTCCACGCCTAAGTATGAAATCCTGCGAGATTTTGTGGGATTTGAGTTTTTAAAATAGGGCGGGGCCTATTGTTTGGTCTTGGAGAACATGTGGTGGACAAGGAAGTGTAAGGCTGGCTGGTCCAGGTGGGCTTTAAATTGTTGTGATAGTAATCACTTGTTTTTAACTTTTTATTATGATATGCTTAGGGTCGTGCTTAAATGAGCCTCTGTACCAGAACAGCTGAGTTGGATGATTACATGACCGTCTGCAGCCATCAAGAAGTGCAGAAGGTTGTTAATCATCCACAGATTCAATCCAGGTGAGGCAGAAGGGAAACACTTAACATGTAAGGCAGGTGAAACACTGAACTAAACCTGCTAATGACTGATTCAGTCTGTTGATCCTTGGATTGGTAACTGGTTAAATTGAACTGGACTATTGTTACTTGTGTGGGATCTTTATTAGCATATAGACACTTTTTAAGGAATTTAATCAACTTATTTGGAAATATTTGTAGTTGATGGAAGATTGAACCAGCTATTTGATGGAAGTTTATTCTGTATAAATTATAATTTTTCCAACTACACTATAAATCACCTTTTGTTCGATTTATTTGTCTCTGGTGTGTTAAATAAACCTGATCCTCCCTGAGTTTTATTGTTAGGTTTTCTGATAAACATCCCTTTATTTTAAATATTGATTTAATATCAATATCATAAATCCTACACTATACTGCAGCTTGATGGGTAAATGCAGTTGTATATGTAAACATTAAGATAAATATTAATGAAAGATTAAGATATTAATTTAACAGTGAGTGTACATGGGGAACTATATGGTTTGTATTTGTTCTCAGACCTGTAACCAGTACAGTGTTTAATCTTTCATTGTGTTTCAGAACTTTTCAAATGTTTATCATATTTCTAACTGGCACCTTCCTCACTTTTATTTTTTTCAGCTGTTGCTCTGCAGTTTGACCGAAAGCTGACTCTTGAGGACTGCAGCAAAACTGTCAAGAAGTGGCTTCATTATGCGCCAGAACGAGAGGAAGACATCGCAAGGAATCAAAGTGACGCCAACCAGAGTCAAACTGGGGTTACCACAACTTGTACTGTTTCCCTACTTCATACAGTACAAAGCTTAACCTCATGGACTCTGTTCTTCTGTGGACAACATACTGTTGTTTTGACAGTCAAAAAGGAATCAAATATGTTTAAAGATCTGTCCCTCTTTTCTTAAATAAAATGTTAAATCAAACCCATGTTGTCATTTTTAAACCTTTGTACACAGTTTACGCATCATCTGCCAATAATACAGTGTTTAACACCAGTGAAGAAACTTTTAGTGGCATGTTATGATGTAGACCTATCAGACGTAAAATGTACATAAATCCTTAGCTTTCATTCAATATAAAAACAACCCAAATCTGCATGTACATCCACAGTCAAATGAGTGTTGAATCAACATTGATTCAATGTAGAATTAACACAAATCTGCATGCAGATCCACGTTCAGCTGATGGTTGAATGAACGTTGATTCCTAACTGATTCAATGTAGAATCAACACAGATATGCATGCAGATCCATAGTCAAATGAGTGTTGAATCAACATTGATTCAATGTAGAATCAACACAAATATGCATGCAGATCCACGTTCAGATGATGGTTGAATCACCATTGATTCCTAACTTATTCAATGTAGAATCAACACAAATATGCATGCAGATCCACAGTCAAATGAGTGTTGAATCAACATTGATTCAATGTAGAATCAACACAAATATGCATGCAGATCCACAGTCAAATGAGTGTTGAATCAACATTGATTCAATGTAGAATCAACCGAAATCCGGATGCAGATCCACGTTCAGATGATGGTTGACTCAACATTGATATAATGTAGAATCAACATTGATTCATAACTGATTCAATGTACTATCAACACAAATATGCATACAAGTTGACATACAGATGATGGTTGAATCAACATTGATATAATGTCAGTAATGGTTGAAACCCTAACGTTGATTCAACATACAAGTCACCGACCACTTTCAATGTTGTTTCAATGTCAGCGTTCAACGTTGATTCAATGTTTCTGGCTGACATTGATTCAATGTTGTTTCAATCATTCTGTGCTATCTGGGTATGTGCCTAGAAAATACATATTACTGCCCCTTTAAACAAGTAGTAAAGAAATAAATAAATATTTTGACTGTGAAATAAGTGTTCTTTTTTTGTGATAACCTTCTATACTTTTACCACGTTTTCTTGCTAATGATGGATGGAACATACGTAGCACTGCCCCTTTAAGGAATCTCATATTATTAAGAGTTGCTGAATTCTTTACTCAAGCTTTCCTCTTGTCCAAAAAGAATGAAATAATGCAAAACAAAACCACGCATTCTGCTCCGTGTCAACCTTTCACTTAAAACCGAATGAAATGGATTTGGTAGAAGGCAGTGGACATGTTGCATCAATCAGAACTCCCACCCACCTCTCCCCCAAACACGTAGCCACACACATTGGCCCATGTAGGGACAAATTGGAGCTGAGCATGGTCTGAGTCAGAGCGGTCCGAGGCGACTTGGCTACCAGGCCTGCTCTGCGTTCAGCCTAAACGCTTCTGATAGGCCTCGCTTGAAAAACGACATGGTGTTGAAGCGGTGGAAATCGAGAGCCGTTGGCACGGCGTGTTGTTTTAAGTAGCAGGCAGAAAAGGGGGTGGGGGAAGAGGAAAAGTTGAGGGGGCGGGGAGACTGTCTACAGGCAGAGCACAGAGAAAGATGAGACCCAAGAAATCGATAGATGGATGGAATGTCTCCTACTTTTATCAAAAATGTACTCCAATCTTGTTTTTACTTTACATCTGTTTCGTTTTCTGAAATATTTGGACAAAAAAAAAAATTATATATATATATATATATATATATATATATATATATATATATATATATACACATCTATGGTTTTAGTTTCTATGTAAAAATGAGCCGTTTCTCCTGAGTTGATGAATTTATTGTTATATTTCAGTTCAACTGAAAGAGATGCAAAGATTAGCATCCGAATTAAAAATACATTTTAAAAAATAAAGCGTATGCACTCCACCTCCGCGAGCAGCTCGGTTTCTCGCCGACACCGTGGCGATGAGAGCTGTGATTGATCAGCTTTTCCAACAGGAAATGAGAGGGCATCTCTCAGAGGGCCTGTTTAAACAGCCAGTTATACGGTTACTGAGTTGTTCCAGGACAGCCTGTCACGTGAGGCGGCCGAGGCGCCCCGCGCGCTCCGGCCGACGTGAGTCAACGCTTCCCTCCCGGGTTCGGACGTCTCCAAGGAGCTGCGCCCTCCCTCACCCCCCATCCCTGCATGCGTCTCCGGGAGGCGCTTCGTGTTCTTGTTATTATTGACTGTGCATGTTTGCAGTTTATATCTGACATTCCTCAGAAGAAACTAGCGCTTTGGAGTCAAGATTTGATCACGTATTCAGTGTCCAACTGAATGTATTTTTACTTTTCGGTTACAAGATTTAATAGCTTTTTTTCCTCCCACACTTTTGCGACTCCACGTTTGTGAATCTGCTCAGAGTGTCCAGATTCGTTCCACGTCGCTTTTCCAACCACATCCAATTGTACATTTGATTCAATTTGCAAAAATCTGATTTCATGCTATTATTTGCAGTTGGGGTTTTTTAAGGTTAAAGTGGATATAAAGCATGCCCAGATAGCACATGATGTTAAATCAACGTTGAAAAATAGTTAGAATCGTTGATTTTTGGTTGAAGTCGACAAATGACGGTGGATCAACCATCAAACAACCATCCAATCAAACCGTTGAAACTGTGACATTGAATCAACGTTGTTTTGTGGTTGAAATCTGATCACTGAAATGCCGAAGTCTGATTAATGGTTGATTTTTGGTTGAAGACGACAAATGACGGTGGATCAACCATCAAACAACCATCCACCTCTAGCCAAGTAACCAGTGTTGAAACTGTGTCATTGAATCAATGTTGTTTTGTGGTTGAAATCTAATGACTGAAATGCTGATGTCTGATCAACATCTGATCAATATTGAATCAATGTCAGCTGTTTTGCCTCACCCCTTCCCCTCCTCTCCTCCTCATCAGCGCTCTGGGTCAGAGTATTTTATTACTGAGCGGGGGTTATCACATTTAAATTAACCACTGTAGAGGATAGTGGGTGCTGATTCCTTTCTGTACATTTTCTTACTTGTTCATAACAATTCTCACTGACTGTGTGTGTGTGATATATTGACACAAAAACATCTACAACTTACTACAAGGAGTGGAGGGGTCCACCCCCACCGTTTACATGAGTGGGATGTCCCAAACACACAGCTGCTTCGCTGTTGGCTTGTTGGAAAATATGTTAATTCAATGTTGAATTATCATCACAAAGGTTGCATGTTTGGTTGAGGTCGACAACTGATGGTGGATCTACTATAAAACAACCATTCAATTCTAGCCAATTAACTAATGTTGAAACTGTGTCATTGAATCAATGTTGTTTTGTGGTTGACATCAAATAAATGAAATGCCAACGTCGAATCCAGTGTGTTTCAGCACTGGTCCTTCAGGCCCTACAAGTTTTAGGCATTTCCATAATTCAACACACATGATATTAATTGACGTCTGATTAACGGGGTTTTGCTGAACTGAAAAAACGCAGGTCAGTTTGATTGACGTCAAGGTTTGGGGAAGAACTACCCAGATAGCACACGATGTTAATTTAATGTTGAATAATGATCACAAAGGTTGCATGTATGGTTCAGGTCAACGACAGAAGCTGGATCAACCATCAAACAACCATTCAATTCTAGCCAATTAACATTCATTGATTGAAATGCCACATCGAATCCAGTGTTTTTCAGCACCGGCACCAGGCACACTGCCCTGCAAGTTTGAGCCATTTCCCTAATTCAGCACACATGATTTTAATTAACATTTGATTAACAAGGTTTTGCTGAAGCATGCAGGTCAGTTTGCCTTGAGGACAAGGTTTGGGGAAAAACTAGTAATCAAAGTGTTCAGGTGTTTTTTGCACCCCTCACCACCGCCTGCCATTCAAACGCCCAACCCCCTTCCCTCCACCTGCCAAAAACACACACACACCTCTTTCCCCCCACCTGGGCCCATCTACCCCTCAATCGGGTGAAACAACTTTAATTTTAAGTGAGGGTTTTTCATTTTTAACATTTTATTTTTTAAAAGATTGTTTTGGCTAGTGGCCTTTATTTGACAGGAAGGTGGGTAATGAGAGAAGGGGGGTAATGCAGCAAAGGTTGCCAAGGTCAGGAATTGAACCTGTGACAGCTGTGTTGAGGACTGAGTCCTTGATTGTGGTTTGTGCTTAACCCCTGCGCCACCACAGCACAACCCCTTTTAGGTGAGGGTTAATCACATTTTAACTTAAGCACTATGTGTTGACAACAGTTGTGATTCCGTTCTGTACCCAGATTCACTAGTGGAACAAGTCAGCGTTGGGCCGGGGGGCGGGGCTAATTACCGGACCCCTAACCAATCACCAGGCCCCTGACGTTTATCGCCTGCGCTACCAGAAACTGTTGAGCGAGGGGCGGGGAGGTTGGTCTGCGTTTTTTGGTTGATCTTTACCCAGGACACACATCGGCTAAACCGTGAGTGAAACGGTCACTGGGACTGACTAGTATATATTCCATTGAGGGAAAGTAACTTTAACATTAAATAGACCTTTCTCAACAGGCGGTAGACTTTCTCAGTCTATAATCAGCTATTTAAGCCCCCCCCCCCATAGCTCTGCGCCTGCCCAGATTGCACATGATGGCAATTCAACATTGAATTAACATCTTTTGCCAACAAGCCAACAGCGAAGTGGCTGTGTGTTTGGGACATCCCACTCATGTAAATGGTGGGGGTGGACCGCTCCACTCCTTACTCCTTGTAGTAAGTTGTAGATGTTTTTGTGTCAATATATCACACACAAATGGTCAGTAGGACTTTTTTTATGAAAAAGAAAGAAAATGTACAGAAATGAATCTTCACCCACTGTCCTTTACAGAGGTTAATTTAGAATGTAATACCCCCCACTCACTAATAAAATGCTCTGACCCAGAGCTCTGATGAGGAGGAGAGGAGGGGAAGGGGTGTGGCAAAAGAGCTGACATTGATTCAACATTGATTCAGCATTGATCAGTCGTTGATCAGACATTAGCATTTCATTCATTAGATTTCAACCACAAAACAACATTGACTCAATGACACAGTTTCAACATTGGTTACTTGGCTGGAGGTGGATGGTTGTTTGATGGTTGATCAACCGTCAGTTGTTGACCTCAACCAAAAATCAACCATTCTAACTATAATTCAACGTTTATTTACCGTTGTGTGCAATCTGGGCAGTTTGTTGCAGCCCTCATCACCTCCTCATCTCCCCCTACTCCCTCCCAAGCCTCCCCCACCCAGCCGCTCCTCCCAACCTTCTCCTCTTTACCCCCTCTCATTCCTTCTTCCCTCCCCCTCCTTGAGCTCTGGGTCAGAACATTTTATTACTAGGTGGGGGTTAATCATGTTTCACATTAAGCATTACATGTTGAGAACAGTGGGTTGTGATTCCTTTCTGTACATTTTCTTACTTGTCTGTAAATATTATTACTGACTGTGCATAATGTGTTGACACAAAAACATCTACAAGTCTGTACTAGGAGTTGTACAGTCCACCTCCCCAATTTTACACTTGTGGTTTGTCCCAACCAAAAAGCCACTTTGCTGCTGGCTTGTTTGCTACCGGCTTCTGAATTGAATTCTCCGCTGAGCACTTTTATGGTAAGTTTTTCAATATTACTTTGATCTTAAATGTGTTTATTGAAAAATAAGGGCATTGTTTTGTGCCCATAGTAATCCTGGTTATTTTGGGGCAAAACGGATATTTTTAATAATTGAGGTCATGTCTCCTTTTGTATTATTTTCATCCTACCCACCACTCCACGCCTAAGTATGAAATCCTGCGAGATTTTGTGGGATTTGAGTTTTTAAAATAGGGCGGGGCCTATTGTTTGGTCTTGGAGAACATGTGGTGGACAAGGAAGTGTAAGGCTGGCTGGTCCAGGTGGGCTTTAAATTGTTGTGATAGTAATCACTTGTTTTTAACTTTTTATTATGATATGCTTAGGGTCGTGCTTAAATGAGCCTCTGTACCAGAACAGCTGAGTTGGATGATTACATGACCGTCTGCAGCCATCAAGAAGTGCAGAAGGTTGTTAATCATCCACAGATTCAATCCAGGTGAGGCAGAAGGGAAACACTTAACATGTAAGGCAGGTGAAACACTGAACTAAACCTGCTAATGACTGATTCAGTCTGTTGATCCTTGGATTGGTAACTGGTTAAATTGAACTGGACTATTGTTACTTGTGTGGGATCTTTATTAGCATATAGACACTTTTTAAGGAATTTAATCAACTTATTTGGAAATATTTGTAGTTGATGGAAGATTGAACCAGCTATTTGATGGAAGTTTATTCTGTATAAATTATAATTTTTCCAACTACACTATAAATCACCTTTTGTTCGATTTATTTGTCTCTGGTGTGTTAAATAAACCTGATCCTCCCTGAGTTTTATTGTTAGGTTTTCTGATAAACATCCCTTTATTTTAAATATTGATTTAATATCAATATCATAAATCCTACACTATACTGCAGCTTGATGGGTAAATGCAGTTGTATATGTAAACATTAAGATAAATATTAATGAAAGATTAAGATATTAATTTAACAGTGAGTGTACATGGGGAACTATATGGTTTGTATTTGTTCTCAGACCTGTAACCAGTACAGTGTTTAATCTTTCATTGTGTTTCAGAACTTTTCAAATGTTTATCATATTTCTAACTGGCACCTTCCTCACTTTTATTTTTTTCAGCTGTTGCTCTGCAGTTTGACCGAAAGCTGACTCTTGAGGACTGCAGCAAAACTGTCAAGAAGTGGCTTCATTATGCGCCAGAACGAGAGGAAGACATCGCAAGGAATCAAAGTGACGCCAACCAGAGTCAAACTGGGGTTACCACAACTTGTACTGTTTCCCTACTTCATACAGTACAAAGCTTAACCTCATGGACTCTGTTCTTCTGTGGACAACATACTGTTGTTTTGACAGTCAAAAAGGAATCAAATATGTTTAAAGATCTGTCCCTCTTTTCTTAAATAAAATGTTAAATCAAACCCATGTTGTCATTTTTAAACCTTTGTACACAGTTTACGCATCATCTGCCAATAATACAGTGTTTAACACCAGTGAAGAAACTTTTAGTGGCATGTTATGATGTAGACCTATCAGACGTAAAATGTACATAAATCCTTAGCTTTCATTCAATATAAAAACAACCCAAATCTGCATGTACATCCACAGTCAAATGAGTGTTGAATCAACATTGATTCAATCTAGAATTAACACAAATCTGCATGCAGATCCACGTTCAGATGATGGTTGAATGAACGTTGATTCCTAACTGATTCAATGTAGAATCAACACAGATATGCATGCAGATCCATAGTCAAATGAGTGTTGAATCAACATTGATTCAATGTAGAATCAACACAAATATGCATGCAGATCCACGTTCAGATGATGGTTGAATCACCATTGATTCCTAACTTATTCAATGTAGAATCAACACAAATATGCATGCAGATCCACAGTCAAATGAGTGTTGAATCAACATTGATTCAATGTAGAATCAACACAAATATGCATGCAGATCCACGTTCAGATGATGGTTGAATCACCATTGATTCCTAACTTATTCAATGTAGAATCAACACAAATATGCATGCAGATCCACAGTCAAATGAGTGTTGAATCAACATTGATTCAATGTAGAATCAACACAAATATGCATGCAGATCCACGTTCAGATGATGGTTGAATCACCATTGATTCCTAACTTATTCAATGTAGAATCAACACAAATATGCATGCAGATCCACAGTCAAATGAGTGTTGAATCAACATTGATTCAATGTAGAATCAACACAAATATGCATGCAGATCCACGTTCAGATGATGGTTGAATCACCATTGATTCCTAACTTATTCAATGTAGAATCAACACAAATATGCATGCAGATCCACAGTCAAATGAGTGTTGAATCAACATTGATTCAATGTAGAATCAACCGAAATCCGGATGCAGATCCACGTTCAGATGATGGCTGACTCAACATTGATATAATGTAGAATCAACATTGATTCATAACTGATTCAATGTACTATCAACACAAGTATGCATACAAGTTGACATACAGATGATGGTTGAATCAACATTGATATAATGTCAGTTATGGTTGAAACCCTAACGTTGATTCAACATACAAGTCACCGACAACTTTCAATGTTGTTTCAATGTCAGCGTTCAACGTTGATTCAATGTTTCTGGCTGACATTGATTCAATGTTGTTTCAATCATTCTGTGCTATCTGGGTGGATTGGGTTTGGTAATCTGAACTGAACAATTTCTGAGAGCAGTCGGCGAAAAAAGTTCTACCAGGACTGTTGTTAAATTACGTACTTCAGACGTGTGTGTATATTGCATTAGAGTTTTATGTGACAGGTCCACAATATGTAATTGCAATATACCTTATATTGCAATTACATATGTACAGTTTTCATGTTTTATTTTGATAAACGAAACTCAAATTATTTAGTAATTGTTTGTATTTTAGCCTCTTTACTGTGATTCCAAAAAATCTTGTACAGTCAATAGAGAGTAGAAAAGAACTTTGCATTATTAAAGATGGAGAGGCTAATGGTAACATTGAAGGAGCTGCAGAAATTCACCGCTCAGGTTGAAAAGTCTGTTAAGAGCACAACTAAATTGTACAATAGCCAAATCTTGCTTTTGTGGAAAAGGAGCGAAAAGAAATCTGGATGTTGTTCTGTTTGCAGTTTTGTTGTATGCCACATAAAGGACAGAGAAAAACAAATTTACCATAAAAAGTAACTGCAGACGTTTATCTAACTTCATCAAGACTATGCCAGAGACCAAATGGATAGATATATTAAAGCTACAGTGAATGGGCAAAATACTACCAACATATTGTCTAAAAATGCTCATAGCTGTCGACTTTAATAGGTCAAACACCAAATATACCTTAATATAAATCAATACACAGTGAAAACTGTCTTTGGTCTTCAGCAGAAGCCAATGAATGAAGGAAAATGAATAGCGTTGGATTGTCTTCTTTGGAATTGAAAGCCAATAGCGAGTCAAGCAGCATTTGCAGCTTCCCAACCTGCAATTTCTTTATAATATTTGGGATATGTTCTACAAAAAAATTATGAGAAAGGTAAATTTTCCCAAATTAAATTGTAGTTGAAATCTGTGAGATGAATTTGTTGATACCGAACCACGAATAGGCAGGTCTCCAATGTCGCTTTCATCCAAACTGACTGAACTTAAGATATTTTGATAAGAACAATTTAAAATTCCAATCTCTACATGTGCAAAACTGGTGCTTTACAGTCAAATACATTTAAGTTTGTGGTTTCAACTCAAAAAACTGAAATAGTTCACGATGTGTCAGTCCTCTTGGTGGACACGCGCCTAGCATGGAACAGCATAGCCTAGCTGAAAGCGGCGTCAGTTGAAATCCAAGTGTTGGGAATGGCAACAAGGCATGGCAGTCTGACCTGAGAGTCTGCTTTACCTCCTCATGATAAATGGGCTTTAAATGGGGAAAACATATTTGCAGCCAGTTAGTGTCTCGCAAAAATTCATTATGCAAACTCTGGTGGAAGAAAACAGCCATTTATGTCCAAAATTTGCCCATTTAGCCTTGGCAGAGTGAGCAAAATCTTACTCTTGTGCAGCACATTTCCTGTGTGCTGCAGCTGCTGGAAAACACTGATGTTGTCCTCATCTGCCCATGATGCATGGTCAGAGCTAATCTGAAGATATTCAATATAGCTGGCATTGATCCAATGCCAGTGCTCACCTTCATATCCACAGTGTTGATATTTAGATCCAAGCGCCCAGCCCTGCCATTCAGAACATCCGGAAAGTATTCACAACACTTACATTCTTCTATATTTTATGTTACCTCATTCCAAATTGTTTTAAATTAATCTCCTTCCTTAAAATTCTACACCTGCGTGTCATCCTTAAAAAATCTTAATGAATGTCCCTAAAATTAAGGTCTATACATTGTTTTTCTTGAGGGATTTTTCTGTCAGGTAAAACTTTGAGTCACGTGCACACATCTTTATTGTGTTCTGTGACTCCAACAGTTGAGGCCATCGCTAACTAGCTGCTAATATACCCAGAACCACAATCAGAACAAAACTCAGTAACCAAACTGAGTTTGGAATTCATACTTGATAGTTTTTGCCCTTTTTTTTGAGAATACAAGCTGCCATTCTGCCAATCAAAACAAAGTCTTAAGCGGGGCGGAGCCACTGAGAGTGAGAGCTGAGCAGCGAAAGGGGGAAAAAAAAAGCAAAAGTTGCCTCACAAACTCCAGAATCAGATCCTTAGTGGATTTTAAATACAATGATCAAGGACCAGTCTGACACATTTAAGAATTTTGTTTCAACAAAGTTATTACTGTGGAGAAGATGGAACCAAAACAGAACAGAGAAATATAAAATGTGATTTTCTTTTGTACATTTCTATTGCGATAGAAGTCTTATATTTAATTCATAACGTTCTTTTAAAAAGGTCTTAAAAAGTCTTAAATTTGAGTTGGCTGAACATGGAGAAGCCCTGCACCCAAAAATACCCCATTATAACGAAGTGGGATGAAAATTTTTTAAGTGTTTCGCAAATTTATGAATAATAGAAAACAAAAAGAAAATCACGTTTACGTAAGCAAATAAGATGAAAAAAAAAAGTTGGAATAGTTTCCGGATGCACTGTGACATTTGACAGTTTGAGTCTTTTTTTCCCCCCTTGAGATTCCTTGATAAAAGAATGAAAAGAAAAAAATTGCAGTAAACCGAAGCGCTTCCTCTTAATGCAAACCAGACCGAAAGCTTCAGCTCCAGTCTGTGCGAGGTTGATTCCACCTCTGAGGCTCAGCCGCCGCAGCACAGGATGCAGGGGAAATAAAACCCTCAGTATTAGCCTACTCAACGCTGCATATTAATCAGCATTTAATAAAAGGAAAATAAATCGCCCTCCACTCCAAATATTATGAGTGACGCTAGCCTTGTTTTGATTTTACCGCTTTTTTTCATGCAAGGACCTAAAATAAACAACTCTAGTGAAAAAAAGGAAGGATGGAGCAGAGGAGGGGGCGGTGAATATATATACATATTATATATAACTGAGTGGTTACTGTATGGACACAGACACTGAACATCTGACATGAAACAAACAGGAGGAGTTCTTACACCAGTTTCCTAATTATTGAGATCTTTCCTGTCCAGATGGCTTAATTTCCTCATGTGTGATTAAAACTAAAATGGAAATCACCTCTGATTACGACTACATGGGCGTTTAGAATACGAGCGCGGATTTGACAGGGACATAAATCAAAGCTACTATCCGCAGTTATATCTGTTTATTATTTCATGGTTTTTTTTCCTGAGGTAAATTGTTTGCAACCACCATTTATACTCATATTAAATCCAAGCACAAGCAGAGCTGCCAACCAAATACACAATGACACATTATATGGTAGCAGTGGAAGTGAGTGTCACGTCTTAATGGTACGGTACAGTGAGAATACTGTCTGCTACCGAGTATCATTACAAAGTAGTTGGAAATAATCTGAGATGAAAAACAAAAATTATAAAATTTTGATGTTGGGAGAAAAATGGCCACACTGTGCAGCTACAAACAAATGAGAACAGTGATGGTGTGTCCCCTCATGATGCTACGTGGGCAAGTGGGTTTAAAATGACGGCTGGATGAGGACAAAAGATGTAAAACATTTATTAATAAAGTTGGAAAGGCCTCAAAAGAAAACAAAACAAAAAAAGGTATGGTTTGTGTTAGTGCACAATCAAAATCGGATGCTTCCAAAAGCAGGAAGTGGACTATAATGTAGGGCATTCCGGGTAAATAGAACCAAAACAAATGTTAGCAAACTAGCGCTGGCGGCAGAAATGGCTCGTGATCTTTTACAACTGATGGAATCTGACACTACTCCTTTATTGTTTAGATTTTGTAAGGAAGGAAGTTGAGCTAATGTCCTCTTCAGAAGTTTTCATGTCATTTCTGGTTGTTGGAGCGGCGCCACCACAGGTGAGGAGAGGAACAGGTTTCTCAAAGGGTTTGATTGTTTTGACTCAGTGCAGAGTGAAAGTGAACAGCAGCAGCTGAAAATGTGACAAAAGTTGGAAGTTTGGTCCCCAATTGAACCGACAACTTAGATACCTGGAATGATGACGAGAGATGATGTGGATTTTAGAAATGATGTTGAAGATAAATATTAATCTGCTACATTTTAAATGATTGTATGCACAACAAAAAAAATGTATTAGCCAGCTCTTGTGAAGTTTCCACACACGGATGGATGTTTAATTATGATGATCATCTAGTTATAGCTAATAAAAACATAACATTTAAAATTAGATTATTATATCAGACCGATAAAAAAAGCACTTTTTTAAAAACAGAAATGTGAGCTTAAAGAAAAGTGCGCTTAATGCCACACTTAAAGGTGGCTATTTTCAAAATATACTTTTAATCTGACAAACAGGCCTCATCTGACAGCATGTTATAATTTATTGAATATGACCTGTAGATGTCAGTATGCAGCGAGTTAGCAGAAAAGTGAACAAAACCTCAGAGCGGGGGAAGACTAACAGTGAGTCAGACGGGCCTCAGGTTTCAGCTGATTCCAGCCGTTTTAAAAGATACAGAAAATCCAACCAACCACCTTGAAAAAACATCTGTAAAGTCCTGACTAAAGCATGGAAAGGTTTAACAAAGGAAAATGGGGTTTTGTGTTCAGGGGACTCGCATAGTAAAGTATGGCTGGGAGGGAGCAAACCACATGCTGTTACACATGGACAAATGATTTATTATTTTTATAGTAGTTAGACAAATAACGGATGAATCTCTTCATGCCGATGGCTGCTGCCACTGCTAGGGAAATATATGATAAAACTTGTTGCCTGCAAATTTAAAGTTTTTTCTTTTCTTTTAATTTCTACCCCTTTGTGGTTAAAATCGGCCACCATAATAACACTGGTATGATGTAAGCCCATTATAAATTATATTAACAGTAGTTATGTTACACACATAAGAGTAGATGATAAAGAATCTGGTGTTGACATGTTGGTATTGGGGGGACCAAATGAAAATCTGCTTCGGGCCCCAAAAAGGCTTGGACTGGCCCTGAATACACTTCTTTATTGGAAGTGGAACAATAAGTCCGGTGAGCTGGTTATGATTTCAGTCTACTTAACTGTTAGGAGGGACAATTGTTTCTGTTTTTTAGAGAAAACATTTAAGTTTAGACATTTGGCCTCTCAGGAAAAGCTGCTAACGGTAACTCCTCAGCTGGACCTCCGTAAGAACTGGTCTGTGACTGGACAAAAAAAACACAATTAAATTATAGATATAAAAAACTGATACAAGGGAAGACTCATTTTTGTGCTACCTCTGCATGCTACTAGAATCCAGTCCCCGGCTAAAAAGCTGCAGTTACGGCTCGTCTCGTTAACCCCCGGTGCCAAAACTAGGTGCAAAGTGTCTACGCAGCATTAAGGCTCAGCCCAAAAATACTACGCAGACACACTTCTCTTTATACTGTATCTGCGAGTGTGAACAAGTCCGGCGCACACACTCGCTCAGATGCCACACCGAACACATGCTGACACACTGCAGTCCTTTTTACCTGCAGGCTCAGCTCTCGCCCCCCGAGCCAGCTCTCGGGTTACCTGTTTTCCTTCCAGTGAGTGTAAAGTGTATTCATATGCTCCTAAGAGGGCCGAGATTGGAAGGAGGCTGTTTTCCCAGTGATAAAAATCACTTGGCACCTAGCGAGGAATCGGCATCTCGGCGCAGCGCGCAGTGGAAGGGCACCGTGTCCGAGTCAGCGGAGCGCCCGCTCTGGCACGGGTTCAGTGTACACAGGCAGGAGAGGAGGACAAGCCGCACATGGGTCTGAAGCAACATCAGGGCCCGGCTACTTAACCGCCGGGTTAATAGGTTTCATAACTTTATTTTTAAAAGGAGAAAAAGGCAAACACAGGAAATAAATAGAAAAATCGCCTCAAGGAAAGTTCTTACGGAGGTTTCGAAGTACAGTAGCAGCTTCTGTTCATGCGACGTGTTGTGCTTCCTCTTTACTACAATTCAGTAATGTTAATGTGACTATATTGATGTAGTTTAGGTGTATAATGGATAAGCAGTAAGTATAATTTCTGAGCAATTTACAAGTGTTATCTAATTTTCTATAGGTGTATCAATACACCCAACTCATGAGGCTAGCATGTGTTCATAAGAATGATACACAGAGATTTTAGCTACTATTTTATCCAAAATGATATCCAGTATTCCATCAGGTGGTTTTCCAAAGCAAAGCTTCATCCCCAGCGGACCAAGGGAAGTGGTTTGGTCATCCATTGCTGCTGTGTACCACTGTTGCTTGTGCGTCAGTTTTACTGGCGAACCAGGAACACATGAACACAAACGTTCTGGCCTGTGACTTTGGTATGTAAAAAAAAGAAAGAAAGAAAGAAGCTTTTCATTAAAATTTTAACCTGTTAAAATTGACAAAATGAATTAATCCAAATGAATGTGTTAAAGTAACAGCCTTAAATAAAACCTTCAAAAAATGAGTAAACAAAAAACTTTTCTGAGACGATTGATTCATGACAGTTTGCAACTTCTACATCTTGTTTATTACAGCCATGCATGGGATCAACATCTGATGAAATTATGCCTTGCAAAATCTGGTTGATTTACTCCGAAACAGTAAATCACTGGAAACACCTCTAAACGCATTTTCTTTTTACGACATTTTAAATGTTCACTCAAAATTCACATAATAAATGGATGGAAACATACCTGGAGAAAAGTATGTTAAATCCATCCATTTTCTGTACACCTTTGTCCCTTACTGGGGTCAGGAGGGTTGCTGGTGCCTATCTCCAGCTAATGTTCCGGGCGAGAGGCAGGATCTGTCGCCTGGACAGGCCGCCAATCTGTCACAGGGCAACACAGAGACAGACAGGACAAACAATTTCTTAATTAGGAAGACTTGCATAAAGTCTTGAAAGTGAATACACCTCTACCAGGCCTTGCTTGGAAGCAGCAAACATGCTGGTTGCAAAGGTCAAACTACACGATAGCTGAGACAACATATTCTCTGATCGATGGATCAGTTCTTAAATAACGTGTATACCTTCATTTGTACTTATTTTCCATCTGGCTACGACAACTTGAACCTGAAAAGTACTTGAAAACACTAATTTCACTACTACTACTGTTGGCTACAACATCACTAAAAAGTTATTTTCTGTGACTTCAATACATTCAAAGAGTTGCTCCTTGTGTCCCACAAAGATTGTCTGTGCCAATAACCTCCACATGTCCCCACTGCTATCGTATAGGAAGTTATCTAAGCTTCCTATAAGCCTATATTACCCAGAGAAACGTCAACGGGTGTTAGCTAGTGTTTTTCCTGTGCATTAACACTGTGTACCATTGAATTTATTAAAAAGTGCCAGTTCCAAGCAAACATCACGAAATGCCAAAATAAAGGTCTTTGATATGAAGCAGTGCTGATATATGTCTGGCTGACGAGGCCAGGAATGCCTCGTAGTTGGCATGTAGGCTAACTGCACCGCCACCATTCCTGGAAACAGACGTTCCCCTTCGTCGCCTCGGTCAGCTGATGCCCGGCTCTTTCCTGCTCTGCTTGCAGAAGCTTAGGCCTCGGCTTCCTTATTGGGGCTCCCAAAGTTGACTTACAGGACAAATATAAGGAGCAACACAATGTCAAGTCTGGGCTAATCATGAGGGATTAGCTGCAGTAAAGCAACACTTTCACCCTCGCACACTGAATCAATGTGTAATGTGTCTTAATGGTGGAGGTAAACTGAATACTTAGTTTCAGCACACATGGGTCTCCATATCATCATTGAAAGCCACCTACATCGCTACTCGCATTGCCAAACCACATGGCTGAATGAGCCTATGAGACACACAGAGTGTGTACTGTATGTATGGCCTTCTGGTCTTCCACCGCTCACTCACCACAGTGGGCTGGGACTTGACAAGGGGGTCCCAAGGATAGGGAAGGCAGTGTTACCTTCAGTCTCAGCCCACTGGGCTATGGCGGATTTAGGTATTATTCTATCAGGGCTAAATTTACATCTGAGTCTTTGTCACTCCCTCTCTGCGATTCTCTTGCGTTCTTCCTGAAAGTAAGACCTCTGATTTTAACCTCTTTCCCCCTGAGTGGCAATATTTGAATCCTCAGATGTCCTCACTGTATCGGTTCCTTCCTGATGCGAACTGACACTTTCCACCCGCCCCACCTCGCCGTCCCGTCCTGATGAGAAAGACGTCAGCAGACATTCCTTCATTCCTGGGTACTGGATCCTGCTTTAATAACAACCCCAGAGAGAGAGAAACACGATCCTTCTCAGTGTGTCTCTGGCTCTGTTTTGCCAAGTCTCATCTGTTTGTCTACATCTTTGTTTTCTCACCCACTGCAGTCATTCTCAAGCTTTTGCAATCATCTCCAGGTACCAACCCCCCACCCCACATAAGACGGCGTGGGAGCTTCGACACAGTAGTCATTGCTCATTTGTTGGCCTGGCCTGCTCTTTGTCGATATCCACATGCACCCACCCTCTTCACCGTTGAGTCAACATCCCATCACTTTCCAAAGTCATCCAACCTCCATCCAGCACCCAGGCCAAGTTCCGGCCATGACTTTCCGAAGGCAGCCCGTTGGACTCTGGTGCGACTGTGCCTCGAGGCAGGGGTCAACAAAGGTAAGGAGGAAGTAACTGGAGATTTTTAATTATGGGCTTCAGTGGTGCGATGAGCAGCTCAGCTAGTGGCTCCGAGTTAAAGAAGACGGGGGGAAAAAACAGAGTTTAGCAAAGATCTTGAGTTTCAAAGGGCACTCTTTAAATTGCCACCTGGCAATGGTTTGGTATGAAAGAAGTGGCCATCATTTCCAGCTAAATCACAAATTGAGGCAGCTTAAGAAAAGACTATGACATTCTCTGTAATTAATACCCTGTGGATTCACCCTATTTGCTTAGATTATAAGTACAGTCAATGGCTCAGAGTCTAATTGGCAGAGAGTAGATGGTAAATTAGACATGGCAAGCAAGTCTGTTCCTAAAGCAGAAATCAAGTCATGTGCTGTGCAAGAAAAAAAAAAGACTCCAAGCTTTTATAGGTCGACTTATTTTTTTTTCTGTTGGGTAGTTTCTAATTCATTTTGGATGGCTAAAAGGCCCAATTTTCAGAACTTCACTCATCCTCAGTGAGGAAAGCTGCTATTGGCTGTTGAAAGTTACTAAATGACATTAAAGGCTACTACACACTCGGATGTATTGTGCGTACTCTCATGATAAATTCCTTCATTTCCCACAATCCGAATGACTACGAGCAAGTTTGATCAGCTCGTTGGGCGCCTAGTAACATTTCTACCAGGACAGCCACCTCGCAACTGTTCATGGTGACTGCCAACCTTCTCAGCTCAACTTCATATATGAAACAATTTGATGTGAACACGGTTTTCCGCCGGAGTTTATGCAGCAACACTGAGTAAGTATACGCAGCGGAAAAAAATATACCTGTGTGTGGATGTGCCCAGTAGAGTTTGCCTCGACTACGCACAAACCTCTGCGGGGTGAAGTACAAACAATGCGACACCTGCTTCGATGTGTATAAAAGCTGGACTGTGCCTGTTGGGAAAAAAAAACAAAAAACATACACAACAGTCACTACGCTCTCACCTTGAAGGGAAAGTGTTGCTGCTTTTTTCGCTGTATAA
Organism: Poecilia mexicana; assembly: GCF_051168715.1. Taxonomy (NCBI): domain Eukaryota; kingdom Metazoa; phylum Chordata; class Actinopteri; order Cyprinodontiformes; family Poeciliidae; genus Poecilia; species Poecilia mexicana. The sequence continues at coordinate 6,139,564 of NW_028263388.1, forward strand.
TTTTAAAAGCTTGCCTCCTGCAAAAGGTAGTTCAGACTTCCCTTCACTCCTGAGTGGATTACTGTTATATTCTTGCAGGATGAAGTCAAGCTATTTGCAGTAGTGTAAAAAACAAAAACAAAAAAACCCAGTTGATCAATTTGTATCTCTTAAAAAGGTAACGACTATTCCTCAACACCTTTTTGTACAACACTGAATTTTGGATTTGAGGATGGTATTAATAAAAAACATCAACATTTTCTGCTTTTAATTTTCAAAGGGCCTTAGTCTTTAATTTTGTAATATAAAACTTTCAAATCTAACACAATGTAACATGTTATTAAATCAAGTAGTCGGGTGCTGTCGATACGTAAGATTGTTTTTCTCCTCTTTCCTTGTGTTTGAATGACGACACCTCAAACTCCAACTCTTTTTGCACCGTTTCATGGTTGTACATGGAAAACCTACTATTACGGTGGTAATAGCTTGAGAAGCTATGAAGTAAGATATTTTGATGGCAGGAAATCAGACTGAGCAATTAATTACAGCAACCTGTAATGTGGTCTCAGGGATTGCTGAGACGAGACAGGTCAAAACTGGGTGGGAGGAAATCTGGATTATCATTGAGGCAAGACGGATTGGATTTGGCTCCTCTCCAGCTAAGGATCAGACGTTTTGAGCTAGAATTTCCATGGTTACCGTCTTATTTCCCCTCCTCTTCTTACAACACAAAGTTGTAAGAATCATTATCCTGTCATTTCTTTCGGGGGGGCTTTTTCTCACAAGTGATGTTCATGTCATGTACCAAGTAGGGAGCTCTTCAGAGGTCGTGTATAATTTTGAACTTCAAATCAAACCTCACAGACCAGTTACTCGTTTTGAAATGGTAACAGGAGACTCCTGACAATAGACCGTCTCCTCTGTCCACGACTTCCATCTGAACCCCATTTAGCGCAGAGCTACGAGTCATGGGCACAATCACAAGGAAATCTGCGAGATAAAGCCTGCTCGGAAAAGCTTAGTTGGGAATTAAATGATCAGTGTGCCGCAGGATGACTTTGACAGTGAGGAAGCTCTGGAGGTGAAGAGTCCAGATGTAACAAATCAAGCCAGGACACAGTGCTTCGGCCGCTTTGGTTTAAATAAAGCACATGCTTGAAAAACCAGACAAAAGGATCACACATGATCATCAGTGTTTCATAAATTTCAGATGGATTTTGAATTTTACAGCAAAAAAACATGTATGGTTTAAAGATGCAAGACTGAACATATCAATTCTGAATAGTGGGAGGTTAAACCAGGATGTGGGTTAACCAGGAGGAAGAGGAGAGAAGTAGATGCTTCCTCGTAGAACGCCCTGAACGAGCCGTCAGCAGTAAGGAAGGCCAGCGCCGGACACGCTGAAGCTTTAGCGTTAGTTTATCCGTACTGCTCACCTGCTTTACAGTTAAAGCCACGTGTTTCTGTCGGGAGCAGTTAGCTTATCTGAAGTTCAGCGCTCGGTCTGTAAGCAGCCTTGTTGGATAAATCTATACTTTATTTTTTTGAATGCACTTCAGAAGGCAGCTTAATCGTGGTGAGACAGCCGGCCACTGTAATCATAGAGCACTTCTGCCTCAGACATAGAGTAAACATTCCTGAGCTTGACCCATAGCATGTGTTCTGAAATGTCACGTTTATTGGTCCAAATCTGATATTTAGAACAACTTGTGATAATTAAATCCCTTAAATTTCCTCTTAACCAACAAACCAAAAGAAAAACTGACTAAAAGGTCTATTTTGCAATGAACACTCCAGTTTCCTACAAAATATTGACTTTAATTTGACCAATTTTAATCACTTGTAATACTTTAACATTACAACTGAGCAACTGAGGTATGGCGCAGTTTAAGGATGGCAAATGAGAAGGAAACTACTCACTTGTGTTAATTTTAGACAGGCTAACAACTAGCATGCTAGGCTTGTCACCCAGTGAATTGCTGTTTTGTGTATTTATTTTGTTTGTAATTAATTTGAAAGCTGCTATGTATTTAAAGTTTTCTTTCTTACTTTTCTCTCTCTGATGGCCATTAGCATAGACAGGTTAGCATTAGCCCTTTCGCCATTAGCCAAATTGTAAGCCTCAATCAGAAGCTAACTTCTGCTCCGTGTAATACAGAACTTTAATGCTTGGTGTCACACTGGATTACAGTAAACTGTCAAGAGAACTTTTGTAAAAGCCTCTAATGTATGACGTTTACAGATAAAAGTTTTCTTTGAAGAGGAAAGTACGAGCTTATGCCAGGCTAATGCCTGCACATCCAAGGCTAACACTATTATTTGTACCACTTTGTGCTGTGTAGACCCTCATTTTGATTTTTCTTTGAGTGTAAATGTCTCTTTTGTCCCCTCTTCAAATGAAAAACCAAAATGATCAAATGTTTAAATCATAATCTAATTATTCTTCAGAAAAAGAACAATATGCCCTTCAAACCCTACATTCTCAGTTTAGTTTTTTTTTCTTCAAACTTGCAAAAAGATCAATTCAAATTCCATACCTTTGGAAGAGCCTTGTTTGATTTTTTGTGTGTGCATGTGTGTGTAGAGTCTCGACTCCTGTGTTTGCTCTGGAAAGTCAGAAAGCCAATAAAAATAAGCGTCCCGGACCTTCGGTCGTGAATATTATGGTAAGTGCGTTTGTGAACACTACGTCGCAAATATTTGCTATGCAATTCTGATGGACTTTTCAGGCCGACCCGGGTCACTAGAGCCTGCTTGTACAGCTCAAAAATGACAAATTGTCTTAAGTTGTTTGGTGTCCAGACAAAGGAAAAAAAAAAAAAAAAAAAAAAAAAAGTCACACTATCCCAAAAAAAAAAAAAAAGGCACTGATGGCTTTATTTTCCGCCAGCAGCTTGAACTTTGACTACTTAGGCCGTTAAACCTTCCGATGTCTCCCTTTCACCAAAAGTGTTCTCATAATCCGGATGGCTGCGGTCGAAGCAGGATGGAGCTCTGAGTGGAGCGTTCCAGCCAAAGTACTGAGATATCATCACCGTTTCATTAAACGAACATCTCCGTGGTTCCGAGCAGGAAGAGTCTAATGTTTTCTGACGTGCCAGGAACTGGGGGGAATGGCAGGAGGAAGAGGCCTTCGAACACACTTCAGAAGCCTTTTAAATTATTTTTAGTTTATGACTGCATTACACATCCACTTAATTTTACATCATAACGTGCTTCAAGCTGTTCTGGTAAGTGATTAAATGGATATGCGATAGCATTCACATGAAAAAGAATAAAATAAAAAACACGTTTATTCTTCTACTTTGATTCATCTGCTTCTCGAAGAATGCCACAATGGAGGTTAACTTGGAGAAAACACACCTCAACTGTCTAGCTGCTAAAACGTTCCAGATGGAGCCATCTGAGCAGACAGAAATGACTTTTCTTGCACAACCCGGTGAAGTTTTAAAACGCACTACTTTACAAAATCTCTGCAGGTTTTTGCAACAGCAAAAATTCAGACCAAAGTGGGGAGGACGGAGTCCGTCGATGCTGCTGGAGTCTGTAAGTCAGCATCACAAAAACTCTCCAAACAAAAAGTACGTCAAACAAACCTAAATTTCTCTAGTAAACAGAAACCGCTCAAACATTCACATTGTAGTTAAAAGTTGGCCAAAGCTGATTTTTTTTTTCCCTTTACCAACATGTGGTCCGTTTTTTTATGATCTAAACAATAAAAATGAAAATAAAAAATGTCCTTCTTTCAAACCTGAATGTGGCCCTAAGTTGGAAAACTAATTTGTTTTCAAATGGTCGTGTTGGATTTGATCCAGTTTTTGTGTCATTTCGACGTGAAGGAAGCAGACATGGTTGAATGACAATTTTGTTGGTTCCAACTTCAGCATTTAAACACAAGCGGCACAAAAATAGAAATTTCAGAGCTTATCACACAGAGGTAATGCATTGCTGACCACAAGATGCAAATGGAGTATGAGACAAAGTGGCAAAGATTGTATTCATTCACCATTTGTCCCTTAAACATGTTCATATTTTATGAATTCCATCTTATTTTAGCTATTTGTAATGTTTTAGTTTAACATCGCTAACTTTGCTTCATGTTATTGTGGAATAGCTCGGGGTAGCATTCTGTTAGCTTGCATCTAAGCATGGTTTTAAAGCTAAAGCTTCTGAACAAACAGGTCATTTATAAAATGTCTATTAAAATGTATGTTTCTGTTAAGTTACATTTGTTAATGTTTCTTTGTTTGCCGCTTCGTTCAGATCCCACATCCAGAACAGGTGTAGGTAAGGGGCTGGCCAAGCACTTCCTGTTGAAATAGGTCCATGATGTCATTGATGACGTCACTGGGTTCAACCAAATGTTTTTTTTTTTCTTTCTGGAAAGCATTGTTTATTCTCTTGAAAGTAACCTTTTTAGTTAGACTGTATGAAGTGTTCAGCTTTGCAGTTCATTTTACCTTCTAGATGAATTTGTAAAATGTGGTGCAGACAGACGATACACACTAACTATTGCACTATAAGACTGTAGTTACGGTTATGGCTGTAACAGATTTGATGAGTTTTAGACAATATTTAGCACAGTTTTATCCTGACCTTTAAGAGTTGAGATGCATATTATCCAGTAGAACATATTCAGTGGGTTCTTGTCGAAAAAAAACATCTGCTAACAATTCTGTCCTGTTAACCTACCTTGTCTTAAAGGAGCAGTATGTCTTTCCAGTCATATAGTGCCGTTTTATAACACAATCAAGAAACTATGTTACCTTCTGTTGTGTGCTACACATATCAAATATGACTTAAAAGAAAATTGAAATTGTAAATTTAACTCCTTGAAAGAGACAGAGCAGTTCTCTGTCTCTTTAAGAAACTCCTGTTCTTTCTGAAACTCCACCTTCAGGAAGTCATCACAACCTCTATGGTTAATAGAGGAGCCATGGTAAAAATGTTCTTAACCATTTAACAACATTTTTACCAGTGTTGCACCGAGAAGTAGCTTGTATAATAGGATGCTCAGTTCCACCAGGTGTTTACTAATTGCTGCTGGCTAGTCTGAAGGAGCTGGGCGGGAAATTAGGAGAGGGCTGCTCTGTGAGGCAGAAGTTCGGAGGCTTGGAACCTGCAGCTCTCAAAAGGCGGGGCTAGGTCCAACCAGGCGTTTCACACAGCTGGTTTCCATGGGAGATTAAAGATTGAAGGATTCCTCAGACATGCATGAAAGAACAGAACACACTCCAGTTATGTTTTTGATAAGGGAATAACTTCATAACACATCATGTAAAGATTAGGTTTGCCTTTACTTTAAATCAAATAAGTCTTATTACATCATTCAAACTTCACCCCACTAATTTTAATGACTTGCAACTGTGAAGACGAAGAGGGACCCAAACAGGAAATGGAGCGACCATGCCCAACGTGGACAGAATTCGATATGAAAACAGTAGAAAACAGTAAGAACCATCTGCCCTCCGCCTGCCTCCTTTTACAATTTAATAAAGTGTAAAAATGTGCTGCGTTATATTTGGACCTCCTGTGCCGTCCAGAGTAGTGTTTCGCTGCGTCAGAGCTTCTCTCTCTCCGTCTCCGCGGGAGTGGAGGGTGCTGCTCTCCGTCCAGGCTGAAGGAGGGAGTTTTCCAGTGGCACGAGCCACACGCTGACAACTGCTGTTCTCTTCCTCCCCTGAAACCCGCCTCCTCCCTCATACACACACTCGCTCACACACACACACACACGAGATGTACTGCGCCGCACTAAACCCAAACAACTGCTCAGCATTAAGGTGCGGATCTGTCATTAGTTAGCTTGGCCTAGCTGGGTGAGACCGCTGTTATTGTTAAATGGAGGGCTGTTTGCACAAGCCATATCTTCGGAGGGAAACGGTACCGCTCTGTGGCTTTTTTGCCTCAGCCTGAGCGGATTGTGTTTCTGCTCTCCTTTCAAACTTCTCTTATACACTTGAGCACTTGATGCGCATATTTTAATCAACTTAGGCTGCTGGGAGATGGGTCCAGACGCACAAAGTGACGGGCGGCTACGTTGGAGGGAAGTACGGTGGGCATCTGTCAGCCGGCATGGCACGGCATACAGCTGAAACAAAGCGACAAGAAAATATGCATCATGTAGAACATCTAACTTCGTTCTTTAACTGCAGCAGTCCCAGTTCAGCGCTCAAGAAGAGCGAGGCAGATGGCACGGTCAGACAAAAGGGAAGCTGTTAGCACGATGTAGAGTTAGAACCACGCTGAAAAAATAATGAAATAAAATTACGGGATTAAGGCTATAACATTATAAAAAAGTAGTATGAATAAAGTAATATTAACAGAATAAAGTGGTATGAGAATAGAGTCAAAACACGAGACTGAAATTGTAGTATCACGAGAATAAAGTTGAAAAACGAGAATGAAGTCACAGTATGATGAGAATAAATGTCTTGTTATAATACTTTGACTTAATTCTTGTATATCAATTTTATTCTCATACAACTTCATTGTCTAGATATGACTCAAATTATGTCTTTAGTCTCATTTTATTTTAACTTTTTTCTTTAATACTACAACTTTTTTCTCATAATTGTCTTTTATTTTTACACAGTACAGCCCCAACACTCCGTCGCACATCAGCCCCAAAAACCACAGAAAACAAAAAAAAAGAAAAATTGTAAAAGTGAACGCAGTGTCGGTGCGACCCCGCCGGGACCGCGCTCAGGGTGAAAAGCTCAGGCGGGCTCCACTCGTCCCCTCCCAGGACTGCAGGAAGGCTAAGAAAAAATAAAAGAAAATGGAAGGCATTCGTATGTGTCGGAGGTGGACAGTGAGCTTCTCCCCTGGAAGGTGCAGCAGCCTTTCCTAAGTGTTGTTTAAACATCATGGAGAGCCCAATGACATTTATTTGACGAACACCCAGCGCTCAGGCCGTCACATCAGAGTGGAAGAGACACAATGACTCAGTGCAGAGATTAATCACCGCAAACTTTCCAAGAACGGCACATCACATCTAGCTAATGACTGCAGTCGCCAACAGACAAATATGCCTTATTCAGAGTTTCTCTACTTCTTTTGACACTTGGGGAGGGGGGGACAGTTTTCCAAGGCACCCTGGCCTGATATAAAAATACAATCGCCCTGTTTGTTAATATAATGAATTAACTGTGATTAATCATATATCAGGGTTCAATTTTACATGCCCAACCCAGACCTGATTACTGCCTGAACAGTTCTATTTTACATGACTAAGACATCATCTAAAATTGAACTGGTCTAGCAACAAGAAGGCACCTGAAAAAAAAAAATTATATAATATATATAGCATTTTACACTCTGATCTAAATTAGAATAGAATAGAAATAACTTTTGTTTATCCACTGGGTTAATTCAGGATTACCAGCAGCAAGTTCAAGGTAAATAGAAGCTGCATGCATGTTCAAATGAAGGTGAAAATATAGAAATGGAAAAAATAAGAATACGACACTGCACAGTAGAGGCAAACGTACAACATGGGTTAATAAACACCTGGCAGGTTTCAAACACAGCACACTCATGAAAAAAAAAAGTGCAACTGAGAAAAGTTTTTTTTTTTCTTTGTTTTTTTTAAGTGTATGAATTGTGCATATCTGTGCATAGAAAGCAGCTAAAGATTATTAACAAGAGAATAAAAATGGCTCTGGAGATAACAGCAGGGATGTGATCAACGAGATGCAAGGTCACGATGGTTGTAAAGTCTAACAGCTTCTGAGAGGAAGGATTTGCATCAATGTTCTTTTGTCTACCTAGGATGCAGCAGTCTGTCACTGAAGGAGTTGTCCAGTTCAGCAACAAGATTCTTCTGTCTCAAATCAAATGCACTGGGTCAGTGGGACTTTAGAGCAAGGCATTCTGGGTAAATATCACCAAAACAAACATGCAGGTCTAGCGCTAGCAATAGAAACGACTCCTGATCTTGTGCCAAAGACGAAAGGGAAATCCTACCGTCGCTAAAATTTGACGCCACTTCATTTTTGCTTACATTTAGTGAAGAATGAAGATGCGCTCAGTGTCTTCTTCAGATGTTTTCACGTCATTTCATCCATTGGTTCTTGGTGCAGCGCCACTAAAGGTGAAGAAGGGAACAGGTTTTTCAAAGGGTTTAGTTTGTTTGGCAGTTGATGTTTAATAAAAGTTTATTCCTTCATACAAGGGAAAATTATCTGTTAGCTTGGTTGTTTCAAATGTGGCTGTGCCCTACACACTGAGGTAGAGGTTTAAAGTCTAGGGTTTTTGGGGATGTACTTAGTATTTTACAAACTTTCTTATTCTTTTTAATTACATGGTTGAAATGTATGGTTTTGTATTTTCTGAGATTATATTAATAATTTTGGTAAAGGCCGTAATGTTAAGGTAGCTCGATTATGTATTAAAATCCTAAAATCAGTAGAGTGTGTGCTTTACTTTTGCCACCACTTAGCAGTTCAAACACTCTATGGTTGTAAAATTCATCATATCACCACTTTATTAAAAAAAACAAACCCTGGGCTTTGTTTTGCATGTTATTATTAAATCTCTTGTGTTGTGAACCTGAAGGAATCCCTCAGAAACGTCCAACCCACCCGGAGGTTGGCTGAGCCTTTAGCAGTCGACTTCCACTGTTTGTTCTGATTTTTTACGCTGTAGCTCCAAGTCGAGATGAGAAGTTTCCCAAAGCCTCAGCCTCCTTTGGCTTTGTGTACACAAGCGTCTGTCCATCCCCTTCCAACAGAAAAAAACAAAAACCGACACATCGTACCAAGCCTTTCATCCGGCAGCTGTTTTTTAAACCAAAGACAGATTGCTCAAATTTTGTGCTGTTGGGACTGAACCTCCGTACATTTCTGAGAAGAAGCAGTCCATGTTGTGGTTACCTTAAAAGAGTTCAGTTGTGCTGCCAAACACCATTAATGAAGTGGGATTCAGAATACACTGGAGAAGGTTTGGATGTTCTTCCATGTTGTTTCACTTTAAAGAAATAATGTGACGTGAACAAACAATCAAGCCTAACGAGCCAGCGCGCCACATGGAGGAGATGATGAAGGATTAAGGTGTATAAACAAAATGCAGCTGGTAAAGTTGTTTTTCTGTTCAGTTTTACAAAAATCATTTGCACAATAGAACACATGAACGTGAAGAGCAAACATCCAGTCACATTTGGCTAGCTGGAATGTTCAACTTTTATTAATTTTGTAACAACCCATTACTTGTCTTGTTCTTTGTAAAATAATCTAGTTTTACAGATGATGTAATATTTACTTTTCCCCAGTTGTCCACCAAATGTGTTGAGAAACACCCAGTATACTTGTTGCTTGGGTTAAGTTTAGTTGCACCGGCTTATTTATTAGCGCTGTGGCTAACTTTGAAAACATCTAGCACACTTAGCTGCCCATAATTTTATTTTTCCAGTTAAATTCTAAAGCACTTAATTTACTTGGCTATTTTGTAAATGTTCAGATAAGTTTTACAGTTTTTGAATATCTGATTATTGACTGTACACATTTATATTCATGCTCTTATTTTGAAAGGGGTGAAGACTGTTTATGTAGCAGCTCCATTTCCTCGCCTTGCATCTTCTCATTCTCGCCAATAACTATTTCAAGCAAGAAACATACAAAAACAAAAAACAAAAAAAAAAACCACTAATACTGAAAAACAAGATTTAAACAAATAGGGTATCATAGAACATGTAAATCAATTATATAGGCCTTCAAGCTTATGGCCTTCAGGTTAGCTAAATAACGGTACATAAAGAGTTTCATGTAAAGGGTTTTAAATATGCTCAAATAATGAATTGGTTTAGATCTCGAGCCATGGCGTTCTCCTCCAACATCAGTGTCTGACCTCACAAATGTGCTTATAATCAAAGTCTGGAGTAATCAAAGTCTGATCTGAGATTGTTCTAACACTCATTGTTATCAGAAAAGGACATAGAGATTCTGCTATTTTTTTTTTTTTTTTTTTTTTTTTTGCTCTAACTTGCATTTAAAATAAACACCAGGCTACATCATGTCTCTCCTCTTGTGCCTGTTCTCTGTCTCTCTCAGTGGAACAGCAGAGGAAGAGCTTGTGTGTGCATCTATTTGAAATGGCAATAAAACTCAGTTTTGATGCAGACCATTTTAATAAATTCCCCACTCCATAAACTGAAGATTCTCCGCCATGGAGTGGATTTTCTGTCCCTCCTCAGACGTCCAACTCCACCGTCTTTCTCCTCCCCGGTTTGAGCTTCCCTTCTTCGCAAAACATCAATTTGGCGTATTTACTCTGTCAACAGCAACGCCACCTTTTCCATCCTTCCACTCCGTGAGTCAACGCTTTCACACCGGCGCTGCCCTACACGAGCGAAGCTGCTTTGTGGTTTTTAAGCAAAGGCCGACGTCCCGCGAGCCATTGAACGCAGCGCCAAATTGAAGCCCTTTCTGTTTGTGTTTGGAGCGGAGCGTCCCAAACAAGCGCGCGCCTCGTGTAAATAAACGGGGGCCCGACGTTTTGGCCGTGGTGTCGTGGAACCGCTGGCCTAATTGGCGAGAGACAGAGGGAATTACTGAGTGATTCAGCCGTAGGTTCTGCCGCGTAAGTAAAGGCAAACAAGCAAACGCGGCGACGTTACAACATCCAGAGACAGTTATGGGTTCTCTTGTAAACCAACACCAAGAAACAGGGAGGAGGAAAGAGGGGAAAAAAAGTGGGATGTGTAGCTATTCAAAGAAGAGTGTGTTTGGAAGTGTGTGTGCAGCTCGGGAGCAAGGGAGCGGGGCGGCGGGGTGAAATTAGCCCTACCTGACATCTGTAAGCTATTAAAGCAACTTCAGGTAGCACATGTCGTCCACATTAGGCTGAACCCAGATTTACATTTCCACATCTCCACAAAGCATAATAAACAATCAAAGGGGCGTGTGCAGGCAGGTTACCATCAGACAAAGGGAGTGTGTGCGTGTGTGTATGAGATTATTTAAAGCTCAAAATCATTCATAGATGATTTATACAGCTGTCAGCAGTGGAAAGTAGAGAACACATTTTATAAACTGCTGTTCGTAAAAGTTTTATTACTATAAAGCATTTTGGAAATGTCCTAATCCAATAATCAATGGTTCATATTTATTACTTTGTAAGCCATGACTTTTTTATTTTTTAGGGTTTAGGTCTGGACTTTGGTCTAAAGCATGAATATGCTTTGATCTATGCTAGTCCATTGAATCTCTGCTACATGGGGACTGTTGTGCTGCTGGAAGGTGAATCATTTTCTTCCAATTATTTTTCTTCCTTTATCTGACCAACTTTCTTTTCCCTGTTAAAAGTATGCATACCTCCAGCATGATGCTGCCACCACCAGGTTTTACTGTGAGGATGCTGTGTTCAGGATTATGTTGGCTTTCCACTGTACATAGCAGGATATGCTCTGTATCTACGCTTGCCTGGCCTTTCAGTTTTGGTGGACGGCCATGTCTTGGTACGTTTACCACTCCTTCTACTTTTGAATAATTTTTGAGACATTCAAAGCTTGGACTATCGATATCCAACCAATCCCTGCTTTAAATTTCTACATAACTTCCTCGCTGACCTGTCTGCTGTGTTCCTTGATCTCCATGATTCTGTTTCTTCACTAATATTCTCTGAGAAACTCCTCAGGCCTTCACTGAGCAGCTTTATTTAGACTGAGGTCGACTATATTCACTTAAAAAAGTAAAAAAAAAATTAAACAGTTTCTTTCATTTCACTGTTACTTTTTAACCACTGGGAATATCTTTTCAAGCTGTTCTAGTTTTATTACCATTATGTCCTGTCTGGCAGTTTGGCACACAGACTTTGTGTCTTAAGTATTTGTGTCTTTATATATATATATATATATATATATATATATATATATATATATATATATATATATATATATATATATATATATATATATGCTCATGCTGGAGGTATGCATACTTTTTGCAGGGAAAAGAAATGGTCAGATAAACGAAGAAAAATAATTGGAAGAAAAAGATTCAAAATATTCACCTTCCAGCAGCACAACAGTCCCAGTATCATCAGAGATTCAATGGACTAGCATAGATCAAAGCATATTTATGCTTTAGAAGGGCCCAGTCAAAGTCCAGACCTAAACCCTGTTGAGAATCTGTGGCAGGAAGTCAAAGCTGCTGCTCTTCCATCTGACAGTTTGAGCAAATTTGCAACAAGAACGCCGGAAGGTCAGTGAAAGTCCAACTTCCAGGGGCGTCCTCAAGAGCCACCACATTGGGGTTCAGAGAATCATGTTCATGTCATAGAAAGTTTATTAGAAACAAATATCTAATATGAAGGACACAGAGATGAAACAGAAAGAGAAACAGGGAAAAATCCTAGAAGTCTGCTTCTACACCTGCAAAAAGAGAGAAAAACAAACATATATTTAGATAACAACAACTCTAACATCACTGAAAAGTTGTTCCATTCCAGCTATTCTAGGTTAAAGCAAAGTAGTCAAATGAAAAACAATCCGGTTCTGGACAGAAAACGAGAGAACAAGCAGCAACAGTCCAAAGATGAAGACCTTTAGGAGAATATGAGCTACTGATCAGGACCTCTTCACCACAAAAAGACAGAGTCCGACTCCTATTAAAGCTACATTTCAGCGGCTCAGAACTTCCATCCCTGGACTTGCAACCATCCCAGTTAAAGCTGCAGTTTGTTTGGAGGTTCAACCTTCTACTTTCAAAGCCTCGGGTTTTGGTGCCAAAGATTTAGCTGGCAGGCAGCGTGGAAAGCAGTACAAATTAGCACCAGTGTGACCAATTACAATATTATAATGCTGCTTACACATGTAGGCGGCAGTAAAACTAAAATACTGTGAAAGTATTTTAGTACTGCCTACGGCGCCCTGCCAGAAACACAGATTATGCTTCTTTTTTTTTTTTTTGCTTTAATAACACTTTGAACAGAAAAATATGTACTAAACGGGGAAAAGGGAGTAAAAAAAATTGCAGTAAGCACCTCTTTTTATGGGCTTAAAGTCAGGTTATTGGAAGCAAAGTTTCAGATACGTTTGTAATTCCGCAATAGATTTAAACATGTAATCCAATGTAACTGGACTCTTTTCAGTGCTCTCAGATAAAAATCCATTCAGTGCAGAAAAGAAAAAAAAAAGGGAAGGTAAAAGCAAGGGGAAGTTGAGGAGTCAGCAAATTGAATAGAATCCACAATTCAGTGGATTATTGCGCTGCTGGAAATGAGATGAGCGGCACAAATCAGAAGCTGATGCTTGACAGCAACTGTTGCTCTGCAGCCGCCCTCCCTTCTCTTCCCTTTCGCTCCCCTGGCGTTTTCTACACCACTGTCTCCCCCTACTGGTCACAATTTGCAACTGAGTGCAGTGCAAGTCACTAAAAAGAACAAGACTTGGAAAAACTTTATGAAAAATAAAAACTATATATAATTACTATTTCTGCCGAACACATGCACTTTATAGCATCAAGAGAAACATTTTACTTATATTTGTTGATTTTTCTCTCTCTTTTTTTTCCAGTATATCAATTTTGCCTTGTTTTACAATGCAAAGTGTTAAAGTAACTGGAGAGATTTAATGTCTGATTTTAAAGGAAACGCTGAGAAATTAAACATCACGCATTGTGGGTTTATGTTAATCACAAATTTCTGTGTTCTGAGCTGGAAAAAAAAGTACAGGGATCAAATTCCCTCACGTCTACGTCACATCAGCCAATCAGCTTCGGGATTCCCCCCCGCCCCCACCCCCCCGGAGGATAAGCAGGTTATAAAGCCAGCACGCGAGACGCTTTTAGCAGGTCAAAAGCACAGGAGAGCGCTGCGAGGATTTAGTACGTCGGGACCAGAGAGGAGACCGTCCAACGCTTCACTTCATTTCAGCCCGGCTGGTTACAAACTCGCACGAGCGGTTCCAACTGTGGCGTGCAGCAACGCTCCGCTCTCCAGATCTGGTTTTACGCACCGGCGCAGCTCAGAATCACTTTTTTTTTGTGCATTTTCTCCACAAATGTTTTATTTTTTTTAATGTATATATATGCGCTCAGTCTGGCTTAGGAAACTGAGTTCAGATTTAGCTGTTTTTGCTTTTTGTTTTGCAAACAAAACTTAAAAAAGAAAGAAAGAAGGAAAAAAAGACTTCCCTTGAATTTCACGCGTAATTTGGGCACCGCTCGGTTTTGCGCATGAATCTCCTCGATCCCTACCTGAAGATGACGGAGGAACAAGACAAGTGTCTCTCTGACGCCCCGAGCCCGAGCATGTCCGAGGACTCGGCGGGCTCCCCGTGCCCGTCCGGCTCGGGGTCCGATGCCGAGAACACCCGGCCGTCGGAGAACGCGCTGCGGCGCGCGGACGCGGCTCTGCTGGGCGACTTCAAGAAGGACGAGGACGATAAGTTCCCCGCGTGCATCCGCGAGGCCGTGTCCCAGGTGCTCAAGGGCTACGACTGGACCCTCGTGCCGATGCCCGTGCGCGTGAACGGATCTACCAAGAACAAGCCGCACGTGAAGAGGCCGATGAACGCCTTCATGGTGTGGGCGCAGGCGGCGCGGAGGAAGCTGGCGGACCAGTACCCGCACCTCCACAACGCGGAGCTGAGCAAAACCCTGGGCAAACTCTGGAGGTGAGTGGAGGATCCCGGTTTCCAGGGGCGACTCTAGTGGGTTTTGCTAGGGGCGTAAATGGGTGCCACTAATAATGTAAGGGTGGCTCACCAAAAGACAAAATCCAGATCCCAATTAAAGTGTTATTAGGTGTGAAATGTAGCTTAAATGTAGATTTTAAAAGGGTTCTTTCTTAGGGTAATCTGTAAATTGATGTATGAAAATACCGCTGATTGTGTTAGCGCTTGTTAGCATAAAGTTTGTTGTCCATCATTTTAATATATTGTAAGTCTAAATTATGATCTGACTATGTCATCCTGGTATCTGCTGAGGGTGGGGCCAGGAGTTGGTGAGAAAAATGTAATAATGGCCTCCATAAAGTACAAAAACATATTTATTTATAGAGTTAAATAACTGATTATTTCCATTAAAGCCTTTCCTGTTTTTGCTTAAATGCATGCATAAAAAAAAAAAAAAAAAAAAAAAAAAAATGACACCCCACTCCCTTCTCATACTTTTGGCACCAGTTCTGTTTTTCTTTTTTTGCCTCTATGCATTCTGGAATTAATCGCCAAGAATATTTTATAGTTTCTACATCTTGGTCTACCCAAAACCTTCTGAAATGTTAAAAATCAAAGTTCAAATTAAGGTGATCTGTAAACACAAATAACATGCCCAGTTTGCATCCTTAAAACAAGTTTTTGCATAAAAAATTGTTTTTGCATAGCATAAAGCTGAAACAAAAAAAAAAAACCCAGGAAAAGCCTCAATGAGTTACATTTATTTGTTTAATTGATCCATTTCTGCCTGTCTTTTTTTTAATACCTTACTAAGCAGTCACCTTTAAATCCATCAGCCATTCTTAGGCACCCACTACATATGATTGCATCACAATATAACTCAAAGTAAAATTTTAGTTTTGATTTGCCACCCTATATTTATCATCCACCCCAATGATCCTTGGGCCCCCTTTGAAAACCTTCTGGTTACACCCCTGTTCATTGTGCATTGCCGGCAGATTGAAGCCGTTTTATTCACGCCGCCTTTCGTCCACAGACTTCTCAATGAAGGTGAGAAGCGGCCGTTTGTGGAAGAGGCTGAGAGGCTCCGGGTGCAGCACAAGAAGGACCACCCGGACTACAAGTACCAGCCCCGGCGACGGAAGTCGGTGAAGAACGGCCAGAGCGAGACGGAGGATGGCGGAGAGCAGACGCACATCTCCACCAATGCCATCTTCAAAGCTCTCCAGCAGGCCGACTCCCCCGCCTCCAGCATGGGAGAGGTTCACTCCCCCGCTGAGCACTCGGGTGAGGAGAGCACAGGTTCATGTAACTAACGATTATTTTAGTTAACTAATCACTTATTCTGATGATTAATCGAAAAAAAATGACACATTTTACAGATTTTTCACTGAACTAGTTTAGCTTTTTATATTATGTTAGAAAAACATTAAAAGATGCAAATAATTTTTTTTAATAGGAAAAACACTTTATTGCCTAGAAAGTAATATCATGAGATTCCTTTAGTAAACTTGAATAAGGGTGAAGCTAAAATTTGAGGAGTCTTGGCTGAAGCATATTTATGGAAAAGTGGGGGTTTTTATCTTAAATGCAAAATGTATGTATTTTTGTAAATTTTTTGCTTAATTCCTACTTTGACTGTTTTTTTTTTTTTTACCAAATGACATTTTTTGAATCTGTTTACTCCAGTTAACAATCGATCACTAAACTAGTTGACAATCTCAATAATCGATTCTTCTGATAAATCATTTCATACCTATTCTATTATATTTGATGGAAAAACTACAAACTCCATCACTCAATCAGCTTAAACAAACATTTTCTCCTTTATTCTCCAACCCTCCAGGCTCACAGGGTCCCCCCACCCCTCCCGCCACCCCAAAGACCGACGCCGGTTCAGGTAAGATGGACCTGAAGCGCGAGGCGGGGCTCCGTGCTCTGCCCGAGGGCAATGTTGGGCGCCAGCTCAACATCGACTTCCGGGACGTGGACATCGGCGAGCTGAGCAGCGACGTCATCTCCCACATCGAGACCTTTGACGTCAATGAGTTCGACCAGTACCTCCCACCCAACGGCCACCCGGGGCCTGTCGGCGCCACCCCGGTCAGCTACAGCGGCAGCTACAGCATCAGCGGCGGGGCGCCGCTCAGCCCACAGCCGGCCTGGATCTCTAAAAGCCAGAACCAGCAGGGACAGCAACAGCAGATCACCCTCACAACGTTGGGCGGCGGCGGAGGCTCGGACGCTGCCCAGGCGCAGCACAGGACCCAGATCAAGACGGAGCAGCTGAGCCCGAGTCACTACGGCGAGCAGCAGGGTTCCCCGCAGCACGTCCCCTACAGCCCCTTCAGCATGCAGCACTACAGCCCCCCATCCACCTACCCGGCCATCTCCAGGCCGCAGCAGTACTCCGAATACTCCGAGCACCAGGGGGGAGGCGCCTCCTACTATAGCCACGCGGGGGCCGGGGCGGGGTCGGGTCAGGGCTCCGGTCTGTACTCGACTTTCAGCTACATGGGCAGCCCCAACCAGAGGCCCATGTACACGCCCATCGCCGACAATGCCGGGGTGCCGTCCATCCCACAGGGCAGCCCGCAGCAGCACTGGGAGCAGGCTCCGGTTTACACCCAGCTAACCCGACCCTGAGCTCAAACTCACACAAAAACATGCACACACACACACACACACACACACACTTTGTTCTGTCAGAAATGGGGGAAGAAAGCGGATGGGGGAGGGTTCATTCCCCTCAAATCAGACTTGAATTCTATGAGGGGCGCTGGGACTTTGGGGTGGCCTCACATAGTGCCTTACGTATTTTATCACAATAGAATCGTATATATTTTTAGAAACTGAAGAGAATCCTCTGTGAGGATTTTTATGAATTGTTAATATTACGTACGTTTGTAGCCCAGAGGGAGGTTTTGGGGAGGTAGAGGTCATGCTGTTGGAAGCTGGGTCAGAACCTGACGTTGTGGTTCTGTCACCAGTTGATATATATTTTTTTCTTTTGGATCATATTTCGTCGCGGCCGTTGGAGCGGCTGTTATGCAACACAAGAGAAAGACTTGCAATCCCAATGCTGTACCTTCTCACTGACAGAGACCGCAGCCCCTTCCACCATCCGTGCCTTGATGTTTGTACTTTTTTTTTTTTTCCAAAAAGTCTTTGGACGTTTTCCCGCCGCGGCCACAGCTGAGATTACAATTAACCGCCCCGTGGCGAGTGTTTGACAGCGACAGGAAGTCACCTTTAACCCCTATGGGTGTCCCCTCCCTCTACTCTGTTCCCCCACAGCATGCTGGTGTCCTCAAGTCCACCCCAATCAGTCAGATCCAGTTTAACATTTTTATTTATTTATTTGCTAATGTTAACTTTATTTCAAAGTAATTATTTTGCATATTATTCTTATAACTAATGAATTGTCTTTTATGATGTAGACAACATAGAACTCCCCCCCCCACTTTTCGTTTTTTTTTTGTTTTGCAAAATTTAGACAGAACGGTACATGCTGTAATTTTTGTTGTTTATTTATCTTATGTTATAAATTTCTATTTTAATGCGTCTCCCTTCCTTCCTGTGCATTACAAGCAGTTCGTTTTATAGTTTTGTGCAGTTTCTTTTGAGTTTGACTCAAAACAATGGCTGAAAGAACTGGAAAATAATTTCTCCTATAAATATATTTACTCCGTTCCCGTTTGGCTCTTTTGTTTGTCGGATCACCGGGACCGCTCGTCCTTTCCGCTCTGCAGGTCATTTCTTTTTTTTTTTTTCCCCTCATGAAGATCGGATGCTGCCCAATACTGTCTTCCTGTTTGTTTTTTTTTATTTCCTGCAATGTCTCTTATGTATTTCTAATGTCTTTAAGATATCTTTTTGTATATGGATTTGCAATAAAAAAACAAAAATCTATTTTAAAAAAATGTCTACTTTTTTCCTCCTCCATTCTGGATGTCAAGCAGAAATATTTGGCTTAACATTTACATTTTCTTTATTTTTCTTGGAAGCCATGTTATATTTTCCCCCTTTATTTTGATTTTCTCAGTTTTTCCTTTCAACTGGAAACTACAGGGGGTCATCAAGCAACTCAACATTGTTTTATCTTGGGATGTTTGTTGGTTTGACTCCATTTATTTGATGGGGACAAAAATCAAATGTTAAGATATTTGTATTTTACAATGCCGTTGGTGGCCCAATTATTGGTGCCCAGTTGTTATCTGTATCACTCCCTTTAACCTAACAGCACAACACGTATTCTGTCCTCCAACATGTCACAAGGTTGTACCATGCAGAATGACCTTTGACCCTTTCTAGAGCGTTCCGAGTCCCTATGTTTTGCTGTTCTCTCCAGCTCACTCCTCAGATTGAGGACCAGTCCAAAGTAGAGATGCTCACAACTGGGATAGAACTGATACTTTACATTATTCTTCTTTGGTTCACGAAGAAGGGCCAAATAATTTGTCAAAATTCAGAGTGTTTAAGTAGCCTAAGTATGGACCTAAATCCAACAGAGAAATGTTGTATGGCCTTAACTGACTGATGTTACATTTACCAGAACTTTCCAAAGTTCCACTATTAACTAAAACGAATTTGCTCAACATGGGAGAGTCACCATTTAAATCAAGATATGTTTTGAAAAATAAAAAAATATGAGGAAACCAAATGTCCTCAGAAAACAATTCCCAGTTCCACGGGCTGTCACTCCACCCTACACCGCCGCATGTCATTGCATCAGCAATGACCTCAGAGACTGATGAGGGTAACATTTCTTTCTTGACCCTCCCTGCTCTGCTCTAACCATAGCCAGGGCCTGCCATGCCCCCACGGCTCCAACACTGGTGTGGTCCTTAATTGTCAGCCATATCGAGCCGAACCAGCCATCTGGGAGGGTATCGGGTGATAACCGGCACGGCGGGCAGCAGCTGGTGCTGTCACAGGGAGCATTTGACGTCACAGCAGCCATGCCTCTGTGATTAGTTCTGGTTCAGTACCAGGCGGGCAGCATTGTCACCCACGATCAGTATCGTCTTAGAGCCTGCGACGGGACAAACGCTGTTCATTAAGATTATGCAGGGCTCCAAATTAGAACTACATGTTCTGAGTATAGCCGGAGGCAACTGCTATCAAACCATCTTGATTGATCTTAGGAGATTACCTGAGTTGCAGGACAGTGGCACTAACGGACTGTAGTTACTGACCTCTGTTTCACTCTAACCATGGAAACTACAACTCATCAAACTTAGTTGAACTTGATTAGATTGGAAACCCGAGGGAGCAGAGGTGGTTAGGCCATCTGATCAAGAACCCATACAGGGGAGTCTGTAGTTATTGGAGGAGATGAAGAGGCAAAACTCTTCAATAAATCCTTTCATGACAGGTAAAACTTTGGGATGCTGCAGAATGAGCTTAAGTGTGTTGCTGGGGAGAAGGATGCCTTGGATTTCTTAATAGACCTGCTACCAATGCATCGCGATTTCAGAAAAGAGCAGAGTTGCTAGATAAGACAACTTTGAACTGCCCTAACTGTTATCATTCAGGTTGGGTGTTAAGCCAAATGTCAATATGCCAGAGACGCAAAAGAAGTCTCTGGCAAAACGTTCACAGAATATCCATGTCTTACTTCATTTGTAGACCTTTTTTGTTGCTTTTATCCATCGTTCACATCTTTGAGAGCTTTTATGTCAAACGACTCAGACTGGCTACTTTAGGTCTCATAGCTGTGAGGCGAGTAGCTGCCAGTCCTTACAATGGAGTGAACAAACTGTGACAAGGAAATGCAGATCAGCAAGTATAGCAAGCTGTCTCTTCCTCAGTCCATGACTGTCTCTGGTTGCTCATCTGGTCCAGTAAACATCTCCCTGCCTATCACAGGTCACTGTGTCAGACTTCACACCAAGTCTTTCCTGTTGACACCAGGCTGGAGCCGAAGGAGAGTCTGTGCTAGGCAAGGAAATCACCTCAACTGTATGCTACACCATGCCCCATAGGAAGGGTTCACCAAAGTCAGTGTGAAAGCCTGTCCAAGTCCTGGTCAAACCAGAGTGGGCTGGTATGGGAGTCTGAAGCTGAGCCTTGTTGTTTAGGTCGACTACAAATTATTGGAGATGGGTAAAACTTTCTCTTCAATGTATGTTGCGTTACATCTGACTGTACAAGGTGTCTTATAAAGATTGACAAATTTAACAAGCCAGCAGAAAAGTGCCTATAAGACAGAATTTCAGCACTTGATCATCTACAACTCTACTTGTAATCAATCTAATCAATCATGTTATAGTCTTTGTTACATGCTTCCTAGATACTTATCTCATATTTCCAGAGTAATTATTTGTGGAAATGTCATAGGATTACGGTGCTGCCACAACAAAGCAACAATAGTGAATACCCACCAATTGTACTCGACCACGGCTCTGTCTCGTCAGCTGTACTGACCTGCATGTATGCTGTCCTACTTGTCCTAAAACAACTACAACTATTTGATGCTTTCTGACATGTTTTCACATCTTCAAGGTAAGTTTTATGGTTCAGGTTCAGGACTGAAAGCTTGGAAAGTGAGGACGAAAAGGGATTAAAGTAAGGGTGCACCGATATATCGACCTGTCGATAAATCAGCTCAGATTTCCTTCATTTTGGGAGATTGGTTGATACTTACAATGGTAATTAAAGATCAGTTATCTGTGATCGGCCATAAAACTCCTATCGGTGAACCTCTAGATTAAATAGCATCGTTGCAGCATGAACCATAATTCAAAAACCTACAAAGCCTTTTTTTCTGCAGGCTAAGCATTGACCATTAAACTCCAATTCCTGCTTCAGAAACTATGTGAGTAGAGCACGGGTCCTCTAAGGCCTCGTTTACACGACAACGATTCAGGGTGAAAACGGAAGAGTTTTGTTGCGTTTTTAGTGTACATTTACACAAAACCACGGAATATTTTTCTCTGACAACGGCACAGATTGAAAACGGGTTCCAGAGTGCTGATGTTTCTGAAACGTACCGATGTCCATTGTTGTGTAAACAGAGAAAATGGATCTTTTCTTCCAGAGAATCCCCAGCTCATGCACGACACAAAACATAGCTGCTTCCTACAATCCACAGAAGAAGAAGAAACTACTCACTGGTGTTACTACAGTTCGTGTTTCCCCATCAGATACGGTTCCCTCAGCGTCTCTTCACCGCTCCGCACCACCCAGTTGGCAAAATAAACGGCTGCTTGTTCAGCGCTCTTATCTAGAGAACTACAGACCAGCCCCGGCTCCAGACGAGTTTAACAGGGGGGGCATCGACTTATTTTGGGGGGACAAAATGAGTCTACGGAGCTGAACATAGACAACATCAGTAGCCTACAGGCTACTTGTTAATAAGCTTAAGGTACTGTATTGATATTAGCTAGTCATTGTTTAGCTATCATTACCTGCATCCAACAGCTTTACTCAACTCAGTCGGTTAGTTTGGGGGAAAAACTGTGCAAAGTTATTTGCGTTTTGCTGCCATCATTCTAACACACCTGCGCAGCAGCAGAAGGTCTACTTCGCTCCCGCACAGGTGTAAACCCAGCGCGAGCATCTCAGCGTTCATGTGGCGTTTGAAGGCGGCTCAGAAAAACAGGTTACAACGTGTTAATAATGGATTAAACCATTTTAACTGCTGAAAAAGGTGACAGAGGACACGGATATGGGAAGTGCGGAAGCTCCTATTGTATCAAATTGATATAACAGACTGTTGGCCATTCCAGGGTAAAATCAATAAACAGCCATAGACATAATATAAGAGTAGACCCCCCATTGGCCGCTCCAGCGCAGGAAATACGGCGGCCATCTTGGAGCGGTCGTCCCTCCTACTTTGCTCAATCAAAACAGCAGAAGATGCCTCAGCACTGAGGGATATTGTTGTTCTGATCGAAGGATTATTGATGTGAGGGCTCCACAGACAACATTTCACAAGTAAGATGGACATATTATTGTGTATATATTGTGATTAGAATATTACTTTACTGTATTTATGTCCACCAGCGAGATACCAGCTAATATTAGCTACAGTGCTTGGTGTAATACGGGTTCAGCCCCGCTATGAAGGCTAACAGATTCCGTAAATCTAAAAAAAATAATTATTCTCTAACATTGACTTAGATTATCTGACACAAGGGCCTATATTAGAAATGAAACAATATGACACATATTATAAAACTTATATTATGTGTTATAACATTCACCGGCAAAGTTTACACAGGTGGTAAAGACTATTATTTATATTCTTTCACTCTGTCAAAAATAAGATACATCCTAAATCTTCCGTTTTTTTTTTTAAAGTTTCCTAAAGACACGATGTGAGGAAGAAGAGGGAGATATCTATAAAGAGAGACGGATTCACTGAAGCACGGATGAATCTCACATCGGATTTTGGACTCAATTTCAGCTGCTGAATCACTCTGAAGCTAGAACTCGTCGGGTGAAAAAAAAAAAAAAAAAAAAAAAAAAAAAAAAAAAAATATATATATATATATATATATATATATATATATATATATATATATATATATATATAATATATGTTTTTTACAATCATTATTTATTTGTGTTTGTATAGTTATATAAACATATATTGATATTACTAAATAATTTATTAAATTATGAAGGGTGTGTGTTTTGTAATATGCTCTTCATACATCGATATCAGAATATTCCATTCCTGTTCTATTGTTATAGCCACTAAGCATATTTAAATATGATGAACTATGTATTAAAAACATACTTAAAAAATACAATTGTTTATAAATGTTGCTTTGATAGATGTTTGAATATGGTTTCCAGTAACAAAAAAACGTGTTATGATCGATTAAATCCGCTGATACGTCATTGTGCCTGCTAAACACATAACGCTGAGTGGAATGGTATACCGCTCCAAGATGGCCGCCCTAAATCTCGTCAGCGACAATAGGCGAGAGCGGTCCATGAGGCATCTCTCCTTATACTATGTCTATGTAAACAGCTTCCAGTCAAGGGGGGCCGCTACGGACACCGTGAAAGCTCAAACAAGGTGTTTCAATCAATCAATCAATCAAATTTTATTTGTATAGCACATTTCAGCAGCAAGGCATTTCAAAGTGCTTTACATAATTAAATTAAAAACAGAAAGAGATTTTAAAAAAACATAAAAACATCAAAAACATTGGAAAGAGATTTAAAAAAACATCATTAAAACGTAAACAGCGAGAAAGAAATACAAAGCTGTAGAATTTTAGTTGAGACGCCGTCAACTGGGACTCCAATCCTTTGGACTTTAGTCAAAACGCCGTTTGACTAGGACTCTAACCTTTCGGACTTTAGTCAAAACGCCGTTTGACAAGGACTCTAACCTCTCGGACTTTAGTCAAAACGCCGTTTGACAAGGACTCTAACCTTTCGGACTTTAGTCAAAACGCCGTTTGACAAGGACTCTAACCTTTCGGACTTTAGTCAAAACGCCGTTTGACAAGGACTCTAACCTTTCGGAAACGGTGAGAAAGAGAAATAAAAAGAAATTAATAAATAGATAAAAAGAAAAGATAAAAACATTATAAAAACATTATAAAAACAAAGATAATAAGTAAAGATAAAAACATTAGAAACATCGAAGACATCAAAACCCATACTCTAATCCTAATTTAGCAATAAGCAGCTCTAAACAGGTGGATTTTAAGTTGAGATTTAAATCACCCAGTGTTTCAGCTGTTTTACAGTTTTCTGGAAGTTTGTTCCAAATCTGTGGTGCATAGAAACTGAATGTTGCTTCTCCCCGTTTGGTTCTGGTTCTGGGGATGCAGAGCAGACCAGAACCAGAAGATCTGAGGCGTCTAGATGGTTGGTACAGCAATAACAGATCTTTAATGTATTGTGGTGCTAAACCGTTCAGTGATTTATAAACTAACAACAGTATTTTAAAGTCTATTCTTTGAGCTACAGGGAGCCAGTGTAGGGACTTTAAAACTGGTGTTATGTGCTCTATCTTCCTGGTTTTAGTGAGAACGCGAGCAGCAGCGTTCTGGATGAGCTGCAGCTGTTTGATTTATTAGTCAGACCTGTGAAGACGTTGCAGTAATCAATGCGGCTGAAGATAAACGCCTGGATGAGTTTCTCTAGATTGTGCTGAGACATTAGTCCTCTAATCCTGGAGATGTTCTAAAGGTGATAGAAGGCCGACTTTGTGACTGTCTTAATGTGGTTCTGAAGGTTCAGGTCAGAGTCCATCACTACTCCCAGCAAAGTTTCAGCAAAGTTATCCCACTTTTTTCAATTGCTTGCGCCCTAATCAGACGCACATAGTACGTGTTTTCTCCCAGTCAATGGGAGAACGGTACCTGATGGGGAAACACGAATCCACATGCCTTCAATTTCTTCAGTTTCAAAGAACCTAGCAAAAACTAGGCGGGGCAAGAGTATTACACGTTTTCGATGTGCACCGTTACTGTGTAAACAAAGATTGTAATTAGAACGTTTTCATGTAGATGATCCAACAAAAACGGAACAAAAATTCCATTTTTGTTGGATCATTGTCGTGTAAACGTCCCCTAAGACGATTTGTTTTTGCTGCTCTTATGACGACACTGGGATATTCTGTTAGCCCCGCCTTCTTCGCATGAAGAAACGAATATTTGTCAGAAAGATGATGCAGCAAGCTGGAGCTCTGCTAAAGCTGAAGCTCTATTGATCATGCCAGTCAGCGGGAGCTGGAGCTCACGCTCCTTTAATGATGTGACTGTTTCCTATGGAAAACATCCATGAGAAACATGTCATCTGTCCCCGGCTTGTTACCATCATGTGAATCCTGCAAGCGGCTAATGACTTTTTCAGATGACGACGTCTCACAGCAGCAGCTCTACGTTCCCTTCTGTCTCGTGTCGTTTCGTTTACCCCATTATCCCACCTGCTCCTGAAAAACAATTAAATGAACTCCAAAAATGTAACGCAGTCTCTTGCTTTTCCTGACTCGGAAAAAAAAACAAAAAAAACTGAAGCTGCTGAAGAAACTTTCTAAGCCTTGTGAATCCTTTTATAACTTGTGGCTTTCTTACCTAAAACAGGAGGTTTAAGTGGAACAATAGAACAATGTCCACAAAAAATATTTCCTCGGTGATTAAAAAGTTTCTTTTGGCAGATTTTGGACACAAGAGACGACTGACTCCATTCATGGACAGTCTTCTAAATTAGGCTGGAACATCAAACAACACAGATATAATACGATGTGTGTACATTCGCACAGACAAGACAAAACTAAACAAATGTCTTAAAAACTACTTAAAAAAAACACTTTACTAATGGTACGCAGAGTTCTGCCTGTAGTTTGGCTTAAATGCAAAGTGATTTCACTAGTGTGATTTAACAAAATAGAGTATGTGTTATTAGCAATGGTCCCTTTGCTGCTAAATAAATGTACTCTGAAGCCAGAGTACTCTTACAGATGGAAACAAATTGTCTTCTAATTAATTTTATCTTCTACCTTCATAAAAACCTTCCAGGACTTGCTGCTAAGAAGCTTCCCAACAGTAAGCGCATTTCTTGAGTAAAATGTCCTGTTTATAAACTCACAAGATACATTTTTTAAAGGGGAGTTTCATGTGTTTTCTAGCTACATTGAGCCATTTGACCTTGATATTTACTGCCTTGACATTGGACCGTTGTCTCTCTTTTTTGTTTTTTTAAGAATACTTTATTTTAGTTTTTTTTTTTTTTTTTAGTAATATAAATATTAACTGACAGGACAAAATTGATTCACAATAAAGCACAATTCAAACAATGAGACATATTTAAAGTAAAATACATTTACAATAATATAACACAACAACCAAATGACAAGAAGGACTGGATGGAGGGGGAGGGCTAAGGTGGGAGACGAGGGTCGAGTCCAGCTCGATTACAGGAAGATCAGTTGATCCAATGTGCTGGTAGATTTTGCATATACCTTAAAAATGGCTGCCATATTTTATAAAAAGTCTTACTTCTATTCTGCATCCAATAGGTTATTTTTTCTAGGGTCACACAGCAATTGATCTCACAAAGCCATATTTTAATTGGAAGGGGGGCATCTGATTTCCATTTTGTTGCAATACATTTCTTAGCAATTGCCAAAAGGACTTCTGTAAGTTTCTTATCATAATTTGTCTTTAGATTGGAGTTTGTAAAGTTCCACAATACACAAATCTCCAGGTGACCTCTGTCTCTTTAAAAATGTCTACTTTTTAAAACTCTGC
The DNA here is from genome assembly GCF_051168715.1 of Poecilia mexicana. Lineage (NCBI taxonomy): Eukaryota > Metazoa > Chordata > Actinopteri > Cyprinodontiformes > Poeciliidae > Poecilia > Poecilia mexicana. The sequence goes on from NW_028263388.1 coordinate 6,166,378, forward strand.
CTTCAAGAAGTCATTACAAAATCTTTCCTCTATTAACCCCTTAAAACAATATTTTTTACCAGGGTTGTAGCTCCTACAATGAACTCACCAGTTGTGCAGTTCCACCAGATGTTTGCTAATTGCTACTGGCTAGTCTGAAGGAGCCGACTGGGAGAGAGCGTCATCCTCAAAGGCGGGGCTAAGTCCACCCAGACGGTTTTGCACAGTTGAATGGTTGCCACGGGAGATTAAAGGATTTCTCAAACATGTATGGAAGAATCAAGGCAACTCTCCAAGTATGTTTTGATGAGGGAATGAGATTATAACATAATATATGTATAACATACATAATGCTGCCCCTTTAAGAAACAGTTAAACTAAAAATGTATTCTTACTTTCAGGAGATAAATTTCTCAAGGATCATTTCTCAATGTAATAATATATTATGGAAATGGCTGTTCTTGGTTATATAACAATAAAAGCGGTCAGCAATCATATTGTAAGATTTCTTTTAGAGTTTTTCGGGTGTCATCTTCTCCAAGTCTAGAAAGTCTAGTGCTAAGTTAGTTCCGATATCAGTACAATTCAATGGCAATGATTGAATTTGTTGTGAATTCAAACAATCCAAAAAGTACTATAAAATCGCTGACCGATTGCAGTTGTTACTATAAGAACTTTTTGCGCTAGAACATCAACTTTAAACTTTTTAGACCTGAAACTGAAATTTTTGACTTACAAGTACAAATCCACGTGCAAATGTAATACTCCTCTGTGAAGGCATATCTAGACGCCCGTCCGTTTAGCAATTTACATCGACGTTAGGACTAGGCAGGGTGTTATCGTCACATGACCTTTTTTTTTTCTTAATATGGCCTATTTTTCATTCTAAATTTAGTCATTGCTTTCTAACACTTATAAATGACAAAACCTGTTTTAAGAAATCCCCTGTTATAAGCGAGGCTGTAAGGCCACACTCCATTAGCAGTCATACGCCGCAAAGTGAGTCTTGGCCCTGTAACAGTGCAGCCATTAGACTCGTCAACCTTCAGAAAATGGAGTGTTCATGAGATCCCTCCAATAAGTACAAAAACATTCTGCCACCTAACACATAATACACATTATAGGAACATGGCGTTTGGTCCTCCAACACCCTGGCATCACTCACTGTTTCCCTTACTTGACCTTTGCTAGGTGCCAGCCGTGTGAAACCAAAGCAAGGGTTTTACCCACCGAGGTGGCTCAGGCCTTCTCCACAGATACGACACAAAAAGATTCAAAAAGTCAAACATTCTGACTCTGGAAAACAATCGTGAAGAAAATGTCACGGTTGCTCAAATAAATAAACCTCAAAATGTTAATCTAGTAATGTAGAACTCAAAATATCTTGACATTATGTTAATGAGTGAAAGTTAGAATGTTGGCTAGTTTTCATACAGATTTGTTTAAAATTTGTCCAGAGGCAGGAAAAGAGAAAAGAGAAATACATTAAGCTCCACTGCTATTACAGTCATATTCAGTGATTCAGAATATACGTCCTGATGAGTCTCGTCACTTAAAATACCTTTGGAAAATACCAATCTTTAAGGAGGTATTAGTCATATGCCAATAAGACCACATTTCTATTTTTAATTTTAAAAAATTATTTTTATTTTTTCTTACTTGTCTGATGTAATATTCTAATTTTAAATGTCATGATTTCAATAACTCTTAATAAAGGCTTTCAAGCATCCATCTGTGTGAAATTAATCTTTATAAGTTTCACTTGGTGATAAAATTCCTACAATAAATGGACTTTAAAAGAAAAATGTATTTTGAAAGGGTCTGTAAATAAAACTTCAATGTAAAAAAAAAGTCTGAATACTTAATTATCATGCTATATGCAGACACTCTCTCTACGCCGTTAAAGATTAACTTAACTTTGAATGCTGAATACTTGGAATTGCTCACGACATTGGTGTTAGACATATTTGATTAATTTGGAAAATATATTTTTTGAACTTTCACCACAGATGGTCAGGTTATCATAATGTGTGAAAAAGGGGGAAAAAAGGAAGATGGGCCCAAAGAAACAGTCTTAACATAACCCGTCATCTTAAAACACATAGGACTTTTTCATTTTAATAAATAATACCCATATAAAATGTGTGCTGGTAGACGCTTCAACAGATGTAGACAGCAGGACAGTTGCTTAAGTCAGACGTCAAAACATCAAGGCTGTCAACCGGCAGAAAAATGCTCCTGAACAAACTGTAAAATACACCGAAGGTCACCGGGGGAACGTGCATCCACTCCAAATGGAAACCATTATTAACAGTTAGGTAGAGGAGAAAAAGTTGGAGTGGGCTAAAGAGAAGCAGGCATTGGACTCTGGATGATTGGATGAAAGTGATATTCGGTGATGACTCACCAATCTGCATTGGTCTAGGAGATAATGCCAAAAGCTTTGCTCGTGCAAGGAAGTCCAGAGAGCCATGTAGTGATGACTGCTTGAAGAAAACAAACATTTCAGCAGTCAGCGACGATAAGCAAACAGCATGTCAGGCGAAAGGCAAGGAGAAGATGGAAGTCATTACCTCAGCAGAGTTAATGCGCAGGTGGATGCTCAGTGTCTGGCACACTTTCCTCATTATTTCAAGTGAACGGCGGTTCGAAGAAGATGAAATCATTTTTGAAATAATGATAATGCATGTTGCAACCATCGGAATGTTGCTCGAGGAGAGGAATATAAGCTCGATATGCGCTTCATGACACGGCCTGCAACCCTCGTGCTGATTTCCCATGGGACGTTTAAATGCTTACATCCAGCCCCACCCCGGGTTCAGACAGCACTCCGAGTTCGCTGTAGTTTACCAACACCGGCTGCTTTCCCCTTATATTTAGGGTCAAACCGGAGAGAGAGTAAAAAACTAAATGTATGTTCACTAGCTGGAAGACTCATTTCTACATTTTTTTGAAGCTTTTAGCAGGTGATTGCCAATTTAGCCAATTCATTTTTTTCCCTTTGAAATCTGTAAAACAGAAGTTTATCAATTTACAACAAAGACTAAATGATTTAGGTTTGCCATTTGAACCTTTCTATAAGTGAAAAGCCAGATTAATGTGGGAACCATTCAGATCTTCAGGGGCTTTCTGCACAGACCGATGGTCCAGAATTGTAATGTTTATTTATTGAGAATGTGCATATCGTTTAATTTGATGCAACATTTTTTTGATAAGAAATTAATTTAACTTACTTAAATTTAATTATGCATTTGATTTACATCTGATATTGTTCAACATTTAAAATTGAAAGGAATTATTACGTGTACTTTGTAAAAGAGCAAAGTTTAATCCTCTTACTTTGGTTGGTGTGTTACCATAGCTACAACCTGCTCACAAATACATCTCGTCAAATCAATAAGCAATTATCAGTGATCGATCTTGAACTTGACCAACCAAATCTGGTTGGGGGCCCTCAAATTGTATTTTGCTCAGCTCCCCAGAAAATCTTGGACTAGCCCTGGTCACATTTCAAAGTGAGATGATTTTTTTTTTTTTTTTTTTTAATTGACTCAGAATGAACAATGTTGAGTATCCAAGTATTTCTTGTCTTAAGTCGTCTTTGTCTGGAGCTTGGCGCAGAGGTTTGCAGTGATCGTGAGGGTCCAGGATCAGCTGAAAAGCGGCGAACACTCGACAACACCAGAAGTCGTAAATGTCAAAAATATTGCAGGGAAAGGAGGAGAAAAAATGTTTCTCTTCTCGACCAACGTTGATAGATTTTGTTTTATTGTCACACATTACTCTTGCTGAAAAACACATGCTTTCATAAAATCATTTAACAAAATAGTGCCTTTACAGCTTTAATTAACTGATAATGTGCTGTGAAAGAACAACTAGTTCTCTGTTCTTCACCCTCTTCTCTTTGCTACATCAAACAGTTATTGGGAGTAATTCTCAGAGCAGCAGAGCCAGCCTTCCCCTCGCTGCCTCCTTTCCTTCCCTCCCTCCATCTGGTCGCGTTGTGTCGAAGCTCCCAGCATGGCCGACAGATAAGCCTGTGTGATGGATAGTTGGTGTCACCATCCAAAGCTGTCCTTATCTGTTAACGCAGAGCTGATGTTTCATGTGGTGGCTCTGTGTGTGTGGGAGCCGGGCTCCTATACGTTTGTGTGAATCAGCATTTTTCTTCACTCGCTGCGCTCCAAAAACAGAAAACCTTAGCAAGTTATTCTTGGTCTACTTTCTAGTGCAATGTTAGAAAACATATGAAAAAAACGTCAGTTTTTAGAATGTTATCTTACTTCTGATTCATTATTCTATAATTATTACATTTGTTGCTGGATGGTTCCTTTTGTCTGTTTTGCGCTTGCAAATGTTTAGAGGCAAAGCAGAGTGAGAGTGGTCATGGGGGAGTTTATGCCTCCAGTTAAGAGAGGAATGGTTACAGGCAGCAGTGGTTAAAATACCCAACAACCCTGTCTCATTAGGTTAAGTTGGTCTGCTACTGGGTTTCTAAGGTTTTGTCCGTCCTGCCACAGAATTTCATCAAAGATGCTAGTTTTTCAGAAAGTTAAACTTCATGCCAGTTCACACCCCTCAAACTCCTCCACATGGCAATATATATATATATATATATATATATATATATATATATATATATATATATATATATATATATATATATATATATATTTTTTTTTTTTTTTACATTAATTTTATGTGGAAAGACTAGTGCATGTTTGTCAAACTGAAGAAAAGTGCTGTATGCTTTTTTTTCATTTTGCTTCAAAATTACAATCTGGAACGTCTGTTTTCAGGACTTTGTAGCAGCAGTTTCAGAAATCAGAAATCATGGTTTTATACAGAACTCCTCAAGCAAGGTCAGGTTGGATGGAGAACCTCTGGCAACATCGGTTTTCAAACCACAGGTTCTTAATGTAATGTAATTTTATTTATATAGCACATTTTCAGCAGCAAGGCAATTCAAAGTGCTTTACAAGATTTAAAAGGAAATACAAACAAAATAAACCAAAGGAAAGAGCAAAAGAAGAAAAAGCTAATAATGTTGATCCAAAGTATATAAACTAGTTGTTCCTAGTAAGTAAGTAACTTCTAGTCTAATTCATTTTCTGGATTGGAAGAATAGGAATCTAAAAAGTAGTTGCTAATCTAGTTTTTCTGGATTCCAAGTTTGTTCTAATTCCTTCTCTGGGTTAAAAGTGAGCACTCCACAGTTTCTAACAAGTAATAATCTAAAAAGTAACTGATAAGTAGGATGAAAAGACTATATTGAGTAGGATATGGCACATATAGCAAGACGAAAACAAAGATATGCTGACAAAGACGTTGAGGTCAGGGAGTGTTTGTTTGTAGCTGTGATGTAACTTTGCAGATCAGCCCATGTCTCTCCCAGCTTGTTCTCCCAAATAAAAGTCTCTGATAAAGGTTGAAATATCAAGAGCAAGTCCTTGAGAGTTCAGCCATAAGTTTCCCCGGGTGACTTCAGGAGGGGTGAGATAGCCGCCAAGGCCACAGGAAGCCAGATTCAGAATAACAAATTCTTTTTAGATCGGGCAGACTTAAAATTTCTGTCTGACCTCGAGTCATTAACCGGTATGTCTCTTATAGTTCATCCCAATCATCCAAATTAGTGTGGCCGTTCCACTGAACCGAAGCTAACAACTTCTCCAAGATCGATTCCATCCCGCTGGTGAGTTTTGAGCCCTGAGCTGGGCTGCGAGTCTCGGCAAGACTCGCATCCAACTTGCATCTCTGTCCCACAAGATGCAGTCTGAGCGTTCGCTAGCTTGGCCAAATCTGTCACAAATTTGTCGATAAGCCAGGTATCCGCAAGCTCCAAACAGCAGAAATCCTGTTATGAATAAATCCAGGGTGAATCCCGTTGGACAAGAGGGCTCTCCTGTGCCCAGTCTTCTCGATGAGAAAATTTGATCAATTGCATTGAGAGACCGGTTGACCAGATCCATAATGTGTAGATTCAGAAGATGTGCAAAGAAAAGCTCCAAAAAAGCAACAACAACAAAAAAGAGAGCAAGCAGGGAGAGAATGAGAAGGGAGAGGAGCAGAGGAAAAAGCATCCACCTTCACAGAGAGCTGGAGAGAAAGTATCAACTGGATCAATGTGGATGCTTTGAGCAAAACCAACACATGAACATGCTTTAACTGGAAATATTCCATTGTAGCTCTGGCTGCAAGTTTAGAGTAGCAGCTAGGAAAAAAGTTTCGGTGGCACAACTAAACAAAATAAAAAATATAATAAAATACATTTTACTTACACATATATATGTGTGTTGTCTTCATAGTTTTACTTGATTCATGTAAAGTGTGAGTGTTTAGAAAACCTCCATATGAATAAATTATTAGTATTATTATTTGTCCTGTTTACAATTGAAGCATTTTCTTGTACAATAAAAACATTACATTGCTGTCTACAAAAAAATTGTGAAAAAAGTACAGAATTTAAAATATCTTATAAATATAGCTAAATATATATCTACAAAAACAGGAAAACAGTAATGCATATAAAAATTATAAATATTTGTGTCTTCATCAAAGTAAATTACTCTTTATGGTTTTGTATGAACTGAAAACCATTCTCTGGGAGCACCAGCATTTTGTCAGGGGTGGTCACAAGCCCCCTCTCCTCCCCCTCTTGGGAGCGCCACTGTACATTCAGTATTTTACAGCTTTTTCTTCATAAACAGCCATTTCTTGAGCTCAATCCATCTTCCCATCGGCTATGACCAGCTAACTTGCCCCTGCTGAGGAAAAAGTATCCCTTGCAGCATGATTCTGCCACCAACATGTTTCACAGAGGCTCATGTACGGCGTTAGTTTTCCACTACATATATTTAAGTTTTTGGCTTTAAAGTGAGAAAACATGTGGTATGAATAGCAGGGCTAGTTGATGTACATCTATTTCTTGCACCGAAGCCCAAGATCTACATGTTTCTTCCACTCCAGTCCATGGGAGAGTTCCATTGTGACCCATAAAGTGCATTCAAGTTACAATAAATACATGAACTTTGTACCAAACAATGGCAGCTCTCCATTTACCCTAATTTTTCTTTGCTTATTTTTTCCCTCTTTCTTTTTCTGCTCACAGCTGCCCGTTTCCATGGTGTCCAGGGACCCCTTTTTCTCCAGCTTCCTGCTGGGTATAAATGCTGTAAGAAAAAAAAAAAAACTTCCAAGCTAGTTTTCCACATTGATGCACAGTTTCCTCCTCGACCAGAAGTGGCTTTTTGTGGAGAGGGCCAGGATGTTTTGAGGCACTCATTCAAACACTCCAAGCAAATGGACACAAAGGAAAAAAATCCAATCAAGAAGGGAAAGAAAAGGGGATGGGGGAAACAAAAAGAAGCATTCGAGGAAGGACGTTTACATCCTACAGGAGGGTTCTATGTGTTTGTGCGCTCATAACTACCGATGTGCTCCACACTGGCGAGTACTGACAATAGTAGGTCAGAGTCGTGTTGTAAAAGCTGCCCCGGAGGGCAATAAAAGCCAACTCTCGCTCTGCATATTTTTCTTTTTTTTCCCCCCTTTGGCTAAATTAGTAAAAACAAAAAAAACCCTAAAAGGAACAATGCAGCCTCTCCATTGTTTTTAATAATGAGTTGATTCTCAAAGTGCTGTCCAAGTTGTGGTTTTCATTTTCCCATGTTGTTGGATGGCAGCAGACACGCAATTAAAGTCATTGTTTCATTAGAGCCTGCTGCCTGCGAGAGGGAATGAAAACGACCACAACACTCCCCTGCTGCTGTTTTCATGGCTTTTTGTTGCACATACACGCACACACGCACACAGACAAGGTTGTATTTCGACCCATATTAGGAGTTTGTTTTAACTTCCATTTATTTTAAGAACTGGATTTAAACCTAACTTACACTTACCCTAACAGTAACCATGAACAGTACGATTATAACCAAAGGATTGACACTATACCTCTAACCTAGCCTGGCCATTGGATACCTGTGTTATTCTGCCGGATTCTCATCGTCCCTTCAGTGCTCCAGTCTAGATTTCTCCCATTCACTTGGATTCCTCCAGCACAATTTCTACCGGGCCAATCAGCGAACAGAAGGAGGAGTTCGGAACGATGATGTCGATTTTCCGCTTTGTTTGTAGTCTGCCTGTAGTTTTAGCAATGGCAGTGGAGGGAGTCAATAAAGCCGCTCAGTCCATGTTGGTCACGCTTCCAAATATTGAACTGACAATTTCCGTCAAACTGGCACATTACACACGTCAGCCAAACATTAGCAACTGGGTAACATCTAAAACTTTAACAGAGTCCTTGCCTCCAGGAAGCAAGTGTTTCTCAATAGTCAAGAGCCTAGACCCGCTATTCTAACTTCCAAGCAGCATATAAGAGGACGACCGCCAAATTAGGAACAGGTATTTTCAGAATATTAAGCCTAGGTCACATTGGAAGCAGTCTGGTAAAAACCCACTACTTGTTCTATGTTTTGCTTCGCACAGAGGGTCTGCATTCACCTCAGAAAGTTATAGTTGCTCCCCTGTTGGGGACATTCAACATGTTGGATTGTCCTGGTCCCGTATGGCAGAGTGCAGTGTTCAACGAGGAGGAAGGTGAACGCAGCCTTTTGAACGTGAAGTTTAGATAAATCAGAAAGCGAGGTGACGGAAACACAAAGGGGAATTAAAAAAATACAGAAGACAAAAAAAAGAACTGCCATGGCGCACCAGAACGTCCAGTGGACATTGTAGATGTCTTTGAATTGTTTTTTTTAATGCTAAAAACAGTCCACAAACTACTACCACTGCTTCTTCCCAGATGACCATATTTGCTTACTCTGAAGTCACGTTTGGTCTCAAGAGGTTTAGTGAGATTTCCCATCTCGCATCTGAATGTTGGGGAGTGAGATTTTGTTCTGTGTGGTGTGTTCTGTGTGGTGTGTGATACTGTGTTCATCACACACTGCATGACCAAACACACATTTATGCCCTAAAATTATTGATACTCTTGGCATATTTGATGATCTAAAAATAATCTTCATGTTATCCTGTTTTAGCTAAGGTTTTCTGTTGTTGTGTTTGTGGTCTCTTGGGTTTCAAAAATCGGCCGACATCTTTAAAATCTTGCCATGTGGGCCGGGCTTTAGTGAAAATACCAGAGAAGTATCATAAGTGGGATAGATAAACCATTACACACACACACGCATACAAACACAGGCTTTCCTCTCCCTTTCCAAAGACACACGTACACAAATCAAATTTCAGGTTTTAGCTCGCCTCAGGCCTCCAGTGGGTCCTTATCACTAATCCTACGGCTGTGATTTACAGCGCAGAGTAAGAACTCTAAATTTACTTTTCTCAGTAGCTGAACATATGCTAGCATAAAGTTTAAATAGTTGGAACATAGCCAGGTCGTTTACTGAAAACTTTACGAGATAATATAAACAAAAAGCTACAAATAAACGGTTACCCTGGGTTACGAGCAGGGGAAGTAGATTAGTCATTAATCTGATGCAACTACAGTTAAACCCCAGATTCTTCGTACTACCCAGCAAGACTCAGATTGCAGAAAAAAAAATACTTCATCTGTTTTCATTAAAAAAAAAAAAAAAACATTTTCCTTTTATCCTAATCAATGAAGGAATCGTTATTGGTTTTATAGCAATAAAGCCCTTCTTATAATTGCTTACCAGTTGTTTCCACTGGTGTTTAAGCTATCTATATTGAGCTCCAAGTCTTTTAGATTCAAAGCCCTGGTGTAGGCAGTCCAAAATATTAATTTAATTTCCAATCAGATGAAACATGTTGATAACATGAAGATTATTTTTAAACCATGAAATCTGCCAAGAGTATCAATAATTTTAGGGCATAAATGTGTATTCATACATGAAATTCATACACTGAGAATTTTATTACAAAATATATATTTCAAATGTTTTTTGTGTATTTGCTTTGATTATTATAGATTAGAGCTAATAAAAACTTAAAATTCAATTTCACATAAAAATGTTATTACTTCATACCAATAAAAAGAAGCAGGCTTTTTAATAGAAAAATTGAATGTTTTGGCCTAAGACCATCGTTAACCACTTTCACAAAAAAGGATAAGCCACAAAAAGTCACTGGCAAAGAAGTAAGCTGCTGGAAAATTGAGTGAGAAGAAAAAATGTGAGAAAAAGGATTGCTTGCAACAGGGATTACAGTAGCCTTAAGCTAATTGTGAAAAAAAAAAAAAAAAAAAAAAAAACCTTACCAAGAGTTTCATTCAAAAGGATCCAAAAGACCTGCACTGCAGCTAGAGCTAGTACTTATTAAGAAATGTGAAAATATTCTAATTCAAAGACAGTGATCCCTCGTTTTTCGTGGGGGTTGTGTTCCGAAAATAACCCGCGATAAGTGAAATCCGCAAAGTAGTTACCTTTAGTTTTTATAATTATTACACAGCATAATTAAATACTGTACATTGAAACCAAAGAACAAAACCTGTTTTCAGGTCAGCGGATGTGTGTGTTCATCAATGGGGCCTTAATGTGATCCGGAGTCATGTCATTAAAGCGTCTCTTCCAACCTGCCCCGAGAGATTCACAGCTGTATCTACAGCAGAGCAATGGATCTCGTCAAGCGAGCCTCCGGTCGGGTTCTGCTGCCCCTGGCCACAGTTTTTTCCAGCAGGCATTCAAAGTTTTCAGCTTTCACCTCTTGAATGGCCAAGCTATATTATTTATATTTATATACCGTAACGTTATTGGCACACAGGTAGAGAAGGAGCTCGGAGACTATTTAGCCAATCAGGACGCAGAACACAATGCACTGTGAAAAAAAATGCACAAAAAATCCGCGAAGTGTCTGGCCGGAACCTTTGTATTCACGTGTTTCTAATACATCCGTAAATTTGACATGCGAGCGACATTCTCTAACATTAACTTACGACAAAACTGCTTTTCTTCATCCACTGGGGATTAATTTCTGCTTCAAAAAACCGATCTGAAGAGACGTGTTCAAGTTGCATAAAAAAAAAAAAAAAAAGAGTGTCAGCAAAGCTATTCAAACCTAAATTAGCATCTCAATGCTAAGCTCAGACATTCCCAATGCTATTGCTAGCATCCACAGTATCCACAGCACTATTGCAACAACCAGTGAAATGAGTGGTCAGGGGTTGTGGAAACACTTGAAATATAAGTGGGTAGAACTTTAATGGTTGAATAACTTAAATAACTAGTCAAAAACAATAAATATTGTTGTTGATCTCATTTGCCCTTTCATTCAATAATTTAACACCAAAAGCATTTTTTTATTGAAATTTTTGCTTTTTTGATCCATATACAATTTGATTAAAATGTGATTAATTAATTACATTAAGTCCACTAAATTGTTTTGGTAAAAGAGAAAATAAACCCAGCAGGCCAAGTGTCCAACTTTAGCATTAGATATATGGTGGGAAAATAAACAAACGTTAGATTAGCATGGTTTGCTAAGGAAATAATTATAATATCTAGCTAAATAAATAAATAATATTTTCTAGTCAGGCAGAAGTAAACCACAGGATCATATAAAGTTATAAAAAACACTGGCCATCTAAAATAAAAAAGTTTATTTCTGATAGCGAACGCCAGATTTGTTGATTGTACTCCTGATTAATGATGTCCGTCTGATTCCAGGGGAACTAAAAGCTGGCGGGTTGACCTGGGAAAAGCAGCAGTACAGATGGAACATCACAATTCTGTGAAATGTGCCTCTCAGTCTCTCTTCCTGTTACTTTCATGACAAAGAATATCAGCTAACGCAAATCCCACGGGAACAACAACTGCTCCAGTCCCTGATTAGGACCACCTCAAAGGACAAGTCATTCCCAGAGCTGTGCCAGACACCGCACCAAGGAGCCATATCCTTCAAACTTAAGAATACATGAGCAAGCTTATGACATTTTTTGTTTTTATAAAATTAAATGGCTTACAATGAGGAATTCACTTCTTAAATTTAAAATGTTCCTTCTCTGTGGCAGTTTCAGTGGAAAAAAGCAAGCTAGATGCAGCATTTGTTGCTAGCTGCCAAAGCTAGCAACAAATGATGCTAGCTTTAGCAGAAAGTGGGATTCTCAGAATAAACCGCATAAAGAACAGTAGACACAGCAACCATGTGTCTGAAAATATTTGTACGTACTGTTTGGATTATTGTCTTCTGTCAGAGCGTTTAAATTTACAGAGTTTTCAATGTCTATCAACAACACTATGGACTAAAAACAAAAAAACCTAACTTACAGAGAAACCAAGTTGCTTCAGGTCCAACGTGAAGTTTCCACAATCAGTGATGAATCAGGAAGCTGTGTCATCTGCTGGTGTCGGTCCAAAGCGCATCAAGTCCAGCGCCCACTTTATGGAGATGCTGATTTCATTTTCCAGCAGGTGTTGGCACCTGCCCACGCTGCTAAAAAGAATATGTGTGTTAACGACCACAGTATCGCTGCGTCTGATTGGCCAGCAGTGAAACCTGTGGAAATTCTATGGAGTATTGTCCAGAGGAAGATGAGCGGCACCAGAGCCAGCATCGCAGCTGCACAAGTGGCTTTTAAAGCAACCCAGGCTTCCTGAACACCTCAGCAGAACCACAGGCTAATTGCCTCGATGCCGGGCTGGACTGACGCAGTAATTCATGCACAAACAGCTTCCACCCTGCATTAATTGCACATACTGTGCAGTGCATGGACATACTTTTCCATAGGGTAGGAATTCATTATTTTGTCAGTCTTATGTAATACTCTATTCCTCTGGTAAAGTAAAATGAGTTTTTTATTTAGATGCAAGCTATAATTATCAAAGCTTCAAGAAGACTTTAAATATATGACCACGTGTATTGAATTTATATAAAGTAATGAGTTTCACTGTTTTTGTGGAAGTTCAGGAATAAATGATCTTGTAATTTATAAGAAAGTAATTTTTTAGTACTCACTTGTAATTAAATCATATATTTTCCTGAGATAAATTTATAAAAACATAGATGTGTCAATGTGTCTTTTGAAGACTTGAATGTTTAATGAGATGCAATATTGTTTGTTGTTTGGACAGCAGATGGCGGACTGGAGTGGACGCCCGGCTAATGGCGGATTATTCACAGAAAATCCACTTTTTATCCCCAAAAGCGGAGGTCAGACTATAGATATTAGCTTCCTATGTATTATTTAGACGCTTTCAACTCTGCATAATAAAATATATTTGGTTTTTGAACTAATAGAATAGAGAGTTCTAAGCATAGGAAGCTGCGAGGCTAATGCTATCTTTAGCTTCATTTGTGGATAACTGTTAAGCTGCTCTTTGGGGTACTTTCACAGTACTTATGAGTCCGCTACATCATCACTGGTTCCTTTTTCTTTTTTAATCAGGATCACAAAATGCTGCCAGTCAAATGTTTAATTTTGAATATAAACATTTTAACTGCCAGAGCTAGCAAACAAATTCAGGAGCAGTAGCTTGTTTTAACGCAATACAAAACTCGGTGAAACAAGGACATTTCATGTTTTACCGAGAAATGTTCACATTTTAGCAAGTCATAAGATTTGTGTGTCATGAAAACCAAAATATGGTTTCATTTAAATGAAATGTTACAGTAAGATGGAAAGTAGTGTAATTTTTTTTCAGACAGTAAATAAACCACACTGGACATCTGGCTATCTTTAGTTAAATGTTAGCGGATTTTTCTGTGAAACATGACTCCAAATTCTTCGTAGAAAATCAACCTCTTACCTCTAAGAGCATCGATAAAGACTGTAGATTTGTTAGCTTCTTCTATATTACGCTTTCCACTACATGTATTAAGAATATTAAAGTACATTTGCCATTTGAATTATTTAGTATTCTTACAGGATTTTAACTATTTCAGAAGTAAATCTGTCAGAGTAGCACATTTTTATATTATAATGAGAAAGTTCCTCATTTCACGTGGTTTCTAAGTCGTAATGACTACAAAGCGCCAACACAACGAGGCAACTCACAAATTACTTCCTTTAGTATTTCAAAAGAAGAACAACAAATATATCACGCATACAGAATGAGAGGCTTTAAGAACTCACCTTAAAATCCGCTGCCCATAACAACTCAAGACTAAAATTACCCCAGAACAAATCACATATTGACAGGAACGGCAGAGGACACCTCAAGACTCACCGAGAAACATCCGAGGTATTTTAATATCGCAAGATCGGACGCGCAAGATCATGTTACACCATGACTAAAGCCTCGTTCTTCTTCTCTACCGAGCAGAAGACCAAAACACACACAGTCTGTGATTTCCAGAGCACGTCCAAAGATTCTAGAGGCAGTAAAAAGCATCATCATAACTTTCCTTCATGGTAATTGATAGGCTGTCTGGGGGAAAGGAGCATTCCTGTAGCCTGACTGCCATGTCTCATTTTCACTTATGGGACAGTGCCCTGAGAAGATTCAAGCTCCAGGGAACAAAAGGTACGTATAAAGGAGAACGGTTGGGGAAAGGCACAGCTACTCCACAAGATGGTAGAAACTGAGCGCGACGATGCAGGTGATGTATGGGGGACTAACGGAGAAAGATAAAGTGAAGGGGGACATCTTGCCAAAGCGGTAGCCTCTGTTTTTTTGGCTTTAAGGAGCCGAGAAGCTCTGCAGCTGTGAAATTTAAATCACGTTGTGGGAGAAGTGGACTCGGCACAAGTGGCTGGACACTGGGAAGTGTTTATGCGACCAGATGCTTTAGACATATCTGATCGAAAGACCATTCGGGAGTGTTCTTTCATCATATTGCATCATCCCGCAATATTTGCAAAGCTTGGTAATGCAAGACAGTGGTATGAAAATAGCAGAGCACCCCAAGGGGAGTATGAGTAAAACACGAGAGCAAGGGAATGTTAGTCACGATGTTGCCCACAAAAGCCTTGAAAAATCATCTTCCCAAATTGTAGATTGTGGATCACAGATGCTTTTAAACCTGAAAAGCATTAAAGCGGGCTACTGAAAATGGAACTGGAAGACAAAACAAATAGAACATTCTGTGGTTAAATTTGTTCGAGGAATCACTGAACATCAGAATCTCCCAAAAGCATATTAACTTCCCCATCTCGGCTGAGGGATAACATCCCCACAGCATGATGTTACCACCACCATGTTTCATAGTGGGGTGATGAGCAGAAAATGTTCAAATTTGAGCTCGTCTGATCACACAACCTTTTTTCCTCATGTGCTGTGTCCCCGACATGACTTGTGGTGAATTGTAATCAAGATTTCTTACAGCACTGGATTTGTTGATTGCACAATGCAATCAATGCACGATGCTAGTGCATTCCACATGTCATGGACAAACATTACCAATTAGGTAAAATCAGATTGTTTAAAACCTGAACAAAGTCAACGCCATTAGTAAGCAATCATTTCTCAGTCGCCATACAAAGCAAAGCAGAGAGAATATCTGGTGGAAAAAAAAACGACGTGACGCTACACGGGGTGCAAATCTTCGAAAACGTGTGAGAAGAAGCAGAGAACAAGCCTGCTGAGCAGACCTTTGCTGAACAAATAACATTCAATAAAGTCAAATAAAACTCAGTAGGTAGACTAGTGTGACTAAACATATCACTTAGCAGGAGCTGAGCATAAGAAAATAAAGCAACCTCAAAGTTAGCTGTAACTTTCCCTTTTTCTTCACAGTCTCTTCTTGCATAGCTGCTTCAGGTTGGGTCTGAAAACTCAAGCGTTGGCGGTTAAAATATATATGCAATTAAAGTTTTTAATGTCCCTTCTTCTGATCTTGGAGTACAAGTATTAAAGTGACAAAAACAACCCTCCCACATCAAGAAATATTGTATTCAACGCACGCACCTGTGGATCGTAATTCTGCTGTTGAAACTTCACATAATCCCCCCGCCAAGAAAACAACACTTCTTTAATATTCCACAAGTTTGGTCAGAGAGAAAAATACTTGACCATTCCTCCTTAATTAATCTTTCCAAACAGTTCAGAGCCCAGAGTCATTGATTATGTCTTGACATGTCTTTGGACTTAGACGGGCTTTGAAAGAACGTTGATTTTGAGTCAGGTGAAAAATTTCTGTTTATTGAAATTAACTGACATTTCAAAAAATTGACGATGACATTCTCTCTAATAAGGTTTTTTGGAACTTTAGGTGGATTTCCATATACTCACTTTTTGTTTCAGACCAAACTCACTTAGATTTGAGTAAACGCCATTTCTTAAGATGTGGGGGCTAAGATGATGGAAAATGTTCTCTTTATCTTTACTTGCCAGGCTGTTTTCAGGCTCTGGATATGGAATAAAGTTGAGTTTGAGTGTGTTGAGTCGTCATCGTTCTGATTTAGTTGGTTCATTTGGATTCATCGTTGACCCGTTTACGTCCAAGATTTTCGTTCAAATCTCCTGGTGTGTGTATCCACTTCAGCTTCACTTGGCCAAAACTCAAGGTTCCACTTATGAAACTCCACACAATTACAATCTTAGGGTTGCTATGGAGACTTGGTAACCTCAACATCTGATGCAGTTGTCTAATAGTGAGCTTTGGAGATTTTTTCAATTTGATTAACATTTAGCTCTGGAAGTGGAAGACATTTTAAATATCTAACATAAAACACAACAAATTATAATAGTAAAAAAGTTGAAATAAAAAAACACAACCAACCAAAACCATAAATAAAATAGGATATGGTGTCTCTGCAAACAAAATTGCCCTTCACAAAATATTAATAATCAGAATGGAAACTATGGACCTCATTTTAAGTGATTGATTAATTGCTGACTGCGACAGGTTTAATGATGACCTCGTCAGGTATCTTTTGGTCCCTGCCAGTTTTTCTACATCTGGTTTTGTTGTGTTCTTTGTAACCAACATCTTAATATCATAATGTTTACTGAGGTAAATAGAAAAAAAAAGCTAATATGTTAACTGGAACTAAATCGGCTGTCAAGATGTCATCTCAGTGAGAAAGTATGACATGTGAAGAGGGAAGCAGGCGAGGAGAAGGAGGAAGAATTAGGAATTTATGGGAGGCAGACCCCCACCTCCCCTTGCTGGCCTCTACCAATCCTCCCCCTTCCTCACTCAGGAAACCTCCAGTGGCTTCGAGCAGAAACCAGATCGCTCATCTCTTGTCTACATGTTGTGCTGGGATGTCCCAGGTTCATTCTCCTGCCCATTAGGCTCCTCTTTCATTCCCAAACCATTCCACGTCTTGGTCCGTCTTTTCTATCCCTTCCTGCCCGCCTGTGTCATAGTTTTGGCGTCTGCAGCTGCCCGGCTTCTCAGTGACAGCTCCAGCTGACCGTGATGCAATCAGCTGCTCATTAGTCATCCTGATGGACAGTTGGCTTTGTGTGTGTGTGTATTTAGGGCGTTGGGCGATTTCACTTAAAACCACAGTTAAACAGTGGTGTGATAGTTAATGCGTACATATAGAGGTCAGTCTGGCAGGTCAAAGGCTAAAACTGCATCATAAAACTGTCCTGAAGTAAAATGTGGCTAAAGATAGAGCTCAAAACACCAACCAGCCCAGTGTTGGGAAATTTAGTTAATTCTAGCCTGTTGAAATAATATGCTACATTACTAAAAAATAATTTAAAAAAATGCTGGTTCAAGAACAGATAATTGCAGCCTCAAGCGGGTAATAACTTCTCCAGAAGACCCTACCTGGTGCCATGAGAGTATTTGGCACATTGTGACTTTTTCAGGTTCTTTTATTTATTTATATATTTTTTGTGGTTACCCAACATCTGTCATAAAGTCATATTTTGATTGTTCTTTTAATAAAGGGGATTTTTAAATCCACAAAGCCACATCACAGTGTAGCGTAATTGTGATCAGATTTTTTTGATCTTAGTCCTGTTCTCGTTTCCTAAATCCCGTCTTAACTCTCCTACCAATATTTTCTCAACTTTATGACTGGTTTGAAGTAAAGCCTATTAAAAGAGCTCAAGACAAGATGTGAGGTCTTTTGGTGACTATTAAACCAGATCGCCCCAAAAATGTACTTGCTAAATTGTTTGAACTTAGAAAATAAAGAGCCCTTTCTAAACCATTAATAACTTGAACTTGAGCAGAATTTGAAAAAGAGCCAGATTAAAGGACTCACAACTGCTAAAACGTTGGTAATAAATTATTTGGCAAAGCTAAATGCCCTTCAACTCTTAAGATAAGTTGCCATTTAGGATACACTGAAAACGTGTACAGGTGATCCAACTTAAACATACTGCTTTATTTAGTCGCAAGTAATCAAATTAAGTTTATCCAAGTTCATATTAGTTGCAAAGTTAAAGAAACATTTTGATGTAATTCTAATATCATGAGACCTGGTTTCCCTCAGAAAGCTTGCTAAGCCTGGAGGTCAGGGAGCCAGGGCGGTCCACCAGCGGCCTGCCTTGTTTATGTATGTAGAAATGCTAAGTTGACGGCAAATTTGAAAATATTACAGGATAATAATGTTACTGGATGACATTGCTAACAATGTACAACACACAACTATAGAGTCTTAAAAACACCACACCAAAAAAGTACAATTAAAATAAATATCAAATTTTCCCATCCCAACTAAGTAATGAGCCAAAGGATCTAAAAACACATGTAATGCTAGTCACATCTAGAGCTGACCCAACCCATAAATGAACTCAGTGGCTGCTTATGGTGCCCCAGACCTCAAAGGGCCCCAATAAACATAACATTTAAACACAGACGATAGATGTCAAGAATGTCAATGCTGTTAAATTTAAAGGTTTCAGGATTAATAATTTAAAAGATTTAAAACTGTTTATTATTTAAATTTAATATTTTATGGAGCTGGGAGGTTTACTTTGTAAAAGTGCAAAGACCAATCTTCATAGTTAAATTGTTGTGTTACCATAGCTGCAATCTGATGCTGAGAGTTTAAACTTTATAGAGCCTGGCAGCCCGCCAGGCTTATGATACTCTGGGGAAAATCCTGGCAAGATCTCATGTCATAAGATATTAAGTTCTGGTGTTTTGTGTAATTTTTTTCTTGACCAAATTGTTACAAGTGCTTTCATCATTCGCTCGACTACATTAATGGAAAACTGGATCGTGTTTACTCAAAAGGGATGTTTCGTAGTTAAACACTTTGTTTTACACGTTTTTACTTACTCTTCTTACTTTTGGGAGGTAGCCTTTTTTTTCTTGGCACAAATCTGTAGAAAAAAAGTGGAAGTGAGTGAACTTTTTCCAGTACTGAGGTGCAAGTTGTCTCAATTTTTTTTTTTTTTTTTTTTTTTTTTGAAGTTTTGGGACTCATCCGTGTATTTTCTGTAAGAGTTATAAATATTTCACTTATGGTCTCAAGCAAAATATACAAGGTTAAACTCCGCCCTGTTAATCATCCAGACAGGAAGGAATGATGAAGAATGGCATTTGCTGACTAATTTCAGCTGACCAGACAGACAGAGAGATGTCCCATCAGGACTCTTCCTTTTGGAAAATAAAACCATTACAAGGAGTTGGCAGCTAGAACATGCTACGTGAGGACATTTTTTGGTGTACATTATTACGTATTGTGGATTCCGAAGATTAATCCTGTTTTATAAAACAGTTCTGTCACAAATCCACTTAGGGAGGCCTCTCTCTGAGCTGACACGTCATTTACAAACCATAAATGAAGCTGAAGGCACAGTCCTTATAGACTATGTATGTTTTCATATATAATCTTTATAGACTATGCAGGGGTGGCCAAGTCCAGTCCTCGAGAGCCACCATCCTGCAACTTTCAGATGCATCCCTGCTTCAACACACCTGAATCAAATGAATGGCTCGTTATCAGGCCTTTGTAGAGCTGATCCCGGTCTGTTGGAGTAAGGATACTTCTAAAACTTGCAGGATGGTGGCTCTCGAGGACTGGACTATACACCTCAAACCAAAGGAGGCTTGATTTGAGGTTTGATGATCTACAAAAAACCAAGTACATTGATAGTACTCTGACCTAATTCAAATATCTGCTATGCTGCATTTCACAATGACTACAGCTTTGAACGGGTCTCATTACCGGGCCTCATTGTTTATTGCTTATTTAGTAAGATTTATGACATGACACTATTTTCTTAATACTCTGGAAATAATAAAGGCAAGTAACTTTGCCAAAATGAGTGGCTCTATTGTAAAGCTAGAGTGGGGATTTTAGAGAAAACAAACAAACAAAAAAGTCCTGGTTTTGTTTAAACAAGGACGTTGGCAATGCGTTATGATGAGATTATGGGATCTCTAGAAATCTGGCAAGCAAGTATAGAAGTTCTCTTTTTAAAATGAACTTGTGTCGCAGATATATTTTGGATTATAATAGAAAAAAAGTGCTATGCATAATCCGTCATAGGTTAGCTTTATTCTAACTGCTCTCTTCTAGGTTACTTTAAATGCACTTCTCAAAATATACAATACTTGAAGCGTAAGTTAAATAATTTTTAGTCTGGATTGGAGCTAAAATATCTGAAGGGCACATCCGATAATCAACTAATGTTCTATTAGCTGAGATAATTTTTTGTCTGGAGCTGTAGCGTTTTGGCTAACTCTTTAGCATCCCCTAAATTAATTTTCCCAAATAAGTTCCAAAGTGATAATTCACTTGAGTGTTTTGTAAAAATTCAGTGCAATAAAGTTCAACATTGATGTTAAAATTTTAGTTCATGAATTCTTCAAGCAGCTAGTTGTTTATATCCATGCTTTTATTTAGGATTGGATGAAGACTGCTTCCGTTTCCTCTCCTCACATACTCTCTCAATTCTTTTCAGGAAACTTTATTGAGTAAACAGCAAGAACACAACAAACAAAAAGTCTACAGAAAATTACAACACTCATATGAATCAATAACCACAGGTGCAGTTAAATAAATATGTAAAAATGTACATATAAATTGAGATTCCTCACATTCTCTCCATGACACATGGTGGGTACCAAAATGGTTGAATGTAGCACTTTAGCATTAGCTTCTACTAAACACAAATCGGCTTAACACTGTAGCTTTAGTTTCCACTAAATACCAGTTGCTTTAGCTCTTTAGCATTAGTGGAACCTTTATGCTTAGTGCTGAAGTGTTAGCACCAATATCATTTTAGTTAGTGACACAAAACAATGATTTTGTACATTTTAATTGGTTGTAGAGGGCTGGGGTGGTGGCAGACAGAGGGGCTAGCCAAAGGCTCCATTCATGCGAGTATCACCACTGTTTATTAGAACCCTGATGTGCAATAAAAACATACAAAATAGACTGAATTGCTAATGCTAGGTTTAGTTAAATGGCAAGTAGCCTTAAATAGGAATGTGCAGACTTTTCACACCATCCTAAGCTCAACATCTGTAATCACATTTATATACAACAGGTTTATGTTCCTTCCCTTTAAGCAACACAACAGCATGATGCTTCAAGGAACAGGCAAGCCACCCCCTAAGGGCTATGACCCCTGCCCTGCAAACTTCCTGTCATTAGCCAACCAGATGATAACATCCTGATGACATCACCACACATCCATCTTTGGACTAGCTAAAGCCTTTGCCGCAGTGATTGCAGGGCCACAAATAGTGATTAGTGATTGGGATAGGACGCTGATTATGCTAAGCACGCTGGCAATTGTGTAGCATTTGTGTGTGCATGCATGTAATGATAGTTAATGAAGCTCCGCTCAGTCAGCTGCGGAGATGTGCTCACACTGAAACCTGATTACCGTTCAACCTGCTGACCCTAACCGTGAAATCCCGACAGATGCGAAGCCTCTTCCACTTCCTTTGGCCCTTTCTTCCCGTTAACCCACCACGTCTTACTTTTTTCGATCTTGTTAGATCAACTGGCACTGTTCAGAAAATATTAACCCTCACAACAAACACATTAAAGACTTATAGGTTGAGAAAAACAGCCCAAAATCTCTTTAAGATGTCGCAACGTGAAGCTAAAGTAACAATATCCAACCTGGAATCCACGCAGCCCTCACTGGCGTTGAGTTTAATGTAATGTTTCTGAGCTGAGAGATGCAGTAACCCAAACCCTCATTGGCTCTGGCGTTATGAAAACATTAGTTTTTGCCATTTGTTTCCATTTTTCCACATCAACAAACATGAGATTTAAACCGCAGTGCTGGGATTTTCAGAGTTTGGTTGCACCATCATGAAACAGTGCTAACCGCAATGTCGGGATGCTTAAAATGGACCATACACCCAACAGAACTCTTTCAACCTTTCCTCCCTCAAGTCCTGCCTCTGGTGAAAAATTAAATGGAAATATAAATCCTGCAGCAATCGTCTGCTTTGGCCGAATCCCCTCCTTTTGTTCTGGACTGCTTGTCCTTTTCTTTTTTTGCTATTGCTAAACGCATGTACACACAGATACTTAGTGGCAACACGCGTACGTTTAGCACCTCCAGCTACCCCCCTGTTTTCTCCGTCCACCCCACCCTGACTCTCCTGTGTGTCTTTTCACTTGGAGCCAAAAGCACTGAAAGCCAGAAACACCCTGTTAGTGGCAAAGAGAGACACGCAGAAAGGAGAGGCTAATTGTTCTGAATTATGCTAACTGCAGTTTGTAAAATTTGAGCTAGCCTTCACTTCCTGGACGTTTTATCCAACTAGATGAAGTAGACCAATGGCAGTCTTGTTGTATTAGATAATGAAAAATTAAATGTTTCGTCATATCAGCTCTGAAAGTGCACAGATGTTACTGAGTCCAGTAGATCATTTTTCTAATGACAGAGTTGTGATACTTTTTAGTATCAATTAACTCAATCAGATTTGAGTCCGGACTTTGACCAGGTCACTTCCAAATTCGATGAATAGTTCTTGAATTACACCATATTGTGCAAAGCAAAGCAGGTCCAGACCATCAAAAATTTACTCAATTTTGTTATCGATCCAATGGCAATTAAATACAGAGCTTGTATTGCCGATATCAATACTGATACAGATACTTTTTATTTAAGTTGGTATTTCTTCAACTTCTGACCGTTTTTGTGTTTTTATCACTTTTACTTTGAATTGTTTAGTTCAAAGTTAGAACAGAAGCTCGTAGGTGTCTACAAAATACTTTAATAACCTATTAACATGACTTGTGTCCATTTTTATGAAATAAGTGCAAAGAAATCAAAATTTCAGAACAAATCAAAACAAAAGTTGTTTTTTTTTGGTATAGAGTCGAGAAACTACAATACAAAAATAAAAACCAAGAGACTTGGTATTGATATTGATATCTTGGATCAACACACACACCTCTACATTTTATACCACCATTTTATAGTGACCTTTTAACAACAGTAACCAGACAGGAAATGAGCAAAGACCTGCCTCAAATGTCTCAAAGTTGGAAGCCAAGCCCCGGCAGTCTCTGTACATGGGGCTCCTGCTCGATCCATTCACCACACAAGACACCCCAGAATCAGCACCATATTTGACAAGTGTCTTAAACGTCTCTTTAGGAAAATGTGACTGAATTTGGCCTTGGAACTTTCCCGTTTATCTCTTTCTTGCTGTTCAATCATAAGTACTAATCTGAACTGGGAGCCTGCAGTGCTTTAGGTGTTACTCTTGTAGTAATTTTGGTTCTCGGAAGGTTCACCACCCTAATATTTTCTCCATTTGAAAAAAGCAACTGTCACTACTGTGCAATTTGACATTTTGAAAATAAATTGGCTTAATGGAACCGGATGTTTCCACTGGTGTAAACGACAAAGAAGACGAATGGAAGTAGTTGGAGAATCATGGCGCGGCATCTGTTTTAATGACAAACTTATCCATGTGTGATTTTATTTACTTTTATTTTTTATTGGAAATACGGCAATTGCAAAATTATGTTTTTTTTTTGTTTTTTACCTTAGAGGAATACTGAAAGATTTGTGCACATTTGTAATGGAATGACGTCTCAAAGCTGAAGCCTCAAAGCTTTAGAAATGGCTTCATAAGCTTCAGATACTTTGCTTCTCATCTCTTCTTGATTTCTTTAGACCGGAGCAAAATGAGTTTGTTTTTGAGATCTTTTAGCCTACTTCATGTTGTTGCATTTATTAATTGACATTAAGGTAGATTTAGACTCTTTTTGTCAATCAGCAAACGCTTTGCTCACTAAACAGATCACTAGGACTTTCATTTTACTTAAATCTTTTTTTTTCCCTTCTTTTTTATTTTATTTTTATTGCTCTTGGACCTCACAACCATATCAAGCATTCACCAGCATAAAGGAATAATTACAACACAACAGTTAAAAATAATTGCAGAGCGTTTCTTCACTATTGCCCATAACCTCAACCAGAAAAATGCATCATTACATTCCAACAGCAATACTGCCAGTAATTTGCTCCTGGAATTTCCTTTAAGATGTATGCTAATTTGAAATCGTCCACTTGATTGGAATAAAACCTCCTGTTTCGGAACATTCAGCTCATGCCGGACAATCTCCGCCACGTGCAGTCAATCATCCTGTCCTTCCTGTGATCCCCACATTAGTCCGGTTTGGTGCTTTGTTAAAAGATGCTGGCGGAGGTCTGCTAGCCAAAGCTCAAATAAACCTCAGGGTTTCACTTTAGGGTGGCCCAAGACCTACACAAGTTGTGCCTTAAAGAAGTTAGGAGTGCCTTCTTGATAAATCAAGGGCAAAAAAGAGAGATATCAAGTTTAATTTCAGAATAATTAATGTCAGAGCAAAAAAAAAAAAAAAAAAATATATATATATATAAAAAGTGTAAGAAGAAGTTGTTTGAACATACACTAAAGCCAAGGAGATGGCTGCTCCACCAACAAATTCCTTCTCTTCTGAAATCTTGACTAACAGTCCAATAGAAGATCAGGTTTCTGAGGTTGAGTCTGTGGTGAACACCATGGTGCCAATAACAGCGTTCACATCAGCTTTGATACATGTCCCAATCAGCGCCAACCTCCAGTAACGTCCTGGTTCGCCAGAGTCTCCATCGTTTCTAATTGCCTCGCGGTGTTGAGCAACGCTGATGGATTTCTGAACGGCACGCTTATGGATGCTTGGGCGCCTTTCTTTCTTGTTTACGCGAGCCGTTTTGAGCACTCGTAAAAATACTGCCTGAAACTTCCATTGGAAACTAAAAGGAAAACAAGCAACTGCTCCCAACATTTCCTGAACAGCGGAGAGAGAAGCAGCGAGAAAAGCTCGCCGTCAGCCAAAGCTGAAGCAGCATTGAAGTGATGTTTAAAACGCAGATTCAGTCAAAGGAAACTATTGAGGCAGTTTTGAAAATGAGAACTTGAGGGAGAAAATAACATTTTACAAACAAAAAACTGAAAATTGTGTTATACACTTGTTTTTATCCTCCCTGTGCTTTAGATGAGAAAAAAATCTTTTGACCAACACGTAAAACTGCTTACATGGGAGAACAATTGGACTCTTACTATTCAGAGTTGCAAAGCAATGGTTTAGACATAGCATATCTATGTGGTTAGGATGGCCCAGTCAAAGTTCACACCTACATAAACTTCACAAAATAGGATCTTGAAAATTGCTTTTCATAACCAATGTCCAATATATGTGTGGTACACTTTTAAGATTTGTAAAAGAAAGCATTATTTTTGTTTTACGTTACAATTTAGTTGTAACTGATGTTTTGTTCTGTCTCAAAATACAAAGTTCTAAAAATGTTTGTGGTTTCGAAGTGAAAATGTGAGTAAAAATTGATGTTGGTGTTAGTGGTTTTGTAACGTACCACAGCGAACCCAGACTATGTCGAAAGGAGACGATATATTGTCCTGCAGAAGCTTAAAAAACGTGTTAATACGCTTTACAGATGAAAATTCCTGCTGCAACGTAATCCCTTTTATGAAGATGAGAAGCAAAGAAAGTGAGAGAAGAGTCTTTGACCTGCAGCTGCAGCGGTTTATACAAGTATGGCAACTTTCCGGAACAGTTCCGGTAACGAGCAGCACAATGATGAGGTGCCTATGAGGTAAAAGTGGACGGGAGGAAAGAAGGACAGGCAGGGGAGGACGGGACAGCTCCACCAAAGTCCGATTCGTTCCGGATAGCTCCTCTGAAACCTCCAGTCACATGAGGTCACTCTTTTAGCTTGAAGACGTTAGCCCTCTGAGAAGTATAATAGATTAAAGAAAAGATTTTCAACAGAAAGTCCATGTCCTTAAAAATACAAGATCACTCACTGCTTTGTGTGTCAGTTCACCTTTCTAGATTTACTGTGTGCTCACTTTAAATAAAACCAAGTCAGTGTGCTGTTGATGCTTGTCTTCCCTGTCAATGTGTGCACTTTGGACAGAACAGGGAAGACAAATTGAGTGAAGAGTGAAAGAAGTCATTGATGCAAAACATGAAAAACCAACCTTGATGAACAGAGGAGGTGGTTTCATCTTTCTAACGCCGACAGCCCAACATTGACTCATCACACACAAACACACTTTGAGACATGTAACCAAAAAAGTGTACATGTTACCATTGTTAGCAACTTGATAGTCATCGGTGTTAAAGACATAAACAGGGAGTTGAATAGAGGTCAGCATTTACTCTTGTGTTGCCTTAAGTTTGAATCTTTCTAACTCCTACAGCCCAGCCTCGACTCGTCTCTCCAGGCAGTTTCACACAAACACATCTTGAGAAAAAAAACAAAAAAAGGGCACATGTTGGCATTGCAGGGGACTTTGGAAGGGTTGCCAGTGGTAACACTAATAGGGAATTGAATAGAGGTTAGTCCAAGAGACTCATGTGAACTACATGGCCTCGGGTTTCATCTTTCTAACACCTACTGTACAGCGTTGACTCGTCTCCCCAGGCTGTTTCACATAAACTCACACCTTGAGATGTGATTTTTTTTTTTTTAAAACGCACACATTGGCAGGGACTTTTTAGGATTGTCAGCGTTAATGACATCAACAGGAAATTTAATTCCTAAAGCAAAAGACGGAGTGTGTACAATACGTCATCGCGAAAGTAGGTCACGCGTTATTGGTCCCGATAAGCAGCTTCATTAAAAAGGCAGCTTAACGATTCTTGAACTATTGAGAACCAGATCTCGATTCCCGTCCCTACTTCTGTGGTGACCTACTTCCTGTAAAGCAGAGGGCATTTTGTATTGCCTTCTTCTCTGTTAAGTTCTCCCATTGGTCCCCTAAGTTGTCATATGACAGCTGTATGCCGTCTATTCTGAGGCTGAATTTCGCTCAAAATTCACCGATGTAAAATTAAAGTTTTACATCTAGACTAACATCAGAACAGTTAAAGACAGACTTACAGTAAACCAGCAGCCACCAATTTTGCCACTGTTGGAATCAGTCTCCCCGTTCCACTAGGGGGCGCTCTAGTTTATTTCACATGGAGTTAAATAGACTTGACTCCAGACTGGAAGTGACTCGTTTGGGAGCTTCAACCATCCAAGGAGGTCTTGCATCCATGGTGGATGGAAAATGTTGATGTAGTTTCTGTTTGTATCATAAACTACATGCAAGTGTAAGGATCTTTTTTATTATTATTATGGACAAACTTAAAATGTGGTTTTCTTGTGTTTTAAAGTTGCGTTTAGGTAATAAATGTTTTTTTAAATTTGATCTTTATAGATATTTGAAAATATAATTATTACTAAAAGAGGGGAAAACTTGCTTAACCACATTCAAATTCAGTTTTACACAAAATATTAAAACATTTTATACTGGCATTTCAGCGGCTTTAATCTGCTATTCAAACTTTCTTTGTTTCAGTAAGAATAAATACATTTTAATGGACAAGAACTGTAAATGTTAGAAGAAAATGAAACATAGCATATAATATGTAACATATTAAGATAATTTATTTGAAAACTTTTGTAAAATTTTCTTGATAACCGTTTTTATTACAAAAATCTAAAATCACTTAAAATTTGTACAAAATTATGGGACAATCAGCTTTTATTTCTTACAATTTAACTTTGTTAGGGTTAATTAATTGTTCGGTCAATTAAACTGTTAACATATTTACTGTATTTTGTATTTCTGAGTTTTCCAGGCAATCACAGCTGTTTTTTTTGTTTTGTTTTGTTTTTCTTTTTAAACAGATTTTTTTTGTGTGTGTATGCTATAAACTCTGCAATATTCTCACTCTACAATTAAAAGCCTAGCTCAGATATTAGCGAGGCAGTGCTCATCTCGGTCTAAACTCCCTACTGGAAGATGAACTTTGGTACTCCGTGGCCTGCTGACAACTAAAAGTTGGAACTGCACAGGAAATAAAACTAATTTCATTTTAATTTATTACAAGGACAAAGCCAGTGAAAGCATTCTTATGTCATTTTGCTTGAAGTTACATTTCAAATCTAAATAATCCACATTAGCTTTGATAAGAAACATACTCTGACTGATTGGAAACGTGCATCAACAATGAAGCCATCAAACACGGAGGGGGGGTGGAGAGGAGACCCAGCATCTGGTGAACATCTTGTCATGGCCTGTCTCCTCCTATTTGTTTGTTTTCCTTCTCCTCCTCCTCCTCCTCCTGCTGCTCCTGTCAGTCTTTGCTGCACTGTTTGCGCAAGGAGCTCAAGTAGAGGAAGCTGAATTATTGTCAAGTGTGTGCTAAGGTCAAATAAATTGCATTAAAGTTATGTGCGGCTATGTGTGTGTGTGTGTCCACATTCTTTCGGCTCAGTTTTCTGTCTTGTTCTAAGTCCGTACTCTGCTGTGGCATTTCTGGAACCTTCAAAGGCGCTGAAAAGGCACTCTTGAAAATGGACGCATCAAATGTCCAAGAGGATTTGTATTGTGTGAAGTAAAATGAAGAAAAGTGCACTGAAACCGTTTCGCAAAATCATGTTGCGGATTGGAAGATCCAAGTTTAAAACCGCCTGGCTCAACAAGGATGTCTCATTTTACACCATGACCAGGGGGGCTTCTGCAAGATACTTTAGGATTAACCTGAGAGAAATGCATTCAGTTTGGTATAAAGAACTGAGGCCTGAAAAAGTAAAAGAATACTTGATCTTTTACCAAATATTTGCAATAATTACCTCCATAATGTAAGTTCCTTGTAAGGCAAGAGGCTAGTAAAGCTTCTCAACATCCTGAATAAAAACATAAAGAAGAAAGAAAGATAGAGTAGAGTATCTACAAAGGAAGCTAAAGGTAAATGCTATCCCAAATTTGGCCGACAAATCCAGACTCGAAAATGACAAACTTGGTTTTAAAAGTTTGAAAATAAGAAAAAATAATCATCTGCTGGGAATCTGTATGTGACCGACAGCAATTTGTTGTGTTCTGGAATGTGTGTGACCAGCTTTTCTCCCACCACAATCATCACTGGGCCAGTACATGCTCACCAACATGGACTGGGAGAGAAGGCCACTAACTGTAAAATATGATCAGCCACTCAAAACGTCAGTTAAAATTGACATTTAAATAGGGGAGAATAATAACTTATAACTACACCTAATATTAGCTAAAAAGCTAATGTTAGCGTAAATGTTATCATTTTTGGTTTACGCTGGCAAGGTGGCTAAAGGTAGGTTAATCCATTCAGTAAACTAATTTAGGTTTTTAGGTCAAAATAAGTTAAAAAGCTAACGTTAGCTTAAAGTGTTATGTTGGCTTACTCTAGCATGATGGCCAACATTAACGCAATCCACTAAATTAGCTAATTTTGTTTTTCCAAGTCAAAATAAATCAGAAAAAAAGAGGTTATCTTAGTATAAATACTATTATCTCATTAAACTTCACTTAAACAATTCTTAGGTATCATTTTCATAGACATAAATCAAAGTGTTTAAGACATGAAAGTTGTGTTTATAAGCCCAAACTGTAAGGTTTTGTGGCACCAAAAATACAAACACTCAATTCCAAGCATGTAAAACGGTTAATACCATGATACAAAGAGATGCTTACTTCACGCACGGTACTTTAACTGGCCACAGTGGCCTTACACACACACGCACACACACGCGCAGAGATTTAATCTAGCTTTCCAGTGCCTCACTGCAGCACCCAATAATCTTGCAATAACAACGATGACCAATCCCCAGCATGCGTTCTCATAAAATGCATCTTGACGTGAAACCACCGATGGAAAGTCTCTGTTCTCCTAACAGCTCTGGAACGGAGCTCTGTGTCCTGTCCTGGGAGAGAACAGCTCTTGGAAGACGATTCAAAGGTGCCTTACAAAGTGTTGCCACAAAGGGTTTTCGATGACCGCCTTAATAAATGCGTTGGGAACAGCACCGGAGTATGATTTACAATTTGCATCACTCAGTTTTTTTTTCCTCCCCTTCTTTCCTACGACTAGCTAAAAAGTGTTTACTGGCATTTTCTCGAAACACTTCCAAAATAAATTCTCTGTCAAAGCGCGTATGCCTCAGCCCCTGGCCCCCACAGACCTGCCTCTATCTTGTGCCATAAACATCTTATTTCGTGGGTGGATGAGTGGGTGGGTGTGGTTGTTAGGACTGCGGGTTGTGAGTGTTGCTTGGCTCCAGGTCACTTTTTCCAGCATGAGGAAAACAAGTCTATTTGTGAAGTTGCCACAGGAGCAGAATGTACCTTTGCCTGTGCAACGGCACCATGATACGTGTCCTAAGTCCATGTGTGCGTCTCTGTGGGTGTGTGCCGGAGCCAGCTCAGTGGCTGGCTGGCCGCTTCCAGGGACTGTTGTGCCATCTTTGGGCATTTTGGCAGGCGAGCTGCATTAAGGCAGCTAGCGCCAGCCTTTTGCGCACGCTCACCAGGACCGTAAATGTATTAAAGCAGACACAACTCAAGTTGTTTCATCACATTTTTAAGCATCTTTAAGTCACTCAAGACTTTAAAGCAAAGTTCTTGCCAGGAAATCTCCAATCTTCCTTAAACCTTTGGACTACAAGAATATTAATGCCCCACATGTTACAAACACCAATCTTAATATATTTTATTGGGTTATTATGAGGGATATTATGGGGTTGGATTAAAAAAAATCTAATTAGAGGGTTCATAATTAAATCATCTTGAGTATTTGCCCTAAAAAAGTAGCTTGTTTTTTGTTTTTTGTTTAATCTAAATGGGTTTTCTCATGTCAGGAACGATGCATTCAATTTCATTTCAATTAAAAACTGCAGAAAAAAGTTTTAAAAAAATTATAAAAAAAAGAAACTTTACTTATCCCCACTGAGGGGCAATTAAAGGAGGCACGTAGAGCATACTGAAAAACACAACAAAGTGCCATTTTAAGTACTTTTTAATGTAACTAGCCCTCAAATCAACTTTCTTTTATTCTGGTAAATTGTCTAAATAGGTCATTTACGGTTTTATTTTTATGTTTTTGTGCAAATTTTGACATGTGCAAATTTGTTTAGTTCCCAAATATGTTGCCTAAAACGGTCTCAGTGCTGGCCTCTGCAGGTCAAAAGGTGGCTACTGCAGTTGAATTGACCTATTGTTTACAACAATGCAGCTTTTCCTCAGTTGATACAAAAATGTCACTAAAGGCATCTGAAAAGTTGCTTTGAGATCTCGTGAAACATTACTAATATTGAAATAAAATCACACAAAGGGGAAACTACTTACTAGTTACGTCTCATCTTAAGGCTATTGGTTGGAATAGATTGTATTTAGAAGCGTTCAATCAAATGAGCCGGATTAGATATGCACGCCACACTTTTCAGATTTTTATTTGCAAAAATGTTTTGAAAATCACGCATCATTTTTCTTTTTCATCACAAGTACGCACAGCGTAGCGTTGGTCTGTCGCATACATTTTCGATTTAAAAACTTTTACGCTCATCGGTTTTAACGTAAAATATGAAGCCGGTGGACAGCGAATGCTCCTGCTAGGAGTTGCATGTGCTTACATCAGTCATAACTGTGTGAGAATTAAGAAGGCAATGTGTTTGTATTCAGTTGACAGGCTAAACGAAGCGCAAAAGCAGCAAAGGGCTGTAATTTGGTTAAGCCTGAGGTTGCAGGGATATCAACATGGCAGAACAAATCCAATGTCAGAGTCACTCTGTCTCCCCCTCTGTAGTTAGCATAATGAAGATTAGCTTCAACCCATATACCATAGCCACAGCCCCTGAGGTCACTACTAGTGTTTAAAATGAGCCCTCAAAGGATTGTTCGTGTGCGAGTTCCCACACCGGACAAAACGGCACCAGAACAAAACGACTATAGGACTGGTTATGCATTTTCCACTGCAGCTCTCGGGTGAGTAAGAAGCTAATAAATGCACCCTGTTTGCTGAGAAAACCATAATGATATAGGGAGAGGCCTAAAATAAACTACTTTGTCAAAGAAGCTCAGTAAATTCTTGAGGTGACCTCAACTTGTGTCGGGGGAACAAATATGGGTTTTATGAGATGTAAAGTGGAGAGAATAGGGAGCCCTCTAATGTCAAGTGGCCATGTTTTAATAACTGCACAGGGAGCTGAATCAGTTATGTATTTCAGTGAAACCACCAGTGTGTCGTCGGAGGATTGTAGACTTGAAGTTGGACGTAGCAGTTCTGTTGACACAGTCAATTCAAAAAAGGGTTTCTGTATTCTTTATTCCTTTGTTTTGGCTGCTAAGCAAACTGTAAAAAATATTAGGACAGACTTCTATTCTCGGCTGATTTAACAATTTCCAGCAGTTTATCGTCTAAATAACTAGCCTAACTATATTGTTCCACTCATGATTCTGACTGGGAGTGACACACAGACTGGAGAACAAAATTGTAATTAAATGATTATATTAGGTACAATGATTCACTAATTGATAAATAAGTGAAAAATCCACCCATCTGTGGACTTTTTCAAAGAACATATCTAATATATTTTTAAAAAAATGCATGTTGGGAAGCAGAAATACCCAAACACAATGTACTTGATTGATTGATTGATTGAGAGCCACATTTAAAGTGGATCTCAGTATCACTGACATTGCATCAAGTAACATAGTCACAATGTCAATGACAAGTAGCGTCAATGCATTTTCTTTGTTGCCGATTGGTTGTCCTTCCAACAGTGCAGATTAGGAAGCCTAAAGATGTTAGCTTCTGTGGTAGAGCTAAGCCAGTTTCCACTCATTGATGCATATTGAGCTATATTTGGTGTCTGACTTAATGAGCTCGTCATTCATAAGTGTTTTTATAGTGAGTTACAAGTATTCACAGATTTCTGGCTGTTGTGGTTCCTAACCCGTGGTCCACTAACTGCAGTGGCTCTCAGTCAGAACCATTAAAAATAACCGGGACGTCCTGCTGATGACTTTCAAGCAGAACAACTATGAGCAAATCAAATTCTAATCATCTGTTACCAAAAAAGTTTATTTGTTCTCAGTGCCAGTCGGCAGTGGTCAATACTGTGGCAGGAAAATTATTTGGTGTGCATACTTTTATCTTCTTTGACAAAGTTTAAGCTTTCAACTGTGTTTCCAAGATTCTACATGTCTTATTATTGACAGGTTGCTGCATGACCAGCTGCTGAGAAGGCATCCAGGAAACTGAACGAGAAGAAGGTGGAGACATTAGCTGAGCACGGTTTAGAACACACCTTCAGGAAAGAGCTAGCCTGGTAAAACCAGCTCTTTGTTCTGCATTTTGCTTCGTCCAGAGGGTCTAGGTTCTCAGCTATTGAGAAACAATTGCTTCCTAGAGGTGTAGAAGTTAAAAATTTTACCCAATTGCTATAATTTGGTGCCAGTTCAACACTATGAAGCTTACCAGAAACTTCCTGTGCCATAATCAACTGTCCACCACTGCGAAGAGAGAAGTGCTGAGCTGAATAAGGTGACCGTTAATGTTAATTCAATATGAAAGTGAACGTGGCCAACATGTCGCCATCGCGAAAACTACAGGCAGATTACAATTCTAAAACAGTGCAGAAAATCAATGTCATTGTTCACAGCGCCTCCTTGTGCTGATTGGTTCAGTAGAAATTCTACTGGAGGCAATCCTTGTAAATGTCAGAAAGCCCAGACTCTCTGGGAAGCCAGATATTAATCAAGCGGAATAGCGCAGGAAAGGAATGGCCAGCCTAGGAAAGAGCTACATCACTATTATTTTCTGCCAGTTGTCTCTCTTTGGACATTGCTAGCAGAAGCAATGAATGCTCACCTTAAACAGAGAGATGACTACGTCTTTAACGAGTTTAATAAAGTTCAATGTCTAAGGAATCCCATGTTTGTCCCTTTAAGCCACATAACATTTCATAATTCTTGGAGATCATAAAGATTTTTTTTTTTTTTTTTTTTTGGCAAAAGTGAAACAGGTCTTTGTCCTCTGTTTGGTGAGAAATGGTTTTGATCTTGGAACTCTTCCATTTTTGCTCAGGGTCTTTGCTGATTATTGAATCATAAACACTGACCTTAACTGAGGCAAATGAGGCTTGCAGTGTTTTGGATGTTGTTCTGGGTTGTTCTGTGATGGATGAGTCACTGATGTGCCCTTGGAGAAACGTTTTAACCTGAAAATCCTGGAAAGGTTCATCCGTGTTCCATGTTATTTTGCAGCAAAGTGGCTCTCAATGCGGTACTCTTCATAGTCATAGAAATGAATCTGTGGCAGTTTTAGATAAAGCCAGGGGGAGAAAAGTAATAATTTTTCATAGGAGCACAGAGCAAAAGAATTAAACATAAAAACAACAGGGCAATATTTTATGGTTTAATATATCAAAAGTTGCCACAGGTTGCTCTCTGTTACACTACAGCTCCGAAGCCTGACGTGAATGCATAAGCTAGTTAGTATGGTCGCCGACCACAGCGGATAAACAGTTTTCCTCTATTGTTAGCTCAAACGTAGCGACAGAATTATGAGATACATGTACATGACTAAAAAGTCATAATTCACAAAAAGAGGTGATATTTTTACATGTGGCCAGACTGGCTTGGGTTACATTCTCCCTTAGTAAATGAAATTATGTGAAAACATTACTTTGTAAATACTCCGGTAATCTTTGCCTAACATAAAATTAGATTTATCTGAAACATTTAAGTGTACTCTGTACAGATACTTTAGTGCCAGTAATGTAAAAAAAAACAACTACCCATCAGGAAAGAATATTCTGAATCAGCAGAATATTCTAAACATCACATCTTAAAACATATTATTTTAGCATATATTTTTACAACTTCAGACTAACAATCATTTCTTACTTTAATAAACTCCCTTCCATCAAACAGGAAGGATGTGAACAATTACAGTCTATCTGACTGCTGGAATCTACGTGAATCTGTTGCTATGGGTCCTGACAGATAAAAATGAGTCAGTGGCAGTACTGTGAGCTGTAAGTGAGAGGTCTGTGGAACAATTGAGCTCCAGTGAGGTCACGAATGGCTTTCTGCATTGTCTGTTGACTATCATAAAAAGCGTGGGAGCTAACAAACTGCAGACATTACGGAACATTATGAAGGACAATTAGCAGTTTACATTGCAACGTATCCGTGACCACATGTCTTGGTTTTGTCATAGATGTTGCTCATGATCCATTCTTACCAACTATGGAAAGCAAATGTTAATCTAATTTATTACCTTAACGCTGACTATTCCACATTGTAAGGATGCATGCTGTCAAAGCCCATTACTCTTCTATGTCTACTTTAACTTGAACCTAGTGATGTGGACACATGTAACTAAAGACTCTGTTATATCTCCTTGCAACATATATGTGTGTAGATAATTCTCATTTCAACATGTATCCTTTTAAACTTTATGCCTTAGTTTAAGCTTCACAACAGTTACTGTTATTCCCGTTTTACACAGTAGGCCTCATTGCAGACTAAATCTACCATTATTCAGGAACTGGCAACAAATGAAGACGTTTATGTAACATTTTGCAGTAAATTGTATCTGTGTGTTAGGTTTAGGAAAAAACAAATAGTTTGCATTAGTTTCTCAGTTTTGTTTTTTCTCTTTCCAGAGGTTTAGATGCAGTTTTCAAATGTGTTGACTTGTGTTCTCTATGCTTCTTTCTCTCCCCTACTCAAATCTCATTTCCTTTAAACCAACTTATGTCTATAGACCAGTGGTGTCAAACCACTGGTCACAGAACACTTGAGGGCCATTGTTCTGCAACCTTTAGAGCCAGGTGTGTTGAAGCAGAGAGACATCTCAATATTGTAGGACTGGAGTTTGAGACCACTGCTATAGGCCAACTACTTATGTTCTCCAATAATCTTTCACAAGGCTGAAACATCCAGAGAGAAGGGTTTTTGACCCTTTCTTGTCCCATTCTTTGGTCTGCCAATTGATGCTACATCTGTCACAGTCTTCAAGCGTTCATGTTTGATATCCTGATTGTGTAGCTGACCGATCCCCTACCTCTTGACCACTGTTCTTTGCCTGATTCTTGATTGGTCTGATTGTATTGTTCCCTGTGCCTTCAATCACTGCTTCATGTCTTTTGCATCACAGATTTTGGATCTGCTTTGTCTGCTCTGTTGCTGACTTGGTCTGTTTAGCTGACCACTGCTCACAGGATTATGAACAAAGCGATCATTCACTTTCCCACTGCGAAATCAAACCATTGAAGTGGTGAGTGTAGACAAGCTTACTTGGCTACCCAAGTCCCTGCTTAAGATTTCATGACTCTTGGTTTCCATCGAGTCTCCTTCCCCTGTACTATCCCGCAAGTGAAACAATCCATGGTAAAAGGACACTTTCCTCTTGATCTTTTTCAAAACCCCAAGTTTTTCAGATAAGCAAGGTCAGAGTCTCTGAAGAGGAAAGTCTGGGAAACCATCTCTGTCGGATCAACATTTTCTTTGTTATTGAATGTTACTTCCTGATTGCCTTATCTGTCACTCATCAACCTGCCTCCTACGCAGAGTCTGACCAGAAAGTCACTCCACAGAAGCCAACCTGCTCTTGCTCTCACATTCTCATTATTATCATTGCAAATAAAGACTGTTTAACCTTTTCTGGGTCGTGGTTTCCGTTTTGGGTTCAGAACATTACATTTTTCTTTTTCACAATCTCTTTTTGAAAAAGAAAAAGTCCTGGTTCTTTTCTAATGCTGTCTTCTATTGACATGGAAGAAGGTTGATTTTGTGTCTAATTCCTTGCTGTGCTGACCTGACCATGATCATCCCACTGAAACACCCAACATGAATCCATTTTCAGTTTACTAGTAGCATCCACAAAATCTCTTCAAATTTCAAGGAGTTTATACTCTGTACCAAGGTTCACAGGACATTTGGAAGGAAATCAGACTCTAAAAGTCTGTTTTTATTAATTTATTTATTTGCGTACCATGTCTGGAAATATGGCTCTAAGAATTGTCCTGTGTACCAAGGTGAGGCCCAACATTTTTATTTCAATTGTAATGCATACAGACATGAAAAAAGGAGAAATCAAAGGAAAAGGACTTAATCAAATTAAGGAGTTGGATTTAAGGTAAATTTATTTTAGGTCTTTTTGCATCTTTACCAGGAACATTTACAAATTTGTCTGTGTCTAGGGCGCAGAGGTGGCACAGGGGTAGAGTGTGTGACCCATGTACGGAGGCATTAGTACTGTTTGTGGCCGTCATAGGTTCTAGTCCTGATGACATTTTCTGTATGTCTTCCTCTCACAACCAACTATCCTGTCTGACCAACCTCAAGTAAAGGCCACTAGAGCCGATACAATTTTTAAAAAATTGTGTCTGTATCTTCTTACCTTCCATACTTATCTCAAATATATTTATGACGTTTGACATGGTTTGAAGCCACGTGGCAGAGGACCAACAGCGGGAGTGACTTGGAAAGGCAGCTAGGCAGATAGTCATCCTGTCCTCAGAGTCTCACCTTGTCCTCCGAGGGTCTAATGTTTCTGGGAAAATCCCACTCTGCTCGCTGCCCTGTCAGTTTCCTACAGCTGGCACATACCTGTCTGCAAACGGCAGAGTGTGGGGAAAATGGAATCCAACGTGATGATTGGTTTAAGAGCAGAACTTTGTCCAGCGGTTAC